>NC_064755.1:29515421-30140876 GCF_011397635.1 Epinephelus fuscoguttatus | reverse complement strand
AGTCGGGAAAAGGGATGTGGGTAATGGACAACCTTTTCCAAAAGTTAAAAAAAGCCGATGGGGCGTGGGGGTTGACAAGGGGCAACAGTGCAGGAAACCTGCCACCAATGAGGGTAGCAGACACTCACCAATGGCCCAATTTAACTGACTGATGGACAGCTATCAGCTTGGTGTATTGAGGCCTAAACAGCAGCAAACTATATCAAAACATCCATCTACAAACTCTCGTACAACTCATGCAGTATAATCCAAGTCTCTTTTATCTAGTGGTATGCTCAGTATTTCCCATGTGCATTCCATTGAGCAGAGTTCGAATACACATGCTTACCCTTTTGCGCTCCTCATGTGTGTGAGTGTTTTAAATAGGTTTAAGCATAAATGCATGTGTTTGGAGAGTACTGAGCATATGACTGGAATAATTGAAACTTTGATTAGTTTGATCGTACTGCACGACTTGTGTGAGAGTTTGTAAATGAGCAAAACTCAGTGTTTTGCTGTTAAACACAGCCCCCCTTTTACATCAATCATCAAAAATTCTCTTAGTTTTTGGATTCTTCGTTCACCGTGAAGACATTCAAAGAAAAACAAAGTTCACTCCATGAATTTAAAGTAAAAGAGTGTAAGTAATTTATATGCAAATGATCATTTTGTGGGTGAAGTATTCCTTTTCAGCACAAAATTTAACAGAGTGTACATTTGTACAGATTAACTGTACATTTTCTTTTAGATAAACTCATCACATAATCTCAATCTGCCTACAGTATCTGGCCTGTTTAGGTAAAATGGTTTTAAATGTCTCCACCATACTGAAGGGACACATGCACGCTAGTAGGGCTCCGTTTTTGGAAAACGATGGGGGAGAATATTGGGATTGAATTAGAAGACGGGTACTTAATTCACTGGTGTGGGTGGGAGCACTGCGGGCAGAGAAAAAGAGAAAGTTGAAACACTGCCTCAGATGAATAATGCAATTCCAAGGTTTGAGTGGGAAAGGAGCCACACATTTTATTGCATATATATTCAGGAGAGTTAGGAAAGTTGCATGTATGAGTTTTGAATATTTCATATCAAAATTTTCAAAGCTGCTCTGCCACTACAGCTCACTCAGACCATGTGGCAGTTAGTTGGCGTGGGACGCGCTGCTTGTCTTAGACACTAGATATCTGCTCGAGCCTGGGATTTATGCTAACCCAGGGAAACTGCAGGAACTTGTATTATATATCTCTGTCTCTCTTGTTCTTTGGAGTACAGATTTACTTCTTAAGTCTTCTCAAATAATGCAAAATAAAACTGTAGATCATGGCTTGACACACCAGGCAGCCCAGTGTAATTGGTCTGTGTTTGTTCAACACATGCCAGGAAAAACACCGGCCGTCCACCTTGTATGAGAGTTGTCCAGCACACAAAAGTCAGCTTTCATATGGGCATCTGGGCCAGGCGAGAAAGGCCAAGGGAGCTGACTGCTCACTTTTATTTTTTCGACGTCAGTTTACATGTTTTCCTAAACATGAGGAATGCTGCTGGGAGCGCAGGCCCAGAAACAGATCCTTAGGCTCTATTCACTTGTTAGGGAAACAGGGGGTCATGGGTAAAGTGCTTCACGGCAACTTTCCAGTGGGGAAAAGGGATGAGGGTAATGGACAACCTTTTCCTTAAGTATAATCTCAAACAACAATCAAACAGATTCTTACTGACTGCAACATACTTCTGCCTTGTTCTGTATGTTTAAGTAACTAATTATCTGGAACAACCCTCAAACGGAATCATCACTGTCGGGAGAAACTCTGCAACTACAGTGTTGTTGATTTACTTCAACTGAAAGATCACAAGGACCTTTACGGGATGACAAAATCCCATGACTGATGAAACTCTTTCCGAGCCAAGTGGAAGAAGTAAAAAATGTCTGACTATTTTTACTGTTTGTTAGCTTGAAATGATGAAAAACAAGCCTGTATTTTATAAGTATATGATAAGTTTTTAAGTGGCTGACAGTTTAGAGACCCACATTTTAACTTTGTACCAACAAAAATGGGATTGATAGATTATCTAAAGCCAGCTGAACACAATTATGTGCATTTACAGTAACTTTTTCACATCAAAATGTCAAAAAACAACTGGACCATTGCAGTTTTGTTCAGTTGTGTACTTACATTTTCCCAAACGTTTCCATCGATGTTCAAACCCAGAGAAAACTGTTGTTACGTTTTGTCCTGTTTTAAGTCACATTTGTGCTACTTTTTAGATCTTGGTCTTCTTTAACTATATGTTCCAACTGGATGAAGGATTTCAGCCATCGAACATCTTAAATTATCAGAGAAACAAGTGGAGCAAACGTTACCAGCAGCTCAGCTCCAGCCCCTGCTGTGCCGAACAGCATTCAGGAAATGCTTAATTTTAATGTGAAACTGCTTTATTCAGTTCTTGTAGCAGTTTGAATTACCAGGGCCGTTTGTTTTGAAGAAGAAGAGACCTCTGTGGATAATTCGGCTTCTGATAAAAACCTCCTGAATGTCTGGATCTTAAGTTATCAGAGGTAAAAGAGGAGCACACATTAGCAGGAGCTGGGCTAGCAGCCCCTTCATGACAAACTGAACGACAGAGGACTAAAAAAATTTTAAAGTGAAATTGTTTTTATTCAGTGTTTTTTCCAGTTTTAATCACCAGGGGTCTCATTTATAAAACAGCGCATAGGATCCATTCTAAAAATGTACATACAAATGAAAGCCCAAAATGGCGTACACCAAAAAGTATTCAACAATTTCTACAATTAGGCTTCCACCTCATCATCTGTGTCGCCAGTTTCCAGTCTCCAAAATGCTCATAAGCATCGGTAAAAGCTTCTCCCATCAAATCTGTTTTTATAGATCACAAATTTCCCTTTAGAATTGTTGTACGCCTCTTTCAGACCAGGTTTTGTGCATACGCAATGTTTATGAAAGAGTCCCCTGATCCATTTGTTTTGGAGAGAAAGAGACCTCTGTGGCTTCCCAGTAAAATCTTCTGAACACTGAAAACTGAAGGAACTCTAACCTGGAGAGACTGATTGCAATGACAGCATTGCTCCATCTTATGTTAGTTTTGATTGAGAGACCCATTGCACAGTTACAATCAATGTGCCTTTATCAACATGACAACTATACTGCTTTGGTTAACTCGTACTGCTCTCATCAGTGTTGTTTTAAGGCTCCTTTCCACCAAGCAGTCTGGTACAGTTCAGTTTGTCACACTTAAGAATGGTTATTGTTGTGTTTCCGTTGTCAAAACTTGTGGCCAGTGCCAATAAAACCATTCCATTACCTCCTGTTTTTGGTTACCACTCTGTTGAGGTACCTAGCACACTGATCCAACCTAAAAAGTGGAACTAGAAACACTGTAACCCATTGATTGGGTGAAAATGACTGAAAATGTCGGTGTGCAACCCTGTTGAGCAGACAATCAAACAAGAGCTTAGGTACATGTCTGTATTGATTACATACAGATTCTGATGGGTACAGTCCCAGAAATGTTTGGTGGAAACAGTAGAAAAGAGTACCTGTTCAGCACCAAATGTCAGATAAACAAAGGAAGTGACTAGCTGGTGACTATAGTGGAGCATGAAGAGAAGTTGGTGGAGACCAAAAACAGGGAAGAAAGAGAGTAAATGTTGGACTTACATTTGCCCGGTGGGCACAAACATGCTGTCCCTGTCGCTACCACTGCCTTTCTTTTGATACATCCATGGCCTCTCTCCTGTCCTGTGTACGAGCATGAACGCCACCTGTTGCTAACTGACTGGTACAGTGTTGTGTGTCTCGGTCCGGGGCCACTTTGTTTCCCATTTAGAGAGCCAGAGCAGTGGATGAACAAAAGACAGGAAGGGCTTTTTTTTTTTCAATCAGAACAGTACAAGTGTTGTCTTTTGACCTTAGAGTTCTATGTTACCTTACACACAGATTTTGAATTTAGGAAAACACGAGCACTGGTATTAGTTCTCTGTATTGGCCCTGAGTTCAGGTACAACAATCAGTGTCAGAGGAGGAAAAAGTCAGATTCCAAGCTCTATGTAATAACTTAGTGACACTGCAGGCTGGCAGACTGCTTTATCCTCCTGGGGTGTAAATATGCTGTTGGAGAATGTGTCTGGCTGCTTAGGGAGGACTTCATGCACAGAGGAATTTGAAGTACCCGTTATTGGCCTTTCAAATGCCAGACACAAACAATCATCAAGGATGAAAACCTACGGAACAATTTAGGGTACCACTCAAAATCAGCCAAACAGCTGTGGGCTTTCATTGAAGCACGCAAGTCAACTTTCCTCTCCTGGGGCCAAATCCTCCAAACTTCAGACATTCATAAAAGTCAGTTTTTCTGATTCACTTGTCAGGTGATTTACCGTAAAACACGATTTAGCTCCATGATGAAAAGGAGAGAATGAGATTTCAGCTCGAGGTTGGCTGACCTACGGAGGGCTGGCGTTCAAAAAAGCAGACAGACAAAGACAGCAGACTGGCACCTAAACAGAGGGAGACACAGAGAGAAGACAGGACACCACAGCAGACTTCCTGTCCCCATGAAAGCAGCAGCAGCACACTCGAGCTTTGTCCAATCAGCTCGCATCTCACATGGCTGGTCTTCATCTCTACATTCTGACAGTCCCTCTCCCTGTTTCTGTTTTTTTGTAACTTTTATTTGGGACAGAGGCTTTTAAGCTGCCATGTATCCCCTGCTGTTTGTACCGTTTATCCTGGTTGCCATCACAGAGCATGGCGCCGGCACACGTCAGGCCGTTCTTGGACCAAAGAGGAGGAGGAAGTGATCTATAAAGTGTGTGGTCCCTCAAGAGGAAGCAGGCAGAATGAGGCCTTAATTTACAAACTCTCACTCTCCACTCTTATTCCCTTCTCTATCAATAACATTTTATAAGAAACACCTACATGGCTGACACACCAAACAGAGACTTTTAAGGCAACGTTTTTGCCTCTTAAATTGAGAATATAAAGCATCTCCGCCCCTTCACTTTTCTCCCCTCATCAACTGAGAAGGAGGGACTTCAAATCTCCCATTAAGAACTGCGTGAGGACAGTTGTGTAGACGGCAACAGGCTTTAAAAAGCCCTATTTAGTCTTCCCAGTGGCTGTTTGACGTCATTTAATGGAGGAAAGGCTGTCTTAAGTAAACTGACAAAAATGAGAAACCTCTCTAGCAGCTTACAGTTGTCATTTGGTTAAGCCTGAGAGTTGTAAACATCAGGGAAAAATCGCACATGAGCCTCTACTGAGTACAATATGTGCTATAAGGTAAGTTTTAACACCACAGAATTTTAAAGGCTATTAATTATGTAGCTCATAACACAGGAATGAAGTATGTCTTACTCGATAATACCTTAACACCCTGTTATAGTTTCACAGATCCAAGCAGATATATACAGCATGACATAAATCATCATGTCATTCATAAATGAAAGCATGACCCCAGCGGTAAAAAATTAATAAGCAGCTTTACAAGTCCAGATGTGCTGCAGAGATAGACTGAAGGAGGAAAAACAGCTGGGGCCTATACCTCTCAGGGTTTGTGAATCACCTTTATTTCCTCCACGAGTATAACAGCAAACTTTGCTTCTTTTGGAAATGCATTTCCACCCATACTCATATTTTCTACAATCTAAGCATCACTGAGTCCCAAAATCCACAAGGTGCAGCCCAGGAAAAGGGAGACATTTAAGATGTTTTGGCTAAAACGCCAAACTGACTGGGGTGAGACTGCAAATTTGACTTGTTTTTTTCAAACAGTGATGTAGTACTCAAGATCAGTCTTGGTCTCAAGACTAGAGCTGCAGAATTAGTCAAAATATTTTCGAAATCGCAATATGGCAAAGTGCAGTGTCCGAATTGCAGGAGCTACACATTTTTTGATAAAAGTAAAACTGTGTCACAACGTATCATTTTAAATGAAGCAATGTGGTGCTACAGAGATGCCGCGGCCAAAAAAATCTCATTCCAAATGTCAGCGAACATACTTGTTCGGTAAAGCGAGCAGCAAATGAAATACAGAAATTACTACCACCAATCGCACTGCAACACATATCACAATCACAGTATCTGTCAGAATAATTGCAATTGCAAAAAATATGATTTTTTTTGCATATCGTGCAGCCCCATTCAAAGACCAGCCTCAATACCACCAAGATCTCGTTTGGACTCAACTGCATTGTTATTGGGTCTAGTCTCTGGTATGAATATGTGGATCTGTCAGATCAATCTTGTATGTTGTAATGTAAGCGGGTAATGCAGTTTGGGACTCACCCTCCCTTTTTCATGAGTTGCGCTCGACCCCTTAAAGTCTTGACACACTCTGGTCTTGGTCATTACTTGGGCCCAATTCCAATACACCCCTTGGCCCTACCACTTAGCCCTAACCTCTCCATTTTGCACATTCACATCAAGGGGCAGGATGTCCCAGATTTTAGGGGGATAAAAGGAAATGGTAGGAAAGTGTTGGTACTACACAGCCTTCCAAATAGAAATCTTTCAAAAGCACGCTTCAAACAGAGAGTTACGAGAAATCATTGGCAAGATGGCTGCACAAACAACAAAAGAATAATGTTAATAAAGTATTAAAAATTACGACAACCATCATATTATCTAACTTTAATGTCATTTCAGTGTATTATGGTCCCTTTCTTTATAACAAACATATTAAAAAAATCGCTAGTATGCCAATGTCTCGGTAGCTAATTAGCTAGCTAGCTGGGAACTGCCCATTGGTTCGACAGCCCATTGGTTCGACATCCCATTGTTCCGAATATATCAAACTCATTGTTCCTAAGTCCATTCCGAAATCATCATGATGCCCTGTGGTTAAGGTCTGGTTAGGTTTAGGCACAAAAACCACTTGGTTAGGGTCAGGAAAAGATCATGGTGTGGGTTAAAATGAAAAAGAAAGTGACAAACACATAAGCCGTGAGCCTGCTCCGCCTCAAGCCGGTTGCGGCGCACCATACGCCCGCCGCGAACCATTCAGCACCGTGGACAGTCGGACTAATGGGATGTCGAACCAATGGGCTGTTGAACCAATGACATGGACCCAGCTAGCTAATGTTACACTGTTACTGGTAATCTGTGAGTGACAGTCGCATATTTTGACATATCAGCTTGCGGCACCTGCACCCAGTTAATGGCACATGACACCCAAAATCAAGTCCTGCAACGAAATTGCTGCACTTGTTACCACCCCACTAAAATCAGTGACAACAGGGTAGGAACATGGGTTGCTAACATTAGTCTACAGAATACAGCTAGTGATCTGGTAATAAAGGTTCTTTTTAAAGTGATGACATTGTGACATCGATTGATAACATGAAATTTAAAGGAGCAATAAGCGAAATTGTTTCACCGCTAGGTTCGCTGTTGTGCACTGCCTGTAGAGCAAAACAAAGTATGTCATGAGCCACTCCTCCCTCTACCTCTGCTCTCCAACACTCCCACCCCCCCACCCCCCCCCCACTCACCTCGTCTGTGCCGGCGAGTACCGCAGCATCTCCATGGACTATCACATCCAGACGGTCCCGGTGTGTTTTTCCGCAGACTCCGCTTCACTCAGCTGCCCGATATACCCGCTGCTTCTTCCCACATTAACCTGAATAACAAACCAGGGCTCGGTGCTCCGGTTGGATCCAAACGGAGAGCTGGCTGTGTTAGCAGCTGAGTGAAGTAGAGCATGAGGAAGAAGCACCGGTTAGCCCCCGCTTTCAGTGCAGGCAGATTCACTCGCCACAGGGGTGAGGAAATAGAACCTAAACAACCAACTTAGTTTAGCAGTTAGCAGTGTCTTTCACTCACTCTCGGTCTCTGCTGTGTTTAGCTATTTCCCTGCTTTCCTGTAGCATTAGTACTACTCAGCTGCCACGCTAACACTCCAACTCCAACTGAGCCGGGAGCCGGGCTCACGGTCTCACGGAGAAGAGTTGGAACGTTAGCGTGGCAGCCCATTAGTGCTAACGTCCCCATGCTTCAGTGAGTCAGAGCCGAGAAGCGTGGGGACGTTAGTGTTAGCACTAGTCGTCTGCCATGCTAACGTTCCGGGAGCCTGCTTAAGCGTGGGGACGTTAGCGTTAGCACTAGTTGGCTGCCATGCTAATGTTCCAACTCTTCTCCGTGAGCCTGTGAGCCTGTGAGCCTGGCGGGCTCACGGAGAAGAGAGGAATGTTAGTGTTAGCTCCCAGAGTTAGCACTAGAGCTACTACGGCTACTGGAGTAGCTTGCAGCTATGGAGCGCTTCTACCAGCTCTTCTAGTCACTGAGCCTTGCCTCCATTTCAGCAAATATATTACATTTATTACAAGTACCATCATCATTGAAGTAGGCAGGGGAACAGCTAAACACGGCCGCCAGGCTGTCCGCCGGGCTATATTTTACAATGCTAATTGCAAATGTTAGCTGGGCTGCTGGGCTACTCACCTAACACAACTGAAACGCCTGACCCATTGCTGGGACCGAACCACTAATAACTCAAGCTCCGGACATTAACCTATGCTACGATTGTAACATTAAATTCAATTGAATCGACATAGCGACATGTGCTTAACGTTACTGTAACACTAATTAAAACAGACATTTGACTTTATGTTGTACCTGTCCAGGAGAAGAAGAGCTAGCTCCGAGTCAGATTGTAGCCCCTTTAGCTCTTGCAGTGCTCTCCACCTTGGAAATGTAAGGCCAATGTTAATCCGAGTTCTGTCCCTTTCTTTTTCACATGAACGTACATGAACGCGCAGCCGGACCGGCTTGTAAACAATAGCCTGGAGATCAACATAGAGAGAGGGTGTGTGAGGTCATGCAATACTCCAGATGAAATTACACCTCTAGTTCTTCACATAGCAATTTTTTAATTCCTTCAATCTAGAAATGATGAATTTCGCTGATTGCTCCTTTAAGTTGTGAATAAATCGCAAGTGTCCTTACAACAACGAAAGGCTACACAAGAGCCACACAAGAGAAATCACCAGCATTGATGACTGCTAATGACGTATCAAGGTCTTAAGGGAATGTCCCATTTCAAAGGGGAAGATTTTCACCACTGCCTCTTCAAACTCTGTTCTTAGGATCAAGGTGGCATTCAAAAATGAGGTTAGGGAAAAGAATAAGAAATGCGATCGGGCCTTGGTCTCAGTTCAGGTGGTCTTCACACTGTTGTTGAAGAACTTTAACCTCTTAACCTTCCTATATTTGTAATCTTCATGTTCACGTGTTAAGCGGCTTCCTCTCAGTTGGTCAAGTATGCAACCCCCTAAATATGTTTACTAAATTACCATGGAAATTGAAAAAAATATAATACCATCAGTTAACAGTGGCTCAGCAAAAAGCATTTGACTGGATTAATCTATAAATGCGGTGCTTTGTTGGTAATAGGGATTTCTCTGACTGATGTTGTTTAAACAGAGATTCAGAGTTGGCACAGAGAGAGGACGAGTGTTTAATTTGCCACAAAACCAGAAATTTCATTGCAATATTTAAAGGCATAAAATTACAAAAAAACCAACATTTTTTTTTAATCCAAGCTGTAATATTTGTCTCTCCCTGTTAATGGATGATAAGCTTTGTCTGACTGCTCTTTTGTTTAGAGCAAAAGAGATTTGGTACAATTTACAGAAGGCAAATGTGCCCCGGGATACACTGAACATTAGCTCCTGTCAGGAGTGTTTATAAGAGGCTGGTGCATGCACAGACACTCTGTACTAACAGATCCCTGTTAACCTTTAAAGGCAAAGCCAGCGGAGATACATGCTATGGTTGAAATTGTGATCTAGAATGAGGGATACACATGTTTCAGTCTGATTTGTCCCAACCTGAAATTTAGTAACTCAGTTATCAGCATATAAGTCAAACAAAGGGAGCAAGAAAAGGTTTTAACTTTGCACTTCAAACATCAGGTACTCTTCCTCTAAAAGTATGTTACATCACCGTCAGTAAGTATCGTTTGAGTCTGTGCATCTAAGGTGGGGCAAAGGACATTAAAGTGGGGTTGTATAAGGTATCAATTCATAATCAGTGTATTACATTGAGAAGATGTCAGTTGCCACACCCCTGGTTTGGAGAAACAGGCAGGAGTACTTACATGGAAGCTATGCAATGTATTGCTGCAGATGGGGGCAGCAGCAAAACGTATCTTCGCCACCTGAAACAAATCAATAACAGTTTAAGTGTACACTATATTGAGAATATTTTCAGCACTTTACCTTTCTTTCAGATAGCCGTTTCTGACAGGAAGCTGTTCACGGCTTCAGTTCCCCATCTATGCTTTCCTCTAAGCCACCAGACTCCATTGACAAAAGTAGTAATTTTAGCTTGCCGAACACAGGAGCTGCTAGTCTGCTGCTGCCTGGATCAGTTAGTAAGTTTGTGTTACGGTGTGACTTTAGTGAATTCAAACAAACCCTTTTAAACGCCAAAGTCACACAATAACACAAGCTACTGTATCTGAAGACTCTGACACACCAAGCCAACGGTAGGCCTTTGGGCAAAGTTAGGCCATTGGTGAGGGTCTGCTGTCCTCGTTGGTACGGTGCGTCCTGTGCTGTTGCCCATCATCAGCCCCTATTGGCTTTTCTTTGGCTGATTCACCATTTTCAATGGTTGATAGATCTGACTGGCAGTTTAGCTCGGCACACGAGAAACCATACTTACATAAAGTAAGATTATTTTTCTTTAGTCATCAAGCTCTTTGGCAGAAACATTTTGTGATGTTTGTGTTATTGTTTACTGGCAAACGGTAAATATGCTTTGTTCTTTCAACATTGAATTATGTTGTTAATGTGCTAACCGACTAACTATTGTCAAGACGGTCTTCAGGCTCTGCATAGAGCTGACGCACAAGTCAAAACCTTAAAGTGCTGCTATAACATAATGTTGTAGTGAATAAATATGAGGCCAAATATAGTAATAACCAACTTTATTTATTAACTTAATACATTACACAAGAAGATGTGATTCAGCTTTTAATGAATGAGATGTAACCCAAATCTGATCCACTCTCTCTTTACCTAACCCTTCATAGCTAGCTAAACACTAACTTAGCATTTTCTCAAGGGCTTCCATTTCCGGACCAAGGAGCAGTGAACGTGGACTCCAGCTGCAGCTATACATACTTGAGCAGCTCATAAGTTGAGTGACATTAGACTACTGTTTTCCCAATGGAGTTTGGCTTTCAAGAGAGTAATATAACAGCTTCAGTTTCCTGTCTTGCTGTTTGATGGCAAGGTAAAGCGGTGAAAATATTTTAAATATAACGTACACTTAAACTGATAATGATATTTTTAGTTGGGCCGTTTTTTACGTGACTAAAATACATTTTGCTTCTGATCCCTCCACAGCAGTACACTGCCTAGCTTCTGTGTCAGTACTCCTGTATGCTTCTCCAAACTGGGGACACACCAACATTTACTGTGCGAAATACACAAGCTATAGATAAGTACCTCATACAAACCCACTTCAAAAAATCTGTACTATCCCTTTAATAGCATCTGGATTCTCCTCCGTGATCTCTGCTGGCATGCTTTTATATCTGCTCCGACACATTTACAATGGTATTCACTAAAGTACAGGAGCCTTCATGAATGAATGGGTCAGTTTTAAATCAAGGTCATTTGTTTTCATGTTGACAAAACATTTCGCTGACTCTCAAACCCTGTGACGCCACAAACCCCTGACTGTTTCTTTTTTTCTTTCTCTTTCAGGAAACTGTAATGAGTACTACACTGAGTACAGACATGAGCCAAATTTCTCAGAATATATGGTGCTGAAACATTTCTCTGGCTCTGCATTATGCACAAGTTATTCACGGCTCACTGGGAGTGTTCAATAATTAAAGTGCTAAAATGGCATATGTTTAAAAATTTAAACACCCCCCCCCCCCCCCCCCCCCCTTTGCCTTAGTTGTGCACCGCACTGTTCCTCTCACTATCCCACCAGTTTAATGTGCAACGGGGGGGGGGGGGGGGGGTTATATAGTGACTTAAAGAGGAAACACATGACATTGTTGTCACACAGAACAACCACGAAGAGATAAAAAGATGAGATGAAGAACAGAAATCATCATAAAACTTCTTAAAAAAACAGCATTGTGACTTGTGAGTTCTTTTTATAACTTTGATCAATATTTGGCAGTCATAATTACAATAATGATTTAATGATTTTTCTGTTGGAAGCATGTTGGTGATGAGATCATTCTGAGCTGACTTTGTGGTGACGTACTGGATTCTAAAATATTAAGACAAAACGCATTAATGGAATTAATAATTTAGGGGAGACATCATCAGAAATCAAATCAAACAAATACGGTCTCCTGTGCAGCACAAAAATAAAATTAGAAACTGAAAAATTCACTGGAAAGACTGAATAAAATATCCACAGGAGAGTGCGATGGGAGCTGCTGAAGTGCGTCCTATCCCTGTGGTATCAGATTAAGGGTTTAATGACTTCCAAAGGCCCAGGTCATTTCCTGTCTGTGTTTCCTGGTGCTCAGACCTATGTGTGCTGGACTGTCCCTGCAGCCCTCCACTCTGCTTGGCTTCAACTGGACTGTCCTCTGGGGACAGGGCCTAGTCCAAGTGGTAAAAGCCAAAGACCTGGAGCTCTCAGACAGACCAAACCATCAAGCCCTGGCTCTGATCTAATCTGTGCTGGGCAAGAAAACCCAGCGCAGCTTGTTATTACTCCGGTGCACGTGGAAAGTGCTCCTTGTGCTCTGTTGTCGGCCTCAGCGGCCAGATAGGCCTACAGACTAACTAACCACTCAGGAATCCAAAGACAGAATCTGTTAGGGAAACGTAGGCCTGTGAATAGACGTATGAGCATGTAACCATGACTGAGTGTGCGTGACAAACTGAGCCTGTAGCTATATTTGCGTGCGTATGAGAGCATTTTATATTTATTTGTATGCGCAGCTGAGGGCACATGCACATCATGTTTGGCTGATACAGCAGGCACGCCATCTGGGAAGAACATACTCAGTATTTTCAAGTTTCCTTGGCTGGATGTTTTGCTGATCCATGATGACTGGCACAGAAGCTGTATGGAGTTTCCATTGCGCCAGGAAGGAGAAACACTTGCTGTGTAGTGTGGTCTGTAGGAGACATTGACATCATGTGATTTCATTCACTGACCTTGGGCCGACCCAAGGTAAGCCTTTAAAAAGCATACCGGTGTGGTGGGACATATACGCAGGTATACAGCATATACACAGGATTTATTATACCCACCTAAAAATAGCAAGAGGTCAAGGTCCATCACTCAAATGGAAGCCAGACTGCAGCTGATGAAATCATGTCATTTTCCAGCTCTTCATCGTGCATGCTTGATTCAGCAGCGCATCGGCAAATGTATTAAGCAATCCATTTGATTCAACACAGAGAGCACTGAGTTCATATTTGTCCAATCCAAAACTACAACTAGCTCACCATTTTACTCATTACAATCTTTGACAGAGGCTGCAGTAGTCAGAAAAACTGCCAAGATTTCAGTCATACTGTATGTTTGTCACCGGAGAGTGTCAGGGAATATTTTGTTTAAATATTGGTTAAAGTAGACAACAGCCTTAATTGATGAGCATTCAACTCCAATAATGCTTCAACCTAATACCTAACAAAACAACTTATTGATCCCAAGCACCACCTCTTTCCCTCAATACACCAGTGACAGCTAAGCACACACTCTGCCAACTTTGGTCAACTGTGCACTTGAAAGACATCCAAAGACAGCAACACTTGGTATCCTGATCACGCTGACAGGCCTACAACAAATGTTTAAAGTCAAGAGTGGATTAACCTGTGTAGGATACTCCACAGTCTGCTTAACGTCAGTACTATCACTAATGACACTCACTCACATCTGTTCAAAGGTACCATTAAAATGCTAATTTTCTGTTTAAGTAACAAGCACTGGATAGTTACTTCACATTTTCTGTAGTTAATGGCCTTCCTGTGGTAAGTAATGTTGAACTGCAATGGGTTGCTAAACAGTACAGATGTTGCCATAATGCTGATTCAAAACCATTTGAGTTACAGGCACTAGTTGAGCAGATGTTAACCAGAAAAATAGAAGGCAATGTAGTCCTTGTCGAAGGAGCCACTGGTTCTGGAAGTATTCTTTATAACATTGCCAAAAGAATCCAAAATGGATTTCAATCACACCACTTCTACCAATCAGCTGATGATGGGTGTTCCTTCGCCAGGTTAGCCAATCAAACTTTACAATCTCCTTTAGCCATTCATGGTGATGAGAAAATTACTTTTCATACAGACAAACTTGTTAGTAACAAAAAAGGTTAAGCTTTATGTAAAGGGACAGAAGTGTCTTCTTTCTGAGTTTTAGGAAGAAGAGTTTTCCTCTCAGTCCTGTTTCATGAGGATCTGATTTTACAGACATGATGCTGTCTCCACATTCAGGCCCTTAGATCCGGTTTACCATTCACCATTCACTCACCGCTGCATTTTTTACAATAGGGTTGGTTGGTCTTCCCTGACTGAGAGACGTAATGACCACTGGAGTTTATTTATCTTGAAAGCCCCAGTCGGAAAATTGCCATCTTAAATCTCATTTCTGGAACTCTGGTCCATACTTAACTCACTCCAACAATTGGCTGATGGTTCAGGAGCTCATGTTAGAAGTGATACAGGAGAAGCAGCTTTTACTGTACGCACAATGATGTCATGGAGTAATCTACAAAGCCACCAAAAGGCAAAACATGTTTACTCTTCTGTTACTAAAAGATGTACAAAAATCACTCCGTATTTATCTATAACTGCTGTATCTGAGCCTGTCTGTTGTGTTGAGAATTCCCACATACCCTCTGCCGTGAAACAGAATGCATGCTGAGACACACAAAAGGAAAATGAACATACTTTTACGCGGCATGGCGAACTCTGCAGCTACAACTATGAGATGTTTTGAGAATGCATCAGCTACTTTCCTTCCCGCACTCGCTGTGGCTCTCCAGCTCACATAACAGCTGCTGGTAATGCAAGTTGAGAGAGCCAGGTTCAGTCATCCGACCGGCAGTGTGTCTGCAGCATGAATGAACACTGCATGTGTGAGCACCAGGAGCAAAGGCAGGTTATATAGCTTCAGGAGGAAAGAAGCTTTGCACAGAAACGGACATATTACATACAACTATATAATGGCGCTTTACTGCAGCGATGTTGGCTGATATAGTTTACCCTGCAATAAAGGCTATTCATATGTGTTGACTCTTAATATTCGACTTTCTAGTTGGCTGAGAGCGTTAAGTTGACAGCTATTTGCTGTTGTTTGTGAGGTAAGTTATGAATAGTTTGGTTACTGAAAGCAACAGAGTGCGACTCAGCAAGCGGAATTTACTTGGGGAACAAGGGGAATAACATGTTTTTGTGTGTCTCTGGTTAAGTGAAGTTGTTGGTTCACCCCCAACGTAAAGTCAGCCGATGTGAATCCTCCTGGTCAGTGACAAGTTAACATCATGTGCAAGCATAGTTAGGTATAATGCGTTAGGTGTAGGTGTAAAGTTTTGAGAAAAGACGAGCCAGCTCTAGTAACATAAGGCCCGTTTCCACTGCAGGAACTTCGGGGTAATTTTACGGGGCTGGGGCCGTTGGTGCGTGTCTCCACCGCAGGAACCACCCCCGAAGGACAGAGTTCCGGAACTTTTACGGGGGCTAAACAAGTCCCTGCCTCGGAGTAGGTACTCAGAACGGCCCCGAAAGACTCCTGGCTGGGGCTTGGGATTTACTTGGTACTGATTGGATATACTCAAGGCGGGATGTGACGTCAACAGAAAGCAACAAAATAGCCGGCATTTAGCCGGCGACGAGGGTTAGCTCGTTCATATAGCTTCCGCCGCCATGTAAAAAAAACTCACTAAATATTTTTTCCAGCGGATATCTTAGTTACAACATGATTGAGCTAGCAAAGCAGTTTTGTGTTGATATGTGTGGTATGTATTCAGTTTAGGGAAATCACGATGTCTAGAAAGCATCAGTGGCTGCCGCTGACAGGGACAGCTAACAGTAGTCTAACATCAGGACGTCATCTGTTAAAAGCCTCCCGTTGTCGGATACGACATGAAACACCGCTAAGGGCTAACAGCTAACGGCGTCCCTACATCGCCCTGGTAAATGGTAGCGCAACGATTACGTCACATCCAGAGCCCGTAACTTTACAGGAACCTTCCTCGCACTCCGCTCTCAGTGGAGACACGGTGGTTGAGAGGGCCGAGCGAAAGGACGTTCCTGTAGTAGTTCCTGCCCCCCAAATAGTACCAGGAACTTCTTCAGTGGAAACAGGCCTATAGACACCCCACTGCCGTTTGAGTCTGCTCCGTATGGGGCAACACCAAAGGAGTTGTAGTGAACGACCACGACAATAGTGGGCAGGTACAAAGTAATGCATCAGAGTACTTTGATTACTTTTTGCAGTAACGAGTAACCTAACGCGTTAGTTTGCTGTTTGAGTAATCAAATACTTAAGTACATTTTCAAACAAGACATCAGTTACTTCCGTTACTTTTAGAGCACTGGTCCTTCAGCTCCAAAACAGCAACGGCTGTCGTTTGGTTCTAATAACGGAGATAATGTAAACCTATCAGTCTGAAAGAAGCCACGGAGCTTGTGGCTTGCTACATGGTCGGAGAAATGCTGCCGTTGTCTATGGTGGAGTCTAAATAGGTGAAGTAGGACTCGCTGACAGACATATTTCAGACTCAGGACTTGCATTATGCCTGGTACACGCTACACGCTGGTACTCACCAATTATAACTGGTCGTCTTTCACGGCGTGTGAGATGTCATCGGGTTATTCTTGTCCTATTTTTATTACTTTCACTATTATTTGAGTCACTGCCAGAACTGTGTCTGTTCATGTGCCAGCCACATGTTGTTGTAGTCACCTAAAAGCGTCAGCAGATGGCAGGAGCTACATTTGAAGCGCCATACATAAACTGTCAAGCTACTGTATCTTCCGCAGGAAGTTCTGACAAATGTTTCAGAATAAAAGCCTATTTAGAAAATGGGCTGCCGAGGTTATATGGGGCTTTTAATTTGAAACAAGTGTTGAGTTTGAAATGACAGTGCGATATGTTAACTTTATAAAGACAATGGAGCGGATAAAAAGTAAATATATAAACACACAGAGGGATTAATAAATAACGGACCGTCTATATTGTAGTTTGTTTCAAATGAAGCTGGGAGCCTCTGCAGTTGTGGTGAGTAAAAGCCCCGCCGCTATTTGTTAATGTTATTACTTTATGTCCGACCGTGAGGATGTACCATTGTTTGCTAGCTTGATGCTAATGACAGTAACGTTAACTCAGCGGGTTGACAAAGTGCCTCTGCTGTTTCACACCATCATTTCCCCCTTTTACTCTGTGTGGTAACATCCCTAGAGGAAATATTAAAAACGCTGGGGTGTTGTTGTCATACAGTTGTCTACGGCAGCAGATCGTTCTGTGTTTCTACTGGTCAAAGTGACGGCTGCGATGGGAGAATTGGATCTCAGTGAAGGGCAAGTGGTCCATAACTTTAATTTTGGAGACAAAAAAAATGTAGGCTTAGCGCCCTGTGGTCCATTGCCCAATAGGAAATGTAGAATACTCAAAAGTACTTTAAAAGTGCTTGAGTTACTTTTCTCAGGGAGTAACGTTGGAAGTACTTTTAAAGTAATTGAGTTACTTTACTCAGGGAGTAACGCAGTAAAGTAACTGGTTACTTTTTTCAAAAGTAACGCAGTAACGTACTTTGATTACTTTTAAAGTACCCCTTACCCAACACTGTGTGCAAGTCATTTTTCTTTCTGTCTACATAATGCCAGCAAATACTAAAAAAAAGTCCCTCACAATTTTAAATCTAAGTTCATGTCTTCACTGTCTTGTTTTGTCCATGCAACAGTCCAGAACTCCATCCAGATAAATAGTTTAATAAAATAGATTACCACAAAACCCAACAAATATTTCCATTTCAAAGCTGTAAACAATTCATTTTTGACTGTTTTTGTTGAAAAAAAAAAGGAAAAAAGCTTTAAAATTGGCTATCAAAATGGTTGCATATTAGTTTTCAGACTATAAACAAGTCAACAAAACACCGCACAGTAATGTCACAGTGCTAACTAGGGCTGGTATGATATGAGATTTTCACTACACAGTTACTGTGGCCATGATGGTAACGATATGTATTTTTTAAAAAAAATGGAAAATAGAGACAATAATGCTATTAGTCAAGTTTATCTTATACTTTAATTATTGTGTGTTTTTTGTCTTTTTTAGGTGGTGGAAAGAGAGTCTGTAACCATAACTGTCCAAAATCGTACAAAAAGAGCAATTAAATGGTATTAAATGCTGAATTATTTACACAATATTATCATATGTGTATTATTAACATACTATTAATATTTCATTTTTAAATATCGCTGTTATTATCAGTGTATCACAACATCCCTACTGCTGCTAACAGTGCAGTAATAATAATACAATGTAATGGAACAATAATTATGTTCCCATTAAGCTGATATCCATAATTATTATAAAATGATATCAATAAGCAGTAATTATGTCTTTATGCATGGGGATGCCGTGTGTATTCATTTGCATGCACACATGGTGGGAATCAGGTCCAAGGCATTTGGCTCCATTATAGTTATAGCACCCATCTACCCAGACACCAATAAAGCACTCAGCAATAACGATAAACAACAATCAAATGATTACACAGTACGATATATATTGAAAAATATCTTTAGAAATAAAATGAAGCATAGTTGCATCTCAGATCTTAATTATGGCAGACCTATTACCGTGCTAACCAAGTCAACACCAAGGCAGTTTCAATTTAGAGGTCACACAAGTCACAGTTAATAGAGTTCTGTCAGGATTACCAGGGCTTAATTAAGATTAATTGTAGCATTTATTCCTCTCCACTTAGTGTATAAATCAAGTGTGACAGCACAGTATTGAGTCTAGCTGCAGGGCTGGTGGGTATTACTATAGTCACTTGACATCTACACACAAGGTCTCTCAAGGCAGGTGGTTTTAGGCTACAGGGATTTTGACAGGCTCCATTAGCCAACACTTGACTCTGACACTGAGGAGTGAATGCAGGCTGGAGCTCCCAGACCCCCCTGGGCCCTGTTTACCTTTCAGACCACACTAGACGATAGTCTATCTGACAAGGAAGAATGTGAGAGATACAGTCATACTAACACTGCAGGACACCCACAGTGTGATACACATATAAAACAATGTTACAGCGAGAGGGAAAATCAGGGTTGGAAAAATCTATAAAAGCTGATACATGAGAAATAAGACATTCATGTGTTCAATTCTCTACGCTATCAGTATTTTGCATTTTGTAGATGGTTTCATATAGTTTCAATATCAGAAGTCATTTACAAACTGCTGTGGGGGATCCTGCAGTTGCGATGGAGTGCAAATCAAATCCTTGACCCTTCCCCTACACGTTTAGGGAGGGCATCTCTCAGGGTAACACAAGGCTACCCTGCCACCCTGTTACCCAACCAGTGTTTCTTCTGTCTGCTTGTGTCTTCAGGGCCAAATCTACAAGGGAAACTTTCCAGCTGGCCTGTGTGTCTGTGCAGTAATCAACAAAAGAATCTGTTTGGTTTGCAATGTACAATTAGATGGTTTTTAGAGCGTTCTGTAAGAGACTGGATTTATGGCTGGGAAGAGGCCCGGCGTTTAAAGCGGAGGAGATAAAGTCCAGGGATAAAAAGCTCAAAAGTTTCAAAAGAGCATCTCATAACTGAGATCTTTGTTGTTATTGGATTAAGATTTCCAAAAAAGATAATATTTGCGCAAGAAGTCAGCTAAACCCTGTCAGAGCTTTGTACTGTCAGCTCTGAGACACTGCAACACGACTGACCCTGACCTTTGACCTCTGAGGAAATAGCAACATGAATGCATATAATGTGTGTCTATGATGTCGACTATTTAAAATTAAAGTTTACACATCTCACTAGACTTCAAAAATAATTTTTGTGAGATGCAACTACATGACTGATTCTATATTATTAAACTAACACACTGATGATCAGCTGTTCTCTGGCAGACTGACAAATGTCCAGACTATTATGATACAAGCATGCTAAGATATGTTATTGTAAATCTGCACCTGATTAACTTCTTTCAAACACCAGTGAAAAATTGATTTGTTCATCTTGGATGAAGTTTGCTCGGGCAGCTGCGTTTTCTTACTGTGAAACTGAGGTAATGTGAGGTGGAACTGGCTGGCACATGTTACCATATCTCACAGAGAGCAGCTTTTTACTGCAGCTGGGCAGAAGTTAATATGAAACTCAGGGACGTATCTTATCTAAAAGATATCTGAACTCTGAAATGAATCTGTCATAAAACTACAGATCAAAACAAGAGTGAAGTGATTTAAATAATCAAATGTATAGCACCAGTCTAACTTACTTTTTCTAACGTACCTTATAACCTAAATAAGGTTAAACATTTTGAATGAAATTAAGTTAATGCAACATATACTCTTAATGCAATAATATTTCATAATGAATTAGTGAAGTAATGAATATATTTCAAAACACTCCCACAGCTTCAGTACAGTCAGAAAGTTCAGATGAATTTACTTGACCAAACTGTTAATGATTTGCTCAGTGTTTATTTCTGTTTACTTTTAAAGATATTCCAAAAAGATTAAGACCAAAAGATCTTGGTGATGTCTCAGTAGCTCACATTTCCTCTCTAAAAACTATAATTAATGCAACATAGCTCTGTTGGTTGGTTCAGTGATGGAAAAAACAAAAAAAAATGCTTATTGGTTATCCATTAACATCAAATCAGGCTTTATTTTTGCACTTTAAAGGGACAGTTTGGATCTTTTAAATTCGGACTGTAGGGTAAATGGACCTGCACTTGTATAGTGCTTTTCCAGTCTTCTGACCACTAAAAGCGCTTTTACACTACATGTCACAATCACCCATTCACCCACACACACATTCATACATGATGGCTGAGGCTTCCATACAAGGTCAGTAAGGATCATACTGATTTAACAGCCAACGGGAGCAGTTTAGGGTTCAGTATCTTGCCCAAGGATACTTTGATGTGCAGGCAGGAGGAGCCAGAGATCAAACTGCCGATCATCTGATGAATGAACAACCCCGCTTTACTTCTGAGCCACAGCCACTCCAGGTATGAGGTACTTATCCATAGTCAAGTGTACTACCTACAGTAGATGTCAGTCAGCACACTTTTACAAGAAGATAAACAACAGTGATTTTGACAGGGATGACAAGATGCCATTCACTGTGGGGAAAAAAGTATGCCTTTATGAACCAAACCAGTGTATACAGAGGAAGAAATTTTGCAGAGAGAGATTGGGTTGAACAAAAAGAGAGATACAAGGGAAACTTCTTAGAAACTGGAGGCCAAGACAGAGCACACACTTTTCTGTGTATACTGTAAACCCATGATCACAGACCCAGAGAGCTGCTGCTGCCATGAGCAGCACACAACCTCAGGATCTTTCTGAATCAGAAGATGCCAGCACTTTACACTTAACTGGTTGTTTGATAAGTCATTTGATTTATTTGAAGGTGTTTAGGGTAATTTTACTCAGAGATGGGCAAAAATACATCAAAATGTATTTTGTTACAAAATACAAAATACCCCTCAAATAAATGTATCAAAATAAAATACATGTATTTTGTATTTTCAAATACAGAAAATACTTTTTTTTCTATTTCTTTTCAGCAGCGACCCGCAGCTCTATAGGTCACTCTGTCGGTCGGCCAGTCCACAAAGCTTTTCGTGAATAACTCAAAAAGTCCTTGACCAAAAACGCTCAAAATTTGCATACTGCAACTAGAGACCATGAGCAGAGTTGGGTAAGGGTTACTTTAGAAGTAACCAAAGTACTTTACTGTGTTACTTTTTAAAAAAGTAGCCAGGTACTTTACTGTGTTACTCCCTGAGTAAAGTAACTCAAGTACTTTTAAAGTACTTCCAACGTTACTCCCTGAGAAAAGTAACTCAACTTTTGAGTATTCTACATGTCCTATTTAAGCAATATCACACGAGAGGGAGTGATGTTATACTCGTATATTGTCACGGCTGTGATTCGGTGTGTATATATATATTTATATATATATATATATGATGATAGGTTTAACGTTATTGTTATTAGAACCAAAAGACAGTCGTTGCTGTTTTGGAGCTGAAGGACCAGCGTTCTAAAAGTAATGGAAGTAACTGATGGCTTGTAGAAAATGTACTCAAGTATGTGATTACTCAAACAGCAAACTAACACGTTAGGTTACTCGTTACTGCAAAAAGTAATCCAAGTACTCTAACGCGTTACAAAGTAACGCGTTAGAGTACTAACTACTTTGTAATGCGTTATACCCAACTCTGACCATGAGTAACTATACCAGAAAAAATGCCCACAATTCATCCATAGGTGGCGCTATACTAACTGATTCAAATCTTTTGTGAATAACTCAAAAAGTCCTTGACCAAAAATGCTCAAAATTGACATGCTGCAATCAGAGACCACAAGTAACTATGCCAGACAGAACAATCATGATTCATCCATTAACAGCGTGATAGTAGCAAATTTGGTCGCAGCTATTGCAAATTTGGGCTTGTTTTCTCACAGTTTGGTATGACAATCTGTTGAACTTGGAAGACGTGAGCAGCAAGGTAGTCTACTGGTAGTGTGGGTCCATCCTCGAGAGCAGCATGCCTGGCAAGTCTAGTCTAGCTGTGCTGTGAACTGTACTCCAACAGTCTAGCTAAACAGCAGCAAGATACTGTAGCTACTGTACACTATAAAGTTTATAGTTAGGGCTGGCTCAGGCTTGCCTTGTATGAGCCCCTAGTTAGGCTGACTTAGGCCTAGTCTGCCGGGGGGCCTCCTATAATACACCGGGCACCTTCTCTCTCTCTCTCTCTCTCTCTCTCTCTCTCTCATGTCCTGTTACTGCATCTTGCTAACTCAGCCGTACTGCATGTCACTAACTCGGCTTCTTCTCTGGAGCCTTTGTGCTCCACTGTCTCTCAGGTTAACTTCTATCACAGCGGTGCCTGGATAGCATGACGTGTGTGGTTGTGCTGCTGCCGTGGTCCTGCCAGATGCCTCCTGCTGCTGCTGTTATCATTAGTCATTAGTCATACTTCTACTGTTATTATACACATATGATTATTGTCACATATGTACAGTACAGGCCAAAAGTTTGGACACACCTCCTCATTCAATGCGTTTTCTTTATTTTCATGACTATTTACATTGTAGATTCTCACTGAAGGCATCAAAACTATGAATGAACACATGTGGAGTTATGTACTTAACAAAAAAAGGTGAAATAACTGAAAACATGTTTTATATTCTAGTTTCTTCAAAATAGCCACCCTTTGCTCTGATTACTGCTTTGCACACTCTTGGCATTCTCTCCATGAGCTTCAAGAGGTAGTCACCTGAAATGGTTTTCCAACAGTCTTGAAGGAGTTCCCAGAGGTGTTTAGCACTTGTTGGCCCTTTGCCTTCACTCTGCGGTCCAGCTCACCCCAAACCATCTCGATTGGGTTCAGGTCCGGTGACTGTGGAGGCCAGGTCATCTGCCGCAGCACTCCATCACTCTCCTTCTTGGTCAAATAGCCCTTACACAGCCTGGAGGTGTGTTTGGGGTCATTGTCCTGTTGAAAAATAAATGATCGTCCAACTAAACGCAAACCGGATGGGATGGCATGTCGCTGCAGGATGCTGTGGTAGCCATGCTGGTTCAGTGTGCCTTCCATTTTGAATAAATCCCCAACAGTGTCACCAGCAAAACACCCCCACACCATCACACCTCCTCCTCCATGCTTCACAGTGGGAACCAGGCATGTGGAATCCATCCGTTCACCTTTTCTGTGTCTCACAAAGACACGGGTTGGAACCAAAGATCTCAAATTTGGACTCATCAGACCAAAGCACAGATTTCCACTGGTCTAATGTCCATTCCTTGTGTTTCTTGGCCCAAACAAATCTCTTCTGCTTGTTGCCTCTCCTTAGCAGTGGTTTCCTAGCAGCTATTTGACCATGAAGGCCTGATTCGCGCAGTCTCCTCTTAACAGTTGTTCTAGAGATGGGTCTGCTGCTAGAACTCTGTGTGGCATTCATCTGCTCTCTGATCTGAGCTGCTGTTAACTTGCGACTTTCTGAGGCTGGTGACTCGGATGAACTTATCCTCAGAAGCAGAGGTGACTCTTGGTCTTCCTTTCCTGGGTCGGTCCTCATGTGTGCCAGTTTCGTTGTAGCGCTTGATGGTTTTTGCGACTCCACTTGGGGACACATTTAAAGTTTTTGCAATTTTCCGGACTGACTGACCTTCATTTCTTAAAGTAATGATGGCCACTTGTTTTTCTTTAGTTAGCTGATTGGTTCTTGCCATAATATGAATTTTAACAGTTGTCCAATAGGGCTGTCGGCTGTGTATTAACCTGACTTCTGCACAACACAACTGATGGTCCCAACCCCATTGATAAAGCAAGAAATTCCACTAATTAACCCTGATAAGGCACACCTGTGAAGTGGAAACCATTTCAGGTGATTACCTCTTGAAGCTCATGGAGAGAATGCCAAGAGTGTGCAAAGCAGTAATCAGAGCAAAGGGTGGCTATTTTGAAGAAACTAGAATATAAAACATGTTTTCAGTTATTTCACCTTTTTTTGTTAAGTACATAACTCCACATGTGTTCATTCATAGTTTTGATGCCTTCAGTGAGAATCTACAATGTAAATAGTCATGAAAATAAAGAAAATGCATTGAATGAGAAGGTGTGTCCAAACTTTTGGCCTGTACTGTATACTATCAGATATTAATACATACTTTCAACATATTGTACCACAGTAGCCAGAACTATAATTATAATATTATTACTTTCATTAATGTTGTTGTAAGCTACTGTCATTACCATCTGTCCTGCATCTCTCTCTCTCTTTCTGTCTCTCTTTTTGTCTCATTGTGTCATACGGATTACTGTTAATTTATTATGTTGATCTGTTCTGTACGACATCTATTGCATGTCTGTCCGTCCTGGAAGAGGGATCCCTCCTCAGTGGCTCTTCCTGAGCTTTCTACCATTTTTTCCCCCTGTTAAAGGTTTCTTGGGGAGTTTTTCTTTATCTGCTGCGAGGGTCCAAAGGACAGAGGGATGTTGTGCCCTGTGAGGCAAATTGTGATTTGTGATATTGGGCTTTATAAATAAAATTGATTGATTGATTGACTGTAGCTAGTTAACTTGTTGGCTGTCTAACTTGGAGCCTTTGAAGCCCTGTGTTCAACTTTTTTCAAATGAAAAAAAGAAAAAAAAAAGCCAGGGACATGTAGGCTACCCTAAAATGTTATTTATTGATTCAGATTTAGATTCAGACAACTTTATTGATCCCATGTGAGACAATTCATTTGTAGCATACTCATCCCAAGCATCAACCACAACAACATACAATTTCCTATGTTATGCACAATCCAGTAAAACAGACCACTAGGTCACTGAAGTGCACATTGAATGGCCCCAGTTTAAAAAAATACATAGATTAAAAAAAGAATATATATATATAAAGTAAAAAATATCATTACATCCAATATTATAAGAATGTGTAGCCTATTATTTTTGTTTTTTGATTCGTGGAGAAAGTATTTTGAGTATTTTAAATACAAAATTACTCCACTCAAAAGTATTTTGTTACAAATTACATTTGCTTTTTGTCGGCTTTATCAAATACAAATTACAAAATACTCAAATGTAATTGAAATACGTATTTTAAATACAAGTAGAAATACTGCCCATCCCTGATTTTACCTGATGGTTTGGTACAGCAGCTCTTTAGCATGTGTCTCTCTTGCTTTTTTGGTGGTTTTACATAATCCTCTTCAGAGAAATGTTTGCTGCAAACACTGAGTTGTCTCAGTGTGCAGGTGGAGTGTTGATGTCTTTAATCAGTGTAACTAGGCACAGCTGTTTTCATTTCTTTGTTTGAGCAGCCCGCAAAAACACAAGCACACATCATCTTTGAGATCTCAACAGCTCTGTCTGACCTGAACAGCTGACCCGTGGCGTAATACAGTGCGTGGTACAGTTGCGTTTATGAGCAGAAATACCAAAGTTTTACAGTTTAGAAAATGTAGTGCCAAAGGAAAGGGCTGTCTGATGGTACGGTTAAGTGTTGAAAATATTCTCAGTACAGCTTTCACTTAGACTGATTTGAATTTTTATAGGAAGGCCTTTTTTAAGTGGCTAAAATAACCCCTGTCCACAGTAGTAAACTGCTCAGCTTCTGTGGCGGTACTCCCATCTGCTTCTCCAAACTGGAAATGAGCCAACTGCCATCTACTCTATGTAACACACTGACTAAGTACCTCATACAACCCCACTTTAAAAGATCCAAACTATCCCCTTAAAGGTCTTCTTGCTCAAACAAAAGCCCCAGACAGATCTCATTTTCAAAGACCTGAAAAAAATCCAGGATCATGTACGTTAATCAACAATAAAATCATCCTACTTAGTCATCCATGTATGAAGAACATGGTAACAACACTGGTGAGGAAGTGGTATCGTATAAAGGATTTATTTTCCTTTATCGTAATTTGTTAATGTCTCAGGATTAAACAGAACCAACAGTGTTTACTGCTCTGCCAAGCTCAGTAAGGATCACCCCTGTCTGCGTGTTAATTATATACTTGTTTGGTTTATTTCCACAACGAGAGAGACAGATGTGTTCTGGTCCACGTCCACTGTTTTTCAAGGGTCCACTTCATCAATGTGTCTGTTCCCGGTCCAGATAACAAAGCTCCGGCATATGAAACAAACAGGGAGTCCAGGTTTTACCCAGTGAGAGATTTGGATGGAGCTGCCAGACTCTTGGCACCCGGAGTCGTCCTCATCAGCAGGGGAGAGGCTGGACAAATGTGAGAAACCAATGCCCAGAGAGGAAACAATACCAGAGTGCATTTAAGGCTGCCGTGACAATGACACAAGTGTACATGAAAACAACTAATAGACGATGATTTAAACAGGACTGAAGAACCATAATCAGGTTTTTCTTTTTGATCACAATGCAGCAAACTTCTTTAAAGGCTGTTATTTTTATTCTCCACACGTCGGGTGAAAACAAACAATCTCAGACTGGGAACAAGGTGCCTGAAGCTGAGAGAGGTCTTGCCAGTGGTAAGTGAGTGATGTCAGGAAATGCCTGTGTGGCTTAGTTTGAAAGTCCATTAAATTCTCAAGTTCAATCCATTTTGTAGGAAAAGAGGAGCTAAGAGGCCACAGAACATGTACACAGATATCAAAAATGGCTTAGGAAGATATACCTTGTCTATTAACGTTGCAACAGTATGAAATTTTCATGGTACGATAACCATTTCAGAAAATATCGCAGTTTTGCGGTATCACATTATCAAGGTATTACAGAATTTATATTATTATCATTCAGAATGACCCTTAAAGGAATAAAAAACTGAAGGGTTATTGAATAAATAATTGCTGTTGAACAGACAATGTATTACTATAATTGAAACTTGAAACCATTTTGATAATGGAAGTATGTGTAAAAAGTCTCCCCTTATAAAAAAAATGAAAATAAAGAGGAGATTCAATGTTTGGTTGCATTTTTTTTTTTTTTAATATTGAAGATAAGCAAAGGTACACAGTGTAACAACCGTGAATTTTTATATCACGTTATACCTTGAAACCGGTAAATCGCTGCAATCAATATTAATAGCTGTACTTCAAGGGGTTATTTTGTTTTCAACCAGCTCTGTATCGTAACGATGTGGGTAGCATGTGTAAATTAACTGGGGCAAACTTCCCTCCATCTTACCAATGCCCAGATCTCCCTACTCATTTGCATCATCCAGCAGATTTTTGCTGGCTCTTGGGTTGTTGCTGGAACTACAGATTATATTTCTTTATTTTGGTATGCCCACCACACACACACACACAGAGTACAGAAGTGGATCAAGAGAGAGAGCTGGCTCTCATTCTCAAAGTCAGATCGAACTCAGAACAAACGATAAAACTAAGTGCGCTGATCAAGTATGAACCAAGATTCTGTTACTGTGTTGCCTGTTTCTTGCTTCTTTTGCCTATTTTTTTCTACCTCTTGAATGAATACCACAGCCCTTTTTCCCTGTTTTCTCTCTTCATATCGAACCAAATTCACACGTATTTGCTTCTCTCTACCGCCTTGACAGTAAAAGCATCTTTCCAACAGCGAAATACTTTTTAAAAGAAGAACAAAAGATAAGAACAAAGATTGCAGAATTCATTTAGGTTTCAAGGCTTAGCAGTTACACAAAATTAATAGAGATGCATTACAATGAAATCCAGTGCTATAAATCTTTACCATTTAAAGTCCCTTTCAGATATTTTTTTAATAACTTTAATATAGATGTTGAATGCAGTGATGAAAGTAGGTTGTTCCTACTATTCCTAAATATTCTAACACTTATCTTTATATTTACGATTAAAACCTGACCTGACCAACAGCACAAGGTTTTAAGCACATTAATCTTTGCGCCTCCCTTAAAAAAAAGACTAAAGGATAAAAGTGTCTGCGTAAAACAACAGCCATGAAAATATTATATAATTAATATGTTTCCACTTTCACTGAGTTAAATCATTTAACCAACTTCAGTCCTGATAACTAACAAATATTCATTCATTTTCAAAATGTAATACTTTAAATGCCAGTTTGTTTGCACAGTGCCACAGATGTCTTTTATGACAAAAAAATGTATACTAAATGCAAGGGGGACTTTGGTTCAATATGGTGGAAAAAAGTTAAACTACAAATTTGTATCCTGGGCTCTAGACTGAAGCCTGATATCATAGAATGTATGATTTTATGCTGTAATAGCCATAGCATCAAAAATTGTGGTTTTAATGGGTTCAATGGGGACATTTTCATCCTTAAGGGTTTGAGTGTCTGTATTTTGGCTATACGATTTATTATGGACTTAGTGTAGAAGCTAAGTTTGAATTTCCAGAACAAAATGTATGCCATATGCATTAACACAGCCAAAATGTTTGAAAAATAAAAATGTCCCTAGTGAGGCTCAAGGGTTAAACAGCCAGTTGGGGATGTAAGAATGTGTAACATCTATATTTTGTTTTATGTGAATTAATAAGAGGATGATGAGCAGTCTATCTATATTATCATCATTCACATCATACCAACAGTAATACCACAGTACACAGCCAGCGTCACTGCGCTCCTCTCCAGCCATAACTGTCACACTCACTTGAACGAGGCTCTGTTCATTTCAGTATTAAAATGTTCAGTGGAGCTGAAGTCTTATAGTTGCTGACTTGGCCTTACTTGACAAAGTTTCACTGAGCTGGCAGAGATGATAGATTCTGTTGGTCGCATTGTTTTTCCAACATCTCCATTTGGCAGTCCTGACCCTGTCATTTATAATGGCCCTGGTCCATGTTTAATTCATACAAGCCCCGCGGAGCGAGGCTCCATACAGGAAGCTGACTTTACAGGCGACAGCCATTCCACTTTCCTGCCTCAGATATTTTATCAAGACGGAACTGCGAGCCAAGATTTATGTTCAGCAGGCTGTACATCAAACATGAGGGATAAACGCCAAGTCCGGCTCTTGCACCCCTGCTAACCTCAAATTTCAGATCAGTGTACTAACAACTTCTCCCGGCTATTCTCCAAAGCGGTCAGCAATTACATCCTGAATGTAAATCCATGCTGGGAGTGTAAGTGACATGGCGTAAACACTAATCAGTTATTTTGCAGGCTTTATCTCATCAGTGTTACTGTGTGGTGGCATTAGCTGGGTCCCTTCCAAGTTGCATCAGAGAAGCCCTCGCAGAGGTGCAGTCTCCGCAGCCTAATTAGGCGCTCCAGTAGCTGCTGTCCACACAACCATCGTGGGCTTCAAAGCGCAGGCTCAAGCTTGTGATCTGTTTAAATATTTCTTTCATGAAATCTTCGTCACATCAGGGCTGCTATCACAAAAAAAGGTCAGTGAGAGAAAGAGAGGAAGGAGGAGGAGAGACTGGAGTCAGGTGGTGAGACTGAGCCAATGGAAGTTAGCATGACCCCCCTCAAAGTATTTGAAGCTCTTGTGCATGTCACGAGCAGATCCAGAGGGACTTCTGTGATGCATGAAAAATCTCTTTTCATCTGTCCTCACTTACACCCCCTGATGCTGCACGGCATTGCTCCGGTCAAAGCTGGCTGATAGTTTGCTGTTGACACCATGTCACACATAACTCAGTCCATGTTTACACCCCAAATCAAAACTGTGATGAAAGGAAAGTCTTTTATTGTGCTTCGCCCGAAAGGTTTATGTAAAATCTTGCCTACACTATAGATCATACTATATAAAGAATGCGAGGAGTTTCACACACCACAAAGAAAAGAAAGGCTTACCTAAAGAGCGAGCGCTGTGGTTTATCAAACATACTGTACAAGCAATCCCTCATAACAATCCACATTCTGCAGGGGGAGAATTAGCCTACACTGCTCGAGCTGAGGGTGGAAAGATGGTTGAGAGTGAGTGCTACAGACATTCTTGGAGTGTTAATGTCATCATGATGGCCTGACCATGGGTCCGCAAACTGACAGACCATCATCTGCATCTGGCCTCCAGGCACGCTTGTGGTCCCGCGTCTCTCAAGAATGAAGCGGAGGGAGAAATCTGCAGTTGTTTAAAGGGTTACATAACACAATATTTGGAGGTGATCTATTTCTTAGAAAGACTGTGGCAGCGGTGGTGACGGCAGTGGTGCTTGTGGTCGGGCTGGAAGATTCTAATCACATACCGGCTCTGTGTTTACTGCAGCTCAGAGTATGGATGTTAAATTTCCTGCATAAGAGGAGCAACAAGATGGAAACAAAAATGCATGAAAGAATCATATTTCCACTAAACATAAGGGGGATGAACAATAGACTCGTCCTATGTTTCCTTCGTGATCCCATGGAGAGATGAAATAAGACAACATGATGCAATGTAACAATTCCAGTGGCTGTGGGGAACCTCTTGAGACAATACATGCATGTACCAACAGTCATATGCACGCACACATGAGCAGTATACATGAGTGCACCCATTAAAGTCTCACAATGCCCTTCATTGTTTTTCCATCTTTTCCTACTCTTCTTACGAGCATTGTGTATTTTTGGTGCCAAGATTTCAATCTCAAGAGACAAACCTGGTTAAATAACGGTCAAATAAAAAATACATGTAAAAATAAGACACGTTCTCTCACATGTACGCAAATATTCAAAACAAAAAGGCACATGATCACATGGACACGGAGCCAACAAGCAACACTACACCAAGTTATAGGAACAGACATTCAAACATGCAGCGAGAGCATTCAGAAAACTGACATCCAAGCTCATACCAGTGATGCACACGCCAGATTATTACATATTTTTTTTTATCTATAGCTTCATTCAACATTTAGCCAGTGACACAAACTGTCTGTGGCCATTCATTAACTAAAGCTTTGGCATTAAATATGTGGCCCCTGACAAGGACAACATTTACGTCAGCATCTATAAGAGATCAATACGCCCATGTGCAAACACTGTAGATAATTAACACTACACTTAACCATTCAATGCCTAATATTGGAGATGATATCAAATCAGATAAGTGAAACATTTTAGGAAACAGCAGGCCGTCATATTTCACTAAGGTGCCATAAAAGTCTCAGTGAGTCCATAGAGCAGTATTTCTCAGGCTTCCTGTCACCAGCCAGGTAAAGTTACCTCCGGTCACACTGCACACTTCCTCTCAGACTTCCATAAATAAAGATATAAAGTTGTTGTTTGGTAATTCTTCTCTCAGAGATGAATGCCCTCAGATGTTATAAAGAATATTCTTTTTCCTTCAGAAAGTGATTGGAGCTGCTCTTACTCAGCGCAATACAAAAAGCTACTGCAGGTAATGTTGAAAGGTAAAAGATAACCAATGTGGAGCAAAGGTATTATATTGTACTTCAGCACTGTAACTACATAACTGCTCAACACATTCTCACTCTGACCTCGTCACATATCGACATTTGATTATGGACTTTCTACGTTCACATACAACATACAAGGTACCCTGGGTGCGTTGGTTGTTGACGTTCTGGGATGCCGTGTCAAGTTCTGCCTGTTACGTGCATTGTCTTCTTTCAAAATACACTTCTGTTCTCACAGGAAATTTAATGTTTAAATACAGTCTCTTTCAAAATAGACGCACTACATCGGTACAACACCACAAATGTTTTTTTTTTTTTACCTCTAGCAAAATCGTGAGGTTGGGTTTAGGAAAAAAGAACAAGGTTTGGCTTTCTAATCTCATGGGACACGAACACCGCTCTCCCAGGTGAAGGTCAATGTCTGTTAGACCTGTCCACCACCTGTCCCACCCGCCCTATTTGGATTTTCACCACATTAACCTTCGTTCTTGTCCCGCTGTGTTTCCCCCTGACGTCGCTCGGCCCTGTTAAACTATAACGGTGACATTAGAGCTGAAGCTGCAAGTCACTGCCCAAGTGCCGGATTTCGACGACTTCTGAGTGGGACTGGACTGAACTGTTAGAAGCTGAGGTAACTCCATTGCACCTCTTCAGTGGTGCCCCCAACAGTGGGCAATGGCCCCTCCAGGCAAAAATAATTAAATGCCAACATTACTGTCTTGAATAGGCTACAGCGCACTCTTTTTAAGATAGCATGAGGGTCCCAGTATCTTTTGAAACTTGACAACCTAAGTCATCCATTGATATCAACCATGTCGACATAGCCATTAACCATGTCAGAAAGGGTGCTTAACAATGCACCAAACTTAGACTACATTTTGGCAAGGGAACAACTGGCATTGCCATTTTTAAGGAGTCCCTTGAACTCTCAACTCAAGATATCAGAATGAAAATGGGTTCTATGGGGACCCATGAATCTTCCTTAAACTGGAGAAGGCTTGTTCCCATGTTTTGTTCCTCAGAATAGATGTACTCCTTCACATTAAAGCTGTGCATTTGTCTTTTTAAGGAAAAGGAGAACTATAGCCTATTTGAAGAATAATGAATCACCTAACACATGTACAGATACATAATAGGGTTGTTGTCATTTAATTAGAAATATTACCTGTAAAATAACACACCAAAGTATATCAGTGTGTGATTCCTTAACCCTCCATACTGACATAGCTTTCAACTGGACTATAAACTACAACAGCATAAGCAAATTTCTAAATAAAAATGTAGATATGGCCAACCACAGGGACAAACTGGTGATGGCTAACCAACCAATCATCGTGTTGATGGACAAACAACAGAATGAGGCAGTGGTGATAGATGTGATACATTTAGCAATGCTGAGGGACAACAACATCAGGAAGGAGGAACACGATAAGCTTGAAAAATACCAGGGGCTAAAAGAGGAGCTAGAAAAGATGTGGGGAGTAAAGGAAAGAGTGGTGCCAGTGATAATCAGAGTATTTGGGGCTGTGACCTCCAAACTGGGAGAGTGGCTCCAGCAGATTCCAGATACAACATCTGGGCTCTCTGTACAGAAAAGTATATATATCATATATCATATCATATCAAAACTTTCATTTTATATTTTCAAAAGCAGCAGACCTTTCTTTCTGTTAAAGAGAAACCCCTCTTCAATAGCACGACATAATAGAGGCATAGATGCACAGAGGCATTGCTCCCAAAGCAACAACAGAGAATGTTATTCCTTCTCCATCATAGGGATGTGATGCAGAGGTTAGACTGAGATGAGCAAAGGCTGCTGTCACCATAATCAACCCAGTCAGAGATGGGAGCATGTGTCATCAGAGATGGACTTAAGGTTATCATGGTTCAGGATGCTCTGCTCTCCCATTTTCTCTCTATCTGTCTCTATCTGTCCCTTCTCTTTCTCTGGGCTCCCCAGCCTCCTCCTGCATCGCTGTGAGCAAACAGACCCTTTCCATCAGCCTCTGCTATCTCAAAATGCCAATCAAACAGAGAGAAGAACTGCAGGCGACACATTTTAAACAACCATCACAGTGTCAGCCTTGGATTAACCACGGGGCAGGACACAGGAGATGTGCTTCCTCAAGTCCTATCAAATCAAGAGACCCTTTGAATTTCAAAGAGTGAATAAAAAGCACCACCACCACAGCGAGCTGTGAGGCAACGTGCTACAAGCTGGCCTCTAGCACGACATCAGCCAGTCACCTGATGAACACCATGTTCCGAGTAGCACCACGTTTCACCAACATGAGAAAATGCATCAACGCCTGAAAACAGAGCCATTAAGGAGGCGACTATTACTGCCAGGAGGCACAGTGGATACAGAGGTGTCCGTGGATACAACACAACATAGTACGTCGCAGGGCAGTCGCTGCACTGTGGCCCTGAGAATCACAGATCTTTGGTGGAGGACAACGTAATAAATCAGGTGAGTGGCTGTTTTAATGTGGGCCCTGCACCATATGCTTTTATCTTGGGTATTTAACTACTGTGAGCCTGATAGATGCAGGCAGTAAAAAGGAAGAGGTCTGATAAACCGTGCAGAGGGCACCACAGTAATCTGTCACAGGCACTTCTGGGTTTGGCCTTCTACTGTCGTGCTGACAACACCAGGAGATAATCTGCCACATCATTGGATAACCTGAAGGGTGGGAGCCACTGAAAGAGTTGAATTTCAGGTAACATTTAGAAATCTAAAAAAAGCAGGGTTAAAAACTTCCTCACCATTTTTTAAAATTACTCTAAAACCCATGATTTACATAGTTAGACCAGCAAACAAACGCAAAATTTACGATCCACCTACTAGCTTTTTATGTTTCATTCAACTAGAGCTTGGCAATATATGGATGTTATACTAATATCATGATATGAGACTAGATATGGTCTCAGATTTTAATTTTGTAATATAAGTTTTGTCTTTTCCTGGTTTAAATGCTGTATTACAGTAAAGTGATGTAATTTTCTGAACATTCTAGCTGCTCTCTTCATTAGAAACACTGATGTTTAACGTGAAATTGCTTTATTCAATGTTTTTAGTGGTTTAAATCCTTGGGCCCAAATGTTCTGGAGAGGAGGATACCTCTGCAGGAGCGGGGATAGCAGCCCCACCGTGATGAGCCAAACAGCATCAGAGAAACACTGATGTTTAACGTGAAATTGCTTTATTCAGTGTTTTTAGTGGTTTAAATCCTTGGGCCCAAATGTTCTGGAGAGGAGGATACCTCTGCAGGAGCGGGGATAGCAGCCCCACCGTGATGAGCCAAACAGCATCAGAGAAACACTGATTTTTAATGTGAAACTGCTTTAGTGCTCTTTTATGCGTGTTAGTGGCATCAGAAGTAAAAAGAAAGGGGCGGCAGCTCCTTCTGTAACAGATTGTGTTAAATGATCATATAATATCATCTCCTATCGATCACAGACCCCTGCATAGCAATGAATTTAAATTGTGTCGTGACAGACTTTGTGATATCGGCTAATATTATAGTTTATTGTTGTCCACAGAATCAATGTAATATTGTATCCTGATGAAACTAGTGATTTACATCCCTATATATATATATATATATATATATATATATATATATATATATATATATATACATATTCTCATTCAATGCGTTTTCTTTATTTTCATGACTATTTACATTGTAGATTCTCACTGAAGGCATCAAAACTATGAATGAACACATGTGGAGTTATGTACTTAACAAAAAAAAAAGGTGAAATAACTGAAAACATGTTTTATATTCTAGTTTCTTCAAAATAGCCACCCTTTGCTCTGATTACTGCTTTGCACACTCTTGGCATTCTCTCCATGAGCTTCAAGAGGTAGTCACCTGAAATGGTTTTCCAACAGTCTTGAAGGAGTTCCCAGAGGTGTTTAGCACTTGTTGGCCCCTTTGCCTTCACTCTGCGGTCCAGCTCACCCCAAACCATCTCGATTGGGTTCAGGTCCGGTGACTGTGGAGGCCAGGTCATCTGCCGCAGCACTCCATCACTCTCCTTCTTGGTCAAATAGCCCTTACACAGCCTGGAGGTGTGTTTAAATAAATGATCGTCCAACTAAACGCAAACCGGATGGGATGGCATGTCACTGCAGGATGCTGTGGTAGCCATGCTGGTTCAGTGTGCCTTCAATTTTGAATAAATCCCCAACAGTGTCACCAGCAAAACACCCCACACCATCACACCTCCTCCTCCATGCTTCACAGTGGGAACCAGGCATGTGGAATCCATCCGCTTCACCTTTTCATCCTCACAAAGACACGGCGGTTGGAACCAAAGATCTCAAATTTGGACTCATCAGACCAAAGCACAGATTTCCACTGGTCTAATGTCCATTCCTTGTGTTTCTTGGCCCAAACAAATCTCTTCTGCTTGTTGCCTCTCCTTAGCAGTGGTTTCCTAGCAGCTATTTGACCATGAAGGCCTGATTCACGCAGTCTCCTCTTAACAGTTGTTCTAGAGATGGGTCTGCTGCTAGAACTCTGTGTGGCATTCATCTGGTCTCTGATCTGAGCTGCTGTTAACTTGCGATTTCTGAGGCTGGTGACTCGGATGAACTTATCCTCAGAAGCAGAGGTGACTCTTGGTCTTCCTTTCCTGGGTCGGTCCTCATGTGTGCCAGTTTCGTTGTAGCGCTTGATGGTTTTTGCGACTCCACTTGGGGACACATTTAAAGTTTTTGCAATTTTCCAGACTGACAGACCTTCATTTCTTAAAGTAATGATGGCCACTTGTTTTTCTTTAGTTAGCTGATTGGTTCTTGCCATAATATGAATTTTAACAGTTGTCCAATAGGGCTGTCGGCTGTGTATTAACCTGACTTCTGCACAACACAACTGATGGTCCCAACCCCATTGATAAAGCAAGAAATTCCACTAAGGGCACACCTGTGAAGTGGAAACCATTTCAGGTGACTACCTCTTGAAGCTCATGGAGAGAATGCCAAGAGTGTGCAAAGCAGTAATCAGAGCAAAGGGTGGCTATTTTGAAGAAACTAGAATATAAAACATGTTTTCAGTTATTTCACCTTTTTTTGTTAAGTACATAACTCCACATGTGTTCATTCATAGTTTTGATGCCTTCAGTGAGAATCTACAATGTAAATAGTCATGAAAATATAGAAAACGCATTGAATGAGAAGGTGTGTCCAAACTTTTGGCCTGTACTGTAGATGTATTTTTGCACCTTTCCTAAACTGACAATCTTGCAAACGCGCCTACTTGAAGCATGAACTGGCCAGGTGTGCAGAGGTGTGAAAGTATGCAGGATTTAGACTTCTCTCTCAAACCTCTCTTCTCCATACTTCACGCAGTTACTTCTGTCACCTCTCATGTGAGCAACTCAATGCCACATCACGTCTGCCTTCACATCTCAGTAAGGTCCTTGTCCCAACATGCATGCAACAACATCTCTTTTGCAGCTGTGTGTGCAATGACCGCACATTAATTAATACATACATACTCATACGAGTCATCCTCTCTCTAACACTGTAGTGGGAGCTGTGGCCAGATGCACATGTACAGCAAAACAAAGGAAATTGTAAAAACGCTGCATGTGACTTTTTTGTAATTTTTTTTTTTCCAGTGGTTGCATGTCACCATTGTACTGTGCGCAAGTTGTTTCCTACTTGCTTCCTCATTCTCCTTGTCTATAAAAACACAGCAGCTCTCTGGTTACTGGTGTGTTTTGGGAGGACGTGGAAAAGAAATGATTTGGTCGTGGCTTCCACAGACCAACAAGTCAATCATCAACAGTTTGGCACGGCTGCAGACCGATGTTCCACATTTCAAGAGGCACACGCCGGGTTTCCGCGCCAGCCTCAATTACGCAGCTGCAGGATTTGAGGTTGCACATGTGAATGTGTCCAAAATTATGGACCATTATCCCCATTTGTACAATTCATTGCTTTACTCGCCATGACGCCAGGCTTCGCGCTATGCCCAGAGTGTGGCCATTCGGAACAGATATGAACACGTTTGCCTTTAGAATACAGTTGTGTGAATCACTATTGTATCGTACAAGAGCACTTGTTTTTAAAAGCCAAGACACGGGACAGCAGGTGTAAGCACAGGGACATTCCCATAATAGATATAAACTCTTAGAAACACTTCAGTCATCCTTCTTGAATCGGAATAACGGCTTATTGTCAGAGCTCACAGTTTGGACATGCTTTGGATCTTTATCTAACACGACGTGAACTGGGCAACAACTCTTACAAATAGACATACTGTATTTATCAGTTTAATAGAAACACAGCGGGTCAGGAGGGAGATCTGCCATCAGTGAAGAGTGACTGATGACACTGACGGAGGTTTTGGGGGCTTTCTGTTTCTATAGTTCACTGACCTGTTTGATTTCTCTGGCTCAGTGAGAAAAGGTTCTTGCCAAAGCAAACTGAGGACACGATTATCTGTCTCCCATTTTAAGCTCCACACTAATCTCTCTCCTGTCCTCTTTAGAGTCGTTACATTTGCAGACAGTACATTCTTTTGATGTGGAGAAAATGAAGAGATTGTCTCCTAGCTCTGGCACTGTCTGTGTCTCCTGTGACGCCTCTGATCACTGCGAGGAACCAAAGTTCCACTCTCATATCCGTCTGCCAGGTTAACAGCCAGGAGCTCAAGAGACAAACTCCCTTTTTCAGATCACTCCTTTCTCACTTATCACTGTTAGGAAAGCTTGCTGGCACATCTGAGGCCACAGACAGCCCTAACACCAGGATAAAATGTTGGCATTGTATGTTTCTGTACATCATGTATATGTTACATTTGTACGTTTCATACGTATGACATAGTTTAGATTACATGTATATGTGCTGAGTTTCTCATCAGGAGCAAGTGAGCTGCTGAGACAGCAGCAGACCACTGTTTGAGACCAAACACAGCAGGTGAACCGACAGTTCAGGACGTGTCCAGGCATGTTTGTAGCGTCAAAACCAGGTTATTTTGTAACTGATAGTGTGGGACATGTCCAGCCTTGTTTGTAGCATCAGAACTGGGTAATGTATAAAACTTATAATTGGTGTGTTTGAAGTGACCGAGCCTATTTTTTTAAACATATTTTATAAGCATTTTAGTGGTTTTTCCAACAATGAACCCCCTCCCACCCCCCTCAGCCAAGGTTGAGGAATGGCAATAAAATCAGCAACATGTCAGTAAATAATGAGAATAATGAGTGAGGGACACTAATATAAAGCAAGGGGGAGAAAAACGAGTAAAAAATACACACAAAAAAAAATAAAAATAAAATAAAATGAAATTAAAAAAAAAATTAAATCCACAAATTTATAATAATTTTAAAAAATATATCAAGAAAGGGGAAAGTGTACATGTATGACCCATACATGTACACTTTCCCCTTTCTTGATATATTTTTTTTAATGGCACTGCAGTGGTATTTTTTAATGATATTTCGGGACATGTCCAGCTGTTTTTGTAGCAACAAAAGTGGGTATTTGAAGCCCAAGCATAATGTTTTCCTAACTCTGACCGAGTGGGTTTTTGTACCTAAACCTAACCTTTGCGTTAACCACAGCACAGTCACATCATATAACTTAAGTTTCAACATATCCACTACATATGAAACATAATAAATATGGTATATAAACTGTATATATTTGGACTGCAACTGTATAGTGCGGGGGTTTCCAACTGGTGGGTTGTGGTCTTGGTTCATTGTGAATGGACTGCAAGTAACTCGCAAACACAAATATGTCACTGAGTGTATTGACTTGTGTGGACCTTGAAATAATGACTAAGGAAAAATCTGGACCCCCTGGCTGGACCAGTTTGGACCAATATAGCGCTTTTCTAGTCCTCAACCACTCAAATCACTTTTTCACGACATGTCACATTCACCCAGTCACACACATAGTTGCATACTGGTGGCCGATGCTACCATGCAAGGTGCCACCTGATATTCAGTAACCTTCACACGCTCACACACTGATGGGACAGCCATTGGGAGCAATTTGGGGTTCAGTATCTTGCCCAAGGATACATCGACATGTGGACTGGAGGTGCCAGGGATTGAACCGCCGGTCTTTCGATTATTGGACGATCCACTCCACCTCTGAGCCACAGAAGCCCCAACATGTATCCAAGGTTTGCCGAAACATACAATGCCAACATTTATTTTGCCGATTGGACTGCCACAGAGGACATGTGGTCACTGTCCTTGTCCGATGAGCTATGAATCACACTATGAGGCCAGCAGGAGTGGGTAAGACCACAAAAATAGAGGAGTGCTATCAACACGTAATGCCTCCTGCCAGGTGCTGTGTCAAGTGATTTGTGCCATCAGGAAGAAGAAACCCACAAACATGAAAGAAACAGACGTGCATCTTTGAAGCTATTCCTATTTCCAGTCATTAATTCATTCTGTTTACATTATTCTCTTTGACCCATGTGGGCCAGATAGTAAAGAACTCAGGATCATATGTGACTGCATGTATTATAATAATGTGATCTGTATGTATGTCACAATTCATAGAATTCAAATCATCTTTCAATAACATCATGATGCACTGCACATTACAAGATGTGACAAGACAATTGGATGATATAAATTCCTAAATTATTATTTAACTCCTTGGATTGACCCTGAGCTGCTTCTATGTGCAAAGTTATACTTCCATCATTATTTTGATTGGCATCTTATTCTGTTGAAATTCTTAAATCCATCCTGACAGAAGTGCACCGGGTGTGATTTGAATCTTGAGGTGGAGCATTTAAAATTGAAAAAACGAGCATTCTTCATCTGTGCCCATCAATCTATTTTCAGTGTCACGTCTTCTTCTCAGATGATGAATATATTATGATGGTGAGAGCTCTAATGTAACCAGCAGCGACTGTCAGCATTCTCAGGTGATTTCCTCCCATCCATTCTCCATGTAATCAGTTCACTGTTTAATTTCTGTCAGGCCTCACACTGCATTGTTTGTGGAAAACTGTTCATGCTTCTGAATTACTTAAATCAAGGTCAGTGTAACGGTGTGGACTGGTGCACTGATAAAAACCTTTATGGAAAAGACCAGATTTTTGTAAAGTCCAAAAGTCAAAATTTATTGAAAATAGATAGATACAATCATGAATTGCATATATTTGTATAAAATTTATTTAATACAAGAATGACTTATTTAATCTGATGAATCACTTTATTCAAACTGAAGATTTTCATAAGTGATGATGTCATAAAATACGACAACAGACTAGGGCTGCCCCCTCATAGTCGACCAAATGTTAGTCGTTTCATTGGTTGCTTAGTTGCAGAAAAAAAAAAGCAAATGTGAAACTCTATTATGAGCTGCGCCTTGTCAAAATAAATCAAAACCTGTATGTCTGGACCATGTGGGAATTTAATTTGAAAGGACAGACACAGGAAGTGTCCACACTCAGCAGTCAGACAGGAGTCAGGTTAATTTCCAGGGCTGGTACCTGCAGTTATTCCACAGGCTAGTTAATAATATGTCGGGCAGGAAATCCAAAGTGTGGGATCATTTTGAGAAGGTGAAGGATGAACCCAAGGTGATATGTAAACTCATCTTCATTGGTCGACTACAAACATGACGTATCATCTGAAACATGTCAGTAGCTACATGCCCATTAGCCACTTAGCACAATCATTACTGCTTTGCCCACAGCATCATTAACAGGCGGCTCGCTCAGTGTGTGACGTGCACTTGTAGATAAAATATAGGCCTATATTAATGAAGGTTCATTAGTGCGGTTTGTATTTCTCTGTAATGTAGCACAGTGTTAACAATGTTACTGATACTATTCTTTCTCACACCTTCAACTCAAACCATTGTGTTGCCCCGCCAAAATATATAATTTCACAATTAAATTAATATCGTAAACATACGGGTGACTAGTCGACTAATGGCCCTAAATGATGACTACGGTTGACTAGGAAAATTCTTAGTCGGGGGCAGCCCAACAGCGGACATTTAAAGCTTCATTTAAAAACCCCAATAGAAACTCTGAATGTCAGAAAAGAGGACATTTTGAACAGCCCTGAAGGTCAGCTAGCCTCAACTGGTGGTTCGATGAACTGCAGTTTGGTACTTCCACACTTCATTTTTCAGCCTCAGACGTGGCAGCTTGCAGAGAACACAGCCTTTGTGCTAAGCTAAGCTAACCATCTGCTGGAGGCAGCTTTTTATTGAACAGACAGACATGACAGTGGTATCAACTTTCTCATCCAACTCTCGGCAAGAAAGGGAATAAATATTTTTCCCAAAATGTAAAACTATTCCTAAGCCCAAGAATTTTGGCCCCTGGACGTCTCTTAATGTGATGTGTAGTTGAGTAATACCACATTGTGAGGTTACGGATTTAAAATGAAAAATCAGATTGGACACATACCCTAGGTTAACAGTTTAAGTATCTGTATCAATATGGGAGAGGAAAGGCGTCATCGTGATAACAGTGTGGTCAAAAGCTGAAAGAGAAGTGCCACAGTGTCCCCACATGCACCCAAAATCATCTCTACTGTATCAACTGACACCTGACAAAACTTATCAGATATGACAAGTGAAGTTCTCCACACGTGCAAATGTGTGACAAATCTCTTTACTTAGTACATTTGATCTCTTTGTATTTCATCTAGTTCCAGCCTTTCTAAATTTACACAGTGTAACGTTATCCCTCTGCCGTGGAGCTCAGATTCAGCTGAAAGTGAGCGAACAGAGGGAGAGAGTGATCAAATGGTCAGAGTACTATGAGCTCTGTGCCACATTTTAAAAAGGAAACTCTGATCCGAGTTCTCCTGACAAGCTGCAAATGTCACATCAAGCCTCATGTTCAAAGTGTTATTCTGCAACAATGCCATGTCTATTGTGAGCCTCTTGCCATGTTGCATCACGGCTGGCTGATGTAAGCTGGTGAACACAAAGGAAAACGCAGCGGTTCATGCTCAGCGTCATTACTTTGGGGAAGCCTGTCCTGCGGTTTCTATTGTCTTCTAATATAGCCCCCGGCCACACCCAGACACCACTCCAAACATCTGCCTGTGTCTGGCTGTCCTAATTCTGGCAAGACTGCAAATCCCTTTCAGCCAAGTGCTGGGATGGATGGTGATGACAATGTATCCTGAGAACAATATGAGAACAGCACTACGAAATTTGGAACATTCTTCACTCCTTTCAAAGACAGCAGCAGACAATATGAATCAGATGAAAGAGAAGGATCCATGAAGAAGAGGATGATCAAAACGCAGGAGCGATGTGGGTGGCGGAGTTTTCTAATGAAGGTGGGGGCTATTGGAGGCAGTCGTCTCTGCCATCATTGGCAATGCCAAATTCTGCGACACATCTAAGAGTTGGCGTCGCGTCCTGATCTGAATTCAATGAAATGGAAAAAAGCAGGGCGTCCAATTTTATTCATGTGAATCCCACCCAAACCCACTGAACTTCACCGGTGCCTGATTTTCCACTTCAAAGGAATATTGAGCGAGTGGCCTTTTTTTCTGCTTTGTGCGTAACGGTTTCAATCAGTTTGGGACTCAGTCGAGGTTTACGCTAAGACTGACTGTAAATGTGAAATCAGGCATTGGAAATTTTATTAAAAAAAAAAAAAAAACCTTTCTCTTCCTGTGGCGCTCTCCGTGGAGCTGGCGTACTTTTGACAGCACCTCAGGGACAAATGAAAAAAACAAGAACAAAGCTTACCTTTGTATTAGAAGCAAGGCATATCAGGGAGGGTTTGAACTGGACAGGACATAAGGGACTGAACCCCAGGAGGACGTCAGATGACTACGCAGATTTTGACCCACTTAAACCCCTGTACAACCATTGCTCTTCATTTTCTATTTTGTAACTGAACTTAAACAGTGACATTTGTTGAGATAGAATAAAATGCAAATTTCTAATATACAATACACAGAGAACGTGATTACAAGCTGTTGGGTTGGTGGTACTTCTCTATCGATCCATCATGGACAGTCTAGGTCCACTGCCCACATGTGAAAACACACCACAGTCCAGCACAGTTCTTCTCTCATTACTAGAGGAGCTGGAGCATCTACAGAGCTCACAGGTTCCACATTAACCCCAGTTATGGTTGGACAACTGGGAGACTTTTTCATTATCTGTCTTTGGAGCAGCGCCTCATTTGACAGCTCATCATGTATTCTCTGATGGTACAACTCCATCACTTACTGGTTCATCTTCCCATTTATTGCTCTCATTTTTATTGTTAAATGTTTATTGTTGTTTTCAATGATTGACTGTTGATTATTATCTTATGTCTTGTTCTGTTTTAGAGCTTGAGTGATGAGTAGATTAATGGACTGGTCGACCGTTAATCTCTTCAGTCACATTTAAAGCAAAAAACATCACACATTTGTTGTTACCTGCCTCTTAAATGTGAGTATTTCCTGTTTTTCTCACAGAGACACACAGAACGAGACATGTGAAGAAATGATGGGCATTTGGCTCCGTTTTTAGAGAGGAGATATTCACACCTCCAGCTACCTCAGATTCCGGTGTGTTGGAAAGAATCACTTGAGTCTTGGAAAGGGAAGATCTCACACACTGCTGTGGCTCAGCATAACAAAGTATTAGTTAAACTAATGTTATGGTCCTTCCGGATCTTTGTAAAGAGTATTTTACACAATTTAAACAACAAAAATCACAGTTAGTTGTAGACAATCAATAGATACATGAAACTGTTTATAACACCAGTATGACTTCATGAAGGTATTTGTCATATTTGTTGGTAGTATTGAATGCATTAGAAAATTTTAAGAATGAGAGCCAAAACAGAAACATCAATTTTACCACAATTTCTCTGATTTTGTAAGTTTTATGATTAAAGGTATACTGAGCTGGATTTTCCTGCAAAACATTGTTAGAGTCAGGGTGCTTTCAGACCTAGAGTTGTCTTGCTTTGGACCGAATCAGGGACTAATTTTGTTCCAAAGGTGCATAATTGTCTAAAGTTGGTTCGTGTTCTCACGGCAGCATTTACAAGCGGACCAGATCAAATGCCTTGTGCGAGAAAGCTGCTCTTGATTGGTCAGAATTTCCATGCAGGAAAAATCCAGGAAGTAAACAAAACATTGAAGAAGAGTTCACTTGCAAGATAAATGTGACACTTTCTAATGTCACAATGGAGGGACAACTACGCAGGTTGATTTTAGCGCTGCTCATCGTGGACTATATTGCTGTCATTGTTCATTTTAGTCAAACCATACAGTTTGAAAACAAGGTGCGGCTCCAACTAGAAAACAATGTTTTGATGCATTGGATGTGCTGAATGTGCATATTAAGGCAGTACAGGAGGAGGTGCACATTAATAATCCTCCAGGACTGTAACATGCTCATGTTTAACCCAAACAATGTGTCATGTGACTGCAGCTGGTTCGGATCCAGGTCGGAACACGTTCTCACCACAAACGAACCGCACCAGAGTACCACCTCTTCAAGAAGGTCTCGGTCCGGTTGTTTTGGTGCACGCCCAAGTCCGATTGCTGTGTTCACACCTGCCCAAACGAAGAGGGCAAACAAACATGAGTTCGATTGAACCGAACCAAACAGGGCAGGTGTGAAAGCACCCTAATACAAAAATAATCCCATTCAATCATCATGTATGACCCACTAAAAGTGTGTGGTGGTGTTTTTTTATCAACAGAGACTCTGCCCTCTGCTTGTATCTTCTTATTTTGCTCTTTTCAGGACGTGTCCGGGCACAGCGCTCAGGTATGGTCAGGACTTTATAAAAAGGTAGTGACCAGGTGTCAGACTGTAAGCAGCACATATCCAAGAGTAGGCTACAAAAATGTGGACACAATGTTGAAATAAATCTCACAAATTTAGCAAATCTGGGCCTGGCTTTCACTTCCACTTTCACAGGTGGTACCGTTTACAAACAGTCGCCAGCAATTCCTGCATACTATACCTTTAACTACATCTACGTTTTAATAAGATTTCTAGATCAATGATAAGGATCATATGAAACAGAGATAAATGTTTAAAGCTGTGGAAATATAGGAAATAAAGAAAAGATCATTAGAGACTTTGTAGTGTAAAGTAGGACAAGCCATAATTTTTGCATATGCAGCATGTCGGATCTTATCTGTTTCATGGGTGGTTGTTTGAATTACAAGCCCAAGGAACACTGCGAGCATTTCCCTGTAGCTGCACACATGGGACAAGGATAAATCTTGCATGTTAATAATTTCATAGGAGGGATTTACTCAGAGTGTGACTGGCATGCGAGAGTGTGGCACTAAGAGTCTGGTAATTGGTTTGGGATTTCAGAGGTGCGAAACGTGACTGCATGTGTGTGCATTTTTTCTCATATACTGTACAAGCAGGAGCACCATAATCTTGACGGCTGTGCTTTTGTGCAGGCAAATACTAGTGGTGCAAGTGTGTGTGTGTGTGTGTGTGTGTGTGTAGCAGTTCTGCAGAAGGACAGCTTGGAGATAACCTGGTGACGTCACAGCCAGAGTCAGGTCTGCTATCTCTCCCTGACAGCAGGGCCGTGCGTCACTTCTTACATGCCGAGCCAGCGAGAGAGTGCGAGGGAGAGAGCAGGAAGGATAGTGTGAGGACAGAGAGAGGAGTCAGGGAGGGAAGGAGGATAGAAAGGAAGATGCCTCGGATCATTTAGAGGAGGCGAGTGGGACCTGAGCCAGGGCCACGCTTAAGTGGGAGAGTTTTTTAATAAGAATAGGGAGGGACAGAGGGAGGAGAGGGGATGTGGGATGGGGGGGGGGGGGTTATGGAAACCGCTCTTTACAGTAAGTGGTAATCAGTGTGAGAGTGAGACGGAGAGGACAGATAAAAACCAGCAGGGTAAACATTCTGTTTGAAGAAAAGAAATGCATAATGAAGAAATGAAGGAGTGGAGGTTATCTGTAGTGACAGAGAGATAAACAGAGTGAGATGTGAGCAGGAAGAGGCAGGTCCACAGTTCATCATATGATAATGAACATTTTTACAAGGAGAAAAAAGCAATATGATTCAAAGAATCTGGAGCAAGGTTCGTCATTGTGTCAGAGCGCGCCAGCTTGCACTCCTGCTAATTATAAGCATTGTTGTGCGATAATTACATTCATGCCCGACTCTTTTGAAGAGGAAGATTTCTCCCTGTGGAGTTTTTCCATCACATTGCTCAAAACTCCGGTGTCAACACAACCACAAACATATCTGCTTTTCATTTATGGTTTTGGTGTTGACGATTAAAAATATGAAGAAAGTTATGTGAAACAGGAATTAAAGGAAAGACGTGTTTATTAGCTCCAGGCGTGTGTGACACATTCTAACCTTGTCTCTTTGTGTGTTTGCATATTTGTGTGAATATATATACATAATGGCTCTGCCGCCATTTCAGACACACAGCTCACGTGAAACTAATAATGTGAATTCAGACTTCATACTGTACAGAGTTTGGTAAGCAGCAACCATCTTCTCACTCCCTGTATGTTCTGCCTTCATGTGAAGAACCAAAAATTAGAAATACCTTTCAATATAACATAGTCTAATACAACATCACCTTTAACAACACATTCTCACTCAGACCTCGTCACATATAGACTTTTGGTCATGAACATGAGTCCAGATACGACGTGAAAGGTACCCTGGGTGCGTTGGTTGTTCACGTTTTGGGATGCCATGTCAAGTTCTGCCTGTTACATGCATTGTCTTCTTTCAAGATACACTTCTGTTCTACAGGAAATTTATTGTTTACATACAGTCTCTTTCAAAATAAACGCACTACATCAGGGGAACTGCCCATTGGTTCGACAGCCCATTGGTTTGACGTCCCATTGTTCTGACCATATTAAACCCATTTTTCCGAAGTCCATTCCGAAATCATCATGATGCCCTGTGGTTAAGGTCTGGTTAGGTTTAGGCACAAAAACCACTTGGTTAGGGTCAGGAAAAGATCATAGTGTGGGTTAAAATGAAAAAGAAAGTGATAAACACATAAGCCGTGAGCCTGCTTCGCCTCAAGCCTTTCCCAGCTGACCCAGAGCCGGTTGCGGCGCACCATATGCCTGCTGCGAGCCGTTCAGCACCGCGGACAGTCGGACTAATCAGATGTCGAACCAATGACATGGACCCCTACGTCAGGACAAGACCCTCCTTTCCCTTCAACAATTAACGTACATAGTTGGGTTTAGGCACGACCAGGTTTCCTTTAATTTTGGCCTCAATAATAAACATCGAATTGAATTTATACATTTCCAATAATGTCAGCAATAACTCAACATTATTAACTTTGCAAAGGTACAATTACAAATGCAACAATTTATGGCAGAGCAGTAGTGTTGAATGGCTATAAATTGTACAGGTGTACCTAAAAAGTGGCCACTGACAGGCAAACAAATTATGGATTTCCGCTGCTGAGAGCACCACGAATATTGCATCACTCACAAATGCTAACTGCGTCATCTCAATGCCTGATTCACGAAAGATATTGTGCTCATGATATTACAGCACAAACATGCCCATAAAGTTTTGCAGCTGAGTGCAAGAACACAATATGCAGAACAATGGCAGAGAGGAAAAAGTAAACTGAAATTTTCAGGCCGTGACCAACAGGTGCTGACTGTTGATGTACGGAGGCATTCCTCTAAATTCCAGGTGAAGAATTTAAGAGTGACAGAGGGAAACTGTATTTGGGTCAGTGCTAAGCGTGACACCCTCTATAAATGCACTTCAGCTACCACCAACTCTCTGAGGACGCTAATCATTTCACTGTATCTGTGTGTGGCTATTAGCGCTGATCTTTGTGAATTAAGATTTGCAGTGAGGTTTATTTGCATAGAAAGGGGCAATTTTTCCGCACCAAATGTATGTATGTTACCTAATTTAAATACATGCAAGTAGCACAGGAGCACTGAGACGCTATTTGCTTGGTGGCGCAGTTAGGGGTGAAGGTGCCTTGAGAATTACAGTTTCTTTTTTCCTTACTTGTTTAGGTTTAGCAGCTGCAGAAGCTGCTCAATCCTTTTGTGGATTTGCCACAGTGTATACATTCAATCACACCAAGGCAATCCATTTGCAGGAGCAAGCTACACTTATTAAACTCACAAAAGCATGCGTTGTGGAGCATGACAAACAGGTGACAATAGCTTAAGGTCGGCAGTGAGGATAGGCATAGTTTCCAAAACTGTGACACTATTCCTTTAAGTTGGATACATGCAGCAGCAAGTAGACTATGTCATGTTAGTGTAGCAAAGCAGCCTGAGCTCTTCATGAGCACTGACTTTTAAGCTTTGCTCCATTTCTGCACCATTCATGCACACACGTTTAAATATATGCGGTGGAGTCTGGAGTTCATTCGGTCAACATCATAGGAACGTGTCTGCTGATGAGGAAGCTCCTGCACTCAGTTCCCTCTCCATATCAATGAGCTTGCACTGGGTTGTGCGTCATCAAAACAGATCACAGTATTTACAGTCAACGTCTCTGTCTGTCGGTGAACACTCATGTGAAACCTGTATCCAGAGAGGCAGAGAGAGAGAGGGGGAGGGAGGAAGAACTGCATTCACACAGTCTGAAGGAGGCGTCTGTCACAGATGTCTCACATATCATTCTACTGTTACAACAATCTGTTTACAGCTGTTGTTAAAGTCATGTCAACAATGACTATGAGCTGGAGTGGGAGAAAAAAGATTGATTCTAAGATGCATCATGATTCTCTCTTGAAAGTTTATGACTTCATACAGAAAAATCATTATGACCCCCTGTAACAGTTCTGTAAGACCAAGCTGTAGGTTTCTTACAGCTTAACTAACTGGACAGTGAAACCTAACAGACGTAAACATTTGCGTTGTGTTTATATTATAAGCTAGACTACTTCTTGAGTTTTAGTGAAGATCGCTGTGCGTGAGCTGTTGGATACAGTCTGACCAAAATATAAATATGCTATGTTTTAGGTAGCAAAGTAGCAAGTTGTCACAAAGTGCTCAAAGTGAGAAAAAAAATCATGTATAGAAATAAAAAAAAAATTTGATATCAAGGTTAGGCTTGCACAGAATCACAGTATTGTGGTATACCAGGGTACTCAGAAATCCAGATGGTATCATTTTTAAATAAAATATGGACACTTACTTTTCAAATAAACTGTTGCAGAAATGTTGAGGTGATGTAGTGCACAACATGTGCCAGCAGAGGTCAGTCTCAGCAGCTGAGAAAGATAGTGACTGCAAGTGGTGGGGCTAACATTACAGGACTGGTAAATAGCTGGTGTCCAGAGACCCTCAGTAAAGAGACAGCACTGAACACAGCAGGATCGTTTCACAACTAATATGGTGATTGTTGAAACAGTGGCTAACCGAGATGGTTTTTGTGAGTTTTATTTATTTTTACAAAGTTTAAATGAAGTGTTTTACAATGAGTTAAAAGGGTACTTTAATTATTTTGAACCAGCTTTGTGTCAAAACAATGTGGCTAGTATGTGTAAATGAACTGTGGTAAACTTCCCTCCATCTAACCAGTGCCTAAATGTCCCTCCTCGCCCCTGAATGATGTAATATATGCCATCCGGTGGAGTTTTGCTGGCTTTCGAACTGTTGTTCGCACTACAGGCTGTACTCCCGCATTTTCGTATTGCCCGCCACCCATGCTGCCACTGTGGACACAAAGACTAACGCTAAAACTAGATAGTGCTGATCTAATATATATCAAGATTGTTACTGCATTGCCTGTTTCTCACCTACAGTGTTTTTAGAAACATATTTTAGTGCCGTGTTTAACTGTAATAGCAAGATTTTGTGAACAGGGAGTGGGTGCCATATTGTTTCCTGCACAGTGAAAACGGAGGCTAAAAAAACTGAGATTAAAAGGTAAAACTAGGCAGCACTGATCAAATATAAACCAATATTCTGTTACTGAGTTGCCTGTTTCTCACCTCAAATGTTTTCAGAAACAAGTTTTAGCTTAGTGTTGAACTGTAATACAAGATCGTTTCTTGTCAGCTGGCCACCATTGTTTCAAACGGATGTGTTCGCATTACTTCACCCACCAGCAGGAGCGTTTATTGGTCTGGTGCGGCGCAGTGCATTCTGGTAGTTGTAGGTTTTCTCCCTCTTGAGCAAAAGCATCCCTTTTCTCTGTTTCCTCTGGTTCTGTAGTACCAATTTCAAGGATTTATGTCTTTCTACTGCATAGACATCGTAGTTTCAATAGAAGCCTATCTTCCCAGCAGAGAAATGCTCTGTTAAAAAGGTAATTAAGCTAGGCTTAGTTCAGCAAATTTAAAATATAAAGGGTGTATGGCTGTACTGACACAGACACATTGAAATTATGTGAGTTTAACAGACTAAAACAGCTAGGACAGCTTATGCAACATAGTGTACTGTCCAAGCCTAATCAAGATGCATTGATAATCGTTTTATAATCACATCATAGCCCTCTATATCGGAATCAAATTGTAAGGTGCAGAGATTCCCACCCCTACTATGAGCTGAATAATGACATAGAGTTGAAGTGCATGAGTGAGTAAAATACATATCCTTATTTATTTAATTCTATGTGGCAGGAGCATTGAGCACGGGAAGTACAGGCATCATTCATTGACATTTAACATTTTGTGCAGGGCGAACACGCAGCAAATTGGTGTGGTATTCCCTTTAGGTTAGTCCTGCAATTGAAAATGGCCAAACAGGACAAACAAACAACTGGGTCCCTCATGTTTTGGCTAAATATAATCTGAAATGTTGTGTGCGATGTATCAACGATTAAAAAGACAATGATTATCCCCCTTAGAGCTGTTAGTAAATCCTAAGTGTAGGTTGCATCATTAATTTTATGGCTCATATGTTGGAGCCAAGCCACAGTTTAGTTTGTAGGGCTTATGTACTGTGATTACAGCAGGAAGTTATTTCACATCAAGAAATAATGCAGATAGCAAAACATGAAACAACAACAAAAAAAGAGATAATAATAAGGACATGATATTGGAAAAACAGATGCATAAAACAACAGCTGCAAAACAAGCAGATACATAAAATTTCCCAAGCAAACAGGAGGAGTAAAGATCTGCAACAGTTGTGGTTCTTGACCTTTTTCAGCTCAAGAAGCCCTACACTGAGACACATCAGGTCACACACCCTCGTTTGATAAGATTTCCCTTCAGGGATCTCTATCTGAAAAGATTTAGGTTATTAGATATGATTATGAGCAGAGTTCTGCAGTTGTGAACCACAGTTTGAGGAGATAACAGAAGAGGAAGTGAAACCTTTGATCAGAGCAGTCACTCTTATGACTCTTACTCAGACTGGGCTCAGCTTTAGAGTGAATTAAATAGTCAAAATAAACTATTTCTTATTTTTCTGGGGACCTTCTGGAACTCCCTCAAGGGCCACTTGTAGAGAACCATGTGCAAGAAGAGCATGACTAGTTTTAAGCATTTAAAATAAACACTGTGTAAACACTGAAAGATTTATTTAAAAGGCCAAATACACAGGCAGGAGTCTTACTTTCTGTTTCTATTGAACTCCCAAGCCTTACGGAAATGAGCAAAAGTATTTCAAGACTACTTAGAACATTTTATTTTGTAGGATACAAGAACTTAGTTTTGGGATTCAACATTAACTTAATTTGCTAATTTTCAACATGTTTTACAACTATAGTATTTAAAAATAATATACACATGTTTTAGTATGTAAGTTTCCATCTTTTTTAGATAAAGCCAGTTGCATACAATCACTATTTTATTATTATTTTAACTTATTTATTTTTATTTTAATATTTTAATTTTATCATTATTTGATTTATTATTTTAATTACTATTTTATTCATTTTTTAATTACTATTTTATTTATTATTTTAATTTTTTAATTTATTATTATTTATTTTAATCTGGTAAGGACGAGAGCCCCAAAGGTCTTTTGGCTGTTGGTGCCCTTTCATTACTTTGTGGGTAAATAAATAAATGAGCCATTTAAAAAAATAAAACCTGGTGTATTCCTTCAAGGCTGTGTACACATGTTCATGGTAAACAGAGCCTGACAGTCTCCCATTAGGACTGTTGTTTTCATTCAAATGAGTAAAGTTCCTGTGTTCTCAGGAGAGCTAAGGAAGCAGCGAAGTTCATAGAGACCTATGACTTCCTCCCTCACTCACTTTCTTCCTTTCCTCACCATATCTCCATCTTTACGTTTCCATACACACACTCATTCATGCATGAGGAAACAGGCTTTCACACAGCACTCACAGGTCGAGCACGACTGCTATTTCTGCACTTGAACTGAGGAAACACAATGGCTGAGGTCTGCCATGTTTTGGGCTCCTGGTGAATGAGCACATGAATGAATCTTACTTGCACCACAGTGCATTAGATTCACATGAATTTTGCATGGGCGATGCATTTGACGGTGAGGACAGTCCTGTGGTCAAAACGCTGCGAAAACATAACATGGTCTGGTACGTTATAGGAGAAACAGAATGCCATTGCCCTACATCCGAGCAAATGAATGATGAGTGATGAAGGATGAGGGAGAGACGAGGAAGCAAAGAGAGCAAGGACAGAGGAGGGAGAAGCAAAAGAGAAATAAAGAGAACAAGTGTGGAGAACGACTGTTTATTTGACAAGGGGTGATTACGATCAGACAAGGTGAAGCGAGCACTTTTGCGAAGGGTGTGATCCCTGAAGAGAGGGAAAATTGGAAGGGCAGACAGAATGAGGGGGCAGAATATGTGAAAGGAGAGAGACACAGATAGAAAAGGGAGCAAACGCAGAGAGAGTGGCTGCTTTAAAAAACATCTGGGAGCCATCAGGGAGCGGAGAGAAAAACGCTGGACTCAGCTGAAACTCTCGGCTCCCCGCGCTACACTGCTTGCCTACTCTCCTGCTTCACATCCAACTAACACCTTCCCCCAAAAGACACAAAGAAGAGGAGGGAGAGTACAGTCGATCAGAGAAAGTCCTTGAGCTCTGCGAGTTCCTACTCCCCTCAGACTACAAGGAGTGCTGTAAAAAGCAGACCATGCATTGTTAACGAATGGGATTCGTCTGAGGTCAACACACTGCAAAAAGTTGGCTGTAAATGACATTCAGACACGCAAGGTTTCATGTCTGAGATTCATTTGAAACTGTAAAATGCAACACATAAAAGCTGCACTATTTGATGTTTGGTGCGAACACGCGAGGTCCATGCATACACTGTGCTCGCCCGTGTTTCCACCGTGCTGTCACCTGCACTTATTGATCGTTTGAAAAAAATCAACATATGATGTTTAAGAAGGCGGCTCGCTTCCAAAGATGGCTATAAGAATTTACCTCCGCAGGCGTTCACTTGAAAACACAGAGAGACATGGAGTTTCCTGTGTGGTCACAGTGGTGTGAGCAGAGGGTGGCATCTGTCCATGTCTTCAGTGAAATGGCACGGCTCATGTGATGGCATTAGCAGAAATGTCAGTCACCCGGTCCCAGCGGTTGTGTAAAGGGCGGACTTCCTTTCTCCGTGGCACCACCGCAGCTATCCACTAAACCAGCAGATTCCCATAGCATGTCTCCATTTCATTTTCAGAGGACGGAGCAGGCAGACAGCTATAAATAATACATGCTTGGACACTGCGGCCTTTAAATAGAAAAATCTAAAATCAGGTATCCATGTTCCAGTGAATTACTGTGTCAGGAGGTAAGATTAAAATTCTTAAGTTTTTTGTGATGCTGGCACTATAGAGGAAAGGTCATGGGATCATGGGACCTTGTGTTCTTGGGAACATTAATGGTCTCCAGTGCCAGCCTGCGTCTAGGATTACAACATATCTTGTGCACAAAATTTGACATTTTGGCCTGAGGTAGGAGAAAAAAGGAAACAGTTCATATCCTAATTGAGACTACTTATACTGTGCTTTGAGAATAAATAGTACTTTTTACACATTTTTATTTCTCATTTTTTGTTGTCTTATAAATAATGTTGATAACAAAATACAAAACTAAACAGTAACAACCTGATCACTTGTTTCAGATGCATTAGTCACCAGAAGGAAATGTTTGCATTGAACAGTTCTGCAAACCACATTTATCTTACATTTGTACAATACAGACCCATCAACGTTTGTACAGAGATGCATATAAGCTGACTTTGTCATCAAGAGGTGGAGGAGATGGTGTGACATCTAGACAAGATACCTGCTATGCTGCAGATCACAGTTTGAGACCAACAAACAGCTAAACTGGATGTTTTATAGAGACTCACTGCAGTGTTTTCAGCGGTATAGCGCCATGAAAAGCGATTATTTTTCACAGAGACATTGCTGCATTTCCAGCGGCTTTTGAGCCACCAGACACAGATGTTCTTTAGAAATACATCACTGCGCTTTAAAGGGCCAGTGTGTAAAATGGGTTGAAAACAGTGACATCAGTGGTCAAATTCTAGATTGCAGGGCTCACTCGCTCACCCCTCCCGTCGGGTAAATGACGGTGGCCTCGTAAGGACAAAAAGCCTTGCACACGAGTTTTTCAGGAGTAGGTCTATCTAGCGATGAGGTGAATATTTATTTAGAAATCTAAACCATGTTACGATATTGTAATGAATCCCTCACGAGCAGGAGACCGGAGTAGCGTTCGGGAAAAGGGCCCATTTATTTGAGCACTCCAAAAACTCCGGTAACACTCCACTCCGTCCCAAACTCTGACTCTTCTAGCGTAACAGACACACTTCATACACACATACTCGTTTACCATACCGAGTGGGGACCCCCTCCCCTCTCTGCTCCACCAATCTCCAGCCAGCACACTGACTGACAGCGTAGCCGGTAAACAGAGCTCAGCTGTTTATTTAGCCTAGCAATATCTCCGGACTGTAGTAGCTGTAATGGACGACTTTGAACGTGATTTTGAAGAGTTTCTAGTAGCGGACACAGACCCAGAGCCATACCTGTTTGAGCCGGAGCATACAGATGAGGAACTCCATGTGTTTGATGCTGAGCGGGCGAGAAGAGAGGCTGAATGCACAGAATGGGATTTGGTGCTACTGCTGACGGTTCGGGTTCATTCTCTCCTGTTGCGTGGTAAGTGTGGTCCATTCGCAAACTTTATAACTAAAAAAACTTTTCAGTACTCTCTGTCGACGAACTACTAACACTCTCTGCTGTTTCCTCCTCCTTCTTCCTTCCTTCCGCTGTCTTCGTTGGTTCATTTATACATGCGCAACGCGTTCTCTGGCTGGCTGGATTGTCTGCTGGATCTGCCGTACATACATTGCGGCGCAAGATGGCGACCTCCCTAAAGCAAGGCCCTTGCTATATATATCTATATATATATATATATATATATATATATATATATATATATATATATATATATATATATGGCTACGAAAACCAAACAAATTTTATTTTATAGCGATTATACACTTGTATAAATATATTAATGGGTAGAATATTCAGATTCAGATTCAGATTTGACAATAAACCATGCCAAATATTACACATTGACCCTTTAAACAAGACATGGCTGTATTTCTAACTCGGATTGTGCCACAAAAAGCTTTTTTTCTTTGTTTGGTTGTTCAGTGTCCCCAGAGACAATCTGCGACACCAAGAGTCAACACACTCCTGCAAGTGCCTGCCCCTGCCCTGACACAACGCACCCGGCCCTGATGCCTGTCCCTGCAGGTGCTGGGCCCACGGGGTGGCTGGGCTCAGCCTTAGAGATAGGGTAAGGAGCTCGGACATCTGGAGGGAGCTCAGAGTAGAGCCGCTGCTCCTTCGCATCAACAGGGCTCGGTTGAGGTGGTTCAGGCATCTGATCAGGATGCCTCCTGAGCACCTATCGTTGGAGGTGTTCTGAGCACTTCCCACTGGTAGGAGGCCCCGAGGCAGACCCAGAACATGCCGGAGGAATTACATATCTCATCTGAGCTGGGAGCCTCATGGATGTCTGGGGTGCTTTGCTCAGCCTGCTGCTGACTTCGGATAAGCAGTTGAAAATTGATGGATGGATGGTTGTTTTAACAGTGTTTTCCTGGGGTGATAGTGCTACATGAAGTGGTTGGGTTTTTTAGAGATAGTTATTTGTTTCTAGTCAAAACAGAGCACCAAAAAGCAGTTGTGTTTTCCTAGACATTACTGTATTTCCAAGTGCCAAGAAAAGCGATAGATATTGCTGCGTTTCCAGCCGGAATAATGCCATGAAAAGAGGCTGTTCTTCTATATTGCAATGTTTCTAGTGGGATTTTGCCACCAAAACTGGGTATTTTAAGCTAAAACACGATCTCTTCCTAAGCATAGTCCAGTGGTTTTTGTGCCTAAACCTTACCACAAGTTAACCGCAGCATTGTTGAAACAAAGAAGTTTCAATGTACCACGACACTGCAAAAATCTAACATATCCTTGGTTTGCAAAAACACATTTATTCTGGTGACTGGGTTGAATCATGAATTTTGACCTTGAATTTGCAACATTATTTCTGTTAAAAAGTTAGCATCTATATGAGGATGTACTTTTTTTAATATGTGTATTCTCAAAATAATCCATTATCTTTCACCCCTGGTCACAACTTTACAGTTTTGTCCTGAAACTCTCTTGTGGCAACTTTGTACATCTGGACTCTACAATGACAACTCTGCATCAGCATTCATGTCAGGCAGAGAGAAAATGCATTCTTTTATGAGCCATTTGGAGAACGCTTCTTTCCATCAAATCTGTAACAAGTCCAATTTCTGTTGGTAATCCCTTTCTGAAGGAACACAATGATATGTAAATTGTCGTCTCAGAATGGCAGGATGGTTATTAAAAAGGAACACAGATTGAAAATGATTTAGGGATGACCCCAGTGATATATATTCATACCACGGCAGCATGCTCCTGTCCCAACATGTCCTACCTACAAGACCCCGTGGATATCTCTCTACCCAAAGTGTCTCTATTTCCTCAGAGATAAATGGGAAGTGATTGGTTATGAATGAAAAAATGTAGGTGAGAACAATTTCGCCTGGTTAGTTTTTAGGCCACTACTGCAATCAAATCCCCCTCTAACTCTGATCTGCATGTCATCATTTCTTTTAAGTGATTTTCTCCACTCTCTAGCTGCTTCAGTCGTCCCCTCCCCCACTCCTTTCCTCTGCCCTCCTTTTATCCAACTTCCATTCTTGCTCTCCTCGTCTCCCCCACACACACCAGCCCCGCCTCTCGCCTCTTTCTCCTCTCCTTGCCTCCTCTTTTCTGGCACGTCCCTCTGTCTTTGTGTTGCCATCCAGAAGAGGTAGCGGTGACGATAGCAGTGATGCACGACCTGGGCACAGTCCAGGACAGTGTTGAGGAAGAAACACGGGCATCATCATCACCATCATTGTCATCATCAGCCAGATGAGGAGAGCCAAACTTGAGCTCTGTCCATCCCCATCAGGCTGGCTGACAGTCACAAACTCATCTCTTATTCACTCCACTCATCAATTATACACAGGCCAAAGGAGCCCTGAGAGGCAGGAGGCTGCAAAGGCCCCTCTCCACGTGTTGTCGCCAACTGCAGCACAAAGACGCATCGCAGCGCTTCTGTGCTCAGCCCTTATCATCAATGTCCTCCTTCAGTCTCTTTGAGAGCAGGAGGCAGCTTGTCATCATGCCTTTAGCCACTGCTGCTATGTGCGGATGTCATGTATCTCATCGCAAGGCTAAGGTTAGATCATCTGGCCAACAATGACATGACGCTGAGAGAGTGCAGACCTGGTATCTTTTCTCAGTACAAGTATTCCATTAAATGCTCATTTGTGGCGTTCTCCATTGGGATCCATTAAGAGAGCAAACATGATGTCAATATTTATATTTTGAGCTGGAATCTGCAATCTGATTGGTCGCTGCCTTCGGACGAATATGCACTGACCAAAACAAAACTGACAGATAGCCAACATTAATCCTGCTCAGGTATTTATACAAGCCTCCATTTTTCAGTCCGCACGCTGAACCATTGTTTCGCCAACTGTGATTTACCACACAAGTGGGACCAATAACAACTAACAAACATGACATATAGTCCTGGAAAACAGATTTAGAAAGGAAAAGCAACATTTAACAGTCGAGACAGACCATTAAAAGCTCCATCTTGGGCTTGTGTCAGCAATGTGTCAGCCAGGAGCAGAGTAAAATAGAGCTCAGAATTTACAGCTTTGTCATCAGAGATTAGATGTCTTTTGATGTTGTGTTCAAGGAAACATCTTTAATATGAGACGAGCTGAGCCTCGTGATGTTATCTGGAGGATACAGCTGTCAAGTGGTCACTTCTAGCAAGAAAGATCAGAGGCTAATGGTTGAGTTAGCTATTACCTGTGTGCAAACACTGCTAATTCTGACAAGTACGAAACCCTCCCAGCCATTCTGGGAAAGATATACCGGTGGACTACGTGGCAACAGAAGTGCTCTTGTGTTGTTTATGGCTTCATGATCTTACCTCTTAAAATGCTGCACAGACAAGACTTTTTCTTCTTCTTTTTTTTAACATGCGGGTGGTTTGATGGTTTAACAAGACACAAGCATCCTCTCACACTCTCACACACCAACAGTTTTACAGTCACTAGTTATTTCCATATCAGGCAATGCAGCTGGCGTAAGGGAGCCCATTCAGAGAGGTGGGCTGGCCCTTACATGAAAGAGGTAGCATCCATGCCAGAGTTAGCGTGACATGCCCATTCCTTCTGTGTGTGTGTGTGTGAGAGTGTGTGTGTGTGTGTGTGTGTGTGTGTGTGTGTGTGTGTGTGTGTGTGTGAGAAACTGGTCACCACTGCATAAAGTAATCTGACCTGAACAGGCAGCTAAACACTAACCTTGCAAGTCAGCCGGATCTAACAAGCTCTGCTCAACAGTTTCATTTGCACGAGATGTGACTGTGACAAGCCCAGTGTAATTAACAGGACTTGTTTTTCTTTTACTGATTTTAAGATTGTGACTATTTCTCTGATTTATCTCCACTGTGAATGTGTTTTTATATAGAAATTCCTATGATGTAGGTCATAATTTTGGCCCATTGCTCATTTGGGGCTTGTCTTTTCACTTTTTATTTATTCATTTATTAATTAGTGACTTAATGTTGTCATTATATTTCGCTTTTTTCCCTTTTTGATATAATTGTCTTTTTATGGAGTCCTCTATGATAATTGCTCCCTTTTTGGATAATTCAAGCATTTTATTGAATTTTTGATGTGGTAGATTCTAGGGCTGTATTGAATGACTTTTTAAAAAAATATATATATTAAGCTTTTATCAAGAATTTTAAATGAAACTTTGATTTCTGTCATCGTATTTAATGACATCACATCCTAAATAAAATAAAAAATAATTTAAAAGACTCTGCAATTTGAATGAAATGATTCATAAAAAATCATATAAAATACGATACGACACGACACGATACAGTATACTTTTTTTGTCCCATAGGGAAATTTGTCTTGGACTCATATGTGCTGCATACAATAAAAACACAGACAAACAGTACAGTAAACATAACAACAAATAACACATGCCCCCTCCCCAGTGCAATCCAGTAGGCTATAAATAACAACATAACAACAATGACTTAGCCTATTGAATAAATTCCACTCCATTATTGAATAAATGCAATCTAGAAATCCATCGGTAAAAAACAAACAAACAAACAAAAAAACTATACGTTACTATATCACCGTTTAGACTAATCTGATGTTTGTAAAGTCTATAAACACAATGATTGAACAAACATTACTATTTCTGTGTGCACGTTGTGTAATTAATTACATGGTTATCATAGATTAGGGGGCGGCAGTAGCTCAGTCCATAGGGACTTGGGTTGGGAACCAGTTGGGAACCGGAGGGTCGCCTGTTCGAGTCCCTGTCCGGACCAAAATATGGAGTGTGGACTGATGGCTGGAGAGGTGCCAGTTCACCTCCTGGGCACTGCCGAGGTGCCCTTGAGCAAGGCACCGAACCCCCCAACCGCTCAGGGCGCCTGACCAAAGGGCAGCCCCCTCACTCTGACATCTCTCCACTTTGCATGTATAGGTCCTGTTTGTGCATGTGTGTGTCTTTCAGACCTGTGTGTAATTGACAAGCAAGAGTGAAAACATTGAATTTTCCCTCAGGGGATTAATAAAGTAAATAAACTAAACTTATAAACTTAAAACTTAGCTGGGCTAACCAGGGCTGTTAGCCCCGTTAGCGGTGTCTGTAATAACTCATTAACTCAATAAACAGCCCGTGAAAAAAATATTTTTTCCAGTGGATATCTTAGTTACAACATGATTGAGCTAGCAAAGCAGTTTTGTGTTGCTATGTGTGGTATTTATTCAGTTTTGGGAAATCACGATGTCTAGAGAGCATCAGTGACTGCAGCTGACAGGGTCAGCTAACAGCAGCAGCAAAGCTAACATCAGGACATCATCTGTTAAAAGCCTCCTGAAATTACGCCAGTTAGCTCAATCATGTTGTAAATAAGACATCCGCTGGAAAAAAAATTTTTTTTTTCACATTGATGAGACGGCGTTTTGGGTGGAGTGGTCGCCATGGACGCGGAGCTTGCTGTTTCTGTAGGTACACATTTCCTGGGGACACCTGCACGTCTCGGCCCCGCCCCCTCCATTGTGATTGGCTAAAGCGCAGCATCTTCAAACTCAAAGCTCCGCCCTCCCCCCCGTGTAGTCGTCTTTCATACAGGGCTGCCGACAGATTCTACAATGTAAATTGCAGAATCTGTTTTGAGAGATTAGAATATATATAATTGATGGTGCTGTTAGATTTATGTTTGACTGTTCGGTTCATACAGGTGCAAACAAGTATTTTGACTGCAGTTAAAATGTTCTTTGTCTAAATGCCAACAAATATGATTTGAAGTAGAATTATTTGGTTCGATAAAACTGTCAGACTTTGCAGCGCTCTGGAGTTAATGGAAATATTTGGATCGCTAGAGTCAGAGCCATTCCAATACAGCCACAACTGAAATCTAATTCTACAAATGGTTTGATACTAATCATATTAGTGTGGCCTGATCTTTACCTGCAACTGTGCAGAAATACCAGCTTTATACTGAAAGAATATACATGCAAAAAAAAAGTGCAGCATTTTAAATCTTGATTAGAATGCAAATGTCAGTGTTATGAATGAAGCTTTGAACCTTCCAATACAGGCATGTAGATTCAATATGTTTTTCATACAATCTTTTGTGTCTATTTTTGGTTGTAGTCCTTTTATAGAGGCATTTTCCAACCTCTAGTGTTGTCTTGTGCTGCTCTGATTAGTTTTGTCTGGGAGCAGATTGATTACTAATCATGCTGATTGCAACCACCTGACTAATGAGTGTGTTGGTGTATATGCATATGTGAATGTATATATAGCCTGTTCTGCTCTGTGACTTGACAAAACGAAGATGCTCCATTGTTGCTCCACTGCATTCAATTTACTGAGCCATCAGTACAGTGTGCAGATCTTTTGTCTAATTTCTGCCTAAAAATATAACATCCTATGTGCCTATGAATGTAGACAAAAGTTGTATCTGCCATCTCTAGGATTGCACTGCCATCATCTTCTTCACAGATAATTCAATGACTAGTTCAGAGATATTTCGCTTCAAAAAAACTACTCCTATGAGAGCTGTGTTGCTGCACATTCTGAGAGATTCATGACATGACCTAATGCAAAATCCTGGCAGCAAATCTTCTGCTTTGTTTATTGTGTACATGACAGCATAGTGTCAACAGTCGCTGCGATGGTTACACAGCATGCTGCTGTGTAACCAAAGAAACATGTTGGCCTACAATAACTGAGCAAATAACACACTATGTAAATCCCAGACATCATATTCTGTTTCCTGTTCGCAGTCCTGCCAAATCTATAAGGGATTGATGGACTTTCATCTAACTCAGCAACGAGGAGGACGTAGAGAAATCGAGATGTAGCTGTCAGGGCCTAACGCTTGATATCGTAAGAAGATAATGAAGGGAGGAGGGGATGGAAAGAGGGTGAGAGATAAAGATAAACATAGAAAGAGACAGAGAGAAAGAGACCACACAGAATGCTGGGCAGCTACTCTGACAAATCGCTGAAGCCTGGAAAATGGGAGACTGCGAGAGGAGCAGTAGCGGGCCACTCACATTTTAAGGATAAATGTTTTTAATCATGAGAGGAAAATGCAGCTCAGATAGAAGAGGAAACTCAACACAACCAGCAAGCCCCAAATACTGCACTGATACATACCTGTATCGGGGCAATGGGGGAGATGCCAATGATGACGAGATAATGCTGATGAGCGTCAGCCATACTGCTCTGGCAATGATTAGTGCAGAACTTGATGTCTTGTGAGTAATTTCTTTTGACATTATCTTGCACAATAGTACAGTGTTGCACCATCTCCCCCTCATGTGTCCTCTTTGTCATAGAGAAAGTAGTTTATATTCTTTCTGAGGCTGAGGATGATCCCGGGCAATGTGACGTGAGGGAATTGGTTAAAAGGCGGACAAGAAGCATGACATTATTCCCATATGGCGACCTCAGTCATACACACATCCATCCTCCACAGATATATGCATGGGAAATATGTTATGGCACAATACCTAAAGGATTGAGACTTATTCTATTTCACATGAGGTAGAGGAGAAGCTGATGCTAGGCATGGCTAATGTGCCTTCACTAATTGGTTCTCCCGAGAGCCTGAGTTCAGAACACAGAAAACAGCCCTAACCATTTATTTCTGCATCTGTCATCAGCGTGCAGCATACTGCAATCACTATCACCCTGTCCGCTTCCCTTGACCCTCATGAATCAGCACGTTGACCTGTCACGATTAAGACACAGCATCAGAGCCGAAGCCTGGAATCAAATGTGCCGATAATGAATCAGGAATGAAGCTGCACAGCCTCCGAAAATCCATCTACACTCGAATTCTTTCGCTAAATTGTGTATCGTCTGTTGTAAACTGAAATAAATCTAGAGGATGTAAATTAAATCTCACGTCACTGCACGCAGCACACAACTGGAAAAGCCTGATTTACAGATAAATAAATGAGAACAAATAAATACCAGCAGCATAAATCATACGCAGAGGTCAGAAACATAAATTAATGCTGGTCTGGAAGCGGAGCATAATTGGTTTCTGTTTATATTGGTGATTATTTGTCAAATGATGATCACCAGCTGGAGGTCATACAGTTTTATCTCTGTGCACAATCTAATCCCACCAGATCCTCCCTTATTCCCACAGAACCAGAAAACAAACATGAAAAAACAGACGCTGCATGATATATGAACAGTGTTTCACAGCAAATCCAAACACAGAACATTATTTTGGGCTGAAATAGGAGACATAATGCCCCAATCATATATACTGTGTCTCTCCAACTCCCCACTGTTGCTGTTTATCCTCTGGTGCTGATGACACACTGAGAATCTGATGAAATACTATCATCTATAAATAAAAGCTGGTACTATTGTTAAGCTGCATAGCCTGATGGGAGAGTGGAGAGGAAGCGTGATGCTGGGTAAATGGCCAAAGGGCCATCCGACACTGTAGCACAGCCTGAATGTTGCAACTGCAGTGACTGAGTTTTCAGCGAGCACAAAGACAGAGCTTGACATTAACTCATTAATGCAGGCCTTCCCTTTGCTTGCAGTTCAACCGTAATGACGACTTACATAACCTCTACACACTGACTTTGCCACATCAGAGGGTCATGCTGGGATATTTGCATGATGTCAACCGAGTCCATTGGACCGGTTGTACTTATGAAGCAACCGTGTGCCTCTGTGGGGAAGTCTATACAAGGACAGGCATGATATATTAAAGTTGGAGTGCAGGACTTGCAGCCTTTTGACTTACATATAAATGAACCTATACCACAGTTGTGGTGTCTGGTGTCTTGTGGCAACTCTTCCGCACTGGGGCACCAGAAGTGAGGCAATTCCGGTCAACCAGCCAGCCTTAAGGGGGGCAGGAAGGGACTATAGCAACGGAGCAGCAGCGAGAAGTATGGTGAAACCCATAGTGGAAAATATCCTGAAAGTTTCTGGAGTTGATGATCCAAATAAAAGAAACTCAGGGTTCAGAGGAGGGATTAAAGGTCCCCTATGCTTCTGAGGGCAGGAGAAATGCAGCAACCTCACCTGCAGGCATACGTCATAAGCAGGTGTCGACAGTGTTCGTTTAATTACTCTGACTGCCAAAAGGGGGAGACAAAAGTTCTGCTCTCCAGCTTTAAAGGAATACTTTGGGTACGTTCAGAATCACATACCTTTTCTCTTTACTTTTAGTATGTACTGCAGCTGCCCTTAAAGTGTACACACTGTTACATGCATTATGCACACAATCAGGACATACTAATTTTTCATAACATTACACCCTGAACTTTGACCCTCTTGCTTTTATATCTGATACCTTAGAAATAAATACACCACAGACGGAGATCGACCCAAAGAGATATGCTGTTGTTACTTGGCAGTGTATGTAGTTTAACCTTTAAGTTACAACTGCACAGACTGTAGATTCTAACATTTTATATTGGTGACATCGGCACCTCTCTGTCACTGTTATTTTTTTAGTTACACCGTTTGTTGTTTGTAATATTTATGATTGTTTTATTCACTTAATTAATTAATATTCCAATTATTACTATTCCACAGGCTGTCATCGGCTCATTCGATGTAGTCTGAGTGGGTGGAAATTCACTGCAAAGATCAGCCTCTCATTGAGCGGAACGAGCCACCCACTGAAAGTCCCGCCCTACCACCTCCGGTTGCAGTTTTCAACACGTCCTTTACTAACTTTTGCGGTGTTTGATCTTGAGGGGATGTAACCATTTTTCTGCCATGGTTCGCGTCCTGTAGGTGATATTTTTGTGGGCGTGTTACACCAAAACCTGTTTCCCCCGGCAAAATTTTTGCAAGCACACTGTTGCTGTGGCACCGCCAAGAACGATTGTGATTAGTTGAAAGAAATACAAGCAGCCGGGGCGTTTTTTCTCCAATCTTAAAGTGAGAGTCGGCCCAGCCAGACCTTTCTTTTCTTGAGAAAGGTCTGGTGAGCGAGACTACATTCGATGTGACGTATCGTCCACTGGGCAGAGGATTGTGGGTCAGAATAGACAGAAAAGCATGCTGGCTCACATACTGCAAAATCGGACCCGATGTAGTAGAACATCCTGGTAATTTTGGCATACTGTATTGGGACATTCTAAATCTTTTCCTGGCATAGTATGGTAATATGGGTACTGGAACGCACAGTTTGACATTTTGGGAAATATGCATATTCATGTTCTTTCTGAGAGTTAAATAAGAAGATTGAAACCACTCTCATATCTGTGCATTATGTTTAAAACTTGAGCCAGGAAGGTGATTAGCCTAGCTTAGCATTAAGACTGAGAGAAGAGGGAAACTATCAACATCTGTAAAGCTATAGGCACAATGTATCTCTCTTTCACTTAATCTGCGTATAAACACATGTAAAAACAACAATTTGGGACATTAAAGAGTTACATAGTCTAACTTTATCTCAACAGACAAACATAACTCCTCCTAAACTGCTGTTCTTACATTCCTGTTTGTATATAAAGGAGACACAATGGGCTTTAGAGATGCTGGTTGGGGGATTTAAACATTTGGAGAGAGACTTGCTAGCATTTCCAGTCTTTATGTTAAGCTAAGCTAACGGCTGCGTACTTAATACAGAAACATGAGGGTGGCATCAATTTCCTCATCAAACTCTCAGCACAAAACATTAAGACGCGAATACACATTAGCCATGCACACATCCCAGGGATCCATCTTTTTTGTTTTACCCTACTGAACAAAAGTTCCTGCTCGGATGATCCCTGCCCTCAAGCCATGGCACAACATGCTCATTTGATTATTACACTGAGATTCAGAATCAGACTGTTCTTGTTACCAAACACTGCAGAAACGGCTCCTCCACCTTTATTTGGTCAAATTGCTCCAAGATGAAGAAAGAAAAATTCCTGAGCTCCACAAAATCTGAGATAAGCTGAGAGGAAAGGATACCCTGCACTGTAACCTGGTGGCTAGAGAGCCTGAGACCACCACGAAGGATTAACTGGCTTCCACAGCTGGAAGATGTTTAGACAGGATCAGGTCCCTGTGTTGACAGGAGGGGTCAACAGTCAGGGCCACTTAAGGACAGATTATTGACCGTTTCTCCATGCAGTCTGCACTAATGGAAAGGTTCAAAGCTGTCAAAATATATTTGTGCACAATGCTTAAACAAATGAATAAGCCATCAGAATGAATAATACAAGGAGATAAAGCTATGGATGGACAGTTATGTCACAACACAAGATTTGCAGCATCTCAAATAGACTTGAAAGAAAAACACTGAGATAGAGTCCACTCAATAAAAAGACCATTAGGGCTTCTTACTGTAGCAGACGAATCAGAAACATGATAGAGACCCAATTAAAACGACATCTACAAAGGAAGAATTAGGCAGTTTATTAATACTCGTGCACCTGATATCCCCCGTCCTCTTTTCTGCAGACACGCAACCTGTGTTTTTTTGTTCCAGGTCCCTGATTGAATTCCTTATATGGTCTATTGTCGTGCTGGTGCTTATGCAAATGCCAATGTCATGTAAATATGATTTCTCTGACTCTGTTGTTTTTACAGTTACTCACCAAAGTGAGATGTTGATTATTTCAAGTTTTTGATTATTTCTTGCTGAACTAGTTGTATGAAATGAAGTACAGTTGTCAAAAGCATTGTACTTCTTTGAAACTATGCATTTAAAACGACACAATCTCTATTAGATCGCAGCCACAATTCTTGTAATTACAGCAGATGCACTACAGCACATTTCAGAAGTCACAGAACTTAATAAAAACCAAGAAAGTATAGCTGCAGCAGCTTCATGACTGCCTAACCAGCTACATAACTCACCCACCTACCTACACGTCAGTCCACTATCAGCCCCCTTTGCTCCCTGGCCTGTAAGTGGAACCCCTTGACAAAAATTTGAAATTAGTGATAAGCTAGCTATCAAATATTAGGTTACAAGAGGTGGTTAAGGTTAGGGTAAGGGTAATGGGATAGGTCACATCTCACCACTGACTTGTAAAGTGGATTATTGCTACGTTTGACCTATTTGTTCTTTTAAGTAGTGCCTCGCACTGCATAGTTGGGTTTGTCTTGTACTAGTGGTGAGTGTAGATTGTAGGGGCGTGTTGTGTACGCTACAAATGGAATGTGTCTGCAGCTATAAATGTCTCATAAAAAATACACACCTTTTCTGTTTTTGACGGAACCGTGGCACATTATACAGAGCAGACCAAGTTTTCCTGCTAACATGCACTTCATGAAAAAGGGTTGATACAATATAATTGTGAAGATTAATGCATTTTAAATTATTAAAACACAGCCACAAATCTTTTGACTCGTCTTTCATTGTTGGAATTTTAAAAGTATTAACGTTGCCTGTAGGCTACAGCGCAACAACATAGGAAATCATAACAATAAACAATTAAAATAAACAATTAAAACAGACAGTAAAAGAAACCATTGTATACACAGCATGCTTACTTACTTCAGGTAGAAGCACAAATATCAAGGAAAAATTACCAAATCAATTGACTCTTGAAGTCTACAAAATCAGACAAGCAAAACGTTCTACTTCTTAAATGCTTCCGGTGTGGTATGACGCTGTGCGGAAGATGGAACAAAACTGGGTGCGGCGGTATCTGGTGGAATTGTCCCTCCGTTACAGATAAGAAATTGGCAAAGATACCAAAAGTCGAAATAGGACCAAACTCTTCATCTATGGATGTCAGTTTTTGAGCTACGACAAAGGTCAAACGTGGTCTGCAACAGGCTATTTAAGGCTTGTTGTTTTTAGCTGAGCTGATTTCTATAAAACATGTCCCCCTGTTAGGAAGAGTGAAGAATCAGCTGTCAATAATGGTATAAAACAGTCAATTAGAGTCAGTTTTTCAACAACTGTGAATCCACCAACTGTGAGAGATCCTAAATGTGCACACAAAATATTAGGATGATTGGTCCAGTAGTTTGCTAGATTAGCTGTGGACTGACAGATAAACATACTCACACAGGCACACACAACCAAACGCTCAAGCAATAACAAAAAAGAACAAAACAAAACAACTCTATTTTGTGTGCCTAGAACTTTTTTCTTTTTGGTGTGGGATCAAAAGAGTTTTTTTCAAAAGTGTTTTTTTTTTTTTCAAATACTACTATTGTATTAAGTACAAAGTTTAAAATTCTGGTATCATGACATCATTATGAAGTGAAATTTTATAGTATAAAGAGACAGGAAGAAATCATTAAATCTTATAACCACTGCTCCTAACTCCTAACTTTAAATGTTATTAATAGCCTTAGCATGCCACAATAATTAATGAGGCTTTAACATAATACTCCTCACTGAACTCTTCAGGTTTACTGGTGAACATCTCATTTCCTAGCATTTCTTTCTGTGAAATATCTGAAACAGTGAGGAAAAACAATTCCAGTCCAGGATTTAGAGCAGCAGCTCATCGCTTTTGTTCTTGATGTAATGCTTTCCTTCTTTACTGAGACAGCACTGCATGTAGCCAAAGCAAAGGGAAGATTTTGTGCACAATGAGAAACTCAGATGGATGATTCGGGACCAAGTGTAAGAAGAGCTGCAGCTGATGGAAGACGTCCAGGTTTGAGCAGTTGGACCGCAGAACCAACAGACAACACTTACAGACACAGTGTCACACATGACTAATGGCCCGGCTTAATGAGGTTCACATGTCACAGTGCATAATGTGCTTCCATTACTGGTGTAACTTAGATCAATATTAAATACAGTGACGTCAAGAAATTCACATCTGCTGACATGCTGTGATTAATCCAAGACAACAAAAAAATGTTTATCTGGGATTTTCCAGTGGAGATAGAGGCGAAGGGATTGGCATCATCCTTGGAGGAAGAGGAGCTGAAGGAGGGAAACTCATCTCATGGGTTGAGTGAACAGTCACTTCAGGGTAGGATCCCAGCGTTTCCTTCACAGACAGGCTGAGGAAGGATTAGGTTCTGCAGGCAGAGCTGCTGTCCGCTTTCTAAATCTGCCTGCCAGCTTTCTATCAATCATTCTGTTCGCTCCAACTGATGTCACTTCTGAAGGTTCGGATGAACCTCCTTAACAACGTGCTATTGTTTCATTCAAAACATCCTGCAGGAAGTGCTGGAAATATGATGTGCTTAAGAGAAATGAAGACATTTAAGGAACATGGATACTCAACCCAACATGAGGATTATCAAACCTTGAAAGTGAGTGGTTTACAATAATATTTATCAAACTCAAGTTGAGCAGGTCGAGATTATGGTGGGTTAAAATAATAATACAAAAAACAAAAATGAAATAAATGTCTAGTTAGTCATTGATGTCAGGGCACATTCAAGGAATTCATAATAAAAATAAGTGAGCGCAGAAGCAGTTATTTACAAAGTAACAAAAGCAAAACAATGAAGCACTTTGCTAGACTTAAAGGGGCGGTTCACCCCCAAATTAAAAATACATATTTTTCCTCTTACATGTAGTGCTGTTTATAAATCTGAATTGTTTTGGTGTGAGTTGCAGAGTGTTTGAAATATCAGCTGTAGAGATGTCTGCTTTCTCTTTAATATAATGGAACTGGATGACACTTGGCTTGTGGTGCTCAAAGCACCAAAAAAAAAAAAAAAAAAAATACATTTGAAAAACTGGGAGCAAGTTACTGCCCCAACAAGGGAGTTCAAGTATCTTGGGGTCTTGTTCACAAATGGAGCGTGAGATGGATCGGCGGTTTGGCAGCGTCTGCAGTGGTGCGGGTGCTGCACTGAACTGTCGTGGTGAAGCAGGAGCTGAGCTGGAAGGCAAAGCTTTTTATTTACTGTTCCATCTCCGTCCCAACCCTCACCTGTGGTCATGACCACTGGGTAGTGATCCAAAGAATGGGATCACGGACACAAGCGCCTGAAATGAATTTCCTCCGTGGGGTGGCTGGGCTCAGCCTTAGAGATAGGGCAAGGAGCTCGGACATCCAGAGGCACAGGGAGCTCAGAGTAAAGCCGCTACTCTCGCGTCAAAAGGGGTCAGTTGAGGTGGTTTGGGCATCTGATCAGGATGCCTCCTAGGCGCCTCCCATTGGAGGTGTTCAGAGCATGTCCCACTGGTAGGAAGAACCAGGGGAGAGTGAGAACAAGCTGGAGGGATTACATTCCTCGCCTGGCCTGAAAATGCCTTGGGGTCCTCCAGGAGGAACTGGAAAGCGTTGCTGGTGAGAGGGATGTCTGAAATGCTTTTCTTGGCCTGCTGCCCCCGCGGCCCAGCTTCAGATAAGTGGTTGAAAACTGATGGATAGATGGATGTCTCTTTCCAGAAATCATGACCTGGTTGCTCAAGATAATTCAATTCACCTGAGCAGTGAGCAGTTTCTTGTCAGAACTTTTTTTCTTTCTACTGAACTACACCTGCCATCCATATCACCAAGCACAGGGAAGCGTGCATCTACTGCTACTGTACCACGGAGCTAGCTAACATTACAACTCAGCTGAGGAGGATGCCATTATTGTTTAGAAAGCTTCCTTTTGCACGGCGATACAGTTGGTGGGTGTAGTTTGGGAGTTTCCTACAAAAAACCGCTCACAACAAGGTCTGTGGATTATCTTGAGTAAACTGGTCATGATTTCTGGAAAGAGACATTGCTGTTGTGTTTTTATTTTTGGCACTTTGAGCACCGCAAGAGAAAAGGCAGACATCTTTACGACCGTTATCTCCAACACTCAGCATCTCACATCAAAACAATCCTGACTGATAAATAGCACTTCAGGTAAGAGGAAAAATGTGTCTTTTTAATTTTGGAGTGAATTGTACCTTTAAAGGCCAGATCAACACACAGACCTTATGATGTGGAATTTTAACACTGATTCTGCTAATGCTTAACAATCCTGTAAAAGGGAGGGCAGTTCACTGAGGTAAAGGTACATTTAACTATAAACTGGAGATCAAGGCAGAGGCACATCAAGCAGAGTGTACTGTAAACATGCAAAAAGTACCCTGTCTTCCTTCTGAGTAATATTGAATGATTGGAGAAAGCACTGCAGATTTGGCCTACTTCCTGTTTGTAACCTCGACTCCAAGTTTGTCACAGCCATACGGTCTGCAGTTAATTAATCGAGTGTTGTCCATAGAACTGTGGGAATGTTATTTACTCACTGATACAAGAAACTGATAGGTCTATTCAACTGTCTTGCACTGTGACTCATGAGCAACTGAATTATTGTAAATAATGTGCACACTCTAAACTCACAGTACATGCTTATCATTGAGAACTTCCTGCTCACTGATAGCTTTAAATCTGTGATCATGTGATAAGTTCGACACTCTACTTATCAAACTGCAAACAGAAATAAGTGGGTGTTAAAGGCAAATTGAAGCAGTAGGATAAACCAGTAACTTTAAGTATAAACTTTTACTTGAAATGGTTTCTGAACAATTGTTATGGAACAAAACAGAATATTTACACATAAAAAAAATTACTAACATGGAGTTAAATTGCTGAATGGGTTGTAGTATGAAAATAATATGCATATGTCACAATAAAGGCATCTCAATGCTCCTTTCTTTTGCATATAACTGAATCAATTCTGTAGGAGGACAGAAATAAGTTTGACTTAACCATTTAAATGGACTTACAGTGACCAAAACAACCTAAGAATACATTCATTTTTCCTTCATTTCCGTAACCACTTATCCTAATGAGGGTTGCAGCGGTGCTGGAGGTGGGGTACACCCCGGACAGGTCACTAGACTATCACAGGGCTGACACACAGAGACAGACAACCATTCATCACATTCACACCTACGGGCATTTTAGAGTCACCAATTAACCTGCATGTCTTCGGACTGTGGGAGGAAGCTGGAGTACCTGGAGAAAACCCACGCTGACACGGGGAGAACATGCAAACTCCACATGTAGTGCCCCCCATCCCGGGACCCTCTTGCCATGAGGCAACAATGCTAACCACTACACCACCATTCCAACCCAACTTAGAATAAAAAGGTTAAAATGTGGCGATATATAAAAAGGTTATAAAGTGTGCACAGGCCGAATGGTGCTGCTGCATGACTTGTTGGTACGTAAAAATTAAAGTTTCTATCTCTAAGGATAAATTTTTTTAAACTTTTTCAGGCTCCATGTGCTGGACTTGCATAGAGACTGGACAATTTTTTTTCTTATCATTACAGCTCATGTATTGGTTATGCTTTTTCCCCAGACACATTATTTTGCTTACAGTTGGGAGTATTGAAGTTTTCACAGTGTGATAACAGCATCCAAAAGGCATGAGATATTAAGGCTGGCTCATGGTTTCACGGACAAAAAAAATAAATTAAGAAAAAAAACAACAAAAAAACCCAAAAAAAAAACAGGAGAGGGGGTGGTTGTGCAAACATTCAAATGCCGGCAAAATAGAAACTGGTCAGAGTGACTTTAATAGTTGTTGTTTTTTCTTTCTTGATGCAAGAACACAGACAAAGATATTTGCTGACACATGAAAAGGTTCACAATTCACTATAATGCAAGTTTGTTCTTCAGGTAGCGTCACTGTAATGACTTCAGAATGTATTGCCTGCATATCTTGGACTCATCTCTTATCAATTTGCCACGAAGCAGTTCCAAGAGCTGCCACAGACCATTGCAGATACAAGACAGACGTAAAACAAAGCACACAAAAACAACAGGGTGCCAGATAACTTTCAGTGCTTTCCCAAACAAAAGAACGGAACAACACCTGAAGGCCTCATTATATCACATGCTGGAGTCCTAACTCCCCATGAATTTTGTATGTGTAAGTGTATAAGTGAATGAGCTATTGAAGAGCAGGACAGCCATATTGTAGAGGACCTCTCTCTGAACTCTGTTTTCTCTGCAGGCATGTTCACTAACAGCTGAGGCCAGCAGGGGTTCTGCCCTGCTGGCCCAGTCATTAGCTCCTCCACAGCATGCTCCCAAAGCTGTTCTGCTAATGGACGCCAAACAATCCAGCCAATCCCTCCAACGCACACATAAGGAACTCATATTCATACCACAATGGATGAACTGCTCCTTTCTGCCAGTCAAACACCTTGCATTCTCATCCTTACAAGCAAGTTGCGTTCATCAACATCTGCCGTTTCCCCTCATTTTATTACAAACAGAGTATTCCATTTCAAACAGGGACAACATACAGTAGAAAACACATCTTTTTTAACAATAACTTTTAAGTGCTTAAATAGCAGTAATGTAAATTTATGATAATGATATACACAGTTCATGTTACTGGAGGAGGTGGAGGAGGAGGAGGTGGTGCGGGTAAGTTGTGATTTACGGTCCTGACACACCAGGCCGACGGTCAGCCATCGGTTGGGCCATCGGTGAGCATCTGTCGCCCTAATTTTTGAAGTGTGTCCTGCACCGTTGGCACAAGCAGGCCTTTGCTGGCTCTTTTTCAGCCAATTCAGCTTGTTGAATCGGCTGCAGAACCGGCACAGTCCATCGGTGAGAGAAATCCCTCTGATTGGGAGTTCAGCTCAGTGCACAAGAGGAGAAACGGAAGTGAGGAATGCAAGCAAAAGGCTACAGTCAGGAGGCCGTGAGGTTGAAACTAACTTGTTATATTAGTTAAGATTTTTTTTTTTCGCCATCAAGCAGAAACAGTCCGTGATTGTTTGTGCTATTGTTTGCTAGCACACGCTAAATACAATTTGTTCTTTTAACATTAAGTTGTGTTGTTAATGTGCTAACTAGCATCTTGAATCCTCCTGTCAGTCTTCCGGTTTCCTCTTTTGAACGACAAATACAGACGACCACCGTCTGCTGGAATGGAGAATTATTTCCTCTCTTGCGGGTGCAGAGCATACGTCCGAGTTGGCTGTCAGCCACAGTCTTTGCAGTGTGTTCAAGTGCAACTTTTTGGCCGATACACAGGTGACATGAGACGATGCAACAGTCGGCCTTCGTCGCCGCTAGTTCTTCGATGTCGGTTTGGTGTGTCTGGGCCTTTACACTTGTGTGTCCTGAAAAGTCATTTCTATGCTGTACTCTCCACAAACTGGTCAAGATTAAGTCATGTCTGACATGACTGGTACAACTTCAAACTTCATTGTCATACACATGAGTAAAAGTACTGCATTCAGTAAATTTAAATAAGATAATCTGTTAAGACTTCTGTCATGTTCAACGTACTTACAACTAGAAATTTCCAAATATTCCTACAAGTGACAGTTACCATAGATTATCACAGTAAATACGGTTCTATTAAAACCTTCACAAAAGTCCACAGTACAACAGCATTTTCATGGTATAAAAATAAGTTACAAATCTGCATAAATATTTTACACAAAAACAGTTATAAAATATGCTGTATTTTCTGACAAGGTTACACAAAACAGTCTTTTTTTTACACCATGGGTATTAATATTTTCAGTTTGGTGCTTGTTATAAAAACATTCATTAAACTTTTTAAAAACTGTTAGTCCCATTCTCCGCCGCACTTGGCTACAACAGTTGTTCAGATATACAAAAGTAAGAGGGAGAAAAAACTGCAGCATTGCCAAGTTTCACTTCCCTTTATCGCCACTTCACTCCCCCCGTTCGGCAGAGACAGATGAAGAGCGTCCCATCCCATATAGATAAACCTCCCATGAACAAGCATTTCCCCACAAGTATCAAGTCCACAGATGACTCCTTACAGGCTGAGCACAAAGACAGGAGAGAAAGACAGACAGAGAGAAAATGAGTTGTCCTCAGTGTGTCATGAGAGAGATTACAGTATGAGAAATAGGCTTTATCCTGGATGTTCAGACATTAAGCTGACTTCCTTCACAGACACATTACACTGTGTATTTTACAGCTTTTTGCTACACTGAACTACCGAGGTCAATTAATGGAATAATGAACAACGGCCAAATGTGACCTCATGTTTGAGTGAGACTAGGGAATGCCAAGGGTCGTGGCTCCAAAATGGCCCGCTTCCCAATTAACTGGCTTCACGGTACACAGGAACTGTGAAACTGTGGGCGATAAGTAATCAGCCACGATGATGTTTCACCACAGGAGAGCCAGAGCCACGGGTAATACTGCAGATGCACGAACATTACCATACCATGGAGGCATCAGCATTGTTTGATCTCCATTATAGCACAAAGAATATGGAAATTTTAAATGCACAGTATAGACATGGGGGAGCTAACAAGCAAGAATAAGGCAGAATGAGCTCTGTGTTGTCTGCATACACAGACCAACATCGCTGTGAACTTCTAAAGCTGCGCACGGATGTTGATGAAAGATACTGATGTTGTGACATTAATGCGTCACGCGGCTATCTTTTATGCATCAGCCTACCCTCTCTGTGCATTCGTGACTACAACATTACTGCTACAAACTATGCCAGTGCTGCGCTTATTAAAAATACAGTTAAACTCAAAACTGACTTTGAGGGAAATAATTGAAAGAAAAATAACCAAGAGGCAAAATCCCTTGATTTAATATATTCCAGAAGTTTTTAATCATCATTTGTGTTCTTGAAGAAAAAAGTTAACTTCTACAGTTCAAATATAATAGCTGCATTACACTTACATTCTTATATACTCACAGTGTGTATATGTGGTTGCAACACTGTGCAGTAGGACCTGTCTACAGCAATATGTGAGGTTCTGTTTGACCAGTTTTTAGTTTAGTCAGCATCAACAATCAGGTCAAATAACTTGTGCACTTGTAATTGATCAACACAATTCTAATTGTTGGCTGTGAGGTACAACCAGACTAAGTTTCAGCCAAACACACACTGTGGTACCATGTGTGTGTAGAATTGGTATCTAAATATATCTTTAAAGGTCCAGTGTGTAGGATTTAGTGGTATCTGACACTTCTCCTGGGTGCCAAGCTTGTAAAAGAACTACATGAAAACACGAAAGGCCATATCTAGAGCCAGTGTTTGGTTTGTCTGTTCTGGACTACTGTAGAAACAACATGGCGGACTCCGTGGAAGAGGACCCACTCCCTATGTAGATATAAACAGCTCCTCCAAGGTAATAAAAACACAATGATTGTTATTTTTAGGTGATTAATAACTAATGAAAATATACTTATTACATACCATTTCTGCCAATCGAGGCCCCGAAATCTTACACACTGGACGTTTAAGTGCGTTTAAATATATTTCTTATCTCTATCCAACATAAATATGCATGTGTTGCATGTGTAACTGTTTCAGCTTACCTGCGCTTCAGCCGCTTTTGAGGAAGTGCTCTGAAAAGACAGAGAAAGTCTGTGAGGCCACTGTGCAAAAACACAACGTGATCATGTGTGTGAGCTGATTTCAGTCCAGTAGGACTTGTGACAAAGTGCGAGAGCCTCGACATGGAAACACTGTTGAAATAATATAATCCTCGACTGCCGCTACGTCAGTCTCATCCTGCCATCCCATTCACATGCAGAGGGGTTCAAACACCCTACTATATTTACAGCCACAGGCACCAACCACCTCATTTGTTTGGGGATTTCATGCATTAGGACAACCTTGACATAAACTGGCTGAGTGCTGACGGTTATATTCAACTATGAAACCAGAGTCCAGCAGCAGCCCCTGCAGTTACTGAGCCTTCAGGTCTAATTAAAATCAGCCAGCCTGTGTGCTGATCAGCACACTCGCGAGCCATATATCTCCGGTAAGATGACCACTCTGTTATTTTAGGCACATTGTTCCTCTTTCAGGATTCATTTTCAGCCTTTTATGGTGTATCATAAAGCTAGCCTTGTTTTTTCATTTCAGTGATGAGTGAACTCAGTCTTGCAGAGCTGCACAAAATCCAAATAATATCTCAGTTAATGTTTACTGGAACGTGGTGCACTTGAAAGAGAAAATATAAGCTGTGGAGTTACATTTTCATGGAAACAAAGTTTATTTTTCCTGGTTTAAAATCTGTAACTGTAATAATTTCTATTATTAAGTAAAACGTATTACTTAGACCGCACTTCCTCAAATAAATCATCATGTGTCAGTGACCTCCTTGATTAGGTTTCTCTGATCACACACACACACACACACACACACACACACACACACACACACCCCAGAAAGTACTTTTTCTCTGCACTTGTCTTTTTTAACCTAATTGTTGTAGTCAGGAGTTGGTGCCACCTGGTGGAACAAAGAGTTAAGGATGCTGCACACAGACAAACACAGAGCCCCACACACATCCACATTCACACACACAGGTGTGGAGGGCAGAGGAAATGCTTTCAAACACTTTCTTGTGGCACTTACACACAATGAATCCCACTGAGGATTAGATAATCTTTACACATGGGCAACATGTGTTTAGCTGAGACAAAATGCATCAGCAGCAGTGTGTTTTTGTGCGTCTGTGTGTACACAAAGATGTCACTGGCATCATCTCACACACACACACACACACACACACTCACCTATAGATGTTTGGGTCTAGCAGCATGGCAGTGTCCTGCGGTAACTGGGATAGGTGCACCACTTTAGTCTTCAGCTGAGATCGCTCCGTTTCATTCACCCACACGTCAGGTAGTCTGCAAGACAACACACACACACACACACACACACACACACACACACACGCACACACGCACACACGCAGAGAGAGGACATGTGGTCAGGGTTTAAACTCTAACTAGAAAGGGGGAGAGAAAAGGGGGGAGGGTGAAGTGGGAGTAGGTTGAATGGAGCAGGGTGAGAGGGATGGACAAAGAGCCTCTTTGAGTTCAGCACACATGTTAACACCTTCCCCAGAACACTGAGTACATTTCCATACGTAACATGGCCTTGACCAAAGCACTGGGACTGACACATACACATGGGTGTACACAAACAAACAGAGGACAAAGCATACTGTCCTCCTGTGTTATTAATTATTGAGCAACTTCAACACTATATCTTCATGATTATCTTTTGTTCACTTGTGAGAGGGCATTTTTGTGCATTTAAAATATGTGCAAAATGTGCACCTAAAAATCAAAATAGCCTGATTTTTCAACCTTTTTAAGCTCCAGCATAGGAGATGATGTCTCCAGAGACAGCTGCACACACACATACACGTGCACATGATGTACTGTACTGCTCAGCTGCACCTTACTGTACCCACAGCAGTGTGATCCCCCAATGAAAGAAGGGAGTGTGCGAGCACTGGCGTAGCAAGTCGAGGTACAGAAGAAACAAAGAGCTTAGCAAGTCGACTGAGCCTCCCCTCCCTCCTCCAGCGCCCCCTCCGTCTCCACCCCTAGCATTCCCCCCGTCACTATGTGCGTCATCACAGGAGCCCCCAGAGATGCAGACACACACACACACACACACACACATTCTTGTACTTGCTGCTTAGTGAGGACCGAGTAAATTGACTGACAAAGTGAGGACCGGCCTTTCTGCTTTACCTATCAACATGAAAATAGCATTTCTGGACAGTAGGTGGCACCCTTACCCTATACACCCCTTCAGGTTTTGAGAAACACAAAGTTTTCAGAAAAAGTTTTTGACCAACAAAGTGAGGACTGCAAACTCTTGACTGACTTACAGTATTTCACTGGGAATATTAACTGAGATATGCTTACTAGAGGTTTATTGAGGCCAAGTTTAGCATAATTGCATACTATGATACTCTCTTTAACACATTTTAACCTTATTTAGTGATAGTGAAGTTGCATACTGGATATGCAATAATGAAATGTTTAATTTTAGACTATTCTGAATAGCCATTTTTATTATTCATATCTTTATTATGTAAGGAGGCAAAATTCAATAGGGTGTCTTTTCGATATTTGACTGCTGAATATTTTTTAAAAGGAAAATTGAAGATTATCTGTCAAAGACAGAAACACAGCAAGTGTAAGCAAGCACGTAACTGTTAATTTTATTGCAAAAAAATTGCAATGAAAAACTCAACAAATTGTTAGTCTATATTGTTCACATGAAACAATAGAAACATGGTACTCATAACTGCCAACTCAATACAAAATTTGAACACTGGCAGGTGTAACCAGCAGAGTGGATCTTAAAGAACAGATCTGCATCAAGTCTCTAAACACTAGAGAAACATATGAGTCATAGACCCCTTTCAAAATGCCAGCTTTTTCTTCACTTTAACAATTTCATTATAGACAAAGTATTTAACATCCTTCCATGTTCTGGTGCTCAGCACTGGAGACTCTTTCTCGATGCAGAGCAGGCAGTCATTCTTTGCTGGTACTTTCCTGAGAGCAACAAACTTTGTCATCCTTCGCTGGACTGCAGTCCTCTCCTCAACAGACCACGGTCGCTTTGTTTGCACTTTTGAAACATCTAGAAATAAGAAAACAGGGTTAACTGTTGGGTAGGTTTACTATTTTAACCTCTTGCACTCCACCCCCATTTTGTAGTGAAAATGTCTAAAATGACATACCCAAATTAAAATGACTGTAGCGTCTGAACCTCTGACTACATGCATGCATGAGGTCTTGCCAGAAAGCAAACTCTCTGAAGTTTCTTGTGAAAGTGTCAGAAACACTCTAGGTGATACAGAGACAGAGTAATGGGCCTCTGAAGTCAGTAAAAATTGAAGATTTTGCCTAAAATAAAATTTTAAAAAATGTGGCTTCATCTGAGCAGGTAAATGACACTGTGGGGCTGTAGGCACACTATCAATGAACACTTGTTTCAAATTTGAAGAAGACTGCTCAAAGTATGACCATTCTACAGTGTTTTTTCCATGAAAAGATCCAGGCAGAGCCCCAAATGACAAGTTGGTCATTCTGCTTCAAAACAGTACTGTCAGTGATCAAACAACACTCAGCCAGCTTCAAACATTGTACCTTATTGAAATCAGGTGTGATTATGATAGCTGATGTTGTTTATGACAGAAACACCATAAAATATCACCAAATAAAGCCATATGAAACGTGAAAGTTATGATCCCACTTTCTAGACGGTATATCTCAGCCAAAAATAGTGGTAGGAGTGAGACCTTTAATAAAACATCTAAGTCTCCACTCGCCGCTCTGCATAAGATCGCGAGTAATCCTTTAACTTTTTCCCTCGAAAAACGGCATGACATGACTTGTCACCACTCATTGCAATTTTGGACTTTGTGTGTTTAGGCTGCTCTGGTGCGAAATACATAAGAAATAAAAGAAAAACGATGCCGGAAACAGGAAGCTCTCGGCTTCCTGTTTCCGGTGATACCAAACATCACATGGTTTGATGACATAGTGCGCCTGTGAGATTCCATTAAACAGAGGAGGGAGGGAGCGCGTACGCCGGTGTCTGAATGGAGTTAGAGAGGTTAAACTCAGTCTTTCTTAAAACGGTGTTTACAACATGGATATAAAGCCATTTGAAGTGAATTCAGCATTTTCTGCCAAATGTTGGTTATTATGATGAAGAGTTATCATCTTGGATAAAGGGATTCTTGACCATGATTTGGCAACTCATAACCTCCAACTGCATTATGCCCTGTTGACGAGCTGCAGCCCTGAAGTAGCAGCAGTGGAGTTTGTTAAGTTTGATGGTGAATCTGTAATGATAACTATCTACGCTTTAAATTAATATCAGTAATTACATTAAAATTATACTGTTTAAGTGCTTATTTGCTGAGCAAACAGCGGATAAAGACAGCAGGCTCCTATTAAAGAAAAAAAAATTAAACCTAATAGCTGAGCTAAGATAATAAGGTTCTGTAATCAATCCAAAATCGATCCTCTTTGAAATAAGTATGACAAATATTCACTATTCCTCCTCTGTAGTGGATCAAGAGCAGAGTTGTTACTGCATATGGGTTATTGAGACATATGCGTTATTTAAAAGTTTAATAGGCCACAGCATGTCAACTGTTTTGTTTAATGCCAGGCTTTGTTTTATTTTGAAAATCCTCCCAGCTACAGCCTTAGCAACACCGACAGCTGTTGAGCTGTAGACTCTCAGGTAAGCGCTGATGCCCTCATGAAACATTTTAAGTTTAAGTTCAGGGGCTGACTGAAAGATAATATAAGTGTTCATTTTCAAAATCATTTAAATATGAGACTGAGTGTTGTCGTGGCTCTGTCATTGAAGTCTGCAGTTGTGTTGCCTAAATCAAAATCAAAGAGCTACAGAATCTCAGCTGAGATTTCAACAAAGCTCATGGCAGATCCATACAGGGGATAAGTTATTATGTGAGTGGGAATCTCTTCTCTGCTTGTTAGAAGCTTTGTTTTCAAACCAGAGTGGATACATGGAAAGACAAACAGCAAAATATAATCATGTAATTAAACCTTTTCAATCATGAATTATAAAAGTCTCAGAAATTCATAATTTAATCAAATCAAATTTTGCATTTTTACTTGAAATGTATAATTTTCATGTCATAATTGTGACTTTTAATCTTTGTATTTAATGACATAACATGATTAATATCCTAGTCCGATCAATTACCTGATCCCAGTGACTTGAAATTTTATCTGATAACGTACCTATTTTACAGAAATTCATCTTACCATCGTCGTTGTGTTGTGTTTTATTTGCAGTCTTCTTAAGTCTCTTAACAGTTGGTCTTGTGGATGAGACGTTTTGCCTCTCTCCATCTGAGAAATATATATTAGCTCAGTGAAAGAGTTAAAGATTTAATTTCAGAGCACAGGTGTACATTGCTGGACTCACCATCATCATCAGCAGCATCAGCATCAACATGGTACTTTCGTTTAGCTGCAGTTTTCTTTACCCTCTTCTGTCTTGTGGTGTTTGTGGGTTGCTTGTTTCCATCTGACAAAGGATACATCAAAACAGTTAAACTGTTGTCAGGTCTCGGATGCTGCACATATAATCTTGTTTTCTTTAAGCTTAAATCTTGTTTTGAATCTCAGATTTCGAGGTTGTGTTGGACTTTGCAACACCAGGACTTACCCTCATCATCATCATCATCATCATGTCTCCGTGCTTTCTTTCGGCGCTGAACACAAGAACTTGTGGGGGACGGATGTGGCAGACCTCCATCTGTAAGACAGCTGATGTTAGTACAGAGATATCATTTGACCACATGATTTGATCCATAGTCAGCTGATTCCAAAACTATCAAAAATATAGATCATTTCTGAAATATGTTTGGGCCCAGACCATTCAGTGACCTACAGGCAATAAGTAAAACTTTAAATTTAATTGTATATCTGACGATGTCAACATCAAAATCTGAAAACTGGTGTAATGTCCTCTTTTCTATCTAATGTTCACAACACCAGGACTTACTCTCATCACCATCACTCCCATCACCATCATGTCTTCGTGCTTTCTTTCGGCGCTGAATACGAGAACTTGTGGGGGACGGATGTGGCAGAGCTCCATCTGTAAGACAGCTGATGTTAGTACAGAGATATCTTTTGACCACATGAATTGATCCATAGTCAGCTGGTTCCAAAAGTATCATGAATATAGATCATTTCTGAAATATGTTTGGGCCCAGACCATTCAGTGACCTGTAGGCAATAAGTAAAACTTTATATTTAATTGTATATCTGACAACGTCAGCATCAAGACCTGACAACTGGTGCAATGTCCTCTTTTCTATCTAATGTTCACAACACCAGGACTTACCCTCATCATCATCACTTTCATCAGCATCATGTCTTTGTGCTTTCTTTCGGCGCGAAAGAACTTGTGGGGGACGAGAACTTGTGGGGGACGGGTGTGGCAGAGCTCCATCTGTAAGACAGCTGATGTTAGTATAGAGATATCTTTTGACCACATGATTTGACCCATAGTGAGCTGGTTCCAAAACAGTCAAACATTGAGCATTTCTGAAATGTATTTAGGGCCCAGACCATTCAGTGACCTGCAGGTAATAAGTAAAACTTTACACTGACATCCAGTCAGATGTACCGATTAAATTTAAAAGACCTGACAACTGGTGCAATGTCCTCTTTTCTATCTAATGTTCACAACACCAGGACTTACCCTCATCATCATCATGTCTTTGTGTGGTCACAGCTTTCTTTCGGTGCTTAACTTGAGAACTTGTGATGGACAGGCGTGGCAGACCAGCATCTATAAGACAGCAGATGTTAGTGACCACATGATTTGATCCATAATGAGCTGGTTCCAAAAGTATCATGAATATAGATCATTTCTGAAATATGTTTGGGCCCAGACCATTCAGTGACCTGCAGGCAATAAGTAAAACTTTATATTTAATTGTATATCTGACGATGTCAACATTAAAACCTGAAAACTGATGTAATGTCCTCTTTTCTATGTAATGTTCACAACACCAGGACTTACTCTCATCACCATCACTCTCATCACCATCATGTCTTCGTGCTTTCTTTCGGTGCTGAACACAAGAACTTGTGGGGGACGGATGTGGCAGAGCTCCATCTGTAAGACAGCTGATGTTAGTACAGAGATATCTTTTGACCACATGAATTGATCCATAGTGAGCTGGTTCCAAAAGTATCATGAATATAGATCATTTCTGAAATATGTTTGGGCCCAGACCATTCAGTATCCTGTAGGCAATAAGTAAAACTTTAAATTTAATTGTACATCTGACAATGTCAGCATCAAGACCTGACAACTGGTGCAATGTCCTCTTTTCTATCTAATGTTCACACCACCAGGACTTACCCTCACCATCATCATGTCTTTGTGTAGTCACAGCTTTTTTTCGGTGCTTAACTTGAGAACTTGTGATGGACAGGCGTGGCAGAGCAGCATCTATAATACAGCAGACGTTAGTGACCACATGATTTGATCCATAATGAGCTGGTTCCAAAAGTATCATGAATATAGATCATTTCTGAAATATGTTTGGGCCCAGACCATTCAGTGACCTGTAGGCAATAAGTAAAACTTTATATTTAATTGTATATCTGACAACGTCAGCATCAAGACCTGACAACTGGTGTAATGTCCTCTTTTCTATCTAATGTTCACAACACCAGGACTTACCCTCACCATCATCACTCTCATCACCATCACTCCCATCACCATCATGTCTTCGTGCTTTCTTTCGGCGCTGAACACGAGAACTTGTGGGGGACGGGTGTGGCAGAGCGCCATCTGTAAGACAGCTGATGTTAGTATAGAGATATCTTTTGACCACATGATTTGACCCATAGTGAGCTGGTTCCAAAACAGTCATAAACACTGAGCATTTCTGAAATGTATTTAGGGCCCAGACCATTCAGTGACCTGCAGGTAATAAGTAAAACTTTACACTGACATCCAGTCAGATGTACCGATTAAATTTAAAAGACCTGACAACTGGTGTAATGTCTTCTTTTCTATCTAATGTTCACAACACCAGGACTTACCCTCATCATCATCACTCTCATCATCACCATCACTCCCATCATCATCATGTCTTCGTGCTTTCTTTCGGCGCTGAACACGAGAACTTGTGGGGGACGGGTGTGGCAGAGCTCCATCTGTAAGACAGCTGATGTTAGTACAGAGATATCTTTTGACCACATGATTTGACCCATAGTGAGCTGGTTCCAAAAGTATCATGAATATAGATCATTTCTGAAATGTATTTAGGGCCCAGACCATTCAGTGACCTGCAGGTAATAAGTAAAACTTTACACTGACATCCAGTCAGATGTACCAATTAAATTTAAAAGACCTGACAACTGGTGCAATGTCCTCTTTTCTATCTAATGTTCACAACACCAGGACTTACCCTCATCATCATCATGTCTTTGTATAGTCACAGCTTTCTTTCGGTGCTTAACTTGAGAACTTGTGACGGACAGGCGTGGCAGACCAGCATCTATAAGACAGCAGATGTTAGTGACCACATGATTTGATCCATAGTGAGCTGGTTCCAAAAGTATCATGAATATAGATCATTTCTGAAATATGTTTAGGCCCAGACCATTCAGTGACCTGTAGGCAATAAGTAAAACTTTATATTTAATTGTATATCTGACTGGATGTCAGCATCAAGACCTGACAACTGGTGTAATGTCCTCTTTTCTATCTAATGTTCACAACACCAGGACTTACCCTCACCATCATCACTCTCATCACCATCACTCCCATCACCATCATGTCTTCGTGCTTTCTTTCGGCGCTGAACACGAGAACTTGTGGGGGACGGATGTGGCAGAGCTCCATCTGTAAGACAGCTGATGTTAGTATAGAGATATCTTTTGACCACATGATTTGATCCATAGTGAGCTAGTTCCAAAACAGTCATAAACATTGAGCATTTCTGAAATGTAATTTGGGCCCAGACCATTCAGTGACCTGCAGGTAATAAGTAAAACTTTGAATGTAATTGTACATCTGACGATGTCAACATCAAGACCTGACAACTGGTGTAATGTCCTCTTTTTTTATCTAATGTTCACAACACCAGGACTTACTCTCATCACCATCATTCTCATCATCACCATCACTAAAATATAAATAAATATATAACATTTCTGAAATATGTTTGGACCAAGACCATTCAGTGACCTGTAGGCAATAAGAAAAACTTTTTTTAGTCTTTTAACCAATAAAATAAATTGATTTTGCCTGTAATGCAGATGTGTGTCTCTGTCTTTGATCTGATTACAATTAATGTGTAATAAACATCATAATCTCCTACAAGCTACGAAATAACTCCAATCTTCTTGTTGATCCAAGACATACCCAGCATGAGGGAACACAAGAGAGAGAAAGGCCAAGGCAAACTGCTATAAGTAACTATCAGATCTTAACAGGGCAATAAAAACTTTGTGGTGCTAAATTAGCCTGAACGTTCCTATGAGAAGAGAGGCATGAGTGCATAAGCTAAACTACTGTACATTTAAACCAGATTTTAAAATAATACAACAACAGAGATTACTTACCATCATTAGCTTCCAGTTGTCTGTCTGAAAATGATATCTGTCTTGCTTTGACTCCTCTCGAACCCTTGGCTGAGATGACTTCATGTTGCTTCCCTATGAAAATGTTTAGAAGAAAATAGAAAACAAAACCTTACGGCATGTAAAACGAAATATCATTGCTTCAGTGGCAATTCTCATAAATAACTAAAACAAACATGACTTGCAATAGTGCACACATGATGTGTAAATTACAAAATACATACATATACCAAAAAGTGCTATACTCACATATTCAAATACATAGACTATAAAGTAGAATAAAAATTATTATTGTCAATATTAACATACCAAAGACCACAGGGTCCAAAGTGTTCAGAGTCTTCCCTTTCAGTGCCTTTGCTCCATGCTCCATTGCAAAGAGGAGCTTTCCAATTTTGGCCACCTGAAAGGTTTTGTCTGTTTGACGATAATAATCACAGTGGACTCTTATGTCATGTCCCATGAAACGTGCTACTTGCTCCAGTTCTTGATTATCCAGGTCCAGAAGCTGGCATAAGGTAGCAACATGCTTTCTTAGTTTTGTTGATCTAAGGAGTTCTGGATTGCCTGCCTTGCACTCTTGTGCATATTTCCTTAGGCAGTCACACCCACGAATATTGGTTGTTGTACCGATCCTGGCAAATAGAAACGGGTTTTCTTCAAGAATGCCAACATCACTCCTTTTTTTAATCAAGAAATCTAGAGAGGATTTAGTGCGGTCGAGAAGCAGAATAGGCACCTTTCTACCCCTCTTTCCACGTGTCACAATCCGTGTCAGCTTTTGGCTGAGTTGTTTTTCCACTGGTGAGAGTGTTGCATAAATGTCCTTATTCACAGGGCCAGTGTCTGCTTTAAGATATGTATCCAAGGTTAAACGTGATGCTTCTCCTTCACGCTTCTTATTAAAAACTATTATTTGTGCAAGAAGGCTCTCACTTAACATCTTGTATGCTGTAGTGCTCACACGCTCTCTTAACTCTGCCTTTGCATCATCCTCTATCTTTCTCAAATAGTTCTGCAGAGTAACAACATCCTCTGTCAAAGGTACACAGTCATCCTTGTTCCACTTCCGCTGTTCCATTGTACTATGTGCATTAGTTGACACATAATTGGACCAAGAAGAATCTAACAACTCCTTAAACTTCTTAGCCTTTTTCTCATTTAAGACATCGGATGTCATCAGGCAATGTCCAATCCAGGTTTCTGTTGCCCCTTTGAGTGAAAATCCAATTTTAACTGCAGTAGATGGCTTCCCATATTCAGTCTTAGCTGTGCTGTAGTTTGAAACTCTCCTAGCTGCTTTAATTGCAAGCTTAAATTTTGTTGGATCACATACATCTTTAAGACCTTGGACACTTTTGTCAATCTCCTTGGCAGCTAAACAAAACCGTCCCAGCTCTCTCATCTTCTGTGCAATGTATCTATGTTGAGATTGTTCACGGCCCTTTTTTGCAAACAGTGCATTGCCATATGTGCATATCATTTCATCTCCTCTGATATGAGCGGTTACATGATCTTGAATCATACTATGAATGATCTTCTGAAGTCCGTCTGATGAGTCCTTGATTGGAATGAGTTGTGAGGAGGCTTTTTGTGCTCGTCTTTTACCTTGCACTTTGTCACCTTTTTTCTCTCTACATGACTTCATATGTCTCCAGAGTTCTCTCCTCTTGAACATTGCATAACAATGTTGGCATGGTAGATAGTCCTCCACAGATGCACCCTTAGATGGTTGCTTCCATGTCACTATCTCCCCGCTTCCATCTTCTAAGACTTTAAGATTATGCTGCCAGTCACCCTTATTGCGAAGGGATTCCAAAAGTGCCTTCCTTTGTTTGGAGCCAGGTGGGAAACTGAAGGCGTGTGCAACGTCAGTTTCATCATTGTGTTTTCTTTGTAAATGTCTTGCCATCTTCAAATTGGCCTTTTTGCAATATAAGCAATAATGGGCTTTATCCCAGGCCCTTCCACCATCTCTTTTCTTGGTTGTTTTAACTGTAACTTTTTTCTTTTTTCTTTTTCCTTTTTTTAAGTGCTCACCAGGCTGGCTTGACCTACGTCTGGTTGCTTGCTGCTCAGCTTCCAGGACTTCCTCTTCACTGGATGTAGAGTGGCAGCAGTCTCTCTCAGGCAGTGGTCTTACAGTTACATTGTGGCTAGATGACTTAGACTTATCTGGGGGCATCTCACCATCACTTGATGGTGTTGATGAGGGTCGGTACTCCTTATCAGATCCACTGTAGCTGGATAACTCTGTCTCTTCGAGAAGTGCGTCCTGTTCGTCTGATGAGGACTGGTGATCTTTGCCAGATCTGGTGTGGCTGGATAACTCCATATATTTAGTCGGGGGTTCCTTTGAAGGTTCCACTTCCTCAGGGAGCACCTCAGGGTGAGTGGACGATGAAGACTGGTGATCTTTGCCAGATCTGGTGTGGCTGGATAACTCCATATCTTTAGTCGGGGGTTCCTTTGAAGGTTCCACTTCCTCAGGGAGCACTTCAGGGTGAGTAGATGATGAAGAGTGGTGATTTCAACCAGATCCAGGCTGGCTGCATAAGTCCATCGCATTAGACAATTCCACCTTGGTGGCCTTTAACAACAGTGCAGAAAAACAGAAGGAAAAAAATTATTCACTCATCAGCACAAACAGCAAAGACTCTGAATCTCCTGCAGGTAGCACATTGACTATGCTAACTATCACTTATCAATGATAAAGTCAGAATCATTATGAACCACACAAATAAGGGTATGGATGAGATAAAAGTAAACTCTACTCAGCTGGTCAATGGCTTGCCCAAGTTTAAATCCATTTCTATAAGCCTTGTTTAATCACTGTTATTCTTTTGTTAATATAATTTTTACAGTGTTGTCTATGAGAAATAATTAACTGCAATTCAAATGCATTTCGATTACCTCCATTTTCAGCTCATTACCTATAAGCCACAGAAATGTGAAGAGTTACTTCACTGTAGGGATGCACCGAAATGAAAATTTGTGGCCAAAGCTGAATAAAATTAAATGTTTGGCCAAATACAGAATACAGAATACAGAATACTAGGAATGCACCGAATATTTGATAACCAAATATATTCGGTAACCTAATATTGCAAAAAAAACCAAAAAAAAAAACAACAAAAAAACACATTCGGTATTCGGTGTAATAAGCGAAAAGCAAGGCTAAATAATAGCGGCGTGTTTTGATAATGCAATCAAACAGCGTGCGGTGACAGACGGAGTAAAATGTCTGCAGTGTGGCGATATTTTATCCAGGTCCGGCCCAGGTTCGAGTCCAGCCTGTGGCCCTTTGCTGCCTGTCATCCCCCCTCTCTCTCCCCCTTTCACACTTAACTGTCCTGTCCATTAAAGGCAAAAAATGCCCCAAAAATATTTTTAATAAGTAATTTATTCCATTGAAATATCATTAATGTATTATAGAAAAGTGATTTATCTTTTTATAAATGACAAAAGGCACATCTGCCTCATTTTTGCTGTGGTATCCTGATACTACTCAGAACGATGATATTTTCATTGGTATCGCACCGTGGGTCCCAATTTTGGTACCGTGACAACACTAATCTGGAGGGGGTTCATCTGCAAAAACTAATGAAAAACTAAACAACGATATTCAGTACTCGGTATTCGGCCAAGCATTTAATTTTATTTGGCTTCGGCCACAAATTTTCATTTCGGTGCATCTCTACCGAATACCGTTGTTTAGTTTTTCATTAGTTTTCAGATGCCACTCATTGTTATCCGCATCACTGGGACCATGACAATACCAATGAAAATATCATGGTTCTGAGTAGTATCGCATTTGGCGAAAATGAGCAGATGTGCCTCATATGGATAAATCACTTTTCTATAATACATCAATGATATTTCAATGGAATAAATTACTTATTGACTTATTCATACTTCAAAAACAGCATCAATAAGTGATTAACATAGGGGGGATCAAAATAAAATAAATAAATAAAATAAAAATCAACCAGCCACCTTCCTCCCCTGACAAGTAAAGAACAGTCCCTTCATAGGTAAAGAACAGTCCCTAAAGTGCGGTGAGGTTTGTGGACCGTTACCTGCCACAAAGAGAGAAATGTGAATGGCTCGTTTCTCCTCTGACACGTCACATACCTGTGTGCTGCCACGGCTCAGCTGTTTAGGTACTTTTGGGCAGTCCTGACGCCAAGAAGAGGACATTATTGGAGCCGGACTTCTCCGTCACCGGTAAGCCTTATCTCGCACCGCGGAGCACTATGGCTGCTGTATTGGACAGGAATACATTACTGTCTGTGTCTGTGAGACCTGTTCAACCCACAACCAGCGGGATTCGCCTTTAGTTTCTGCTGCTGGTTGAAATCTGTACTCACACAGTGTGCTGAATGATTTATTTTGCTCGCACAAAACTAGTTTTAGTCGCAAATGCGAGTGCAGTGACGGAGTAAAATATCACCACACTGCCGACATTTTACTCCATCTGTCACTGCACGCTGTTTGATTGCGTTATCAAAACATGCCGTTATTATTTGGCCTTGCTTTTAACTTATTACACTGAATACCGAATGTGTGTTTTCTTGCAATATTCGGTTACCAAATATATTTGGTTACAGAATATTAGGTGCATCCCTACTTCACTGTCACCCGTATTCAAGTTCACCTCTAAAATAGATCTTCTAAATATTACTTGATATTTAATACATGAAGGTGGATACCAGATTCTGTGAGATACACTGTAAAAACATTGCCACTACACAAACAAAGAATAAGTGAAAAATGAATTATCTTCCTAGTCTGTCCCACACAGTTGTCCCATATTAATTACACAGATTTCATGCATTTTTACACCATGTAGACTCTAGATTAAGTTTGAAAGCAGCACTCAGCACTAGTCTAGATTAATAAGACTGAGGTGCTATCTAAGAATCCAGATCCAATAATGCACCAAGAATAGTGAAGAGCTGGTAGATCAGGACAGTGACTGTTAATACAGCAGAATGATGAAACAGACAAAACGACCTCAGAATATTTTCTGTACCCTGTTTACTTCACTCTCAGGTCCTTGTGTCAGCTGTTCTCACAGCTCCTCTAGCTGCTGCTGTTGTTGTCATGACATACACAAACCAATAATCACAATATCAACAACAGTTTATTTAACCTACATTATCTCTGATCAAAGACTGCTGCTCTATGCTCTGATATTCAGAAGTAGATTATAAAGTGACTGAACAGCCTGTTTACTCATCAAAACATTGCTTCATGAAGGAGGCTCTGAGATTTCAACCAAAATATAAAATTATATCACTTGATGAGTGTTGAAGCACAATTACATTCATGAATTTGGTAAAGACAGACCAACCTACAACCTGTCACTGAATCAGAAGAGCAGACATGTCAAACTCAGGCCCGTACAATTATATCCAGCTGCCAAAATATATCATATCATGACTGCTGCCAGTGTACAGGACCACACAGTGATTTATGACCAACACTGCAGCGACCAGTGTGATCTCAACTCTCTGATCAAAACACACAGCGAGCATGCACGTTACTGCACGCGTGTTCGTGAGTCTGTTACCTATGTTTGTATCAGACACGTGGCGACAGACGAGCAGCTGAGTCGCGCATCAGAGAGAGAGAGAGAGAGAGACATAGAGCGTAAACACCGTGAGCGAGCGGTGATAGAGAGTCACCGGTGAACCGGAGAAATTTAACGTACTGTCTGATCGTTTCACAGCGTTAACGGAGGCACGAAACACACTCACAACCCTGCTGTCAATCACGTAACATCTGACTGTGTCCTTATGAGCTGCGTTTGAGAGCGAAACTATTTCAATAAATGAGTAAAACGTGCCAGTATTGTTACATTTTCAAAGCTCAAAACAGCCTTTGTGGTGACTTAAAACACTGAATACATGACGTTTATTTGTGATAAAAAATAAAGAATGCTTCCTCACAGCTCCTGTTAGCCTCCTGTTAGCCTCCTGTTAGCGTCGTGCTAGTTATGCTAAGTGCAACCCGGCTAGCATGCCCCCCCACACCGAAGCACGGACGGTAAACTCGTTAACTCAAACACATTTCATCACCGCACGTCACTCACAGACTCACAGACTCACAGTCACTAATAGTTAGATTAAATAAAATGGCTTACCTCAGCGTTAGCAAAGTTGAGCTCACACTTTCGGTGGTCGGTCCTCAGTTTGTCGGACAAATGTCTCCACGCAGCGCAGGAGCTGACGAGTCTGTGTCCTGACCTGAGCTTCACCTTGGCACTGGAGCTCACGGAGAGCTCTGATTGGCTAATTGGTAAGGGGCCATTACTGCGGTGGGGGAGGTGAGCAGGACAGACTCCTGACTCCTGCTCAGCAAGAGAGACTTGGCTGAAAGTTTCTGAGGCCTTTAGGACTGTCTCTAGTTCTCATTAAATATCATATAAAATGTTATCACATTTTCACACAAGTCCCAAAACCAGACAAAAGTGTCCACATTAAACAAACTAGACCCAAACATTTATCCCACAAAATTGGGGGGAAAAAAACTTTTTTTTTTTTTTAATAAAAATAATAATACTGTACTTTTTTAGTTTCACCAAAGCAGAGAAAGAAAATGTTGTTCTCATGCTGGTGACACACCTCAACAAAGTAAATTGTGCATATCTTGAGAAAACAGGAATATAGAATATAAAACTATAATCTAGATTTTGGGCATTAACTATTTACTGCTTAGATAATATGTTACTTAGGAACAGACTAATATACCATGTTTATGAACCATATCAAAAATTGTTTGCCCACTCAGTGACCCCTTACATAATTATTTGCTCCAGATTAATTCAGAATCTTCTTATAATATTACATGATGAAGAACTGATCATAAGGTCCCCATTGCATCTGTAGTAACTGTCTTGTGTACCCTGAATTCAGGCATCATATTGGTTATTTTGCATTATTGCTTCATGATTATCTCAACATTACTTACCATCCAAAACACCTAATAAATGACTATTTGTTACCGGTAATGTATTTGGTTAGAAAATCAGTAGCTAAATCCACTTTATTGGCTTGGATTAATGATGACAATGATGACATGACTGGCTCAATGGAAACCAGTGTCTCTTCCTGCGTCCACCGTGCGGAGCACACTGAAAATTTCATGTGAATGAAATGATGTTCCAAAACTGAGGCCATTCTAGTCGGCACTGCCCACCAGGTCCGAACTTCCACCATCACCAGCATCACCTTCTCTGGTCAAGACATTCCACTATCTCCAGTCGTCACCAATCTTGGTGTAAAAATGGATCCTCCCCTCACTTTCAACTCCCACATCCAACAACTCTGTAAGACCTCACTTTACCACCTCAGGAACATCGCCAAACTCCATCCATCCATCACTCACTCTGGCAGATGCAGAAAAGCTGGTCCACGCCTTTGTCTCCTCCAGGCTGGAATATTGCAATGCACTCCTCATCAGGATCTCTAGCAAGAGCATTCAAAAGCTCCAATACATCCAGAACAGCGCTGCTAGGGTCCTGATGAGGGTGCGAAAATTCACACCACTCGAAGGAAGACAATGTTATGTCCTTCATCACCCATGTGATTTTAGAAGACGGCGTTTGATCATATTTTATCTTAGTATATCAAGTGTAGCCTACACCATAAACTGTCATTTCCATTTCCAGCCTGCCATATAGATATATATGGAACATATAACGTGGGCAGGGGGGAGGCTTATGGCTGCTGAACCCCTGCCCGTCAAATTCCCCGTTAATTCACCGTCAATCACTGTTTACTATTGCTATTATGCTAATAGGTGGTTGTCTGCTCACCTGCTGGCCCTGCAATGCCCCCCTGGTTGAGCCATATGTGGGCAGGGTTATCTATGCCTAAATAGTCTGGTTACTGTTGTTCTGATCTGACCGATTTAATATAATTTTAACTGGTTTACTGGTGTTTTTATTTGACCTCTGTATTTATCTGTTTTATATGCACTCACTTGCACTTTGAGATAGGCCAGTGCAATACCTGTAGTTCCCTTGTTTGTAACCTTACAAACAAGGCAAATGGTTGCACTACTCTTGCAACAGTAGTCTGCAACTGTAACACACTCAACGCAATGTTGGCAACTTGTCTATGATGATGTTGATTGTATGTATGTATGTGAATATTGCAGTTGTTTGCACTATACTGCCCAAGACGAATTTCCCTTGTGGGACAATAAAGTTTATCTTATCTTATCTTATAGGGAAAGGGGAGACATCATTGGCTCAAACTATATATGCCATACATAAACCGTTTGACTGATCTGAATGCCGTTTGGCACACTTCATCACTCCTCCACAGGGAACAGATTTGTGTATTTTTTGTAGCATTTGTATGTACTGTTATGGAAATACAGATGTGTTATTATATTCCATAATTTTGAAAAATAGAGTAACAGAGTTCAAAATAGACCATAGGTTGCAGCATACAAAAGTTGTGTCTCTCTTCAGTGAACAACCTGAAAAGATTTCAGCTTTCTGGGACGTTGCTGTGAATTTAAAACTGAATTTTGATGCACAGTTGTCTTCAGGGCGGGACTCTCATCATACACGTGAAATTTTGTGCAGATTCGATAATGTACAGTTGAGTTATAATAATTTTCTACTTTTGGCAAAAAAACACAATACGTCAAACTTTGCTGCCAAGCCAAAATGAAACTGAGGATTTTTTTTGAAAAAGTGGCAAGGCTGTTTTGTTCTTAAAGGCTTTAAAGGAGCAACAAGCAAAATTCATCATTTCGAGATTGAAGGAATTAAAAAATTGCTATGTGAAGAACTAGGGGTGTAATTTCGTCTGGAATATAACATGACCTCACACACCCTCTCTCTGTGTTGATCTCCAGCCCCTTGTTTACAAGCCGGTCTGGCTGCACGTTCATGTACGTTCATGTGAACCCCCCCATAATAGGCTACAGCCAGTGAGCAATGGCAGCACGTATTTTCGAAGTGAAATGGTAGAGAGCGGCACAAAACGTTCACCTGAAGATGACCAGGATCCAACATTACCTCTAAAGAAACAACGGTTGTTGGTGAAGAAGTTGTCGGATAAAGAAAGGGACAGAACTCGGATTAACATTGGCCTTGCATTTCCAAGGTGGAGAGCACTGCGAGAGCTAAAGGGGCTACAATCTGACTCGGAGCTAGCTCTTCTTCTCCTGGACAGGTACAACATAAAGCCAAATGTCTGTTTTAATTAGCGTTACAGTAACGTTAGGCACATGTCGCTATGTCGATTCAATTAAATTTAATGTTACAATCATAGCATGGGTTAATGTTCGGAGCTTGAGTTATTAGCGGCTCAGTGTTACGGTTGTGTTCGGTGAGTAGCCCGGCAGCCCAGCTAACATTTGCAATTAGCATTGTAAAATGTAGCAAGGCGGGCAGCCTGGCGGGCTGTGTTTAGCTTCTTCCCTGCCTAGCAGGGACCACGGTGCCGAGTTTCGGACCCGTGTGGCCTTCCCAAGTGTCAAAGGTCAGCCCGATGGTTGCCGGGTAAGATTGGGAGCCTTTCTTAATGAGGTCAAAAAGGTCAAACAAGGCCAGCAAAGCCTTTTTTTTTGGACTTTCTGCCTGATTATTTACTATGTGGTGTGCCACAGAGCCTTCTGCTAGGACTTTTTCGTCACGTTGCAATACGACCACTACAGAGCTAGTTAGCTTTGCAGAGCGTCTACAGAGTTGGGACTCAGGGAGACTGATACAGGTCGTACGTAAGGCCCGCAGCTCAAGTTTCATGTGGTTCAGTCCATTTTTGTGGCCGTGGCGGGCCTTAATTGGTTAAAAAATGCTAACCTTTCAAGGCCCGCCCCTCAGAAACTACTGGGTCGATCGGAACTTAACTGATGTCTACCAGCTCATCTTGGGCCCCTGAACGACATATAAAAAAATCAGACTCCTGCGACCTTTAGAAAAACATTTCCTCCAAAACCTCTTCTCTGGTCAAAGGGTGTAAGAGGGCTTAAGTCTGACAGCTCCTGATTTTGAGTTTCTGAAACAGGCAAAAAAAAAAATCTACAGGACTTTGGGGGTTTTTTGTTCCAGATTATCGTTTAGTGGCTCCGGGGGATCCTCTGTTCTGAATGTGGGACCCCTGGGGTCAAAGGTCGCCACGCAGCGGCCAAAGAGACACGTTTTTTTTTAAAAAGTACTGTCTTTTCTTTAATAATTCATTAACGCTTTGAGGTAGGGGGCTGACCTTCAAGTATGTGCATCAGGACGCCACAGGTGACCACTGTGCAAAGTTTCAGACCTGTGCGACCTTGGGAAAGGTCAAAGGTCAACCCTTTGGGGCGATCTGGACAGTTTTTTCATACCTTTGTTCCAGATTATTGTTTAGTGGCTCTGGGGGATCCTCTGTTCCCAATTTGGGACCCCTGGGGTCAAAGGTCGCCGTGCAGCGGCCAAAGAGACATGTTTTTTTTTAAACAATACTGTCTTTTCTTTAATAATTCATCAATGCTTTGAGGTAGGGGGCTGACATTTGAGTATGTCGTGTGCCACAGAGCCTTCTGCTAGGATTTTTTCGTCACGTTGCGATACGACCACTGCAGAGCTAGTTAGCTTTGCAGAGCGTCTACAGAGTTGGGACTCAGGGAGACTGATACAGGTCTTACGTAAGGCCCGCAGCCCAAGTTTCATGTGGTTCGGTCCATTTTTGTGGCCGTGGCGAGCCTTAATTGGTTCAAAAATGCTAACCTTTAGAGGCCCGCCCCTCGGAAACTACTGGGCCAATCGGAACCTAACTGACGTCTACCGGCTCGTCTTGGACTCCCGAACAACATATAAAAAAAATAGACTCCTGTGACTTTAAGAAAAACATTTCCTCCAAAACCTCCTCTTTGGTCAAAGGGTGTAAGAGGGCATAAGTCTGACAGTGCCTGATTTTGAGTTTCTTAAACAGGCAAAAAAAAAATCTACAGGACTTTGGGGGTTTTTTGTTCCGCATTATTGTTTAGTGGCTCCGGGGGATCCTCTGATCCCAATCTGGGGCCCCTGGGGTCAAAGGTCGGCGTGCAGTGGCCAAAGAGACACGTTCTTTAAAAAGTACTGTCTTTTCTTTAATAATTCATCAATGCTTTGAGGTAGGGGGCTGACCTTCCAGTATGCACATCAGGACACCACAGGCGACCACTGTGCAAAGTTTCACACCCATGCGACCTTGGGAAAGGTCAAAGGTCAACCCTTTGGGGGCGATCTGGACAGTTTTTTCATACCTTTGTTCCAGATTATCGTTTAGTGGCTCCGGGGGATCCTCTGTTCTGAATCTGGGACCCATGGGGTCAAAGGTCGCTGCGCAGCAGCAAAAGAGACATGTTTTTTTTTTTTTAAAGTACTGTCTTTTCTTTAATAATTCATCAATGCTTTGAGGTAGGGGGCTGACATTCGAGTATGTGCATCAGGACGCCACAGGCGACCACTGTGCAAAGTTTCAGACCTGTGCAACCTTGGGAAAGGTCAAAGGTCAACCCTTTGGGCGCGATCTGGACAATTTTTTCATACCTTTGTTCCAGATTATCGTTTAGTGGCTCTGGGGGATCCTCTGTTCTGAATGTGGGACCCCTGGGGTCAAAGGTCACCGCGCAGCGGCCAAAGAGACACGTTTTTTTTTAAAAAGTACTGTCTTTTCTTTAATAATTCATCAACGCTTTGAGGTAGGGGGATGACCTTCGAGTATGTCGTGTGCCACAGAGCCTTCTGCTAGGATTTTTTGTCACGTTGTGTTATGACCACTGCAGAGCTAGTTAGCTTTGCAGAGCATCTACAGAGTTGGGACTCAGGGAGACTGATACAGGTCTTACGTAAGGCCCGCAGCCCAAGTTTCATGTGGTTCGGTCCATTTTTGTGGCCGTGGCGAGCCTTAATTGGTTCAAAAATGTTAACCTTTCAAGGCCCGCCCCTCGGAAACTACTGGGCCAATCGGAACCTAACTGACGTCTACCGGCTCATCTTGGGCCCCTGAACGACATATAAAAAAATCAGACTCCTGCGACTTTTAAAAAAACATTTCCTCCAAAACCTCCTCTTTGGTCAAAGGGTGTAAGAGGGCATAAGTCTGACAGCTCCTGATTTTGAGTTTCTGAAACAGGCAAAAAAAAATCTACAGGACTTTGGGGGTTTTTTGTTTCGCATTATTGTTTAGTGGCTCCGGGGGATCCTCTGATCCCAATCTGGGACCCCTGGGGTCAAAGGTCGCCGCGCAGTGGCCAAAGAGACACGTTCTTTAAAAAGTACTGTCTTTTCTTTAATAATTCATCAACGCTTTGAGATAGGGGGCTGACCTTCCAGTATGCGCATCAGGACGCCACAGGCGACCACTGTGCAAAGTTTCACACCCATGCGACCTTGGGAAAGGTCAAAGGTCAACCCTTTGGGGTGATCTGGACAGTTTTTTCATACCTTTGTTCCAGATTATCGTTTAGTGGCTCCGGGGGATCCTCTGTTCTGAATCTGGGACCCCTGGGGTCAAAGGTCGCCGCGCAGCGGCAAAAGAGACATTTTTTTTTTTTTTTTAAAGTACTGTCTTTTCTTTAATAATTCATCAATGCTTTGAGGTAGGGGGATGACATTCGAGTATGTCGTGTGCCACAGAGCCTTCTACTAGGATTTTTTGTCACGTTGCGATACGACCACTGCAGAGCTACTTAGCTTTGCAGAGCGTCTACAGAGTTGGGACTCAGGGAGACTGACACAGGTCTTACGTAAGGCCCGCAGCCCAAGTTTCATGTGGTTCGGTCCATTTTTGTGGCCGTGGCGAGCCTTAATTGGTTCAAAAATGTTAACCTTTCAAGGCCCGCCCCTCGGAAACTACCGAGCCGATCGGAACATAACTGACGTCTACCAGCTCGTCTTGGGCCCCTGAACGACTTATAAAAAAATCAGACTCCTGCGACTTTTAAAAAAACATTTCCTCCAAAACCTCCTCTCTGGTCAAAGTGTGTAAGAGGGCATAAGTCTGACAGCACCTGATTTTGAGTTTCTGAAACAGGCAAAAAAAAATCTACAGGACTTTGGGGGTTTTTTGTTCCAGATTATCGTTTAGTGGCTCTGGGGGATCCTCTGATCCCAATCTGGGACCCCTGGGGTCAAAGGTCGCCGCGCAGTGGCCAAAGAGACACGTTCTTTAAAAAGTACTGTCTTTTCTTTAATAATTCATCAACGCTTTGAGGTAGGGGGCTGACCTTCCAGTATGCGCATCAGGACACCACAGGCGACCACTGTGCAAAGTTTCAGACCTGTGCGACCTTGGGAAAGGTCAAAGGTCAACCCTTTGGGGGCGATCTGGACAATTTTTTCATACCTTTGTTCCAGATTATTGTTTAGTGGCTCTGGGGGATCCTCTGTTCCCAATCTGGGACCCCTGGGGTCAAAGGTCGCCGTGCAGCGGCCAAAGAGACACGTTTTTTTTTTTTAAAAAAAGTACTGTCTTTTCTTTAATAATTCATCAATGCTTTGAGGTAGGGGGCTGACATTCGAGTATGTCGTGTGCCACAAAGCCTTCTGCTAGGATTTTTTTCGTCACGTTGCGATATGACCACTACAGAGCTACTTAGCTTTGCAGAGCGTCTACAGAGTTGGGACTCAGGGAGACTGATACAGGTCTTACGTAAGGCCCGCAGCCCAAGTTTCATGTGGTTCGGTCCATTTTTGTGGCCGTGGCGAGCCTTAATTGGTTCAAAAATGTTAACCTTTCAAGGCCCGCCCCTCAGAAACTACTGGGCCGATTGGAACCTAACTGACGTCTACCGGCTCTCTGTTTGGATCCAACCGGAGCACCGAGCCCTGGTTTGTTATTCAGGTTAATGTGGGAAGAAGCAGCGGGTTTATTGGGCAGCTGAGTGAAGTGGAGCCTGTGGAAGAAACGCTGAGACCGTCTGGATGTAATAGTCCGTGGAGAAACTGCGGTGCTCGGCTGCACAGACGAGGCGAGTGGGGTGGGGGGTGGAGAGCAGAGGTAGAGGGAGGTGTGGCTAATGACACACTTTGTTTTGGTCTACAGGCAGTGCACAACAGCAAACCTAGCAGTGAAACAACTCTGCTTTTTGCCCCTTTAAGAATGCAGAGACCAAAACCAGAAGTCGGTCAGATGTAGAAGAGAAGAAGAGAAGAAAATCCTTGAAGGAGACATGGAAACATTAGCGTCTGAAGTTCGACTCAAAATGGCTGACTTCCTTTGGGGTTTAGGATATTGCTTCAAGATACTTTTTTTTGTGCTTCTGGACATGGTATACGTGCCACCTGAATTTCAGAATTTTAGCTTAAACTTGCTGCCAGGGCTGCACTTTAGGGGATGCTGTCGAGTCATTTTGCCCTGCCCATTCCGAACACGCATAAAATATCAAATTTTCATGAGTTTCATGGACGGATGGACTGTGCACTCCCTGTCTTTTTGAGGAGGAGATGGAAGCAGTTCCCCTATCCTAACCCACCAAACTCTGCATGCTTAAAGCCCATCCAGAGGACTACCAAATTTCACAGCTCTACCACCTTCCTGGTTCCATCATCGAGGATTATCAATTTTCACCCCCTTACCTACAGTTTTTTTTTTTAAGTGTCATTTGAAATTTCCCTTTGAAGGAAACTATGCCTTGTCTATCCACCTTATTTTCAAACACGGAAGTAAATAGTAATCAACTTCCGTTTTTTTGTGCGTGACTTCCAGTCAGCCACTTTCCCTCATGCTTTCCCTTACCGGAACTAACGGTGCAAGCTATTTTTTTTTTTCAATTTTCAGTTGTTTATGTTAGTCAATCAGTTAGTTAGTTAGTTAGTTAGTCTGTGTATTTTGTATAGATAACTGTGCCCACGTTTCCGTTATAACGGAAATTTATTCCCTCTAAACGCGAATAAATCGCACGTCAATCATAAACTATGAACCAAAAAAGCACAATCTATCCCGAGTGAGACAAACTGCTTGATCCCCGTCTCCAGTGTACCAGCAGAGAACCTGCAGAACCGAATCAGCAAAAAAACACACCGGGCTACACAGCTTCTCTACCTGAGCAGCTGAAGCTGCGGCTCGTACCCACAGACGGTGCTTCTGCATGCCAGCCAAATGTGTGCGCAACTGTGAGAAATAAATATGTGAGGTGTACGCTGCTTTTCTATCTTTTTTTCCCTTTTCTTTCTTTCTTTCTGTCAGCGACATACACTCCCAACACAGGACGGGTTGTTTTAATTGACTGAGTTGATCATTAAGCCATAGTGATGCGCGGATCGGCTCTGATAGCACCTGAATCAGCATGTATGCATCAACCATCCAGCCGTTACAACATGATTGAGCTAGCAAAGCAGTTTTGTGTTGCTATGTGTGGTATTTATTCAGTTTTGGGAAATCACAATGTCTAGAAAACATCAGTGGCTGCAGCTGACAGGGACAGCTAACACTAGCAGCAAAGCTAACATCAGGATCGTCATCTGTTAAAAGCCTTCCGTTGTCGGATACGACATGAAACTACTCCAATTAGCTCAATCATGTTGTAACTAAGACATCCGCTGGATAAAATATTTTTTTCACGGGCCACTTTGTGAGTTTAGTGAGTTATTACAGACACGGCTAACGGCTAATAGCTAACGGTTAGCCCAGCTAATCTACGATAGCTGCACACAGAGAAAATACTAATGTTTGTTCAGTCATTGTGTTTATAGACTTTACAAACATCAGATTAGTCTAAACGGTGATATAGTGACGTGAAAAATGTGATATATATATATATATATATATATAGCTAAACTCAACAACGTAAACAACAAGGCGATTCCCATTTACACAGTGGTAAGAGTGCTGGACCAAAAAAACGGAAGCTGGCTGCGTTCTGTTTTGCCTCCGTGTTTCCGTGAAAAATAAGATGGATTAGACAATAAAAAACTGAAACCTTAAAAACAATAATATTGAAAGACCATCATTTCCTAATCTAACCCTTACACAACCTAACCCAGTTAAAAAAATAAAAAATAAAAATTCCAAATTGGGGACAGTATAAGAGCAAAGATCAGCAAGAGAGGTCATTTCTGCAGAACAACATCTCCAACCTTTCAGGAGCAGCCAGTATTTTCCTTTTCAAGATCAGTTCCCCTACCCAAACCCCACTTTGTGCTGTACCAGCTGAAAGTAACAATCCACACGTAGGGCCCCGCTCAAGAGGACAAGCAAATGTTCTTTGAATCCCCTTAGCCACTGACAGTTTTTCAGCACTTATCCTAACCCTGACCCCCCTCCCCTAACCCCACGTTGTGCTATACCAACTGAAGGTGAAAATAAATACATATAACCCTGCACAAGGAGAGGCAAATTTATTTTGAATTCCCTCAGCCACTGCCTGTTTGTGGAGACATCAAAGTGGAGTTCTTTCATAAACAGAATAAGCTGAGGAAGAGGGACAAAATGTTCCACTTCTGGGTCAACACCTTCTTCATCCCTGGACCAGAGGAGAGTGGGGACAAGATGGAGAACTGGGTGGTAAACAATGCAGACAGCCAGTGAGGAGTACCTCATCCTGATGCTCATGAAGAACGACTTGGACAAGGCCAACAAAGACAAACCCTCCTGCCTCACCACTACCCAAGGGGTGACTACATTTCCAATTTTTGTAAGTTTAGTTTTGTAAGTAGAGTTTAGAGTAGATAGTTTGATAGGATACTTAATAGATTAGTTAGACGTTTGTTCTGTTCTTTAGTTCTGGTTCAGTTACTTTGTGTTCACAAAATATAAATAAAAAACAAAAAAAACAGGTGAGTCTGAAGTTTTATGAGCTCATTCACTACTTCTTCCATAGTTCGTATTTGAATCCTGTTTAGAATCTGTTCCTCAGCCTCGTCGAGTCTCAGTTTAGTTTTGCTGATCTCTTCTTTGATTTCTCTCAGTTGCTGCTTATTGTCTTGTCAGAAATTTTTTTTATTTCCTTGAATATAGTGTTCAGATTGATCTTCGTGTCCTCATCCACGCCCTCTACTCCGTTAGCATTAGCTGGTGAGCTGCAGCTAGCAGGAGAGGACACATGACTCGGGTTATCATGTGCATTGACGCTCTTTGTAGATTTCTTGCTTCTGGCTCTGTTATGTCAGTCTTTTGTCATGAATTAGCCCTTAACCATGATTTGAGCTCAAGTTTAAAGCAAGTTTAGTATATTTATAAGGCTATTTAATCTAGGTTGCCGGGAGAGAATTTCTCTTAAGCTGCCATCTTTGCAGGTCCCAGATATTTGTTTTTTTAAATAACTAGAGTGACTGACATCAAAATAGGCCATAGGTTGCAGTGTAGCAAAGTTGCATCTCAATTCAGTGAACAAGCTGAAAGATTTTAGGTCTCTACGACATTCCTGTGAATTTATAGTGAATTTAATTAATCAGCTTCCTGTGTCATGGTGCCATCAGAACTTGGATCTGTTGCCAAGATCACACCGTGTGATGTAGCCCCACGGAATTCACAGGAATTCATCATCAAGATCCTGATGCTGATACACATACAGTATGTCATGACTGAGGACAGCTGTCTTGAAACCAGCTCACTACATTGCATTGTTGCTGAGATATGTGCACTCAAAACACATAAAATCACAATAGTATTAGTCCAGTATTTGGAATTTGTAACTGGACAAATCAAATTTCATGCATAATGCCATCATGTTTGGTGGTTTGCTTATTTGCTTATGGTTTGGTTTGGTATTGCTTAGTATTTGACTATTTAATAGCCTCAACTTCAGTAAAAACCATGTAAAACTGACTCTGCTATCTCCATTCATTTGCATTAATATGTGAACATCCATTATTAAAATGTCTTTTATTTTATATTTTATCATGATGAACCATATTCGATTGATAATGGCTTTTTTAATTCACCATGCACAAATTGAACTCATACTTAACATGCTCAGAGTGAGTTTCTATCTGAGGTTCAGTCAACTTAAAGTTTAGTGCTTACATGCTCCTAAAGGTGGATGTAATTAAGGGCTTGCAAAATTGGATGCAAAACTCATCAGAACACTGGCACCTCCTTACTTACAAACTAAGAACCAGATACACCTCAAGCATATGCAGGCAGAGAGTTTATCTTAGAACTTGTATGTATTTATACATTTTCTCAATGCATATTTTTGCAGTTATACTAGTTTTACTGTTCAGGTATGAATTTATCTCCTTTCATTAACTTGGTTAACTTTTTAAAACCTTTTATAATCAATTGAAATTATTAATCTACCCTCTCAAACTGATGATCATGCTCCCACACCCTTGCGCTGACAGGGATCTGAAATTTTATGAGTTTCATTGCAGCTCAAATGAAGCCAACATCACTTAATGCATCCACAGTGTGATGCAAGACAACAGCCTTGAATCATCTTTAATCAATGGACCACACCATGAAAATTTCATGGAAAGTAGATGGTGTTTGATGGCTTAGTTCCTGTTGCCAATAGGTGGCACATTGTCTATGACATTTGCCATGTCCCCAGGCAAGGACTTTAATCAAATGTGAAATTTTATGTAAATCAGATTATGTTTGTCATGGAGTTAGACATGTGCAAAACACCTATAATGGCCGCTAAATTCAAAATGGCCAACTTCCTGACCGGTATAGGGTTTTCTACAAAAGATATTTTTGTATGTTCAGACATGATACATATGTGTACCGAATTTCGTACACGTAGGTAAACTTGGCCTCCCTAAAAACTATTTACTTTGGGGTAATAAGAAAAAAAACCAATACAGATAAATAATCAGAGCAATTACAATATAGTGATTTGCATTTAATAATTTTCTTATCATTTATATTATTTTATTATTTATATTATTATTTATTATCATCACAAAACTGCTCATTCTATTTGTTATGGCTGTAAATGCAAGAGAGCAGGAGAGGACTACAAGCCTTGTAGTTGTGGAGTAATTTGGGTGCAGTACCAGAAATCACCTGTAGCGGGAGCCGGAGAGCAAAATCTGTGTGAAACTCCGGTGGGAAAAATAAATTCTCAACCAAAAAAAACGCAATTTTGGCCCCAAGTGAGGACCTTTGAGAAAACCAGTTTAGAACATGTTAACAACCTTTTACTACCTTGTGGTGAAATTTCAGTGAAAACAAAGTGAGGACCGGCCAAAATGTCCTCACTTCCCAAAAATGACCTCACTTTGTTGGTTAAAAACCCGCACTGGTCCTCAGTAAGTAGCAAGTGCAAGAACACACACACACACACACACACACACACACACACACACACACACACACACACACACACACACACACACACACACACACACTGCAGGCGGCAGTTAGGCAAGCAGGCAGCCACCCAGCCAAATCACTCATTCACATGCCTAGTCAGCCCATTCAGTGTTGTGCAGGTAGCACTTCACATGCATTGCATTCAGCGCAACTAGGTGCAGGTAAGAGGTGGAGAACAAAGGAGGGCAGGACAGAGGGAAAGAGGAAAGTGGAGAGGGAGGGGAAAAAAAAGAAATGGCTCATGTTAATGTACAACAACTCACTTTAAGAGTGGTTGCAAATCCTTTTATGGCATATTTTAGTGGCTACAGGGTGGGGTTAGCCACACGGGATAATTTAGTAAATACTATAAAGTTTAGAAAGCCGCCGCAGTGTATTTAAAATCAGTCCCACCTGAGGTGCCACATTAAACAAATCCTATCATTGTAAAACAGAGAATAATTAGTATATAACCTCTATATGACCTTAGCTTTATTAGATAGTCATCACTATGACAGGCAGGGAATTCTGTCCATCTGTCTGTGCCCTTTACAGATCTTTTGTGCACACATGCAAGCATTACACAAAGTGCCTGCAGACAAGTACACCTCTCCATTCATGTCACGACGTCAAAAGCCCAACGCACCCCTTTGCTTAAAGGTATATTATGCAGGTTTACTGGTTACTGTTGGTAAACATGCTCACCAGCAACAGTGAAAGTAAAAACCAACCCCGATTCACTCTCGTTTGGCATTACGCCTCACTATATTTGTGTTTTTCAGCTCGGCCCTATGCCTCTTGGATGCATGCCGCTTACTGTCTGACATCTGGTTGCTTCCTTTTTATAAAGCCCCAACCTCACCTGAGCACTGCGCGAGTACACACCCACAAATGTTTGAGAGGAATATAAGAAGAAAACAAAAAAATACAGGCAGAGAAATATACCACACACTAGGGGGTCATAGGTGATGAGTGAGAGGGATTTTCTATATGAGTCTATGCATTGTTTTAGGAAAATTTTGCATAGTTTATTATTTTCAATAAACTGTCAACTGACAAAATTAAGCACATCAAGTCAAACTGAATTAAACACTTAACATACTTGTAAAAGAAAACAAAAAACACGAGTAAGTAAAAAGAGCAAAATGTTTTCTGAGCAGGTTTCCATCACACAAATAAAATCTAAAATAAAGAAATTTGCCCATTTGAAAGTAATCACGCATAGATGTGAGGCATATGGTAGCAATGATATGTGATCATTGTATAGCTGATGGGAGTTTTTACCCCTAAGTATGGATATTTGGAATTGATTTAATAATGCTTATATATAGATTAATTTTGTTAAATGCACTGAAAAGTTTTTTTTTTTTTAAAGTAATATCTACAATGTTGCCCTGACACTTGGTTAAATTGTCTTTTTTTTTATTCTGTAGTGCATGGCAATAGTGTCTCTATCCCCGTTAATGGTGGGTAGAGACTAAAGAGGAAGTTGAGAAAAGGCAGGGACAAGACGAGAAACAGTCCCCTTCAAAGCAGCTTCAAAGTTTTGGTTAGTCTTGAGTTAGTGTCCTTGTGCTACGCAAACCTCAAATGACAGACGAGGACCTGCTGAGTGTTAAATATGCAGTAAACACCCGTGTGTGTGTGTGTGTGTGTGTGTGTGTGCGTGCACGCTCACATTCCCGTTCCACTCGAGTCACCGTAAACATGTCAGAGCGAGTGTGCGGTGGTACTGATGAGTTATTACATTCTGATGAATGGCAAGGCACAGGAGGGCTGTACTGGAGGGGTCAACATGTCACACACACGTGTCACGCATACACATATATACACCCAAGTGTTCATATCCCTCCCTTAAAATGCGCACACACACACACACACACACACACACACACACAAAAACAGATTTTCAAAGACATCTCCACCCAAAGACTCCATTCAGTCACACCAAACCAAATAAAAACAAATGGATTTATTCTATTTTCCAGAGGAGACTGTTATTTGGCTCACTTCTTTATGAGCCAGAAATGTATATTGTGAGTGAGGCCTCAGTGGGGAGAGCTACTGGGGGTGCCTGCCAGAGTGAAGCCCGGTCTTCCAGCCTGGATTGATGGCTGGCTCTGGGCCTTGAAGCTCCCAGTGGTGACAGGAGCAATAAGTTCATCACAAAGCAGCAAAGTGTGTATAAAATCGCTAACATATTAAATGGCTTTATATGGAACTCGGCAGGAGTGACTGCAGGAGTTCACTGTCCTTATAAACTGCATCATTCTGCAAAGCAGAAGAGAGCGGGCTCAGAGAGCTGGTTTGGGGACTGCAAAGGTCACTGCAGCCCAAAGAAAAACCTTGTCTGGCAAAAAGAGTGGGACTGCAAGGTTTTAGCACCGTCAGCGCGGACCATTGTTCATGAATGTGATTGCATTCGAATGCCTCAGATGGATGTAGCAAAAGTATCTTTAGTAAGGTTTTTTGCCATGCTAATTCTCATGGAGCAATACATTGGTTTAAATCAAAATGTACTTACACACAGAGAACTGTAACTCAGACTTCTCAATTAATTTGGAATCATGAATGGAGTTAGATGCATGCATCCAAGTGTTCAGGTATTCATGTGCATGCAGTGAAGTTTTAAAGGGGTAAAAAGTGTCAGTTGTAGTTACTGCTGTTCAGACTTAAGTGTTTTTTCCCTGCCTGATATTCTCTCCTGCCTGCAGCAGTTTTAAGTTCAGTGCCACTGTGACTCGTTTCTCTCAAGCACAATTTTCCCTCTCAAAATTTCATGTCTGCAGGCAAGAGAACTGAAAAAACATGAAGGTGTATGGCCCTGTTAGAATGTGAAAAGATAAAAAAAAAAAAAAAAAAAAAACTCCAAAAGACCCATCAACCTCACGCTGGTCTTCCTTAGGGTCACGCCCGGGGTTGTGTCGGGTAAATCAAGATGAGAGCTGGATATTATTTACTATTTATGTGACTGATTTGCCTGTGTGTGACCATTTAACCCTGAGGAAGATCGTTTTATTACTATTAGATCAAAGTTGCGGTTCCTCTATTGTTTTACAACACTTTTATAAATTGCAGTGAAGCATTTCCGTGCAGTTTTGTTTCTTTTATTCTTTCGTCTATAGAGCAGATATGTAAATGTTTATGGTGCAGAACAAACGGACACTCCCTGCTGTTGCAATATCACAGCAGGAATGCAATTAAGCAGGGACAAATTGGCCATATATATGCCTACGACTGACTCACCCATATTCACTGGCAGCTTGTTCAAAATGTGTTCAGCCATCCACGCACTGCTGTTCCTCCATGATCAAACATACGCACAAAGAAGGGAAAACATTTTCACACCCTGAGAGGATGTTGCTTACGAACCATTAGTGTATTTAAGGTCCTTGATCTCTGCCATAATTCTGCATGCTGAATTAGCAGTGGCAATTTGATGCAACAAAGTTCTCAGGATTTTCTGTACATTTCATTCACTTATGAGCTCATTAGTTTTTACTCTTGAATGTTTAGGTTGGGGGAATTTGTTGAAAGAGTTATGAGTGTTGGAAATTGTCCTGTTTTGTTAGCAAACTACCATGAACATTTTATTATTTTGGAAATTGCACCATATATCCAAGTGTGCACAACTGCTATTCATGACAGCCCTACCAGCTTGTGACATTTTGTGTGCAATCCAAAACTAGCTAACAAACGTTTTCAGAGATAAACCCATGTCGAGCATGATAAGCACCGTGTAGTTTGTACCAAAATGATGTGGCAGCATGCATTCACTGGCTCGAGGCGTTCACTGTCACCGACCGTGTATTCTTCCGTTTGTTATTCTGAAGTGTTCAACAGCATGCAGGGGAATCCATTCACCTATCCATCACAGATTAGACAGCAATTATGGTTCTCTCTTTCTCTCCCAGCCCCCCCACCCCCTCTTCTCCTCCTCAGCGAGCTGCTGGTGCTTCATGTTCAGAATGGTTCATGTTAATCAGTTACTCATTAATCCAAATGGAGTTAATGAGTGTCAGTCAGAATGTGAATGGTTCGCTCCAACATTAATAAACATGACTTCCCACATTCACACGGTTAATCATTGACTCAGTGACTGAGAAACACACACGTACACACACTTGGTGTTGACCTCTGTGTTGAGGGTCATGACACTTGATGGAGGACTAAATGACCACCAGATTGCCTGTCAGATATGAGGACATTACACTGAGACAAAGACTAAATATTAACTTGGCCAAATTGACACTCACTACCAACCATCCCTGTCTCAGAGCAGTTAATGCTAAATCCCTCCTCTTAACAGTGACAGCATGGCTATAAAGTCTTTGATTTCTCCACATGTTGATATGGTGTGCATGAGGCTGTACTAAGAGCAGGATTCCCACACATTTTAATTAATGAATTTTAAAAACTTTTGCATAATGTTTTACCACATTTCCATGACTATATTGAAATAGTTTTAAATGGGTAGGCCTATAAAGTGATATAGCCAATTGTAATTTTGACAAATTTGTGTACATTTATTTCTTGTTTAACAAACATATGTGTTATAGACATGTCTAATAATTGTTTTGCAACCTTGCTTGAATGTCAGCGTACATGATACCTGAATAAATACAGGTTGATCGCTGTCATGTTACCTTCTGGCTTCCCCTGTCCAAGTGGATCAATCCTGCCCTTTTCAACCTGTACATGGATGAACTATCCAAGCAACTGAGTGGATGTAAAACAGGCTGTATGACTGGTAATACCCCGGTAAATCATTTTATGTATGCTGATGACTTGGCCATTCTCTCACCAAGCACTGCTGGCTTTCAGCATTTATTGAATACTTATTGAATGATGTTCAGTACAATGCTAGAAAGAGTGTTGTTTTGATATATAGATCAAAAGGGGACAAAGATCTGTGTTTCTCACACTTCTGTCTGTCTGGTTAAGTATTGAATGTCTCAAAGAAGACACTACATTACTGACAACATGTATGATGATGATGATATCTACAGACAGTGCAGAGTATTATATGCCCAAGCAAACATGTTGACCAGGAAATTTCACATGTGCACACATGATGTTAAAATAAGACTTTTTTTAAAAACATATTGTACCCCTCTGTATACTGCTCCTTTATGGACAGGGTATAAAAAGGCAAGCATGCAGAGACGACAAGTCGCGTACAAGGATTGTTTTAGAATTCTGCTTAAGAGACCCAGATCATTCAGCGCTAGTCACCTGTTCTGTAATGCAGAGGTCAGCACCCTGAAGGCACTGCTAAGGATTTTAATGTATGAGTTTATTTCCTGTCTAGATGAGTCCCAGAATTATTTTCAGTGCGCTGGTGAATCCCAGATGTAGTGATGTTAGGTATCAGTCACCCCTGTGTAAGCACTGGTACAAGTGTCTCCTAGGGGATAGGGGATATTTTTTTCTTCTTCTTTTACCCTACTTATCCTTGTTTATCCGGTTATGTGTCGTTATGAGCTACATGTGTCTTGCGTGTGTATGTCATGATTTGGACCCTGTGTCTGGCTAATAAAGTGATGATGATGAATAAACCAACACCGCAGACGTATATTATAGATTTCTGGATCACGATACCTGGTGATTAAAATATGTATATCTGATATTATCACCAGGTAGTGTTAGGATCAGTGTTGTCTGTAAACAACAAACCTGTTAAAAGCCAAACCTGTTTGATCTATAGACTTAGATTTAGTTGGAGACGACAGTCTGATGCTGCTACTTTATATCCTATTTGAGCTCATGTTAGTTTTACAGCTTCCAAACCATTTCCAGGCCTGGAAAACACTACTGCTAATTTCATAACTTTCAAAAATTTCCATGGGAACCCTGTAAGCAATATCTGACATTAAAGAGTGTGCAAAATAGTGCCGTCTTTTAGCCTTTCCAAAAGCAAAGCAGTGAGGAAAAGATAAAACAGTGTGTTGATCTCCTCTTAAAAAGACTGCAATTGTTTGCATGTCTGGCAAACTAGCTGATGACTATCAGATTTTAGGCTAATGCTAGCAGCTGTGTCCAGATATTTAGTGAATCTGGGAAAGTTTACAGCCCAACAACTCCACCAAAGTCACCCAAAACACCTCTACTAACTACCTGTACACTGCAATACAAGGCCAATGCTGTCTCTTTATTCCCATTTCAATCAACAACTGGTGAGAATGCTGACTAGGACAATATCATTCGACAGCGATTAGGTAGCCAGAGAGATACGTACGCAGGCACACATGTACGTACGCACGCACGCACGCACGCACGCACTAACATGCACGCACTGCCGGACAGTCTACTGCAACAAAGAACAGCATAGCTCGGATTACAACACACACAGACTGAGCGTGACTTCATTCTGTGGTCACGATGCCATTACTCCACTAAATCTTTACATAGCAAATAGATGTTTGCTGCTATATTAATGCGCTGAATGTTACGTACAGCACTGTTAATGACCAGAACACTCGCCTGCCACAGGAAAAATATTGGACTCAGTATCATCGCCGATTTCTTCTGCATGGACCAAGCCAAATAGCATCTCTCTCTTTTTCTGTCTCTCTGTTTACTCCCCATAATTCACTCTGCTTTCATTCTGCCTCTCCTTCACATTTCTCTCTCCCACAACCATTTCTTCCCACTCTCATTTCTCACCTTCCTCAATTCTCTGTCTCCCCCATTCTCTCCCTCATCCATTCTGCCTCTATCTGTCTTTGAGTCTCGGTATCAATCTCCATCTACGTCTCTCTGTTTGGAATTAATCTGAGGAGTTTTTCCTGATCACCAAACTTCATCTTTCTCCACCTCCCCCTTTCCCTCATTATTTCTCTATGCACAAGATTAAACTCCCACACACGGGGCGAGGAGGAGATAGCAGAGGTGGATCAGAGAGGGGAAAAGGGAAGGAGGAGGAGGAAGGATGAAGCAGCAGAAGGCTGAGAGAACAAGGGTTTAGCTGCAGTATGTTCATCGGAAGCTGTCAGCTGCAATCTACTTCATGATGCATCATCCGGTTTTCTTTGCCCAGTGCCATCGTCACCAAATCTGTTTTTCTCTTTGTTTTCCAGCCTCTTTATTGTCTCCTTTGACCTTGTTCTCTTTTCCCCTCCTCCTCCTCCTCTCTCTTTATTCACCTCTTTCTGCTTACTTCCTCTCATCTCCCAACTCCTTCACCCTCTTTCCTCCGCTCTTTCATGATTCCTCTCGCTGCTCTCTGATCATACTCAGAGGCCGCGCAGTCAAACCCTTTAATGGGAGTGTGGGAGCGTTGAAAGTGTGGTGGGAGCTTCCCCTGAGCAAGAGCCCCCCTAAATGTTACAACGCTCTCTGAAGCTCCCCTCTCTTGATGAGACTGACCCATTTCATAAGCACAGTAGCGAACCTGCCTGCCCCATCTGCCAAACTGCTCAAATGAGCTGGGGCTTAACGGGTGTCAAGGTTCACCTTAAGTGAGCTGAGCCCGGTGGGGCTGGGATGGGAGCAGGTATGTAGCTGCTGAGGACTGGGTGGACCGGCTCATGCCCCAGTGAGCTTTGCATGAATTTTTTAGTGCAAGTTCATCCAGAGGTTACATCAAATACTGCAATGGTCATTAATTGCTTAAACTGGGAATTGAAATTTACCAGAGCCACAGAAAAGAACAAAATCAGCCTCCAAGTAATTTTGGATGCTGATCGCCTGTTTAAAAAGAAACTTTAGTGGCCAACTTAAGGCTTATGTGAGTAAGTCCAAGCAGAGCAGATGGTATAGAACCAGCACCACACCCAGACAGGAACACAGACAGACTTTCTAATGGCCAAGTCCCGTCTTCTCTACATCAGCACTCCAGGCATGAATGTGGCTGTAACACTGAGTGAGGAGGCTGGCTGATAATAATGGCTGATGCCCTCAGCACCCTTTAAGGAGAGCCCTGGGGCTTTGAGCAGAGTTGCTAGTGTAGTGTGGTCTATAAGAGGACCTGGAATCCCCACACTACGAGCTCTCCTCAACAAATATTGGATCAGCCAACGAAGACAGGCTGGGAGGATTTATAGTGAGCTGTGACGTGGAAGAAGCCCACAATGTTGAGTGCACAACTGGATGGGAAGGAGAGTCATAAAACTATCAGAGAGATACATATACATTGTCGATGTTCACTTGCACACGCATGCACCCTGCTGCTCTAAAAGGAAATGTCTGTGTGACAGGCCCTGGCTTTACATGGTAAGCATGTGCAAGAGATTTGTAAATGTGATCTTGAGTTGCCTGTTTGTAGATCACTGACATTTTAAAGGCTATCTACAAATCTTAAAAGTGTTTAAGGACACATCTGTCACATACAAATGCCTTACTTACATATACAGGACAGTATTTCAAATCTACCTTGTGCAGTTCCCCAACAGGAATAAAGCTACAATTACCTCCGCCAAGGAGGTTATGTTTTCGCCGACGTTGGTCTGTTTGTCTGCAAAATAACTCAAAAAGGTCTTAACGGATTTTGATGAAATTTGAGGAAAGGTTGATAATGGGACAAGGAACAGATGATAAAATTGTGATGGTGATCGGTGGAAGCGAAGTGGATAAAATAATAAAATGGCGGGAAATTCGGGCTGCTTGGCGGAGGTCTTTTCTAGTTTTGTCATGTGGCTGAGTCGTCTGGCATGTTTACCTAGAAGTATCCGCAATGCTATGCAGTTTACTACAACAAGGTAGGCGATTTGAGAGTGGATAAGGACGGATGCCATCCTCCTTGTTCGGTTTTGGGTCTGGATCCAGACACCCTCTTCCTACTGCTTTGGGTTGGGGCAACAGCAAAAGGTATTTCACAGTTTCACAGCTTTACCTTGCTGTCAGACAGCCCGTTCTGATGAGGAGTTGAAGCCATTATCTTTGCTCTCTTCAAAGCTATCAGACTTCTTCGACGAAAACAGTATTTCTACCTAGCAGAACACGAAAGTTGTTGGTCTACCACTGCCTCAATCAGTTAGTTCATTTGTGTTATTGTGTGACTTTGGGGTTTTGAAGGGTTACTTCCAAATTCACGAATCAAGGCAGCAGTAGATCAGCATCTTCCGTGTACTGAGAACTTGAAGAGAGCTTTGATGGATATAAAGGCTTCAGTTCCCCGTTGAATAGGGCAGAGAGGTAAAAAGGTGAAAATATTATATTCTAAATATAGTGCAAATTAACGTTGCATTTTTTTGGGGGGTCATCCCTGATAATAGATGAACAAATTGCTTACTGACTACAACAGCAACCGGGATTTCCAGTGGAGAATGTTGAGGTTTCTATTCTTTTGTCTCCTCAATTAGAATTTGATCTTTGCATCTCTAGTTGTTCTAAAAAATGTATTTCTCTATCTTTTAAAAGTCTCTTAGCTGGTGTAAAGGTTCATGCAGATGTACAGTAAAGTGCTTGGGAAGTTTTACTCACATATCTTCCGGGGTCCAATGTAGGAGGACCTTCACCTTGCCAGACCCCTCTTTCCTTCTGGCTAGCACCTGCACAGAGACAATTGAGCAAAAACACCAACAATAAGCGCTAAGAGGCAACGAAAATGTCTACTTCTGTTCTCTCACCATCATTTCACTCAATTTGTCTCTGTGGTAATGTTGGCGTCTGACATATGCTTAGCCAAGTAACCATCTTCACCGATGGAAAGAAACCACCAAAAGCAGAAATGCATATAATTTAACCTACATATTATGGTTAATTTCAGGGCCGTTTGTGATTTTACAAGTGTCAGATTAGCATAAATGTGTTGGGTTTGGTTCTTATTGCAGCATTCACTCTTGTCTGTTGAGATCGGGCTTCAAAGACATGCCCCCATCCTGGCCACGTCTCTCTGACGAATAATGAGGCTACATGCTTCAAACATCTCACCAAGTGATACAGTGGCTGATCATTACACTAATAAGCAATGTGAGCACTCTTATTAATGCATGCAAGACCTCTGTGAGATTTCTATTTTCAATGGGATCTATCCCACATTCCCCTGCAACACAGTGTAAGACCAAGGAATGCAAATCCAGACAAAAGTTAGACATCTCCTGAGTATCTGGACTTAACACAGAACTGCTTATCACAGCTGGCATTCTTGAGAGCCAAGAGCAGATACATGGAGTATACACTGAGAAGTTATCACCATATACAAGTCACTGCTCTTATTGTGGATTATGTCAGCACCAGACGCTTTAGACGGAAGTGTGTCTGACGGTGAGACTGGCACCCACATTTGAACATTTGCTGCAGTAACATGGCAAGTTGTGCTCATTTTATCTGTGTTTTGTCACCTGGTTTAACTACTCAAGACTTAATCTGCCAACACAACCTCCAACTTCAAGGCTTTTCTCCTTGTGAAAATACAGTTGAGACAATACCAGACTTCCTGAATAGTTGGCTCTTTTCATGCATAACATTTCATCTATCATGCTGTGTTGGTTTATAGTAAAACTGGTCTGGAATTCACACAAATATTGTCAGTGGGGGAAAGCAAAGCTAGAAAAATAACCAGGAGAGTCAAAAATAGCCGCAGATATAACCTCTTACGTCAATTGGCTCTTTTTTGTTAGGAATGTCTATTTTTAGGACAGAGAATGAGCTCACATGTGAAGAAGTTCGCTTACGCACATGAATATCTGAAATTATTTTTGTGACTCCAGGGACTGGCTGTGGCATTGATGGAAACTGGTTTGAGGACAGGAGGGACGAGGCTCCACTGAGACAAGAGACAGAGACAAAGACCTAGAATCACTCTTTGCCTCACAGCTTTTCTTGCCCTTCTACTTTTGAGCCAAAACATGCATTAACTTGTTTGGTTTTTGAAACCTTAATCAGCTTATTTATCTCACTGATTTGCTTTGTTTTTAAATGCTCTGGTCCATGTTTTTGTCTTCTGTCAAGCACAAAGTAAAAATGCATGTTATTTGTCTCTTTCCATACTTTCTTTAAGCTAGAAAGAAAAAAAACTCCTCCCATTCCGCTGTGAGTAAAAGAGGGGCAAGATAAGGTGTGCAAATCTATATTTATATTTTGATAAGCTTCCAGGTATAGAGCTGTCCGACACAAATGCGCTGCACTTTGATTAATTATTTTTGTAAGAAATATTTAGGCTCTGTTGGCAGACATGAATTTTGTTGTTTTTGGCTTTGTGCCTTATTATTTGTCTGTGAGAAGCTTTGCAAATAGCAGCCAAGTTGGCAAATCAGCCCTGTTGTTGCCTCTTGTCTGTAATACAGTGTTCAGGCGGAAAACTCTTTTGAGTGGAAAAGAGAACAAGTAGGCAGTGTAACACAGCAGTAACAGCATCAATAATGAGCAGAAAAAAATTCTTGGGCATCTCACACTTAAACATAAACACTGCTGATGTGAAATCTAGACCTGCCTATGGCCTGTAAAAACAAATATGTGGACTTCAGTCTGACTTTGTAGGCAAATATGTGTTGATTTCTGCTTCTTTTTCCCTGTTACTGTATCACAGGAAGGATGGATAGAGTGATACATGGAGCTGACATTATACTGACATCCTTTTGTATTTGAATATCTAAGTATGATGTCATTGGTTAGATTGCAATGTCAGTGCCACAGCCCTCTCTTGGTTCATCAGTGTGTCAACATACAATTAAGTAACCAGATGATAGTCGGCTTTCTCCAGTAAGCTAATTTCTTAAAAACGACATATAAACATGAAATCTGGTTGCTGTAATCGGGTAGGGATTAAGGAACCTGATTTCCTCAGGATTTCTCCTCCATGTAAACAGTAAAACAGGTTTCTAATCAGCTTACCCAATATTTTTACGCAATATTTTCACTTCAACTTTTACTTCAAAATGATATAATTAGTAGTAGTGGGAATCACTAAAACTCCACGATACGATACGATCACAATACTTAAGTCACGATACAGAATGAGTGCAATTTTAAAACGTGTTGCCATATGCTGAATATTGCGACTTTATCTGATCTATTGGTAAGATAAAGTTTTCAGTCTGTTTATCTCACTTCAATCATTTTAACTGCAGTACAATTTATCTTGTAGATGGAAAAAGCAATAAATGTTAGTATTCTAGTCGACTACCTAAAGTTAAATTTGTCTTTGTAATACTAATAATTTCTATAATAAAAAATCAGTACATGACACTATGTGACGATACTATATTGCCACATAAAAATATCGCGACACTGTGCTGTATCGATTTTTTTTTTTAACCTACCCCAAATTACTATCTCCCCCAACATAAGGAAAAAAATACACTTTGATGAATTTTGCTAATTTTTTATATATTTACAAATACAAATTCTGTTGATCTCCACTTTGTTTACTGCCTTTTCGTCTAAAGTTTGTTGTTCCAATTGTACCTTATGAAGAAATAATAAAGGTTGTGATTACTACAATTATTGTTGTATCAATACTGATCTTATCTTTTTGTTTCTTTCTTTTTTGGATCAACTTTTATTCTATTTATCTACTTACTTTATCTTAACCCTTTGTTTTTCACACATTCAATTTTCAATTCAATTCAATTTTATTTATAAAGCCCAATATCACAAATCACAATTTGCCTCACAGGGCTTTACAGCAAGAGAAAGCTACTAAAATTGTGATCACAGTGCAAGAAAAAACTCAAATACAATGAAACACAGACACTGGACAAAGCTCATTCTAAAACCAGAGTGAATCTGGGATTGACAATTCCTGCACAGTACACCTTAAATGTCATGTATTGTTTTATATATGTATAAATATATAGATATTTTTTTTACAGTTTTTCTTTTATTGATGCTTTTTATTTCTGTTGTTCGACTGTATATATGAGCACTGTAGTATAAGCTATTTATAGAGTATTAAACTTGATGTTGACATATCCAAATCAATCTTTAGAAAATGCAACACCACCAGCCCGGCTTTTCAGCGCATTAATCTCGCCTCATAAATTAACACTGTCATTTCATTTTGTTCTTGATTATCTGCCACTGCCTTTATCTGCTACCTTTCCACCAGGGCTTGGCTAACTACTGCTGCTTCACTGTAGACCAACACGAAGGAGGATAGACAACTTCTCAGAATCAACAACAGGGCCTGGCTGCAGCATTAGCCTGAATCCTTTGCCGGCTGCAATGGGCCCTACAGTAAATGTCTCAAGCCTCACGGCTAAGACGCAGCACACCAGATGCTGCTTCACTGCCCTTTTAATTAAAAATGCATAGCTGTTAACCTGTGCCCTCAGGCTCCTCACAGCACCAGGTTAATAATCACAAGCTCACAAGAGGCCATGACCATGTATGTAAAGGCTGAGGATGAAGAAGTGGGCTTGTGTTTAAGCAGCATGAAGTGATTTGTGAGCTGAGTGGTTTGATGATGGCAGTTGGTACTTTAAGGGACAGATCTTAATCCTCTATAGACTCAAGGGAGGGAGGTAAGAAAGAGAGAGAGCAGGAGGAAACAGGGAGTGAGGAGTGGATATTAGTGCCGCTCCAAAACAAGGCAGAGAAAACTGCAGGACCAAAGCCGGGGGAGGGCAGGCCTGCTAAAACTGGGTGCCTGTCTAGTGTCAAGGGGTCAAGCTGTGGATGACGCAGATTGGCGCAATAACAAAAATATCCCATCATAAACATGACTGAGCTGCTCTGGCGTGTCAGCAGGCCCGCTAGCCAAACTCCACAGAACCCCTACGGCTCTACTCAATCTCCCCAGGCCTGGGAGGGTCTGCTGGGGCCTGGGGTCTGACGCAGCGCCGCAGTCCTTCTCCACCACAATCCTTCTGGGATTAGAGAGAAGGAGAATGTATGCCCAACTGGCCAGATCCCCTTCCGATTCCATGACCCTGAACTTCACTTAACCCCCTTTTCCTTGTCCTTTCTCTCCAAGTCTCTGTTTCTCTCCATTTGTTTCTCTCCCCTCCCCTCGCTGGCTCTTCCTCCTTCTCAGTCTGTGTCCAAATATGTGGTTACCTCTCTTAACCTCTTCCCAAGCTTTATCTTCACTTTCTTTTTTTTTCCTGAGCTTTTCTTTTAAAATTCTTGGCTGCTGGTGAGCAGTTGAGGTTTGTTGGGAGCAGAGCAGAAAAGAGTTGAAAGGGACTGAGCAAAGAGCAGACAAAAACTGTGTTGAGGGTAGCACTGATGTCAACACTCTAATTACACTTTAACATGAACAGTAGCATTAACAGTGAGTTTGTCTGAAACACCACTCAACACTGCACATTTTTATAAATGCCTAAAGGGATGGTTCACCCCAAAATCAGAAATACATAATTTAACTTTTACCTGTGGTTTTATTTATCAGTTGAGATTGTTTTGGTGACAGTTGCAGAGTGTTGCAGATATCAGCTGCCATCTCTCAAACATAATGAAACTAGATGACACTCAGCACCAAAAAAAAAAAAAAAAAAAAAGAAACAATAATAATAATTTGAAAAACTCAACAGTAATGTCTCTTTCCAAAAATCATGATCTAGCTCAAGATAATCCACAGACCTTGTTGTGAGCAGTTTCATGTGTGAACTGTTTTTTTTCTACTGAACAAAGCCGGCCAACCGTATCATCATGCAGAAGGAAGTGTGCATCTACTCATGGACACAAGGTTCATGACAGTGTGAGATGTAAACATTAATGGCGTCCTCTTCGGCTGAGCTGTAAGGTTAGCTGCTTCAGTGGTGCTAGCAGGGTGTCGATAGGTATAACCAAGTTAAATTTAAGACCTTTTTAATACCACCTTATATGAAATTTAAGACCAAACCTGCAATGGAAATACACATTATACTATATACTGTCATAAATGCCATTTATTGTTGCAATTCTTCAGTCTGTCCAATTATTGTCAACAGTCATTGGGTCTGTCTGGCTAGAGAAGTTTTCGTGGTAATGAACATATTTAGGAGGAAAGAGATATTGTTGTTGAGTTTTTCAAATGCATTTATTTATTTGCATTTTGAGCACCGCAAGCCGAGTGCCATCTAGTTCCATTAATTTGAGAGAAAGCAGACATCTCCACCCCCATGACTGATATCTTCAACACTCAGCAACTCACACCTAAACAATCTAGACTGATAAATACACTGACGGTTAGAGGGAAAATATGTATTTCATGGAATTCTAGCGTGAACTGTCCCTTTAAACAATAAAAAGGGTAAACATTTCTGTTGTACTAATGAATCTGCATGCAAGCTGTATTATAATCAAAAAAATTAAGATTTTCTTTTGCACAAATGAAGAAATTGATCTCATGTAACAGTGGATCTCTTTCTCTGCTTTGTTAATGATATAAACATCGATATCAGAAAATATCCTTATTAATATGATGATAATAATTTAACCAATACTGCCCATACCTGTAAACCACCCTCCTACCTGCTGTGTGTGTATGTTTGTGCCTTTAAATGTTGAGTATGTGGTTTAAATCACACGTGAGGTGCTCCAGGTGTTGTTTCCACATTTCTCTTAAGGGAGAAAATTTAAAATCTTCCCATGAGCACGCCGGTTGTTTCCGACGGTGGCAGGCTATAGCACAACACGTTAAATGTTTAATTTATATACAAATAACTAATTTTATCTGCAGGGTGCTAGAATCAGATAATACAGGCCACTTTTCTGCCCTAAGGTTCCCACTGTCACTGACTTTAAAAGTAAGACACACTGGATGACGAGCCTTTCATTATTCCACCGTCATGCAGAGTGAGGCTCTTGAACAGGAGACAGAGTGCTCCCTAGTGGAGCTGCACAAGAAAAGCAGTCATTCAAAAAAAAATCTGCCATTCACATCCAGAGAGTCATTACAGTTAACCTCCCTTAATATAGAAATAATTCCTCCACTCTTTGAAGCTGTTGTCAGTCAGAGACAGAAAATCTTTCACTGGAAAAAAATTGTTTTTTTTTTCCTCCTGTGAGTGCTCATACGAGCCCTCTGTAGTAAGGTGCAAAGGCATTTTAGAGCTCATTAATAATGCACCACGCACTGGGCTCAGAATTGGATTGAGCACCATACACGAAAACAATCCAATTGTCTTTCCTGTGAAGCGTGATTCAGAGAAAAACAACATCAAGCCTTGGGGCGATTCACAAGGTTCACTTCAAGTGCACGCAGAAAAAAAAATCTGCCAAGAGGGTGATTTTCAAATAGTGATTCTTTCACGCCCCCTGTTGTCTAAATTGAAAATAACATGAAATAAAAGACATTTTGGAAAAACCAAAGGGTGCACAATATTAAAACAACCATGTTAAATGACTAGGCGGATTGTCTTTTCAATATGCAAAAGATAGTTTGTTAAAATCATAATCTCATAATCTAAGTTAAAAAAAAGAAAACTATATAGTTTCAACAATGTCCCAACAGAGATCTGATGATGCATTGTCTGGTGAAAATCAGTGTAATGGCTAGTAAGGCTAGTTAATAACATGTCGGGCAGGAAATCAAAAGTGTGGGATCATTTTGAGAAGGTGAAGGACGAACCCAAGGTGATATGTAAACTCTGCAGGCAAACCATCTGAAACATGGAAGTAGCTACATGCCAATTAACCACTTAGCACAATCATTACTGCTTTGCTGACAGCGTCACACTGATAAACGTCAGTGTGTGACGTGCACTTGTAGATAAAATATAGGCCTATATTAATGAAGGTTCATTAGTATGGTTTTGTATTTCTCTGTAATGTAGCACAGTGTTAACAATGTTACTGATACTATTCTTTCTCACACCTTCAACTCAAACCATTGTGCGCAGCCCAAAATATATACTTTCATAATTAACTTAATATGGTAATCATGTGGGCGACTAGTCGACTAATGGCCCTAAATGACGACTATTGGTCAACTAGGAAAATTCTTAGTTGGGGGCAGCCCTAGAAGTAAGTCATTTTTAAACATAATCATCAATTTGAGCCTCTGAAGTCTTGTTTTCAAATTTAAAATTTAAGAAGTATAGCACAGTAATCAAGTAGTCATCAAGCACTTACAGTGTTCTTTTTGGGCCTTTTCATCCATAACATATGGAAAAAATATCAAACTATTGTGATTCTATTTCTTTTTTTACTTTACTCCTATGATACTTTGCCTCACGGTACCCCGTCTGCTTCCAGCTAACCACCCGATGCTGGTGCTGCATATATATCGAAATCATGACGGAAAAAAGAAAGTCATTTTCTCTCAATGAAAAACGTTCACCTTGAAGCTTATGACCCCGAATGCACACGGGGAAAGCACCTGTGGTTAACACTGCCCTTGTCAAGTGGATTTATAATGCACAGTCATGCAATGTCCCCATAATGAAACAGCTGTAGTGCTGTATTTTGAAACAGTCAATAAAATTCAGTTTGATTTATTACTTTACTTTTTGTAATAAATATACAAATACCAATTAGGTATTAATGTGCATGAGTTATTAAGAAAATAATTATAATTTATATTGTGATCAATTTGACCCACGCCAACATGATCATTAAATGTAGTTTCCACTGTACAATTAAAAGTTAACCATTTAGACCTTTTTGACTTGAGGCAGCCTTAAACAGCTCCATGGTTAATGAATATAAATGGTGATTACTGTCATCACATATCACATTTCTGTTAATGGACCCATGCAAGTATGTAAAACTGGTTTTCATATTTCAAGTTCTTTGGTTAAATTCAGTTTCTGCTACATGCTGATTAAGAAGCAGAAAAGAGCATAATTATTATTGTTGCCAATGTTTTGTACAGAGTCGACCGCAGAGCAGAGGAGCATCTGGTAATTATAAATGCATCCTTCAACCCTTGTCTTTGAATTCCCTCGGCTACTCGCTGTGTTTAAACCCATTAAAATGGAAACACGTAGCCAGAGGCAAACACTACACGACAAACAAAAAGTAGTGAGGCTGCTCACCGTGCTGTGGAAGACCACACTGTGGCCATTGCCCACACTTTCGATGTGGGTGGCGAGGTTGAGACAGATGGCCCTGTGGCGAATAGCGTCCATGGTTTGGGCATCGAAGAAGTCGTGGGGCCTCGCTGGAGGAGGAGAAGGACAGACTCAGATGAGAGCGGAGTCAAACAAACATAACACCAGGGTTCCCACTGTGGCCCGGTATATAAAAATTCCACGGCTTTTCCAAGTCGTTCTGTAACTAACCATAACTACGTCAGAATCATCTCATGACTGAAAAGTGATATTGCTTTGCGGTTTCTAAATGCTGCTTTGCACCAACACTAAAGTTATAAAAAGAGGTACAAGTTTCCATTGAAAGCTGTAGTAATCAGATTCTTATGGTTTAACTCTCCATAACTGCCTCACTGCACATATTCAGTGGTAATGATACTGAAACCTCGTGACATTTCTAGTTATTAGAAAATACATTTATTCAGGATTTTGGGCTGAAATCCATGCGAAGAAATCTGTACAAACTTTGCGGTAGAAAATTTAAAAAAAAAAAAACTTTGCAAGTTTTGACACGTTGGCTCTATTTGGGCTCAATGACCAAACTAGCAGAAATTGAGGTTCTGAACAGTATTTCCTTTTTATGATTTTTTTTTTTTTTTTTTTTACATTGACCCATCTAGGTGACACCGGGTCTCTGCACTGAATCGCACTGGCACTCAATGGGACAATGTATAACTCTTGATAAGATTTCATCATTGATTCACCATAACCATACCTTTCTTAGTTTTGTGTGTTACTGTCAAATGTCCAAGAGCCTCAAGATGTTTGCAACTTATTTTAGTAGCTACTCTTTTAAAGTTAAGACTGGAAAAATGCATCTTTACAAAACTCTGCAATTAAAATCAAGATTTAATTGTACATGTTGCACGCTTTTCAGAGACAAACCCCTCATGAAGGACTACATTTAGATGGATCAATAATATTACAAACATCAGCATCATCCCTGCTGACCAGCATGTTGCTCTGATGCAAGAGACTAAATGGATACACATGTGGGTCCACACGAAGCAGCTGCATGCAACTGCAGCGACTTGCAACAACCAACAGGAAGTGATTAATGCAAGAATATTAACCTCAAGACATCCACTGGTTTCCAGCTAATTCACTTCAGTATAAAACCAACTTGCAGAGACATATGCATTACTTCCTATATTCTGAAACCTTTTTTGTGTTGAAGTAACATTATCATCTAATTGTAATGGAGCAGCAAGTTGAGACTGATCCCTGAGCTGTCAGTACATTCAAAAGACACCTAAAAGGCTAGAGAGCTCCCTCCCACAACATATTCATTTTCTCATGTGTGTCATTTTCTGGCAGGATGTCTCCTGAATTAACTGCTTTTTGGCATTAAACCATCGACTGTCCGCTGTCAAGAGCGTCCTTGAATGCACCACTAAGGAGTTTTCAAAAGGGCCTCTTTTCCAGCTGAATTACCATGCAACAGTGCAAGACCTTAAAAACCAAAAAGTCTAGATGGATCATTACCTCAGACACGTTTTGAGTCTCTGCAAGTTGATTGTGATTTCGTTCCTAAATGAATGTAAACAAAGACCTTGCTACCCAGGAGGTGATCAATGTACAAGTTATGCTGGGGGAAAACAGTTGGTAATAACTTGAAATAAACACAATTTGTTGCTAATGGACTGAAAACTGCAAAACAATTGGTGTGGTCTCTTAAAGGAATACTACACCCGCTAAGTCATCATTTATATATAAATTACTCAGCATGTGTTACCTTCAATTTGTGAAGTAAACCTTGTTTTTCTCACATGCCTCTGCAATGAATGAAGAACACAAAAAGGGCAAATGTTCTTCAAGTCATAGGGGACCATGTTTAACAACAGCAAAACTACAGCAGAACATCTGTTCACCAACTCTTACGCAACTTGTGAAGGATAACCCAAGTCTCATTTATCCAGTCATACGGCCAGTGCTTCCCAAACACATGTATTATATCTTAACATTATGATCTAAAACATGTCAGTACATACAGTCTCATGCACAGTCACGTGCCTGAGCATGCACATGCATGTGAACTTTGCTCAAGCAGAGCTCATGTGCACGCACATGCTCAGGCACATTACCTGTAGGCAAAAGTATTTTATAGTTAAACTTGTTTGTAAGAAATGCATGTGCTTGATAAGTACTGAGAATATAACTGGACAAATGAGACTTGGATTATCCTGCACAAGTTGTGTTAGGGTTTGTGAATGGATGTTTTCATATAGTTTTGCTGTGGTCATAGGTGGTCTTCTAATTCAAGAGCATTTGCCTTTTTTGGGTTGCAGTTTTCTTCACAAATTCAAGGTTACACACGGTGACAAACCGATGCACCAATGGTCATTTTGCGGGTGAAGTGTTCTTTTAAAAGGCCATATAAAGCTTCAGCTAAAACTGTAAGAGTCACAGTAGAGGGAGATGGTGCAGAAAAATGCAACATGTTATCTGCCTGTAATGTAAAAAAAAAAAAAAAAAAAAAAAAAATTTAGATCACGCATTTCACCTCACACATATTTAGACAGCAATAAACACTAAGACAAGCAGGGGTGTTCAAGTAGAGTTTTCATAATGCAGACAAAGGCTATCTGAGGCAAAACAGGCCACCAGGTAGGTAGGTATCTGCATCAACCTGAGCAGAGATGCATCAGCTGAGAGACAATATGCAAACAGACTGAAAACTTGTTCTCTGAAAAGCAGAACATTGCCATGGGGAGAATCCGTCTGTCTAGCTGGCACAAGCACATGTACCTGTTTGTGTGTGTGTTGTCCAGCTCTAGCTTCTCCAAAAAACAAGGATGTGGGAGGTTCGTAGAGGTAGATGAGAATAGAGCAGAAAAGCCCTGTTTTCCTGTTCCCATTGTGACCGCTGCAACAGGCTAACTTTTCATATACATAACCCAACCTGGAAACATGAACTGAGCTGAGGAAACGTTTTGCAGTTTATGACCCAACAAAGAGTGGAGTGGTGTGACGCAGAAAGAAGAGTTGAGGATTTCTGGATTTAACTGCTTTGGGCGCCATATACATGCCATGTTTTTTTGCGCCCTCAAATCCATTGTGTTTTACGTAGAACACAAAAGCAAGGCCATCGCAACATGCAAACGTTCCTGAGTGCCCTGTTTTTCAGGATGCGACAACTGCGCCCCAAGATAAACAAAGTTAAACTTTTGGAATGCAGCAGTGCATACCGCATGTCATGTGAAATGAACAAACAATCACAGATACCAGATTTCCTTCCATTCTTCCGTAAATATCAATCTCTGGGAAATATGGAAAAGAAGTTGATCATTTTAGCGCTGGGCTACTCAGAGTTTTACATCTGTCCCACTGAAAGTATTTTAGGTCCACATACTTGAAAACAATACCTGGCTGTTCTGGTAAGCAGGCTTTGATACAGAGCTGGTTATGGTCGCTTTGCAACCTCAAACGTATCCTGCCTCAGCGCTCTTGAAAATTGGCACAAAGTAGGCACATGGGTACCAGTCCCTTTCCAAGCGGTTGAAGACGCAGCATGCGCACAAGCCCTTACATCTGTATTGGTAAGTTCTCAAATTCTTTTTATTGAATGAAAATGCCAGCTCAGTGTGGATGTAGGCTAAAACTGAGTTATCAAACAACTGAGTGTGACACATAGTTGTCACCATGACACCTATCAGTTGTATTTTCTGTTGAACTAGTCAAATGATCAAGCCAAACAATTCAATGCCCTTTCTTTTCATTCTGTTTTTATGGGGAGGCTAGGACTGTAAAAGTCTGCTCCCTCCCCACAACAAACATGGCAATGCCTCAACAATGTGTTCAGCTTGTAATCCTTCCCAATGAAGAAAAGAAGAAAATCACAATGAAAAACATTTTCAAATAGGGTTAGTTTGTGTGTCTGTTAGGTACGTACGTAGGGAGCACCTGCGTTTGTTCCTGAGTTTCTTCCTCTTGTTGAGTCCGGCCTTGGAGGGGGACTCCTCCTTGAGTTTGGCCTGGCTGGACATTTTGGAAGAGCTCTGCTGGCTGAAGTGGCTGGGGACGTGGCGAGCTAAACCTCCTTGGGAAGCAAAGCTGGCGTTGCAGCCACCAACTACACACTGCAGCAGAGCACGAAAACAAAGACCATTTGGTTTGTTTGCTGCTTAACAGGGACCGATGACAACCTTTTAAGCAAACTACTAACTAATTTTATTTTAGTTTTGGGCATGGTAGAGTAGGTATTGGTACTTAAATGCATTCATTGACACATACTATCACCAACATACACAAAGGAAACTGTCCGATGATGATGATGATGGCGGCTCAGACTAGATATCGATACTATAAACATTACTCATAAACAGTCTATCACTTAGCAAAATTCATTGATCATCAGAACTTGGAGAGAGAGCTGCAGATGTTCATTGTATCTGAGTTACAATTTAGTGTTTGTTTTTTTTACCTTGAAGGGCTTATCTCCACTGTGGGTCAACATGTGCCTCTGGAGCCAACTCTGACTGGTGGACGGTGTGTTATACACCTTACAGCCCTTCCACAGACACACAAACACCTGAGGGATAAAGAGAGACATAAAGAGAGGAGAAGGAAAATAGAAAAAGACAATGAAAAAAAAAGCGGGGCAGAGTGAAAACAGAGGTTAGCTGCCAAGACAGCTTTGAGAGGACAGAGACACTACACTACAGGAGATTTCTCAAATTATATACATCCTCGTCCTTACTTCCACTCTCTGGAGTCTGGAGACTTTCTTGGATGCAGCCTACAGGTGGAAGAGGTTCAAGTGCTCTCTGGTATTTTTTTGTCTTTAGTTAAGAAATAGAAAATGTCAATGTGTAAACCTAAATCAGTGTGTTAAACACACATTTTTGCATTGCACATGTTCTCCACACTTCATACTGACCATATTTTACAGTATATCCTCTTCTTTTTAAACACTGTTCAACTCGTTTTGTTTTAAAGCATATTTTACTTTCTATTATAATCCCCAACTTTGTTTTCTTCTAATGTTAAAGCAAATTCCTTGAATATGAAAACCTACTTAATAATAAAACTGTTTCCGATTCTATGTCCCTAAGGAATGATTACTGTGTACAATATAGTGTACTTATGTTACTCTTGGACTGGTGCAGGCTTGTATGACCAGACAGTAGTAAATAAGCATGAGCATGGTGGCAGTGTGCGTGGCTAATCGTGGCCTCTCATGTGTCTGCGTATGTTCATGTATGTGTATGTACTGTGTGTGGGCACATGTACTTATTTGCTTGTCTGTATACATATACTCTATTTTTTTTATGTTTCTCTAGATGGCTGCTCTCCAGGTCAGGGTGGGTGGGTTGTTTGTTTAGAGTGGGAGAAAAGGAAAAATGGAAATATCATTCCAAGTATATATTTAATGTGTTAAGTAAATACTTACTGTATTTTGTACTTGTTTGCGTTTCCAAATAAAAAATATCAATTAAAAAAACAAAACAAAAAAAAAAAAACTTTCTGATTCTGACCATCACAGCTGATTCATTTTGTAAAACTGTCTTGACTGTGCAGGCAGAAACTTAAAAAATATTGTTTGTTTACCACAGCTTTGTACATAAGGTATATTCTGAGTGCATATTGATTTAATGATGCTGCCAACTAGGTGGCATGAAGTATTGAGCAATCAATAAACTCTGGCAGTTCACACAAAACCACAAAAAAAAAAGTATCACTTAGTTACAAGCCATCTAAAGGTATCAAAAAGCATTACATTCAAGTGTGTCAGACCTTTTCAGGATATCTTAAACCGCATTTCAGACAGATATTTGGTCAAATCATCTTTTTCTTATCTAAAAATTGCACACATGTAGTATATATGCAATACCCTGCAGAGGTAGGTTTAATGTGGGAATATGGTAATTTGAGTTTGTGAAGTTAATCTACATTTTGCCAACAGGTAAGTGCAAATATAAAGTAAAAAGACAGTCTTAGATTCAGTGGCATGTTTAAAGATTCATATCAACATAGTGTGGACTGTCATGCAGAAGAGGTTGACTTATTTTGACAAAGACATTAAAAGACAGCTAAATTAAATTATATAAGAATGTTAGAGGCAATTATGACCTAACAAATTAAAATTAAAGCCTAATCAACAACTTTTTAAAGGATTCTTTTAGGCTTTTATTGCCTTTATTACAGTGCAACTAAAGAGTGAGAAGAAAAGGTTAGAGAATGGGGATGACAGGCAGCAAAGGGCTGTAGGTTGAAATCAAACCTAGGCCGCTGCAAAAGAATCAGCCTACTTGCGAAGAACATTCTCCTGGCTGAGCTAGAGGCCAACCCTTTGAAAACTTAAGGGGTAATATTTATTAAAAATTTTAATTTAAGACTTAAGGAACTGCAGACACCCTGAATTACTTAGCTCTAATGGTATCTAGCAATGCAGAACGGTTTAGTTTTTTGTTTTCCAGGTTTTAAGATGGAACTCTGTCTCCACCCCAATAAAATGGAGGTGAAGGTTATGTCATTTGTAGTTTTCAGAGCATTGATAAACTATTTTTGAAAATGTTTGACAGCAGCATCTCTTTTCAAAAACAGTGCGCTTGCTACTCCAGATAATTCACAGAATGCACTGTGGACAGTTCTCAAAGGGAGTATTTTTAAGCAGAAAGCAGCTTCAGTGCCTTTAGCGATTTAAACCAACCTTTTAATAGTCAATGGGTGTACGCAGTCCGACTGCAGCAAATCATTCAACTCTGTCTTTGGTGTCTGGACTGTCAATGTTAAGCTACAGCAAAAAAGGACATTATCTTGCCTGGCTACCTGTTGGACAGAATAAAGGAGATCAAAACGAAGCTTGTCCAAAAGTTTAAAATCTACTGACCCCTCCTCTCTGCCCATCCACGTGAATGCCCCTGATGTGTTCGGCCAGATCAGGACTTGAGTTGAAGTACTGGGGACAGAGGTCCCAGCAGCAGGGGTAAGCCACTGTCTTAGTCCCAGAGGAGCTGGAGCTGCCCTGTCCGTTCATCATAGCTGGGGTGGAGCGCCCACTCGACCCCATGCTCTCCATCTCCATCAGGGTACTGCTGATACTGAGAGATGAGAGAGAGAGGGAGAATACAGTCCCATTGTTGTAAAACATGTGTGCCAAGGCCATGCAGAATATCTTCCTAGCTTAGATGAGGCTTTGCACAGCCATGAAGAACAGGTGCAGATATTACAAGCCACATTAAATAGTCAGTACGCGTGAAAGCCTTCAGGCTGCAACTGATTTTTCACGCATGCCACTTTTATCACTCATGCCAAATCAATTATACTGCTACATTCAATGGTCCTAGCATTATATTATTAATTTGCTGTGCTGTCAACATCACCAAAGAGCTCACAAGCAATAGTTTACTCATCAGTCATTCAACAAGTAACTGCTACTTGTTACACTTACCAATGTTTTGGTCAGTTTTATGAATGGGATCAGTAGTACCTTTCAAAAAATGTAATTTACCCTTGGATGTTTGGCCTTTACTGTGTGGAATGATGCATATGCAGATGTTTTTCTATGCATGGAAAATGAAGGTTAAGTTTCTCTGTATCTACCTTAAATTTGTCATATGAATTATAACATTAGTCTGTTTGTACACAAGACATCTGCTGTACACCTGTCTGTCCTGGGAGAGGGATCCTTCCTCAGTTGATCTTCCTGAGGTGTCTTAGATTTTTTTCCTGTTAAAGAGGTTTTTTGGGGGGAGTTTCTCCTTATTGCTGTGAGGGTCCAAGGACAGAGTGTATCCTATGTTGTACAGCCCTCTGAGGCAAATTGTGATTAGTGATATTGGGCCATTTAAACAGAATTAAATTGAACTGAACTAAGCTGAAGAACTTTACCTACAAGATGATTCTGTGACTAATTTGGAAGCAAATAATGGTCCAATGTGCAGGTTGCACAAGTGTGATGGGGACATCTGAAACCTCCTTCACACATGTGCTGAAAATTGACTTTCCACCAAAGACACATCTTGCATACAGCAGTGACAGTTTTGCAATGTACTTTAATAAAATATACACTGATATATTTGCATTTAGATGCATAGATTGTGACTTTTTCAACAAGGGAGTAGGAGTATATGTAGATGTTTTTTTTAACAAGATGGAGTTAGGTACACTTTAGGAGGAAAACTATGTTACAATTAATTAGAGTAAAGTATCTGTGTTTTAAAACATGTCTGGTCTTATTGTTACTAGCTAATATTAAATAAGACCATTTAAAATGAAAATGGAGGATGTTTTTGGTTCGTAACATAAGTGAGGGCATTTCTCATAGCTTGACCTGTTAACTACATTAACTCTAATTAGGCTAATTGTTATCCGGTGCTCGTTAACGGCTGGGATGAAAGGACCAACCGTCCGTTGCTAACGTTACCATAACCTGTTCAACTGGTGAAGAATGACCGTTTAAATGTCTCCGACCAACCTGTCCTCCGAGTCCATACGGCTCAACGGTTCACCATCTGAGGATGATATCTCCACACTCGGCCGCCTCTTGTCGCCCAGCTCCCCGCCTCCGGCTTTCTCACCATCTTCACAAACTGTTTTGCTCTTCTCGCAGTTTATCCCCGAGCACCGGCTGTCCTCCCCGGGCTCCTCCTTCGCTTCTTTCAACGCGGTGTCGCTGGCTGGTTCGGTGTTACCTTCCCCCGGGCTTGGCTGGGACTCCGGTTTTTGCTCCGGTTCTTCAGGAGCAGCTACCGCCGCCGCCTCCTCCGCCTCCTGGTTCGCCGTTACAGCACCGTCGTCTGTCACCGCCTCGCTCGCGGCCTTGTCTGCCGCCGCAGCGGGCTTCTCCTCGCCGGCCTCCGTGTCCGCCTCTTCCATTTTCGGTTCTACGCTACCGCCTGGTTCCTCTCTTTCCGGCTCGGCGGGGGCCTTTTCTTTCTCCTCGACGCCGCCGTCCTTCGTCTCTGCGGGCGGTACATCGGTGTCAACAGTCAGCGCTGGTGTTTCTTCTGGAGCCGTTGCGGCCATTTCAGCGGCTTACGTGCTGTGGGACACTTTCGGTATTAAAATTCAGCCGTGGCACCGAGACGCTCCTCTGCAGACGAAGGGCTGGGTCAAATCGCTCTAGCTGCTCTCTGATTGGTCCACAGGCGGCACGAGGAGGAGAAACTCTGACGTTGGTATTTAAACTTTCCATGTGTTTGCAGCTTCTTTTAAAGATGGAAGTCTTTGTTTACTACAGCATCACATTAACTGTGCATTAACTTTAGTTTTATTATTTAATACATCTGATGTTATGGGTCTTTAACGGTACACTGCGGTGGCTTTACTCGTGATTCATCATTTTCCCATGCTCTCAATCATAAGCCATTAATATGACAAACTTTTGGGTTACCAGATTGTGAAAAATCTCTTTATCCTCCTCCAGCAGAACCTCTTGTCTTCTGGAAAAGCCTGCCAGGATCAAAATCAAAATCAATTATTAATATCTTATCTACAGTTATAACTCCTTGATGGCTCATTAGAAAGTGTTAAATCCACAGGCATGTATTAATAAACATTTATTTCTAGATAATTGATGTTCAGGAGTCCCACGCTGAAACTGGGTGACTTAAAAAAGACGTAACAGATCGACATCAGTTTTCTTGTGCTGCTTTCGGATGCCTTTCACAAGTCTATTTAACCTTTGCCGAGCAAATCTGATTTATTTTGAAAACATGGGAAAAAGACAATGAGAAACTTGGCGAGAAATGTCCTGCAAATTGCAAAAAATCAGTAGATTTTAAAAAATTATTTAAAATAAATTATATTTATAATTATTCTACTCACATGTTAAAAAAATGTATCACAGAATTAATATATTCTTGAAAAAAAATTTTTTATTTAATTTTGTAATTCTCTAATTTTCTCAGACTTTCACTTTTTTACTTTACTAATTTCTTTCTAATTTTGGGGTATTTTATTTCAAGATGCTCATTGCTTTGTTCCTTTTTCTTTTTTTTTAAAGAAATCAATGTGCAAGCAAGAACCAATGCTTAAGAGTCCCAGACAAATTTAGGTTATAAAGAAAAGGAAACACAGTAATTTAAAAAGTTTGAACTCGGTACAGGAGAGCTAATAAAAATAAAACAATAAATATATAAATAAATGAATAAAATAAAATAAGTCTTAAAAAGATACCTCCCCTGTTAAATAACAACAGCCAAAATAATCTTTGTCTGCAGCAAAAAAGTGTCTCCTCTTATTATGATGGAGGGATCTACATCTCTTATAAACTCATCTTTCGCTTGGACAAATGTTCTTTACAATAAACGGATAAATATGAATGGTTAGTTGATGACTGGTGTCTGAAGAACAAACTGATTGAAACTATTTGCAAATTGAGTCCTTTTCAGGTGTTTTTTGAATAATAATAATGTAGATGTTGATTATAGTGATAGAAGTAGCTTGTTCCAAAGAGATGGTCCTCTATATTTTAATCAATATTGATTTAGTGAAGTCTGAGGAATTAATCCAGTTGTTAACTTAACTGGAAAAAGGTTGCATTTATTGTATAGCATATTAAAACATTGGAGGAGCTTGACAAAGGATAAGCTGTTGTCATTTTTCAATGACAAATATAAACTGGAGCCATCCAACTTGGGCTCTGTGAGTTTAAACTCTGGGAAAGATGAGGTCTCTACTGCCGTAACTGCTGTGGAAAAAGACACTGCAACATTAACACCACAAGAGGGAGGCATCGTTCTACATTTAAATTGGCTGTTGGTAACACTGAAGACCTTAGGTCAGAAAGACTATATTAAGTCATCCCACGTTCACCTCTGTACCCAAAAATTGAAATGAATCTCATGGCAAAATTCTAAATGTTTAGATTTTCTAGGATATACTTTTCAATATTGAGTCCAAATCCAGTCAGTCCTGAGGTATGTTAGAATATTTTGCTGAATCCAAGTCCAAAGTTCTTATGTTGCAGGACAAAGCTAAACTTGAGCTGATGAACAAGAGTTAAGTTTACAAGGCTTTACTCTCAGCTTGTCCACTACAGCTGGCTACAGGAGTGGTAAAAAACAAAACCCAAAACACAACCACTTATTAAGAACAGCAACATTTATTTAACATGATATAAAACAGATGGAATATGAACATTTGCAAATCAAATCTAGTATGTAACCATATGTTGGATACATCCTTCCATCCTGCTGCACCATGTACATTATATACACAGTAAACCTCTGATAATTACACTTTGTACACACACACACACAGACAAAAAAATCCTGGATCCATTAACGTTTTATTTTTATTGCTTTTTACATGTGCTAATCTTTTTGTTTTTATATATACTTTTAGTTCCAAGACTTCAAACCAACACGTCATAAAATAGAACCAAACTCTGATTTAATTTTCCTTCTCTCAGTTTAAATATATCTCTCAGCATTAAAAAAAGACAGTATAGAGTGACTTAAACATTCACATATGTGTCGGCAACAATGCGACTGGGACTGCAGAGGATCCCGTTTTTAAATAATTACAACCCAGAAATTACAAATAATCTTTGTCTGCAGCAATATAGTGGCTCCTCCTTTTATTATGATGGAGGGATCTATGTCTCTTATAAACTCGTCTTTCGCTTGGACAAATGTTCTTTACAATAAATGGATAAATATGAACGGTTAGTTGATGACTGGTGTCTGAAAAACAAACTGGGTGACTTATAAAAGACTCAAGCAAGCTAAAATTATGAGAAAATATGTTTTTAACGTTGTAGGAGAGGTGGTGAAACGTACGGAAAATGTCGTCACAGGCCCTTAGGCTCACAACAGAGCTCAGTCTATTAGCCTCATATATATACACACACACAGACGTTGGCCCATACTCAAAGAAGAACCTAATAAAACCATATAAATTAAGAAAATAACCTTAAAAGCCTTGTAAAAACTGAAAATGGAACTGCAACAATAACAGTATCAAAGCTGTGTTGTGTGGCGCCCTGAAGAGGGGAACTAACAGAGAAATGTCACAGAGAAACTTTTGTTTGTGGCATAAGAGCTTAAGACGTCACAGTGAGCATACAGAAGTCAGAGGTTAACACCCCAGAGTACGGAGTAGGCAGTTTCACTCTCTGTAGGCCATGGCCTTGTGCTGATGTCCTCGGGGAAGTATTCTGGGGCATCTTTACACCTCCACTGCTGTTTCCTTCATGTGTAGGTTTTCACTGAGGCCAGGGCCTGTGCTGCAGAGGGAGGAGGAGAGCATTTATTACGGGGGCAAAGGTCAATTATGCTGCAAAAATTATACTATACAATCAATATGTAACATTTCCCCAAGACTCAAAGCTCTACTACACACTTAGTGGCCACCTGAATAGACGAATGAAATCCAATACAACTGACATAAAACTGTATTTATGATGCCAGTAATGTTCAGTTTTTGTTGACACTGTCAGATGTGTTTTATGTTTTAGCTCACAATATAATAGACAAGTACAACGCCTCAAAGTGACTGTCAAAGGTACAGTTAGTTAACTTTAATGAAAATAAGTTTGCGTCATATTTGCTGAATTCAGAATCACAGGAGTCAGATAGTCTGTGAAAAAAAATCCTGTCCCTCCTCTTCAGAGCAGAGGAGTCTCTAAGGCCCCGTTTGTACCGAGCAGTGCGGTACAGTTCAGTTTTCCACTGTGAAAATTTGTGGATGGTACCAATGGAACTGTTCTGTACTGTCCCCATGTTTGGTCCCCCCTCTGTTGGGGTACCTAGCACACAGATCTGGTACTAAAAGGTGGAGCTGTGAACACTGCAGTCTGCTGATTGGTCAATAGAGGACGGTCACTCTGCTCAGGGCGGAGTCGTGGCTGGCTTTGAGGCTCATGTAACCACTGTTCATACTGTGGAGAGTTTTATTAGAGTGTAACTATAAAATGAAAGGATGTTTTGCTGCCTCTCGCAGCAGCTGGAGCTGGGGAAAAATTAATTCACTGGGCCGACTGCCGGCGACTTTTAAGCTGGAACGTTTACTTGTAATGTTACTCAATGTATGAGTTGACGACGTGAATTGATCGACACACCTTAAATTTCAATATGACAACTTTGACCATCACTTTAGTTGTTATATGACATACACTTTTAGTAATGAGTGGATCTTAAAGCATTTACATTTATTAATTTTGACCTGGTTATGTGAACTGCATATATTCTAATCTTCACTCAGAGAAAAAAAAGTGTTGCAGAGCTTCATTCCTGTGAGCTACAGCAACATTAAACCGCTGAGCTTGCCTGAGAAGGACTAAATGCACAAACCTGCTGTATCTAAATATCCCATGGAGAGAGAGTCTCAGTGCAGCCTGTTTTATTTTTTTCTGAAAATATCAGTGTGCAGCCTCGTTCTGTGGACGATAAACGAGGCGCAGACTTCCATCTGTGTCACTGATAATGAGGAAATACAGTGAGTGACAACAACCCCGCCCACATTTAAGGGTATGGTTTGCAGTGGAAACGCTAGGGTCTAGGTACCATGTCTAAAGGGTTACTTTTGGTTCCAAAGGACCCATACTGAAAGTGTTTGGTGGAAATGGGGCTCAATACATAGGGCTGGGTATCCAACATGGTTATGGGGTCACAAGCCTTCTTATTTTAGAGCTAAACAGTACACTGAAAAATGTTTCTGAAAACAACTGAGGTGAGAAATAGGTGAGGCAGTAACAGATTCATATTTGATCGATGCTGCCTAGTTTGACCCACAGTTCACGAACTGTGACTGACACAATTGACAGCGGCATTTGAGACTCCTCAGCTCTGACTGGCTGTTTCATTCACATGCAGTGATGCTTTTAGAGGTGCTATGAGGAAATACAGTAAGCAGAGTAATGTGATTTTTACAGATCAACTGTCTCATACTTCTGTGTGGATACAGTGATAGTTTCAGCCAATGTGATAAAAAGTTATCTTTTTAAAAGTCACCAACTGCAGCTCAAAGTCACACCAAAGAAGGTAACACAATGGTGAGTGAGAGTACGGCCCACTGATGAAAGCCTCTGCATCTGCAGTATTATAAACTAGGTGCTGAGGGAGACATTCCCGGGAAAAATGACAAGTGGAGCACGGTCATTAATAATCCGCTCTCGCACACACCAAAACATACATATATGCACACACCCACCCACACACCCAACCGTCCATGCTGTGTTAACCCTTTTATCTCGCCAGCTGCAGGGCTCATAAAACAAGCTGATATGAATGCCAAACTGCGCTGCCCAACCCACGAAAATGAGCGTTAATCAACCGCCTGAATTTTATTTTCTAGATTTAAATTCAAAAGTAAATGGCTGTTATTGAAATGAATACATTTTAAGCTGTACTATTGCACACAATGTTTCTTTAAGTTATGTCTAACTTAATCATAACATTGCGTTGTTACCATTTGACCCACCTGCCTGAACCTGTAATACCTTCTAGTAAGCTTATCCGAACCAGCAGGTTGTGGGTTGACTCACACATCACTATCAGCCTGGTTTCAAGCCAACAAATATTGCCATAAGTGCCGCCAAAGAGAACAAAACAGAGATTTTTAAGATTGTAACTTAAACTACGACCTCAGTCATAAACATATAATTTAATTTAGTCAGTTCTGACAATGTCAACAAATACTGACCATTATAAAGTTTGTAAAGGCACACATTATGGCTGAGCTGTGCACTGAATTGCATTAGACCGTACAGGTAAAAGTGGCCACTGAGTGTCTATTACAGTCATTTGAGTCGTATAATCATATATAATTATATAATTATTATATAATTATAATTACAGCAACACTGAGTCGAGTCATGTGACGACACAGACTGCAGGAAATATCACATGATGAGAAAAAACGGGTTCTACTGCAACACAGGATACATACAAACATATCACAAACAGTTCCCCTCTTTTTTCAGTGTAAACCTTATAACTTCTCATTAACCCCTTCATTCTGACATGCTTTTTCTCACCAGAGACAACAACTAAAACAATGAGAACACTTTAGCATTGTGAGTATGGACAAAACAGGTGGATGAAGGCCCTTACTGGTGCTACTACACACACATGAAGTGAGACCCATCAGTGAGTTGAGGGGGTGTGTTAGGAGACTGTGGAAGGGGTGGGGAAGAGGACGACGGGCTTTTCACTGCAAAGAAACAGAGCGACATGTCGAACACACGCAGGCACACACACACACAAAAAACCAAGTCAACAACAAGTCAGTGAAGAAGGAACTACAATGATAAATGACTGAGCAAATACATAATGGAGGCAGCTGCAGTTTGATAAACCATAATAAAAAAGCAATGATCTTTAAGAACATGCTCACGCTGGCTTTTGTTATATCATATGCATTCTTCTGATCACCCACCACCTCCTCCCTCTGCTCTCTAGAGATGTACCTGCAACGAGCTTGCTGCGCTTGGAGGCCTCTGCTGCCAGCTCGTAGGAGATATTAATCATCTTCTCTTTCTCCTGTACGGTAACCTCCACTTCAGTGTCCTCCTCCGGGCTCAGAGCCATACTAGGCAGCACATTCTGCATGCTAGGAGCACACATACACATAAAAAACGGTCTCTATAATATGCAGTATACAGCTGTAACTGTAAACATAGCTTCAGGATAAATACAATTACCCTGGGACGGAGATGCTATCTCTTTTAAATCACTTTACAAGTGGTGACATTTAGAATAAAATGTCACAGTGGCGAGGAGATGAGAGCGAAATCTTTTCTGCACATCTAAGACACTGATCTGCATGGGAGGCAGTGTAGCCTCTTCTGAGCCATCTATGGCGATATCCTGATCTGACCCCTAATCTACCCCTCATTTCTAGAGAGAATTTCATGCACGACCTCTGCTGAGAAATATCAGCGCTCCCCTGCAAAGACAGCCCTTAGTCCAAAGGATCCCTACCCAACATCAAGCGTCTTTGTAGATCTGTCCTTGCTCATATAAAGTTACTGATACAGACAGATTACGATGAGGTGTTTACCTGTTTTTGGCTATGAGGGCTTTGATGCGATCAACCTTCCTCTGCTTATCAGCCTCCTGCTCAGGGCTCAGAGCCTCCTCGGGGTCTGACTCCACGTAACGCTCAGGAATCAACACTTTGTCAGGCACAGAGAGCTGAAGAAAGACATACAGAAACACTTTATATAACACACTTTATACAAGCAAATGAAATGCTATGCGCTTTACAAACAAACGCAAAAACCACAAGCTAAAAATGTCAACAACCAAAATATGCAGATATAAATCAGGAAATGACATTCATAAACAAACAACAGATGTTCATCATCGCCATTATCAGTACAGGGAGGCTGCTCCACATTTTTGGGTGTGTCAGAACTAAATGGAGCATCACCGTAGGCTTTGTCCTCGAGCGAGAGACACTTAATGTGAGACACTCTGCAGCCTGCAGAGATCAGTGGGGAACACAAGCTGTAAGATGTTTATTGATGTAAGCCAGAGAAAGGGCGTGAACTCTTGTGAAAACAGCAAGAAGCACCTTAAAATCAAGTGTATGGCTCATGGCAGCCTATGAAATGATTTTAGCATAAGGAGTGTGTACAGTGTAGTGTCATGCACATGCCTTTGGAAATATTCCTGCCTACAGTGTTTTCAACTTTGGATTTTGGGAGATTTACTTCTTTTTTTGTGAGCAAATTTTATTCAGCAATTTGCATATATGATAGTACAGTGGCACAGGGTCATGTTTTTCTTTTTAAACAGAAATATCAACCTTTTTAAATAAATAGATAAAGAATATTGATAAAAAAATAAAAGTCAGCTGGTAATACTAAAGATCAACATGCCAACCGAACCTTGTCTGCATCCTACAAGATCACAATCCCAAATGTATGTACCCACACTGTTACATCTCCACACACAGTTGTGGTCAAACTTATGTACTCTTACTTTTGATAAATGCTGCTGTTGTCCCTGGATTTATATGAGAAGAGGAAGGATCGCCAGCTGCTAGGCTAATTTATACAATGTAAAATGCCATAGGCTTGTGCTAATAATGTTGCATGATGCAAGCATGATGTATTTGTGTGGAAAATGTGTCCAGATAAAGACAAGTGTTTGTCTGTGAATGCTGCGAGTTAAAGTGAAGCTGATATGTGTATTTGTGTTTGAAATCATCTCGATTAAGCCATGTTTAATGTCTGTTTAATGTGTGTTTTGAATCAACTAAACTTTACAGCACTTCACAGAAACCTCCACCGCCAACTTGTGTTTTGGAGGTGTGACTGCAGAGTGACACAGACACACCACCGCACAAGTATAAATGCTCACAACGGCGAAGGCTACGGCATAGGGCCTGCTGCACAATTATAAATCCTGCTTAATGGGTTAGATTGCATTGTTTTAAAGTGGGATATGAGAGGCTGCCACTGTTTGTAAAAATTCTCAGCTGAGCCACAAACAGAAGATTTTATCTTTTCCAGTTTCAGAAATGACATTAAATCCCACAGCCATTACATATTTGAGGGGGGGTGAGCAATTTTCCCCCCCCCCAAAAAGGAGGATTCAACGACAAGCTATGAAAGAGGCAAAAGAAATGACAGTAGTCATTCTAACACCCTCCCTGGGGAAACCAAAGATGAGCTGATGGGTCTAGAGTCAGTTCCAATATCTTTGACATAACATCAAATAAAGATCTCCAGTATTCGACTGGGCTTGGGCATGACCAGAACGTATGAGTCAAGTTCGGTAGACTGACTTCTAACGCAAGTGCTGAATTGCAGCGATGATGATATGAGAAATATGTGAAATATGGTGTCAAATGCACTATGATCCACAGAACTATGGTTCCTCATCTAGCTAACATCAAAGGACAATTATCCTTTTCAAATTTTACCTGTCAAATAGGACAAAAAAAATCCCTTTTAATTCATGCATATTAATTTTGCATGTGTTAAATGAGTTTAATATTGAAGTAACAAGAGGTGTTTTAATTACACTAACACCATGTAATTGTGACCCTTTCATTAATTATTACACTGTATTTAAAAGTACAAAAAACCTGCTTAAAAACAGAGTATTTTTATTAACAATAAAATCCATCACACTATCTGATGTTGGTAAACATTTCCTAAACTATTTGCCTGTAATAGTATTAACCCTCTCAGTCTGATGAGTAGACAGCCAACTGTTGTGCCTTACCTCTCGGTCCACATTTAAATGGTCAGACTGTGAGGCTTCTTTGAGACGGGCGATCTCCTCTGCAGGCGTCTCCTGCTCCCTCACCACCTCCTGCTGCCTGAGTGAGGCCTCCAGCTGCTGAATGTCACTGCTTATCCCCTCATCTCTGCGCCTCACTTGAGACTAAAAACACAGACAAAACAAACAAGACAAAAATGTAGAGAGATCAGATCACATGACCGGATTCCAGGATTTGATATCAGTTTACTCTGAACTTGAATGCTGCCTTGGTGGCCGCAGCGGTCGCTTGATACCTGCACGCTGCGATAATGGTTTTCTTTTGTAAATGAGTGACTGCGAGAGGGTGTGTTCTCCTGGCTGCCACCCCGGATGTGGAGGCCTTTCTTTTTCTCCCTGAGGGCACCCTGCTGGTGGCGGCGGATCCTCTCCAGCTGCTCCTCCACGCTCATCCTGGGCCGGCCGCTCTCTGCAGCACACAGCTGCTGCTCCACCGCACTGCGTGGACGCTCCTGTTAGCCAGATGAGGACAACCACAGATATGCACCCACACCACAGAGGCACATAGAAACACAAACAACACACAAGATAAATAGAAGTTAACAATACTGCATCGTGCTATGAGACAAATGTCACCATGGTGATATTTTACTACACAGACCCGCAGTTTGGGTGTGTAGCTCAGTGGCGTCATGGTGTGGTTCGGTCAGATCTTATAATGCAACATTTGCAGTCAATAGGGTATTGTTGAAAACAGTTTAAATTTAACCAAGTAGAATAATCGCATGTTCTCCAGCATTACTGCACGTACTGGAAAATCATTGTGCTTCTTTAAACAAAGAAGTCAGGAGTGACATAATAACCACATTGTGAAATGGCTCTTTAATGTTCACTCTCCTAGAACCAAAACCTGACTGGCTGCTGTGCGCACACACGCTCCTGCTGGCACACATGGATGCACTCAGAGAGGCTGCGGGGCTGTTAATGCCTGAGCAGGAGAGGCTGATGATGTGAAGTGAACTGAGGAGAAGTTGTTCACTTTCACGTTTGTGGCGTGCTGGAGGGGCTGTCAGATCTGGATTTAGTCCAGAGCCTGAGGACGCAGCCTCCACTGTCCAGATTGTTTGAGAGGCTGGTATCCAAGGGCCTCAGCTGAACTCTAAAAGCCTGTGACACATTCTCTTACAACCAGAGGCTATACGGCCTACAGGGAAGACTACCGTACTGTATGTGTGCATGTGTGTGCAGCTGACATTTTACAGTTCATATGGGTTCATTTATGCTATATGTTCATCTTTTTTCCAAACACAAACACATACAGACACACCAAAAACAGGACACACCCCAGTGTGGTGCGCTAATGACATGGTTAGTATATTTCAGTTGATAGTGTTTGAGGCTGGAAACTGTGTAAACCAAACTTGGCATCTCGTCATGACAGCCTGGCTTTAGGAGCATGAGTCACACCCTGGTCATGTGATGCGTGGCCTCCTCTGCCACTTGTTAACTTCCAGCTTAAAGCTGGAGTAGGCAGTTTTATTTTGGCATCATTGGACACAAATCCCAGAACAAAAGTGGACTGAGAGAACGCTCAACTTCTGCAGCACCTCTTAGCTTTGGTTTTATACGATTTAGAAAAACTAGGCTGTGACGGGAGTCTTTGACAATCACAGGTAATTTCATAGAGAGTGTTGCTATTGTCTGTTCTACAGAGGCAGATGTGCAGAATTCCTGATTAAATGGCGGAGAATCCTGCAGAAAAAGTTGCTATTCCAGCACTGGCAACAACTGTCTGCACTGCAAAGCAGCTCAAAAATGCAGAAAGACTTACCAAGTCTAAAAGAGAGTCTGACAATAAACAAAGCAAAGTGTTTCAGAGATGGAGAGAAAATGTTTTTAGTAGTTTGTAGCCTTCTCCTACTGGAACCAAAAGCTCATAGCTGCAGCTTCAAGGTCACATTTATGTAACTAATGATAGCTAGAGCCTTGAATCACAGTGTGTCCTCTGCTGCACTCTGCACACAGGAAATAACTGCCAGTGCTTGTGTTTAGTCCTTCTCACATTTTAAAATTAGTTGCTGACAACTGATGGAAATATCTTGCAGCCTCCAGTGGTCCAAAAGATTAAAACATGCTAAGAACTATTTACAGTTTCTATTTGACTCACCGTCCTGGGGTCAGGCCTCTTGCCTTTTCTTAAGGTAACATATGAAGCTATGGAGGAAGACTCAGGCACTGGAGATTTGGTCCTGGGTGGGACGATGCCAACTGGGTAGGACCCCCCTTGCAGGTAAAAAAGATAAGAGGTTAGTAAGTGACTTGGTTCAGTGACAAAGCATTTGCTTTTATACAACATATGAGCAGCAATTAACTGAAGACTACAGTATATTTTAGGAACAATAATGTTTTATGTCATTGTTTGCACAATATCAAAATACAGCACGTGCGTGTACTTACAAGTAAAAACTGTCGCATCAGTTCAAGTATTTTTTTAAGTTTCAGGTCTGTGAGACCTTCAAGTTTAACCCCCAGAAGTAAACTCGACCGACAATTACACTATCTCCCGCAGCATTTGCAGCATCGGCAGGCTGCTACTATCGATTGTGTGGCGGTGCGGAACAAATGAGGAGCTACAGTGTAATCATTCAACTTAAGAACACCTGCATCACGCTGCGCAAGCTGTTTCACTAAATTTGGGCCAATTTGCTCTTTTAGAAATTCTGAACCATGTTTTCACAGAGAATAATTAGCAGATAACTAACTTATCACAGCACTGACACACAAACCTGAGCAGTATTGTGAATTGCACAGTGTAAATTAAATCCAGACAAATGGGTCTGGGTAAATGCCACCGTATCCATGGTAACCACTGTGCGCTGAATAATGGTTGCCATGAGATTTATTTTGTGATATACTGACTTGGCGTAATGCTCTGGGGAAAAAAGCCTGACCATGTATTTATGCTCTGTGTCAAAGTGATGCCTGTTTAAATACCACGGTTACCATGGCAACTGTCAGTGCGAGAGACAAGTTTATGGGGTCACAGAATGATAATTTTATCAGGCGACTGATCAACAAAATGGATGAATCACTGGAGAACTGCACAGTTATCAGACAGCGACATCGTGTTTTACTTGGCTTATTGTACCTTTGTTTCCAGAATGTTCTCTATCAGACGGGTGTTCGGATCTGTCCTCACCGTTGCTCTCATCCACTTCTGCCACTGTGGTGAGTTCTGGTTCACTCTTGTACAGCCTGTAGTCTGGACCCTGCACAACACGCACACACATTGATTTATAGTCACTGAGAGTTCGGGTCCAAAGCGAGATATAAAATAGAAAGTGACATTTTCTCTTACAGGAGGACTTGAAAGACAGCAGCAAACAAACATCCCTTTTCTACAAAATGATGCTTTTACAGACTGCGCAATTTTAATGCATAAATATAGACAGCTGGAATAAAAACTCTGGATGTTGTTTGGGTATGACACACAATTTTATAGTCAAATGAAAAAGTAGGCAGCAGTCAGACATAGCTCAGTTTGCAACCGAGGACAGAACACAACAAAACAGAACAAAATAACAACTCTTCAACACAGAAAAAAGGAAGACAAGAACTAAAAAGAGAAAAACAATGACACGCGAGAGGCTTAATCCAATTAACTGAAGAAAAAAAAAAAAAAAAAAGATGATGGAAGTGTGGCATCAAGAAAAAAAGAGAAATGATCCAACCAAAAACAACCCAAAAGACATGAGATGTCCGTCAAAACAAAAGTGAAACCCATCACAGCAAGCAATGACATGTGATGACACACATGAGGGCTGGGTCAACCAAGAGGTCAACGAGTCAACAAGCTTACGCTGTGCGTGCCATTCCTGTGATTGGCCTTCCTGTCCTCCGGCCTGTGGAGCGTTGAAGGGCGCACACCAGCATGAGAGGGCATAGGGGGCACGTTGGGGGGGTTGGGCTCATAGGACTGGGGTAAGGGTGGCCGCGGGGGTACCGAGTCCTCCTCCTGGGGATTATACATGGCATGACAGGACAGGAAGCAAGGTGACACATGGTGCCACCACGCACGCTCAGGGCAACCACCATCTGGTACAGAGTGGTTCTGGCCCACAGGATGGGCAAACCAGCTGATTAGCCAGAGAGGGAGCTCCGTGTGCTGTTACAGGATGACTGACACATCCACTCAGTACCACCACTCATACTGTCCATGAGCAGGGCTGGCAGTCTGAGCTCTCAGCTTAAGTTAGTCATCAGCTACACAACTACACGAGATCTGAGAGTAAAGCAAAGTGAATGCTGCAACCACAGATTATTTTCATGATCTGTGATGTTGAGTTTTTCTGTAGTGAGTGTACTGAGTCTACGGGACCGAAAGGTGGTCATTTGAGTGGGTCCCAGAGCTGCACGATAATGGCCAAAATGATGGCCAAGATTAATGTATTACAGTATAATGTACTGAATTCAGGTACATTGTATGAAGCTAAAAATATAGGGTTATTGTCTACTGGCGGTCCTCTGGAACCTCCGTCTCATGCTGCTGACACCGCCGACACAGAGTTTCAGAGAGCGGGATGACGGCAGATGGGCTGGTGTAGGATCTATGCAGAGCACAAAATACTAAAACACCAACACATCACCAACAGTATGATAGTAACATTCAAAACACAAGTTTCATTCTCAGTGGTTTCTGTAACATAAAAAATACTTCAAAAATAAGTAAAGTCACGCATCCCCCATGTGGCATCTGCACACACTGCGATGTGGCATCGCAGTGTGTGCAGATGCTACCAGATAGGCAGGGATCTCTGGGGGAAGCCAAACAACGTTCATCTGCACACAATGTGATAACACACAGCTGGTTGAACATCAGCAAAGTTTCCCTGCTTCCCTTCACTGGTTCCTGTACAGCAGGGTCGGTCTTTATTCACTGTTACAATCATTAAAAAGCAAAAGCAGCATGTGTATACATTCAGTAGGCTATATCTTCAGTAGCTAGCTAGCTAACCCTACACTTTTAAGGGTTTGATTTTGGTTTTGGAACAGGGAAGAAACATATATCTTTTTCCAACCTCTCCAGGTAACGAGTATCATTAATACATGACGTGCCCCAGGCACAACATTTAGCTCCAAATCCACAAAACCAGCCTGAAAATGAAGGAAATCTGAAATGACTGCATTAGAGTCAATGGAGCATAGCTGGCCCAATGCTACGTTATGATTGGCCAGTCTGCTTCTGGGGGCGGGGCTTAGCAAAGGGTCAATTCTAAACCCAAAGATATTCAATTACCAATAATATTCAAGACAGAAAAGGAACAAATCCTCACATTCTAGATGCTGGAACCAGCAAATGTTTGGGATTTGCAACAATGACATGATGAATATCAGAATTGCTGTTGATTTATTGATCAATGTATTGATTAAAAGCCTAGCGCTTTTTAATGCTACAGAATGGTACGACCAGGTGAACTATCTGTTAGTGGTGCCTCACCTCATTTTTGTGCTTGATGAAGTTGCTCTTGGGCCCATATATGTTCACACCATCAGCAGTTCTCTGAGCTTTATTTTTACTGAGCGCCTCCATCACATCCTGAATCCTCCAAAGTTCTTTCTGGATGCGGACGTGTTGCTGGCTGGGTGGCTCGGTCTGGGTGTGCACAGAAAACACACACAAATCACCAAATATTACCTGCAGATTATTAACGTGGCATCCTGGACCCAGGAGAAGAGCAGAGGAGCAAAGAAACAGGATGATGTGTAATTATCTCCTGATGACAGCTTTGTCTGAGAGTGAAGGGCACTTAAGAAGAGGATGTCCAGGCTCCCTGCAGGCTCTCTGACTTCTCCACTCCGAATTAGCATCAGCTCTGACTCAGGCTCAACCAGGAATAACTGTTAGAACAGTTTCTCTCTGTCTCTTCACTTCTCCCATGATGAAGGACAAGATAAAAGACAGACTTAATTAAGACCTGCTCTATCATCGCTACAGTCATCAATCACACACTATGTTGCTTTGATCTCTCAGTTACCTCCCTCCTCACTGCAGCTGAGGGCACTGGAGCACAGAAATCTTCTTTACTTTCTCCACAAAGTCAAAGAAAGTGTCTACAAAAAGGATGACTAGGTGTTCAAGGGAATCTGCCACATTTTCAGCTTTCTTTGAAGCTCTGCGGTGTACGTACCCCAACCAAAGTCTAACTATTATGCCATGCCAGTGTTAGACAGAACAAGCAGTGCAAGATTAAAGCTGTGCAGCTTCAGTCTCAAGAATTATCCTACCTGAGGGCTTCCCAGTGCTTCAAGCTGCTCCAGGAGGTTGTTCTTAGCCAGAGTCACATCTCCTTCCAACTTGTCATACTCCCTCCACGACCGCTCCAACTCCTGATTGAGGAGAGAAACACTTTGTGAATGACAATATGGAAAAAAAAAACCTCTTATCTTACAAGCACTCCTAAAGTGTCCAGCGTGAGTGTGCGTGAATGTGCTGTATGACTCACAGATGAGATTCTGGAGAGTTCTCTGCAGGTGCTGAGCAGGCCGCTCTGCAGTAAGTCTCTCTGCTGGATAACACTCTGCATGGCAGCAGGGTTATCAGAGCCCATCTCTATCTCCTGGCTGGCTGAAAGCAGTGCTGTCTCCAGGGTGTGCTGAAGGGACACACAATGGATCAAATACACATACAGTACAGAGTATGTAATTTGTCAATGTAACATTTTATATCAGCTAACTTTAGTCATAATGGATGATTTAAGCCTCTCCTGTCTTAAGCTTCCTAAAAACAGTGTTGCTGCAAGTGAAATATTTTCTTGTTTGTAGTTATTGTTTAGTACAAAAATGATAACAAATACCTACAACCCAATCCTCTGGTTGCCCTCTTTGACACCACCAGAGACGATGATGTATACCTGACTCCATTCCAACACCGTACACTGTCTTTTGTCACTCCGCTGGCCAGACGGGCATTTCTAATCAGATGGAGGGATGCTGCCCGCCCACCCATGCCCCGTGACTGAGGGACATTATGCCCTACCTTAATCTTGAGAGTACTCGCACAACGTCATTTTGCCAAGTAGGACATGCTCCTGGATCAACATCCCACATCACATTCTAGGACCAACATTGCAGTGCCTCTTAGAGCTAAGCTAGTTTTCCATTATCAAGTTTGTACAACTGAACAAAAATGTTGTAAATGTGTTAACTGCAGGAATTTGAACTCCAAAATGGTATTATCCTTACTCTTTGTTAGTAAACAGCTTACTTGTTAGCATAGCCTACCTACTTAGCAAGCTAACTTGCTAATATTCTAGGCTTTTGGTAAGGTTACTTGTTAGCATAGCTACCTAGTTAGCAAGCTAGCTCACTAATATTTTCATCTATTGGCAAGTTTACTCATTAGCATAGCCAACCTAGTTAGCAAGCTAACTCACTAACCCTGCAGTAGCGGAAAAGGTTTCTGTTCAGTGTTACTGAGGATTTTGTTTAATTGTACAAACTTCAATTTGGAATACCAGGATTTTTTTAAGATGCAGCACACTGATGATGTCAGAAGGTTGTGATTCGTTGATTGCAATAATGGTCCAGGAACGCAATGTGTGATGTTGATCCTGGAGCGTACTCTACTCAATTTGTAACTCAGATACTAAGGTGTGGGGCCCCTTTCTGAAACCCTTCCAGAGCTGTCAGTTAAACTTTAGACTTTGTGTTTGTTTCTTGATCTTGTTGCTTTCTGTCAGTGTATATGACATACTGATGAAGTACTGATAAAGTTCTGACCCTGCCTTTCACAGAGGCATCTATTCTCCTCTCTTTTAATATCAAGCCTGACTCTCAGCTCATCTGTCATTTTTCTTTACTATTCAAGAGATGAAGAACCGTCCTGTTATGTGGGGTTAGTGGAATACAACGAGGAGGACTGTGATTGGATTCCATGCTTTGCTCCTTGTCATATATATATGCTTTGTTAACTTTGACACTATTGTGTTAACCTGTTGAACTTTAATAAAAATATCCTTGATACAAAAAACATGACGACAAATGCCCGTCAGCACCCTTTTCAGAGCCAAAATATAAGCAGAAACACAAACTGAAGGAACCTTGAACCAGCTATTGTTTGGTAACCGTACTTGCACAATGACTTCATTCATAAATCCACAACCAACACTGTCAATTTATTGTCTGTCAACTGAAAAATCATTTACCATGCCAATCAGTTCAGGGCTTAATCTGAATATGTTATGGTTTATTTTGTTGGTTTTTATGGGCATGGAGGTAACTTACAGCGACACAGATATCTATAGACTATTTTCCTCTGCATTTTATGCATTTACTTTCATCAAATGCCACAGCTGTGTAAGTAAAGCCACACTTTCGAATGTGTTGGTGGCATCTCAGCACACTAAACTGCCAACTCCATCAAATACACCATGCTCAGCTCCACCACACCACAGACTGTATGGGTTGTAGCTGCTGCAGTAGTGGGCCGATCACACATTTAATTAAACTGAGGAATGCTTGTGGTGATTGGCTGTGAGCAAAACCATATAAATAGTTTTTTTCTAGATCTGGGAACAAAAAGGATCAAATGCACTTATCTTTGGCTGGAGAAGTTTGATACTACTTGGTACTGGGTTATTTCGGTCAATATCTTAACAGTATCGAGCACAGACACCCAGCCCTAACAGCAACCAGTACAATGTTTTAGTCTGCTCACAGCAGACAGTCAGATATGTTAACTCTGACATAGCTATGAAACCCTTGCAAGCCAGACAACTCTTTGAAGCTGTTGACAGTAGCTGGGCTGTTAAGCATTATAACAGGCTTTTGTTTCTCTCTCTCTCTCTCTCTCTCTCACAGTGTTGTGCATATAAACTAAACCCCAGCTATTCCTGTGATTTAAACAGAGAATAAACTGTTTATTTTTTTCTGTTTATTTTTTTCCATTTGGTCCTGTGCTTCTGTAAGCATTTCAAAAAGTGTTTTGTGTGAGAATGTAATGATGACAGATGTGCGGCGTTTAGTCACCTTCTCTCTGTACAGCTGCTGAAGTTTGTCCTCCTGCGTCCTCACCACTTTGTCCTGCTCACACAGTCTGCTAAGTTTGGTCTGGGGAGAAAACAATAATCATGTGTGACACATCATGTGTAGTTGAATCATGGAGCATTGTGTCCTGTGAGAGCGCAACACGGCACTTACATCAATGTCCACTTCTTCTGGCATACATGTATAGCCATGCTCCCTGTAGCCTTCTGGACTCAACTGTGAAGACAAACAGAGCATTAGACAGAGACACCAAACACGCACATACATATTAGAATCTGGAGATCTAATGCAGTGTCATGGCAAGGCTCTCTCACTGAGCCGCGGGATTTGTCCTTGGGTAGAAACTCATATTTCACTGAATCAGACAATCTAAGTTAGCAAACCGAGAGTGGGAGAGCAGCCAGTCTAAACACAATCTCTTCTCTGGTGATTCTGGTGCCTCGCGTTTCATCACCCACAATTGTTTGTCTCTATCAGCACAACGCGGTGGTTTTATTGTAAATGCAAGTGGAAGGCGTGTAAAACAATCTTGCTTACTAAACTCTAGAGTCAGCGCATACTGTAAGCTGGGTCCACCAACAGCACATGCTCTGCCGCTGATCAGTCCAAGGACTCTGCCTGTCTGGTAGCTGTGGTCAACTGAGATTGTGCTGTGCAGTGCAGTATTATTTTAGGATAAAACAACAGATATTCTTGGGACTTTTTAGCATACAGTAGTAATGCTCAGGACAATTTTAACAGCTATTTAATTACATAAATACAGGCTAAAACACAGACAAAAGCAGTTCAGTGTCAGACTGCACTGCTGTTACTTCTACACCACTTTATTCCATTACATCACTTATGATTATTATATTACAACATCCACATTTATGTAGTTAGGAAAGCAAGTAAAGACAAAAGTAAAACCTATGCTCTACACTTGTATTAATACGGCTCAAGTATGTATTATAAAGAACAAAAAAGTCACAGTGCTCAAACAGGGAAATGATTTCAACTGCATTGGATCCCATGTTTCCAGAAAAACCATTCATGACATACTGCTTCATCATTCATCCACTCTTTTAAATCTAATCTCTACATGTGCAGTCCATAATTATCAGGACAGTGAGACTGTAAGTCTGCGTTGTCTTGTGTTAGTAGTCACATTGGATATGAAATTACATGGCTACAAAGTCAAGGCACCAACTTTGAGCTTTCATTTACATCCTTATTGGGCCCCAAAATTAGAGGAACCCAGAATAATTGAAGAAATAATCATTCTTAAAAGAGTACTGTATAAGATTTAGGGGGATTTAGTGACATCTAGTGGTAAGGATTGCAGATTGCAAACATCTGAAACGTCTCCCGGTTAGAATTCCTTCAGTGCTCCTCTCTAAAACCACGGGCCAGGTGGTTAAAATCGTTGAAAACATTGAATCAGGCAATTTCACGTTACAAATCAGTGTTTGCCAATGTTCTGTGATGATCTATGCTCACTGTTTTTCTGATCCAGATGTTAAGGAGATTTTTACTGGGAGCCATATCATCCACAAAGCTCTCTTCCTATCTAAAACAAATTAACCCAATGATGATTTTGACTAGGACAAACACTGAATAAATCAGTTTCATGCTATAAAAATCTTTGTTATTTCTAAGCTGCTCATCATAGAGGGTCTGCAAACTACATTGGGTGATGCGAAAACTCGAATATCTAGAGCCAATGCTTGCTTTATTCTTTCTAGGCTACTGTAGAAACATGGTGGTGCAACATGGCCGACTCTGTGGACGAGGATCTGCTCCCTATGTACATGTAAAATGCAAAGTCTTAAGTAATGAAAACGAAAATTCTTATTTTCAGGTGATTATACACTAAAGAAAACATACTTATTTTATATTCCATTTCTGCCAATATATCCCCCACAATCCTACACACTGGACCTTTAATATATGGTTTCAAATCATCTGCATTCAAAGACTGGTTAGTCTACACCTACAGAAACACTTCCTCCCTCAGACTCTCTGCCAGGCCTGAACTGCAGCCATCTTCCCTTTGTGCTTGTTCTGGGGCTTTTTTTTGCTTCAAGTCTAAAAGTCTGGTCTTTAACAAGTGAAAAACAGGATCATATTGCAATTCAGATCACATATCTGTTGGCTGCGTTGTTCGTACAGTAGGTTTAGATTTCAGCCCGCACTTTCAAAAAAACCCTTCAAGCTAAGAGTCTGCACTTCAGCTTCATAGACATTGTTTAATTTTACATCCAATGCGCTGGTCTACAGAGCCAAAACAACACAAAATGACTCACTATCCAAATATTTTTAGACTCCACCGTATATCAACACCCCACACTCACACCTGCACTCGTTCACACACATTTCTCTCAACACCTTTTCCCTCAGCTGAGCCACACAGTACAGTTAAAGCAGGTGGGACCCGAGAACCACATGGCATTCCACACAGAACATGCAGACTCTCCCACAGCGCGGGGGGGTGGGGGGTGGGGGTGGGGTGGGGGGTCTCCACCGTGGTGTTGTGTGGTGTGGATTACAAGTGACATGGGGAAGAGGAGGAGGGAGACAGACTACTGGCAGCTGAACAGGTGGAAATGCAGCTGTTGGCGGGCCGGTATGCCAATGAATGGGGAGGGGGGAAGGGGGGGGTGGGCAGTCTTCAGCAGCACTTTTACACCTCATGAGGCGGTCACAAAAGTGGCAAAGTGATGTCATAGCCATCGTCACACACAAGCCGGCCCTCTTTATCATTTCCACCAGCAGAACAAGAAGAAGAGGTGAGAGGGAAGAAATGCAGACAGGTAAAAAGGAAGAGTAAGTTTACCTAGAAGACCTTTTCCCTTCATCTTCATCATCCCCCACTGACTATATTAGGTTAAGAGTCTATTCCACAGCTGGTGCTCAAGTGTACTCAGACTTAAAAAACTAAATCCTAACATCAAATACATAAAGCACAGGGTTCCTACAGCTTAAGGCAGGTTAGATTTAAGACTTTTTAATGCCACTAGGAAGGAAATATAAGACCAATTTTACCAATATCAAAACTAAAGGGAAAAATACTGAGCTGACAAAATGTACTGTACAACATGGCATTTTGGTCTTGAGGGTAAAACAGAACTGGGAAATACCTGGTATTATTTGGCAGGTTTTCTTGTCGGTTTTGTTTTTCACTCTGCATCATTCCACTGCCTTGACTCCCAGCATGTGGAGTTACAGAAAATTAACTTGCATAAAATATACAGTGCTTCAAATGAATTGTGTTGCACAGGGTCAAGCTATGCTGAAAAAACTTGTTTAAATATCCAATTTTCTCTGAATTTGCACTTCCCCATGTCGTCCAGGATATAGTGACACTCTTTGCTCTGAGCATCTGAGCTGAATACAAAATACAAGTGCTGTTTATTTCACTGTCCTAACCTGCATGACTTCAATGCAAGAGGCATTCAGTAAACTTTTTTTAAGCAGATGTTAACAATTATTTTGGGATTTTACAACGGAAAGTCAGAAAAAAAAAGATTCATAAAACTACCTAGTTCTTAGCATTTTTAAGATTTTTGAAAGACTGATACTACATTTTAATACCAAATAAGGCATTATTTGAATAATAAATGAATTTAATGCTTCTTAAGACTTTTAAAGATTCACAGGAACCCTGAAAGCTGTACTGGTTGACTCCAAATTAACTGTTTACAGAGGAATAGAGTATCTGGGAAAGTGGAACATTATTGCGTCCTGCTAAGAGTGAAAATTAATTCAATTTACACAGTGTGTAAGATTTAGGGGGATTTGGTGGCATCTAGCAGTGAGGACTGCAGATTGCAACCAGCTGAATCTTCCCCCGGTTACAAATCCTTCAGAGTTCATTGTTCAGGAGGTTCTTACGGGTAGCTAAATTATCTGCAGAGGACTCTTCCTCTCCAAAACAAACAGACCCAATGATTAATGATTGGTAAAACACAGAATACACCAGTTTGGCATTAAAAATCAGCGTTTTTCAAACCTGCTTGTCACACATTGGTGCTAACTACAGTGACAAGCGCAGAAACATGAATGGCCCCATCTAAAGCCAGTGTTTGGTTTGTCTGTTCTGGGCTACTGTAGAAACATGGCAGTGCAACATGGTGTTCTCCATGGACAAGGACCTGCTCCTCACGTAAATATAAACGGCTCATTGTAAGGTAACAAAACAAAACAACTGTTTGTTATTTTGTCAGGTGGTGATACACTAAAGAAAAAATGCTTTTTATATGATATTATTATGCAATGCACATAACTGTGCACATTTCTTATGTTTACTCAAATTATTTCATTATTTATTCATTATTTTATTTAATATTTTATTTGTTTATATCAGTGTTAAACACGGCAGCATAATGCTGAATTTTATTTTAATTTTAATGCACATTTCATTTCTACTTTATTTTATGTATTACTTTATACTTTTGCACTTTTATTTCATACTCTTATTCTTACTTCTTATAATTCTGATTCTGATATTATATTATATCATATTTCTGCTAATATATCCCCCTGAGTCCTACACACTGGACCTTTAAATTATGCCATGAAACAATCCTCCTACAACTCTTTTCCACAGTAAGATAAAGCACTTAGTTATGCACTGGACTGAGAAGTGACATGTCTGACAACACACAATTAAGTCACACTAATTAGAGTCCCCCTGCCAAATGCAGGCGGCTCGGCTAATGAGAGGGAACACATTCTGCAAACGCTTATGATAAATCACACACTAACCTTCACTGGTCAGGGCACAAGACAAAACAAGAGGAGCACAGACTAGAGGCTTCGCTTCCTAAATGATCTGGGTGCAACCACAGCTTTAGCTTTTGATTTAGGACAGTCCCACAGCTAGCTGAGTGTTTATTAAACATGTTGCAACTTCTAGAGTAAACTATATCCAGCCCCCGACACACAAACTTTACAAAGAGAGTGAGGAAGGGATTTAACTCAACAGTGAAGCAAACACACCATACTACTCTTTACAAGTCATGCCCATGTTGGCATGACTTCTCATAACAAGAGGAGAACAGTCAAAAGCAATGGATGAGGAGGCGCTGGCGATACAAACGATACAGGGAGAGACCAGTCTCAAGATGCCATGAGGACTTGGACACCGGAGGAGGAGCATTGCAAAACAGACCAAAAGAACAACAGCGACTGGTGAGGATGAGGCGGAGCAAAGCCTTTGGCTGGCCTTACTTGCTGGTAAAGTTGAGGCCTTGGGGCAGAGTTCTCAATCAAAGTGTGAGTCATGGCGATTAAAGGCTCATTTTCCTTCATCTAGTCCAGTGTGGAGAGGAGCGATATGGCAAGTGTCAGTTTATAGCAGTGCTTCACTTTAGAGAGATAACACCGACAGTATTGATACACCTTGCACGCTGTGTCTCATGAAGCAGACTCAAACAGGGATGGCAACAGGAAGCAGTGAGAGACGCTTAAAAACAGGATCAGGAGGACACTAGCTGCGGTCACATGGACGATATGTCTTCAGTCTGACTGAAATGAGTCTGATTAGAGATTCCAACTGAACTTGTTACATGGACTATCAATTAAGTGACCTGATAAGATGTGCGTTTACATGGCCCAAAGCATTTAATCAGAATATAACTTCTCTGACTTGAGCAAAGTGGTTCCACCCGCTGTGAAGTATTAATCTGCTGGAAATATAACAGAAGAAGTGTTTTTTAATTCAGGACAAAAAGTACAAAAGGAGAAAAAGTGGTTCTGCCTGTTAATACACTTCAGTAAGTAGTGTAAGCCTAACCCAGGTTATTTTTGGTACCTACAAAGTACAGATGTCACATGTAGACTATTGGTAGATGCTACAATTTACCAAAGTTCCTTGAACATCTCACACACAGGCTGCTACTAATAGTGATAAATGTTTGTGTTCGGCGACTGCCCACTGCACCCTGTAACAACAACATTATATAAGATTACTGTTTCCAAACCGAAGAAATCATTTATTAATTAGAGCACTCATGTAAGAATGCAGCACTAGCAGAGTGCCAAATATTTTTCAAATTTAATAACAATTCTCTGTCATAGTCAGCAGAGGGAGGCATGTATGAAACAGCTGTTGCTGCATATTGTGTGCTGCACACAGCTACACCACCTAATGTTAACCTCACGTGGGGCAAACATGCGCAGAAATGTATTTTCCAGCCAGACAGCGAGACAATCAATCAAGTGTTACATGGTAGTAAGGCGCTAATATTTTCCCACTGAACAGATTATTAAAGGTTTACACCACCCCTCTCCACCCGATTGAAAATTTGTTCTGATCAGGCAAGTCTCTTCTAACGGAGGTGTATACATTAAGTATTTTTACTCTGACTGGGCTGTTATTCTGGTTGTTAGTGGAATATTAGGGTCCATGTAAACGCACCTACTGTAGTGCAAAGCTCTAACTGAAGTGCAAAATTACATAATTCTCAGTGGTTACACAAATCTAAGGCTTGCTAATTTAAATATGAAATTACTTTCTCTATATTTATGATCAGAATAGCGTTATTGTGCTTCTGTGTGCTATATATTGCATATTCGTAATTACTCAAACTCTCAAAGCACTTCAGAGCAATAAAAAAACAGAAGATGAAATTTCTTTGCAGGCACTTAACAGTATGCACTGTATATGGAAGACATATATCATGTCCACATCTACAGACTATAATAATAAAGCGATATCCAGATGTTTAGTTAGTACAGCTGACAGTGAGTTTAGGGTAAATAATATTCTGACTGATGAATGAATGACTAAACCCATCTAAGGAAAGGCATAGCAAACTAGCTTAGGTTATAAATGCTGTGGTGTGTGACACTGGTTCATGCTATGTAGCTGTGCCTATAAAAATGAACATTAGATAACCTAATGATAAGCTAGCTAGGCATCAAACAGGAAATCAAATGGTCTTTTTCAGCAGACAGCACTGACTAATACAGTAATAGCAAAGCATTAAATGAGTTCAGTTCATGACAGGAGGAGACAGGGCCATGCAGTCATGCATTACCCCACCTGATTGTCCAAATACAAGAGGTTCCTTTGGAGGTGATGGGAGAGAATGTCGTTCTAACGTCAGCAGCAAAAAGGAGAGGAAATAAAAGGCAACAACAGCGTGAGACAAAAGAAAAGGACGTCACAGTCTCTCACAGATGCTCTCTCTCACACAAACACACAAGTGTGTCATGTACAGTGTACCCAAAGATAACCGGACAGAAAGGAAGGCAGGACAAGTCAAGGTGAAGAAATAAGGTCAGGCAGCAGGTGTGCTAAATACAGGAACAGAATGAGTGTACTATGGGACATGAAAGACTACAGCTCCATAATGACCAAATGGCCACATACAGACAGAGAAAGCATTAAGCTAAGGCTGAAATAATACTTACATGACATCACTTAAAGTGCAGGTCTATTATCTATTTATTTATGAGGTTTTTATATAATTCTGTAGCTTCCGTCGTGTGTCGTATGTATCCCAATCTGAACTTTCAAGTTTTGGTCGAGGTACGTTTGTTTTAGTGTCAAAATACTATTTTCCCAAGCCCTTCGAAAAAAAATTTCTGTTGCGACCTTTCAGAGGTTTCTGCATAATGATTTTGCCACAAATAAACCCAGACCGTTCTCATTCCAAAGTCATCAAATATCACCAATTTGTCAGTGATTTCGGTATCAAACACCAACACCAAAAGCCACCTTTTGAGGCAGTATAATTCTTGGACGGGCGGCATCAGTTCATACCGCAGCCAGATGGGACCTGTTGCAGCAGTATGATACACCACCAGCAGCATCAGTTACCAACGCTGCCAGTAAAGACGTAATATAAGGAGCTGCAAAGTCCCTATGGGGCCGGCAGGAAGGGTGGTGGATAGGTCCAACCAACCCCGGACTTTCACCCGGGAGGCTGGTGCTCACTTCCCATGTGAATTAAGAGCCAAACCGTGCTTTTGTTGCCTAAACCTAACCATGTGCTTTTGTTGATGTCCCAGCGTTGGTTTTGACATCCCTGAACATCAACAGCAGATGCAGGGGGGTACTTTGTACGTAATATGTAAATGTTAAAGTTCACAGACAAAGCAGTGATATGCGAAGACTTGGGATTAAAACGTGTTGATAACCCAGGGTTTGACACTGACCATGGCCCGACGGCTGCAGCCACAAAAAGTTATTCTGCTTCCACCAAGTTTAGGGGCTTGGTCCCCCGTGGGGCCAAATTTAGGGGCCAGTGCCTAAAAATATTAGTGTTTATCACTATAAAGCCCCTATCCCGCCAAATGTGAACTTTTGTGACTGAGCCAATTGAAAGATCGATAACACAGAGTTCTCAAAGATTTGTGTGTTACTGATCCTCCGAATTAGCTAAATTTGCCTAACCAGTTCATCGACACGGAAGCTAAGAAATGTACTGCTGTGAACACCACGTTAGTTGAGTTTGGATCCGAGTCTTGTGGCTTTGAAGAGAGCAATATAACAGCTTCAGTTCCCTGTCGAATTGGGCTGTCTGACAATAAGGTGAAACAGTGAAAATACAGTGAATATGGATAAATATCCCTTTCAGTATTAGCTGCTCTGATCTACATCACTGCATTTTGCTAACCGTGACAGCTGAATGGGCATTTCCATTTGAAAAACTCAGAAAAGAACGCAGATGGACCTGCCCTTTAAACCTGGTGTGAGTCTCTGGACTCTAAACTGACTAAGCTACACAAGGTAAGGCAACTACCTTTGGCTATACTGGCAGAAGGAGACTCTCAAATAATTTGTAGAGTAGTCGGTAAAAAAACAGTGCAAAAGCGATTACAAACCTAAATCCTCGTACCCAACCATTCTCCACCTCCGGCCTGGTTGACCTACATCAGGAACAGTCAAATCTGTACTCTGACGTCTTAGAAGAGACTTAAAATGCAAAAATCCTGAATTAACATTCACGTATGCCAGTGGCCTTAACCTCCTTAGTCGGTCACTCTTTAAGCTTGCCAAATGAGTTTCATTTCTGGCTAACATCTGTCCGGACAATTTAGGGAATTATAATGACTCAATCAACTGCTTGCCCAATTTAAAATGGATCAAATATAATGATCTGATGAACTGTATAAAGTCGGACACTGGTTGATCACTGGTTGAAATATGATCAACTGACAACTTCAAGCCAAAGCAAACTCCTGTATGGCGAAAATGCCGACTGTAGCGCCTTTTCTCCTTAAACCAGCCATGTGTGAAGACCAAAAAAAAAAAAAAAAATCTCCTGGATCAAGATGGATAATGGAGGTGGTTAAAGATGGCATACACACCACACGCTAACACACAAGCCTGCAGGGGTATCTCTGGGGGCCTGACCTTTGGGTTGTCGCCATCCATGTTTAGTTGCATAAGCTGTGCTACAGTGTGCTCCCGGATACTGTTTAGCTCTGCCTGCTGCCGCCGCAGCTTTATCAGCAGCAGAGTCAGTTCCTCAGGCTGCAAGGGAGGGAGGAAGGGAGGGAAACACAGCCACAATGAAACAGGGACACACCGCAAAGGGAGTGGGAGGGGAAAGGAGAGAACACACCAGGACAGGAGATTTAGAGGTATGAGGCTCCCAATAGGTGAACACTTGCTTTATCTATTGAGTTTTCATGCAGCTCAGGAGCATGAGATTATCCAAGGTGCAATCGTTGTCAGCGGCATGCAAATTCGACACGTCCAGAAGAAGAGCAGTTCAGCATTTATTACAGAATCCAGTTCACACTTTAACAGCTCCATGAGGACATAGCACTGTGCACGGCGTTGACATAAATTCCTGATCTGGCTTAGAGAGTTGTGAGTGACAGGGTTTTTAAGTCTCCACTGATGTGAAGCAAGTCAAAGGAGCTCCTGAAGTGAGCATACCCTAAATCCTACCACTTGGAACATACATTTGAGTTCTGTCTAAATCTGTCTCTAAAGATTCTGTCACAATGTCTTCTTGGAAGGGAATGAAGGACAGAAAGAGGGAGAGGGAGAAAGGGAGGGTAGGTGGCATTATAAAAATAGCCTTGTCTTTCAAAGAAGTCCAATTAAACCCAAATGAATAAGTGTGTGCTCTACACACTTATTCGAGCGTGAAATTACTGGATGGTGTATTACAGAAATTTAGTTAGAAGATGCAGATGGGCACGGAGGGGGAAAACACGGATGAGGACTTACTGTTTTGCCTTGGAGAGACTGGGCAGTGATAGTCTGGACTGGAATCCCTGCAGGCATAGACCTCCTATCAGGTGGGTAGGCATACTGCAGGACAGTGAACAAGAAACAAAACAGCCTATAATTTAACACTGTGGACTGCTTTAAACAATCATTCACAGTAAAAAGATTCAAACACAAAGAAACAGTGTGGATACACCCTGCGTGGTATTTCGCCATTTTTTTGTTTTATGTGCCAAAGTATTGTGACATCCATCTTTGATTCCTGTCAACACAAATACAATGAAGATGAATGTAGTTTTGTTTGTGCTGCAGAAACTGGAAACTTGGATTCATTCTTGACCTTCAGGAACAGTCTATGTGACAAAATTAGCCCTAACACTCTAAAGGCGAGTAAATGGACCAAAATAACCCCGTGGAAGAATCCACAAGAAAAGCACTGGAGCACTCAGATAACTTGTGATGAATTTATTTATGATTAATGTTTCGACGCCAACTGTGTCTTCATCAAGTAAATGGATGCTTAAAGGTATACTATGCAGGAATTCTTGGTTACTGTTTGTAAACAGTATTGCCAGCCAAAGAGAAAGCCAACCCCAGATTTGTTTGCATGCTGTTTTGGCTCAATTCATTTCCATTTTTCAGCGCTGTGTCCACTGTATCTGTAGCTTTCCTTTTGATGCATGCTGCTTATGGTCTGGCACCTGGCTATGACCCTTTTATTAAGTCCCAACCTCACCTACACGCTGTGCTCAGGGACGTCCTGGCCATAGCACAACAAGTAGAAAACTAGAATTACCGCCTCATGGTTATATGCCTCCGCCAACCAGTCAAGCTGCAGTCAACATCCATGTCTGTCCAGACTCATATGTAGCCATGACACTAGACCAGTGATTACCAACTGGTGGGTCAAGGTCCAAAAGTGGGTCCATTCTGAATCAACAACAAGTGATTCACAAAGAAACACACTTTGTTTTAACATACAGTAAATTACCTGCACAGAACTTTCATTTTGAAGTGCTGTTTCCTGTTGCAGAGTGAGTGACTAATGTACAGCTACTTGACAGAGACAGCAAACTAGCTTAACGACAGCCAAACTTACTGTAAGTATCATGCCGAATGTATTTAACTGTGTGGACCTTGAACTCTGGACCCCGTGGCTGGACCAGTTTGGAACCACTGCACTAGACAATGCTTCAAATATGGAAGTTACAAATTCTAATACACGGATGCTATACACACATCCTCACCCCAGCAGCACAGACAATCTATACAATCACCACAGTTTCAAGATGGGCACCCAAGATTAGTGCCACAAATTCAGTACAAATGTCTCCCCATCTGTTCCTAAGACATGGCATTGAGTAATAGCCAGAAAACGGTTTGTGCAGAACATTATGATGTCACAGTGGAGTTGACCTTTGACTTTTTGGCTATAAAATGTTGTCAATTCATGATTTTATCCTTTTGGATGTTTGTGTGAAATGTTGTCATAATTAGCGTATGAATTCTAGAGTGATGGCCAAAAAACGTGTTTTGCGAGGTCATAGGGAATTGACCACAGAGATCAGTCATCCTTGAGTCCATGTGGACGTTTGTGCCAAATTTGAAGAAATTCCCTCAAAGTGTTCCTGAGATATTGTGTTCACGAGAACGGAACAGGCGGACAACTGACTCCTGCCACAGTAGGGCGGCAGATAAATACTCCGCCATACACTTCTACTGGATCATAAGTGATGATTAAGAGGGAACACTTTTGTGTATACATACGTTTTTGAGTCTATAAATTATGTTTTAGACTCATACACTCATAAATGCATCGTTTTTTGTTAGGAAATCTTGCTCATTATACCTTAAAGAAAAGACTATTTTATTACAACCCAAAACTACATTTAAAAACTTAATCAGCAACATTTTCACAGAAACAGTGTCGCTGTTTTTCAGGATAATCCAAAGGACACGCTTTCAACAGTTTTTAGAAAGACTATTTCCAAAGTAAAAGGTAGTTCTAATGGAAACTGAAGCAGCATGTTCTGACACAAATTGTTAAAAGAAAAGTTTTAATGAAATTTTTAATGCAGGGAGCATGACTCACCTCCATTTTATATCAGGGATAGATCTCAAAATCTAACTAGATATCACTAAAGTGATACATTTTTTGTAATATGTGTCTTAACTGACCTTGTTGAGTGGTGGCCTGTGCCGCCTGTCGATGCTCATGTCTCCTCTGTAAATAGGAGAGGACACCTCTGAACGAGCACTGTTCATGTTGTAGGATCGCATCGGAGAGTAGCCACCATACACAGACAGGGAGCCGTGGGAGGGCGAGGGGGGGATGGAGTGGCTCGGTGCGGCGTGCTCCGACAGGTTGATCATGGTCTTGGGACTGGCCATATTGCTGTACAGCCCCTGCGGCCTGCCATAGCTCTGCCTTTGCTGCCACTCAAATAACTGCCACATGGTGTCGTCGCGCATGGAGCGGCGCTTGTCGACTGACGAGGGACCCAGGGCCTGGTCGTACAATGATGGCGATATGCTGCAGATGCTGTCCCGTTGCGCCATGCTATTCCTGGGCATGCTGCAGTAGCCGTCGCCATAATGAGGCATGTAAGGTACCCGATGGCTTGGCATGTTTCTTGGCAGCGTCTGGTACGATGTGATGCTGGGGAGAAAGAACAAAAAGAAGAGATTCATTCAGTTGATCAGCAGAGACGCTTTCATTAGTGTTTGTTAGTATTTTTATTAGAGCTTTGCGACCAGCCCTCAAAAGAGGTACAATAATTTAATTATTCCTCAACTACTGTGTAATTTAATTAATTTATCTCCCTAAAATGTGATATAGACTCTATGTGGCAGGATCAAGGTAGAATGGAGAAGTTGTGTTTTTCAATTAGACTTTTATTACTTTGCACTTTTTTAAATAACACCAAACAAAAACACCCAATTATAACTTGCTAGCAATGTCTGTTGTGAAAAAGCAAATTAGGGAAAGTTTCCTGTTTGCCTTTTATAAACTTTGTATAGCTGCAAAACACCTCTAGTCTGGTCCTCTGTATGGACTCAAACCGGACATTTTGTTTTCAAGAACCCCCCCAGGACAAATTAGACCTTTCCAGTGACAACAAAGCTTTGAAAAGCTCCACTTAGTGAGTCCAGTGAGTTCAAAGTCAGTGCAGCTGGCATCGAGAGGGCTTCCTATTAAGACTCCCTGACAGATCGTGGCCAGAACACTCACTGGTCTGTAAAACCCAGAAGCATTAAAAAAAAGGCTCGTGACTACATGGAAACTAAACATCATTCTGGAGGACATGCGTGTAATGACAAACAGAGCTTGCTGAAAGAGTTGAACAGCGAGGGAATGGAGAGGGAGACTACACGCTTATCACAGAGGACCACCACTGAAGAAAGACCATGGACCTTGTTGTGGCTTTATCCATGATAACCTTTTTAAATTCATGCACTTTCAAATAAACTGACAGAGGCAAGGCTGTGTCAAACATTAGCACAAGCCAGGCGGCGGTAAACAGATGGAGAGACAGACACGCCGACAGACGGGCAGACAGGCAGGCAGGCAGGCAGGCAGGCAGGCAGGCATACAGACGCAGTAAGAGAGCAAGTTTAATCTCAACCAATTAAAAATGGGACTCTCACAGCAGGGTCAGTGGCAGGCAGTAACTCTGGCTAACAGCTCTGCTCAGCTATTGTTTATCCCCAGTTCTTCTTACTATTACACTCAGCAGTGTAATATCAAAGTGTTTAAATCATGGTGAGGAGCGTGTGAATCCTCTGGCTTTAAACAACACAGCTTTAGAGAGAACTGGGACTAAGAAGCTTTGGAAAATCAAAGTCTGCATGTGTACTGTATGTGGGAACTCAGATGCTTAAGGAGAATCCCTCCTGTCTCAAGATGTGGTTGAATCAGCATTTTTTCTAGATTATACTGAATTTAGCCAAGTTCCACTTTTTGTTGTTGAAGTAGGACAAGATTGGACTCTTGTGGAATAACCTGAAAACAACTTGTGCTGGCACATTTTTTCCTTTTGCAGCACAAATATTTTGAGCTCATACAATGAAATATTTAAACACTAAGGTTATTAAAAAACTGCAAAAGGTCATATAATGAAACCAACCTCCTGGTGTCATCATCCTGGTTGCGTCCTCTCTGTGTGCGCACCCACTGCTCCAGTTGCTGCATAGAGCTGGTCCTACTAAGGGCGCGGTCTGGCTCATGGTTGGGACTTCGCTGACGAGGGACTACACTCCCTTCAGCTGGACACTGCTCACCAGATCCATTGACCTGGGGGCTGCGGTGTGACCCATCCATTTCTGTCGGAGTCTGTGGCGAGGCGACGTTGGCCTTGATGGCTGCCGCCTGCGCTGGCTGTAGTTTGATGCTGTTGATCTTTGTGAGCGGGCGTTCACGCTCCGCCCCGTCCTTCTGGAAGCCGTAGCGTTCGGCGTCTCGCTGCTTCCTCTCCTCTTCTGCTGTGGTAGAGGTGACTGCTGTGGTACGCTCACGGTCAGCCTCACGGTTGAGTTCATTGTTCTGGATTTCAGGCTGTGTGAGCGGCGGCCTGTGGTTGGCCACATGGTTGATCTCTTGTGGTCCACACTGTTCCACTTTTAGCCTGTCCAACCTAATAAAGACATAAGAGTACACCTTAGAATAATAACGAGAAATAGGGGTGTGCCATAACATATCGTTCGTATCGTATATGATGACACTAGTAAAATTGTTGGTCTTGTTGGTACAATGACCTTGCAGAGGGTACAAGTCCAGGTGGGAAAAAACAAACCAAACTTTTGGATCTTTTTTGGATTTTTCCAAGAGTGGGAAAGAAGAAAAAGAAATTAGGACTATGTAGTAACCTTTTAATAATGGTTGCAATTGTAAGTTGAATGTCGAAATATTCAAAGGGAAACTGTTACACTTTTGCTTACATATAAAAGTATTAAAAAGTATTTTTCAGTATTTTGTCATATCATCAAGAACATAATTATTGTAAAAATACCCTCCAATATCATGATGTTATTTTATATCTATACTTCCCACCACTTATGAGACACATCTTTGAGCCTTCATTAGCAAAAGGCAGTCAAGACACATAAGTTCACCTGCACAAAGATGGAAAGATGATAACTACATTAGTTAAGACTGGCAGCAGAGATACTCATCTGTGTCATAAATCACCACGAAAAGGTGTCTGAGAGATTGTATTGAGTACGGCTAAAATAAAGTGCAGACCTAATGCACTGCCTTTGTAAACTCTGCTAATGGGGGCAGCTCTGAAACAAAAAGCAAAGTGCAAAGAAAATGGGTGGAGGTGCACAATGCTTCTTCCAGCTGCCAGAGGAGGCCAGGCGTGTAAAAGGAAATCAGATATCTCCAATAAAACACTGCCTCTTCTCGGGGTATGTCGCAAAGGTGCTGCTCAGACTGCGGTAATCCATTTGCAGCTCCCCTTTTTGCCTCCTCTCTAGAAGACCTATATATACAGCTCTGTGGTCCTCAGGGAGGTCTCCGGAGGTAACTGACACCACTACTCCTTGGCCTTAGACAGACTCAAGGTCACAGCTTCAAAGTTTGGCAAGTTCCCCTTTAGCAGCACGGCTCACTGGGTTAGCAATAGGAGGGCAGCAGGAAAGGCATTCCTTCAGAGTTTCCACTTGTATTCTTTTAAATAGCAGCACTAGTCACGTAATGTCTTCTCCAGCCATCTGTGGCTCCACCAGCCCAGTAGAGCACACATTTAGTCCTGTGAAGGGTCTGAGTGCAGTTACTCATACTTCTTTTAAAGAGATTAAAGAGAAAAGACTTTGCAGATAAGAACAGGGCTGCTGGATCCTGTTCTTCTTTATCACCAGCTAACTATAAGAAAAGATGTGATGAAATATAATACAGTTCAAAGAATACAATACACCATATACTTTGAAAAGCCTTTAGTCTAGATAGATATTACAATGCTACTATACTAGATAGCCTTATAACAGCATCACACTGTCCTATTTAACAGTGCTATTCAGTGGATTTCAGGCACTACTGCTCTGTGTAATTACAAAGCACTTTACCATTACGCCTCTGCTCACCCATGTAAAAGGAGGGCATTAGACAGGCGGGCTGCCAAATGACAGACATTTAACACAGTTTTTAAAAAAGGAGGAAAAAACCCTATCCCGATGACTCAGTGATCCTCATCAGCCGGCGCAGCTGTGCACAACATCCCCCGAACAACCTGCACCATGCATCCGCAGAGACTGTATACCCACATGCATGTGGCATTCGTGTGTATGTTACTCTGTAATAAACTTCAACAGTAAAAATAGTTGCAAAACATTAAAGACAGTCAGTTTCTTTTCACAAACCCACAGTCCAGAAATGTCAGAAGCGGTTGGTGAACTGTTGCTTAAGAACTTAACAGGCTTAACAGAGGGATTTGGAAGCAGTTGCTTACAGTACAAATGTTTAAAAAAAAAAAAAAAAGAAAAAGAATCAGGAGGGAAAAATGAACCAAGTCAGTCGTACTTGTTTAAAGAACTGTCCTCAAATGCCATTTTCAAATGTCTTCTTATCCATTCAAAAGCTAAACAACCCACTGTAATCACCCAACTTCAGATAAATTACAGGTTCGTGGTGGAAATGGCTATATTAGTGATCCTTTCACAAACCTTTTAACTGGCTCTGAATGCACAAGTGCAGCATCTGTCATTACTTTCATCCAAGACTCCATCTCTTTGGCTGTGTCGCAGCAAAAATAGTATGTCCGCATGTTGGGATGTGTTGCCTGTTTTGACAATGGACAGGGAAAGTGACACACAGAGAAAGTTACCTGAAAGAGAGAAGAGAAAAGCATCAAGTCAACTGGGATTTTCAGCACTTTAACCCTAACCAGTGTATTAAAGTTGTTTGCTTTTATGTGGGTTTATCACTAAATAAGAGTGTAGAGTTGTTGAGACACTTTGTGAGGCAACAAAGATTTTAATGCATGTCATAAATGCTATATGATGATTTGTGAAATACACCTGGCTGTTGGCATCTCTACCATCCACATAACAATGAGTGACCTTTGTTTCATGCATACCACTAGATTAAGGCAGTAAATCTGCCACAACACTGTAGGACTCACCATGCAGTTCATTGTATAGCAGACACATTGTTCCGTAGTCGCTCTGTTCCCTTGCAGCAAACAAACCAGTTTATTGTTAAAGCCAGACACAGAAGAGAAAAACAAAATGTTTAGTGAACAACCTCAATATCCTGTTTACCAATGTCTGAAAAAACAAAAAAAGCACTGTCATTGCTCCAATTACTTCAGAATAATCTGGAGAAATAAGGAACTTTTAATGACATGGCCACTTGGGCCACAACAACAGGAGACAGGAAATATTTAAAATGAAAAATATGCACTCAATAAGTCATCCCATTCCTGAGCGAATCACTGTAAACTGACGAGGTCGTGCCCTGCTCTCGTGTTTCTCTCCTCTCTACTTCAACTCTCCCTCGTTCAGGCTGAGTCTAAGTTGGAAAAGGAGTGGGCTGTGTGGTTGGAGAGACCTTGAGCAGACTCCTGGGCGTCTGTGTTTGGCTGTACTTGGCAGGACAACTTTGTTGTCTCTTAGGGTTTATGAAGGACCCACAGTCAAATACTGTACACACCACTGAGATCCCATAAAATATGCCTGCTGCCCTCTAACTTGGGGTTTCCGAGTCAACCAGTATTGCAATGCTCTAGTAGTTCACCACTGGCAGCGGCCAGCACAGACATATCACTGTCAGCAAGTGCTTTCTTTGCTTTCTTAGTATGAGCAGTGTGCAGTTCAAGTTTTAGAAGAAGAAAGAATCTTCTCTCTAACTCTCAAAATGTATACCTGGGATCAAAAGTAACAATCAGCTCTGTTTATCTCATTTTGTTAGAAAACAGTATTCTGAGAGTATCTAGCTTCAGTCTTGTGACCTACATCTGAGACAAACATGATAGGCAGGAGGGATATCACGCTGGGAGGAACTGGATTTGATTGTTAAAAAGTGGGTGTGTCATGACAGTAAGGCCATGACAGTGTAAGGGCCCGGTCACATGTGAGCAAAATTAACACTGGAAAATATTTGCCTATCGTTCACTTCCATATGATGCAAACCAGGGGGTGAATGAAACATTTGTTCTTGGTGGAAAAGCAAATTTGCATCTTGTGAAGTTAAACTCTGGCAAACTCAACCAATAGGAAGGGAGCATGTGTGAGGGAGACACTGATGGTTGCCGTGTCTCACCAGTCAACTGCCACATATCAGAGGTGCTGTCTGGCTGGCAGTGAGTTGAGAGACAGGCATGGGATGTAAGAAAATTGATAATGTACCAATACCATCATATTTTGCAGTATTTATTAGCAAGCTAGCTAACTAGCTTTCCATGTTCGTCACATCAGGCACTGCCCACATTTTGCACTAATAACCCCTCTGAAGCAAAGGGCATTTTCTAAAGTGTCACTGTTCTGACTTTGAGCAACAAAGCAACAGGCTACAAATCATTTTCAATCACAGCTGGCCATGCTGTTGCTATGTCACTCATAGTGTGAGTGTAACATGGAACATGCAAACTCCGCAGAGAAGGGCTTCCAGGTGGTCGTGGTATTATTGACTGAAATTGGTTGGTACTAGCTTACGTAAGCATAAATCATATTTTGCTTTACAGGAAGAAAACATGACTGGATGACTTTAAATAATACTTTATTTTTTCTCCAAATGTACTCAACCATAAAATGTATAGTCTAACAAAGTTTGACAGGGATGAAAACATGCACTGACCTTGAAGGCATATTTTCTGTTAATGTGATCATCCACAGATAGCATGGAAACACGAAAGCTTGGTAGGAGGATGCTGCCAAGTATCCCCTCCTCTTTTTCATCTGCAGAAAAAAAAAAAAAGCAAGTCAACAAAAAGCTTCAGGGGCTATTTTTGTCAGTCGACTTCAGCTTCACCACAATATTAAACTTAACTCTGATGTGTAACTTAAATTTGTATTTGACAAACCAAGTGGGTTGTGAGATAAAAACTAAACGTGGAGTGTGTTGGTCAGATGAGCAGAGTCCAATCAGTGGAAAAGATGAGCATTGATTCAATGTCCTATGCAGCTAGGCCGCTCTAATCCTCATTAAGTTAGCAGACACGGCTCCACATTGACAAAAGAGCACTCTCCGCAGGGGGGATTAGATTGAGTCCCGAGTTTTAAGCAGAGAATTGCTTAACCTCCTAATTTGTTATAAGCAATCTGCGCTGCTTACCCAAAACAGTGCAGGAAAACAAAATGCATCAGGAAAGTGATTGCTGCAGTCCCATATGTGCATTTGCTTTGTCTGCTTGGTGTGTGTGTGTGTGTGTGTTTTTGTGAGTTGACTAGAGATGTTATGTAAAAGTCAAGGTCCTCTAACACATATTGGTAGTAACTGGGATGAACAAAGCTCATTGTGAAGGGTGAGTAATATTTGGGGGAACAAGTGGTGGCTAAACTCTGGTCGGTCTCTGGTAGTTAAGAGGCAAGGTTTGCCCCGGAGCTGTGTTTGAGCTCTGGCTCCATTACTAAAGGACTGATGGATTGATCTATCTGCCAGCATCAGCTGTACCTGCAGCACGCTGGCCCCACATTTATTTATTCATCAAGCCTCTGTGTCTCTGCGCAGAGGACTCTGCAGAGTATAAGCTGCCATTGTGGGGGATCCTGAGCTCATGTCTGATAACTGCAGCAGATAGCAGTTGTGCTTAGTTGAGGGGCAGCACAGTTCATGACCTCACTGCCCACTCTCTGCTGATGGGTGGATTTCTCAACATGTCCATCTGGATAAAGCCTTTGGGTCCGCTGCTGTCTGTGGCTTTTATCAGTCAGTGGGCTGAAAGAAGGCGACAGGACTGGCAGACACCAGAAATAACACAGACTAGATGTCATCCTGATCAGCAGAAATGATGACTGTATCCGCATCAAGTGAGCAGGGGGCACTGGGATACGTGGACCTGTGCCCGGCAAGATTTATATTTTCTCTGTAGCGGTAGACCTCGGCTACAATTACCTTACAGCCTCACTGATTCACAGTATTCATTTCATTTTTTTCAATAGGGAAGCTTCCAAATGTTCTCGGGACACGGCTGTGTCAATATGTGATATGAACATTAGTGCTGCATGAGATGCCTGGTCAATAGCAGTTCTGTCAATAGCATCTTATAAATAAAGATCACATCTCACACTTGTTTTGTTTTCCAACTGCGCAATATTAGCAAAGAGGAACAGATATATTTTAATAACAGAATGGAAAATGATTAAACTGTAAAATCTTTTAAAGCCACAATAAGCCTCTCATGAAAATACATGACTAAGATTATGACTGTAATTAAGGTATTAGGGTCTGTTTAAATAAAAATAGTAGATTAAATAAAATGTACTCAAGTTTCCACTTCAGAAAATAGTTTCATTACTTGGTTATGAAAGTATGGGTTGTCTTCATTAAATTACAGAACCATGTAAATACCACACATATCCAAAAGGATCCCAGTGATAATATAATAGCAGTCCCTCTAATGTGGAAATTAAAGGGGGATCTTTAAATGTTCGCAAGATAAATTTTGTTTAATGCAGCTGAATCCAAGATTTACACCAGCATGCAACCACTGCACAAAAACAGCATCATCTCTGGAAACTTGTTTCGTGACTTAACATTAGTGCAAAATCCAATTTCCTGTTATGCTTTCTCTATCAACATTACGGCTGCATCCCAGCCTTATTTAAAGCCCTGGCTTTGCTTAGGGAAGAGGAAAAAAAAGCGATTTATCAAATGGCAAATCAGACGACAGGAGAGCCATTTCAATTAATATGTCTCCTCAGCTGGTCCTGACAGGCTGCTTACCACAGGGACTTGGATCCAGATATATTAACCACCGCCAAGATCGCGGCTTGTGGCTGTGAAGGTCATAGCAGCCCTTTGAACTACTAATGGAAACCCAGTCAGCATTGTTGTAATCAGCGCAATACTAATGAAACATATTGGCAGCGGAAAGGACAGGACTCACCTCTGTAGTAGAAGAGGCACAGGTCGGACAGCACAAACCACCTCTTCTTCCACAGCTTCATCCCTGTGCTGTCCTGAAAAGACACCAGAGGAACAGGGAACAGTTACTCCACAAACTAATGGGAATTATCTGACTGTGAAATGACAAAGAAAAATTACTTGTTGTAGTCAACTCAGCTCTTTGAATATAATTAGCTGAATAGCATCCATATTAATAAGGCTCTGTCCTATTTCTTATTTTACTCCTAACCCTTGTTTTCGAGTGTCTCTTTTCTCCTTGAAACAGAGTTATAAGGTGTAGTGGCTGAAACATTCCCTTATGAAATTGGACAGCCCTTCAAGACTCTAATACATAGCCAGTAGTTGTTGTTGGTGTTTACGTAAATAGATGCAACTATAGCAATAATGATATTATCACAATGACATCTGCCATATATCTAATGGAGAGAGTAAAGCATGGGCACTCACGATTCCTTCACAACTTAAGTTTCACACTATTAATCAATCTAACAAGTCATTAAATAAAAAAGAAAACTGCCTCATTAACAGGTCACAGCGCTCTGTATGCTCTCATGAGCAACCTGTGCTCCTACCCTGCCAGTCTGCACTGATATTAAAGGAACAAGTGCAGCAACTTTGCAGCTGGCCTTGAGTTAAATTTGGGGCGCCATATGACATCAAAGGAGGAGGGTGTGACATGGGAATATTTCAAAACGCGGGACTGCTATGCACAAATGGCTAATAATAATGTACTGTTAGTAAAGATGCGCGATATTGGATGTTTTGCCAATATATACAACTTATTTGACCGATAACCAATACCGATATCGATATATCCCCACCTAATTTTAGTGATCATCAAGTCTCTTCTGTAGAGGAATTAACATCATACTATGCATGCATACTCTAATTGTGATGGCCCACCAGCAGATGGAGACATGAAATACAATGTAATATTCGTTCATTGTGCAAAATAAGAAAAAGCATGCTGGCCGATTCCAATAGTTCATTTAAAGCCAAAATCAACCGATACCGAACACGTGCCGATATTACCACGCATCCCAAATTGTAGCTAGCTAGCTAGCTAGTTAGCTACCGATACATCAGCATTCTACTAGCAGTTTTCTATCACTATGCTAGTTATAAAAAAAAAGGATCATAATTCAAACATAATACAACAACATTAAACCAAGGTACCATTGCTATGGTAATTTTTAAATCTTTATCTACAAAGAAAATACATTTGTGGGTTTCTTTTGTTGCTTGAACAGCCATCTTGTCAATGATTTCTTGAAACATTTGGTCTGGAGTTTGCCTCTGAAACAGATCGCCCTACCCCTCAATCCAAACACGAAGCAGGACGTGCTACCCACAAACGTGAGCGCGCAAAACGGAGAATAAGGGCTAAGTGGCAGGGGGCAAGGAGTGTATTGGGACTGTGCCTGACTGTTTGCTAGATATTGCTGCAGAAACAGATCAATTACTCTCTAATTTGAACTTTCTATGTTATGCTTCCAAGTGACTGACGAGTCATCTACAAACAAGGTATCACTTTGTCTTTCCTGTTTTGTCTTTCTGAGCATGTATTTCTGCACATTGTAGTTTTAAATGCCTCACTGGACTCCTTTTTGTTTGTTGTAAGTAAAAACATAGTTTAAGGCGAACAGTTTGTAACTCATGCACTTTGTACTGTGAAATTTCTGTGACATAAAGTGTTACACATTATTGGCCTGAGATGGAGAAAGTGTATAATATTTGATTTCTGGTATGGAATAAACACAATAAAGAGAGTGTTCCACTGTGTATATAATTTTAACCAGATAAACAGCTTTGTACTTTAAAACACAAAGTATGTTTTTCAGCAGGCAACAAAAATAAACCTCCTTTGCTTAAGTTGTTCTTCGGTATCACAATGCTGTGATCAAAGGGGATTTCAGGCTGCTGCTTGAAAAGGATGAAGGGTGAGGAAAAGGGTATTAACTCCCCCGTTCGCTTTATTGGAAAACTTGAGCAGAGTCGGTAATCGTGGATTCCACCCGGAGACAAAAGTCGGGGGAGGGACCTCAACAACTCTGTCATTATGGTCAAACGGCATGTGGGCTACAGTTTACTTTAAATGGAAATTCACTACCATGAACCAGCATGTTTAACACATTAGCATCAAAAAGTCACAATACCAGATGCTGCTCAGCGTGTTCATAGTGGAGACACAGGAGAAATGTAAAAAAAAAAAAAAAAAAATAGATTTAAACCTCTTGCATTCATTAATTCGTCACCTTCTCTCTGTTCAATCAAGGTCTTAACCACTTATTTTAAAATGTGTTCATGAATAAACTTTATCAAAAGTTCTGTCAGATCTTGCTCAGTTCAGGCGGGGAGAGAAACCCGAGGCTTTCACCATCACATCAATCACTGTGGCATTTTGTTCTCCAAATGGATCAACTGAAGGGCTGCAGCTTTTCCTCAGCCAAGGCCTTCAATAGCTTCCAGGTTTCAATGAGGCAGGGAAATAAAAGTGCAAATCCAGCTTTTATTCAGGGTAGCAGATTTGTGAGTCTTTTGCTTGATCTACGTCACCCTGATTGAGGTCCCCAAAGAAATAGCAGCTGGCAGCTGTACCAAAGGAAGCCATCATGTGTTCACAAAACTGCGCCGGGAGGCTGCAATCAGAACTAAATGAGTCTCCCACTTAGGAAGCATGAGAGAGTCCTGTCAGGCAAAGAGCTGCCTCAAGCACCCCCTTTTCACCCTCCTGTAAGTAACCAGGGAGCGCTGATGAGGGATTGGTATTTAAACACTGCCCGTGCTGGGTGACTGGCTGAGCAATGAGACACCAGACAAAGAGATGCTGGGATCCTGTAAGACATCAAAAAGCTCCCCTTGTGCTTAAGACTGTTGCTGTAAATCATAAAGACAGAGGGGGACCTCAACTTTGTTCCATGTTTAAAAAGGAGGAAAGTTGTATAAACAATAAAGACTGCATTCATAAAATGACCTCATACAACACTACTTCAAAAAATCCTTTAGAGCTGAAAAAACTGCATGTGTATTTGGCCAATAAATGTGATTATGAGTCTAAGAAATAAAGACGATGGAACTTAAAAAAAAAAAAAAAAAAAAGATGGCCTAATGCCAAATTCATAAACTTTTCCCAAATACCCTTGTTTCTAAATATCTAGGACATTATAAACATAAAGTATATGTATGTTGGAAAAACTTACTTCTGTTTTCTTTTCAAGCTCATGTCCAAAACTTTAAATATAGTAGTGAAGTAAGGATTTTATCGCTATATATGCACCATGTATTGACTTCAGCTTCAAGCAGCAACCTCCAGGGCTCAGAAATGAAGTGCAGAAGTGCCAAAAAAAGTTCTGTGACAAGACACTTGAGGCTGGCTCCAGAGGCGAGTCATTCCCCATAGACCTCCATGTTAAAATGACCAACTTACAGCAGAAATAAACAAGTTTACAGCCTCTCTTCCAAGTTTGGTCACTTCTGGCTCCAACAAAATCAAGATGGCAATGGCCGAGATGCTGTATTCCGAATTTGAGGCTTCAGAACCTGAGTCCACAAACCCATGGGTGGCTGTGTCCATTATTTTACACAGTCTATGACTAACTTCAATTTAACAAGACTGTACAGCCACGCTAGTGGCTCTATCAAAGTAGTAATTACAGCTAAATGCATCTATTACCTTGTTCACCATCGTAGTTTAGTGTCTTAGCTCTGTCTTGAGGCAAGTGTAATACCTCAAGTGAAAAATAAATGTGATCTCCAATGTAATATAATCTGAAAATAAATGCACACTGTAACACTTTTCCACCTGAGCTGCATGCGCCAGTCCATCACAGCACTAAAAATTTGAACAGGAGTAATGAGAATATCTGAGACACACTGGATACTATGGAAGAAAACTTAAACATAAATTATTAATGTTAAATTTCTATGTAACCCTGCATGCGAGAGAGACTTACTATTCTTATCCCAGTAGCTAACGTTAGCTATCATGCCACTCCAACAAGGGCTCCGGTGTGATCCTATTCCTTTCAGTAGCTTTATAATCCAGCCTTAAACTGCTGTGTCTTTTTGGAGACGTAGTTTTATAAATCCATACTGATAGTGGATGTCTTCTATGATTATCTGCTTTTCTGATTAAAAATAAGAGTTGACAAATGTTTAACTTTGGGTAAAACTGCTTTGGTCCTCGCTGTCACCAGTAATCCAAACACAGTGGTGAAGGGGTGGGACAAATACCACAAACACAAACCATAACAGAGGACAAATACAAGTGCTGAACGTGCAGCTTTGTAAAAATAACACCAGCGATTATCAGACAAATTTCTATTGGATAAGAGCATATCAACCAACTGCACAAAATGTACCAGCCCTACCAAAACTGATAACTGAAAATTTACCCACGCTGCAGTCTGAAGTTTTGTAATCTTGCTCACCTGTTTATAAAGCCAGTTTCTCTTGACTACTGGGGCACTGGGATTCCTCCTGATGGAGTTGGATCTCTTCCCAAAGTTGTGAATTTTTTTTGAAGGTCTTGAGGGCTAGAAACACAGTATGTAAACAGCAAAATGAGCTCAATCCAAACACACACACACACACACACACACACACACACACACACACACAAAGTCTAGACTTTCAGACTTCTAGACTGGTTTTCCATTATTTTCCTAACTTTACAGACATGCATGATTATCCTGTCTTCATGTGTGTCACTCACTCTTCCTGCTGGACTACTGGGGTTTGCGGCGTGGTCCGAACCGCCTGTGTAGTTGGAGGCCTCACTCATGGTGCTCAGTGGTCGTTCCTTCTTCTCATTCGCCGGCGCTTTGGAAGCAGATCTAAATAAAAGACACAAAGCATGCCAAGAGCATATAGGCAGATCATCAGTTAGAAATATAGACTGCCGATTTATGTCTACTGGCCTCGATTAAATATAAAAAAAAACAAAGAAAGGAGAAAAGTAGAATAGGAGGAAGCAGACTTTATTGTCTGTTCCCCCCATTCCTCTGAAGTCCAACCTCTCAGTTATAATGAGATCTCAACATGGGCCTATGAATCAAGCCAATTACTCCCACCATGTCACTGCAGATACATTCCCAGTTGTCTAACAGCTTTAAATGGTTGGCAAAGCCTGCCTGACATATTGAAATGCAGCAGTTGCAGCAGTGAATCAGGTCAGGATCCCACTGGAAGACAAAACATTTTCAAAGCAAAAGCTGAAAGCATACTGAGTTCAATACATCTGCCATAGGATAGAACACCTTGTGAAATAAGTTGTCCCTGGCCCTTGGAGATGTCCTATATTTTTTAGGAAGGGAACAATGATGTGGTCTGGAGGGAACAATACAGGGTAAAGCAGAAATGCTGCAGCAGTGGAAAAAAATGTAATCTCTCAGATAAACTGGTTTCAGGTCACTGAATAAGGACACAAATTGCCAACCCTGCACTGCGAACTCCCCCAGCTAACCTGCCTGTTTGATGAATGAACTAAGGTTCATGGACTTCACATTATGTGGTACCATTCAGGATAAATGAGGCTCTCATTATATAATCAATCCATTTGTGCATCATCTACATGCAAATTTCCATCCATCCTGTACCACCTAGATCAATTGTTCAATCTATCCATCTGTTAGAGACGAAGACAAGACCACTGACAGTCCAAAAAAGGAAACTCAGAGTCAATTTAGAGACGGTTTAACAATTCAGACTCCATGCTGTTAAACTCAAGGTGCACAAACACGAAAAGGGATCACAAGGGATAACATCAGCTCAGCTCACAACAGCAGGCAACACACACAGGATGTTCATTCCCGTGCAGCACAGTGACAGATCTGTTACTACCAAAGACAGAACAATGACAATCACAGACTGACTCTGTCTTACCTGTACTTAGAGGAAAAGTTACATGCTTGTTACGAGGCAAGACTGAGCAACATCTAAACATTATGTACTTCAGATCTTGTGGTTGTTAAGTCATTAAGAGCATTTCATACTTGGAAGAGAAGTTTTCTTATCGTCAGAGTTGACTGGCTGGCTTATGTGACTGGTTTTTGTGTGGCGATGACTCATCAAGGAAGTCATTGGGTGGACAAGTGGGTGACTAATGCACTCTCCAGTTGAAGTGCACACAATTTTCATCTCACTACTCCGAAATAGCTGCTTGTGCAGAGTGATAAGTAGCCACTGAGATTTGCCATCTTCTCCATCTAATGATCTTGCTCAAGAAAATGAGTTCCTGGGATTTTCAGCACTTCCAGTGACAGGCCAAATCCTAAGTGAACCATAATCAATGGTGTGTCGACCTGCACGAAAAACATTAAGGTCTGGAGGGGTGGGGAAAGTGGACCGACTTTGTTGTGAGAGAGATGTTGCTTTATTTGATGCTCAATTTGGCCAACAAACTATTTGCAGGCTCTGAGCTGCAGTGTGTGTATGTGTGTGTTGGGGTTTGGTTGATAATTACTTTGGGCCTGATAATCAATCTGCGAGCAGTGAAATTGAAAAGCAGTGGGTCTGTCAAATTGGCTGCTTTAGTGCAAGAGCTGGCCTGTGTCTCCAGGCAGATAGAGAACAATGGGAGAAATGATGCTGCTTTACAGTCCTCATGCACTTAAAATATCTAAAGCAGTACAATAGATTTTGTAGTTCGGTGAAAAATAATCATCCACAATTTTTTTTTTTTACTGTACTACTCAAAATTAGACGATAAAATGAAAAGCAACACTGTGAAAAGAACATATAATAACGACATCAGGGCTGCCCCCCGACAGTGGACCAAACGTTAGTTGACCAGAAAGGTCATTAGTCAGCAAGATTTCATTGGTTGCTTGGTCGCAGAAAAAACAAACAAAAACAACAACAACAACAAAAAAAACAAAACCATTAAACTCGATTAGGAGCTGCGCCCTGTCAAAATAAATCAAAACCTTAATTTGAAAGGACAGACACAGGAAGAGGCCATGCTCAGCAGTCAGATGTTACAAACCAATCACAGTCGACACAACTGATAAATACAGACAAGTTGATCATGTTAGTGCAGGGCTACCCAGAGTTTACATCTGCTCCACGGGCAACAGGCCTACACACTTATAAACAGTGCCTGGAAGAAGATCAGCTCTGCACTCAGGATTTCAGGTAAATAGGCTATATGGTGCTTGTTAAGGTTGCTTAGAAACTTCTGACGCAAGCTGCCGCCACTCTCCTGAAAGCTGACACAAAAAAGGCACAAGAGTAGCACCCAGGCCACACAGGCTAGTTAATAACATGTCGGGCAGGAAATCCAAAGTGTGGGATCATTTTGAGAAGGTGAAGGACGAACCCAAGGTGATCCGTAAACTCATCTTCATTGGTCGACTACAAACATGACGCATCATCTGAAACATGTCAGTAGCTACATGCCCATTAGCCACTTAGCACAATCATTACTGCTTTGCCGACAGCGTCATTAACAGGCGGCTCGCTCAGTGTGTGACGTGCACTTGTAGATAAAATATAGGCCTATATTAATGAAGGTTCATTAGTACGGTTTTGTATTTCTCTGTAATGTAGCACAGTGTTAACAATGTTACTGATACTGTTCTTTCTCACACCTTCAACTCAAACCATTGTGTTGCCCCGCCCAAAATATATCATTTAGTAATTAAACTAGTATCTGAACATGCAGGCGACTAGTTGACTAATGGCCCTGACTATTTGTCAACTCGGAAAATTCTTGGTTGGGTGCAGCCCTCTGTTCACTATAACAAACAAACAAAAGCAGAAAATCCTAACAATGAAGCTGCAAGTCGGTTACTTCTGGCATTAGTGCTCAAAAAACAACCTTAACAATTAATCAGTTATCGAAAGAGTTACTAACTAATTGATCGATTGATTAATTGACTGTTCCCTTCAGCACTAGTTTCCACTCACATCTAGTAGGCTTGTTTCAATTCCAATAACTAAATGAAATCCTGTGCCAACACAAACGGTTGTAAATACAGAGAATGAAACCTTGATAATGTAAATTTTACTCTTCAAAGCATTCCCCGTCTGGGCCTCTCCGGATTTTTCTCCACCACTTAGAGTAAACATAATGCGCACATGGGAGGTAGACCACCAAATGCTTCACATCTATATTTCAAATGAAACTTTATTCTAATCTGCTTTCTGTAAAATGTTCGCACACCATGCTGTTTCGAGTGTCTGTCTGCTTTAAATTACTATTTTCTTGTTTAGCTCGGTGCTCGTCTCCAGACAGCACTAGCTCACAAAGGATATGACTGTGATGTATGAACAAAGTACTAGTTGTAGCAAAATACCAGAGCCAAAAAACAACCATCTTTGTTTTTTTACCACGGCTAAATGACTACGGCAAAGTCAATAAATCTCAAATCAAAGCCTGAAAGGCCCCAAAAACAACATTTAATTACTAGATCTACCTGCAAAGCCGGGAAAAGGGACTTGCTGGCTTAGTTCATGTGCAAGCAATAAAGCGTGGGTTTGCCCGAGCATCAATCTGCGAAGAGACACTGTGGACAGGTTGCATGTCCATCACAGGGTCAACACACGGGCCCACATATCAAGGCTAACCCACATGCATTAAAGTGTCACATCACTGCCCAGTCCTGCATGGATTTTGTGTGCCTGTGTGAGTCTGTGTGTGCAAAAAGAGTGAGGGGATTACACTGCCACTGAAGCTTGGCGCTCTAAGCACACTGGGGGGAAACGCTGAACTGAGCGGCTGAGGGTGCATTTTAAAATGACCACACAGCATTTCTAAAGAAATAAGGGTGCTTTCAAACACTTTTGTTAGCCCGTGAACCTGACCTCTATCTTTTTTCACCAACAAAGGACTAGAAGATCAGGCAAGCAAATGCAGATCAAGATATCACGGTATACATTCGTCACAGGTTCAGAGATGCAGCGCAGCACAGAGCTGGGTGATAAACCAAAAATGTACAGAATAGATACCATCATTATTCACCAAAGTAATTTGATTCATGTCGCTGTGTTCTTTGCAAGTGTGATGCTTTCAAGAGCTGCCTCCTCGAAAAACTCCAAATTATCACTTTGGCTCTAAATTGTGTTTCATATCAGGCAGCACAGAACATCAGTGCTGATGCTAAAACTTTGATGGATTAGCATTTTTAAAACAAGACTGTTCAGTAGATTTTGTTATGCAGATGTACAGCTGTCCTGTAGGCCTGATGGTAGCTACAAAAAATATTTTCAATATTGAACTGTATTTGTAGTAGTAGTAGTAGAAGTAGTTGTAGTAGTTGTAGTTTAGCAGTAGTAGTAGTAGTAGTAGTAGTAAGGGCCTGTCCCAATACCCACACTTGCCCTATAAACACCCACTTGCACTTGGTTGTGCGTGTTCACGTTTAGGCTAGTGGTGTCCCAAAACAAAACTGATGTAATGGAAGTGGTTTCCAACACTTAAAACCCGCCCTAGATTCCAATGGAGCCCCGACCCATACTTTCAACAAAGTGGAAGTTGAAATTTCCCAGAACACCTTGCAAAGTCAGCAACTTCGGCAAGTTTTGGAAAACAATTTGTTACTATATGATCGGAATATAGGCTATACAAACAACAGATGGTTGGACTAGGGTAAACTCATCAACAACACGGTTGAACACAGCGTCAAAATATTTCAACAAATCGACTTACCCGAGCAAAATCGATCAGAACTAGAAGACGTCTTAGGCGCCTCCTGTTTTTAGCATTTCTTCTCTGTTGATTCATCAGACGGAGAAGAATAAGCATAGCACATGCCACAACACAAGCATTGGAGCCGGCATTTTCATTGCGTCACTACTACGCGTGATGTATGCCTGCATGTTGGCCATGCCGATTTGCATTAAGTGGTGTCCTATTTCTTAGGGAAAGATCTCTACCCTAATATTTCTCACTTCCCTCATCAAGGGTTATCTTGCAAACGAGGGCATTCAATACCAAGTGGAGGAATTAAGGGGTAGAAATGGGACAGGCCCTAATAGTAATAGTAATATTAGTAGCAGTAGTGGTATTTATATTTTTATTCACTTCTTCAAGTAACAAGTAAAATTGTAAAACATGATATTGATTTTGTCACATCACCCAGCTCTGGGATAGCAAAGGAACAGACAGAGTCAGGACTCTTACCTGCGTACACGTAGCCTGTACATCCATAGGGGACAGAGCATGAAGGGGTGTTCACAAAGTCAGAGATTTTGACAGTTTGTCAAAACAAACACGTTAGCTGTGTATCTGCACAGAGTGCACAATGATTGAACTTTCTGATGCCTTTTCACTCATTATAAACCTTTTGTTCGGATCCTACAACCAAACAATGAGCATATTTTTGCTTGCTTCCTGGGAAATCAGTAAAATTGCCAACAAAGTGAACTGAATGTCAGGAATACAAAAGATTTGTCCAAAAGCTCAGCTTTCATCGAGCATGTACAACTTGACCTTCAGCTCAGGAGAAGTGAGTAATGATCTCCCTGCGGTTAGTTGTTCATTAAGGTTTAGATGAACACAACAAGCGGTTCAGACAGTAAAGTGCACCTTACAAGACTTTGGAATGCAAATGCATAACAGGTCATCAGGCAAAACATCATTCAAAACACCCACAGTCTGTTATTAGTGTGCAACAACAAGGATTATTAACACACAGACATGTTTTACATAAAGAAAACAAAAGGTGGAGAACACACAGCTGTCCATTTGCACCTAATAGTGAATTACCTGCTAAATGCTGGGTGACACAATTTCCCACAATTCACACTACAGAAACAGAGGAAAGACAGATTTGTTGAGAGTGAAAGTTCAGATGTTTTGACCAAGGAGGGGTTTGAAAGACTCGGTGTACAGTGGTAGTTTATTGTGTTGTTATGTTCACTGTATGATAACCATCTCAGAAAATATTACGGTTTCACGGTATCACAGTATTATAGAATTATTATTATCAGTCAGAATAATGAATGAAAACAGAAGGATTAACTTTAATTGATCAAACATTTTATAACTATAATTGAAACTTGAAACCATTTTTAATTGAAGTATGTGTAAAGAGTCTTGAAAATAACTAAATTATGGTTGAGGTTCTCCTTCCAGTTGCATTTCTTTTCCAGTATCGCAGATTCATATCATGGTATACCTTAAAACTGGTATATCGATGCGACCCTAGATTGTACTTCAGAGGGTAATATGGATAAAATCTCTTATCACAGTAATGTAATTTTATATTGCATTATAAATACATGTGGTAATAATAGTATATTTTCATGGATATTAATTGACGAAGTGTTTATAAATACAAGAAACTAGCACCTTAAGTGGTCTAATACACTGAAATATATTAAAGGGAAAACTACCACAGCATAAACTGCATGGAAAAAACGTTAAATCATTTTTACAGCATCTCAAATTGTCCTATCACCCAAACTGAATTACACTGAACACCATGCTCTTGAAATAAGTTTTATTATTGCAGACGTGGTCAGATCATGTTTTGGTAAACATGCATTACATGTCAGTTCTACAAATACCTCCTGTCAGCTTGCACATAGTCATGCGGACCACTAAAAATAGGCCCAGACATGCACAGTAATGACAGTAGAATGCTGTGGCATTCACCGAGGTGGGTAAAGCCACTTGTCAAAGTCAAGTCAAAGGACCTGAGCCATGACTCCAGCTTTAACTCACACATCACAGCATAGCTGAGAACATAAGCATGACTGACAGATGTAATGTAAAACTTTCATAACCCTTAAGCAATGTTAAAGCAGATTAGGAGAGCCTAATGCACAAGTAATATCTTAAATTAGTCTCAGTAACAACACAGTGGCATCAGCACTGTGTGTTCCTACCATGCTGTTATCCAACTGTGGGCTGTGTACCAGCTCCACTTTCACAAAACTAAACTGACAGACTGAACCTTGAAGTGGAGTCAACATTAACTGTGACAAGGGCAACAAGACCCAGGCATCACTGATGTGTCTGTTGTGGTTGTGTCCAAGGTCCAAGCAGTTTTGTTTATCTACAAAACATTTTAAGGATGTGCTAGAGTAATTTTTTACTGAGCAGATGATTGAGCGGAATCAATTATCCTTAACGGTGTATGGAACAGCTACACTATATTCGCCTCTCTTTAGCCTGTTGCTTTTCCACTGAAGGCTGCCCCACACTCTCACAATTACGCAATTCAACATGGATGCGTGAAGTTTCAAAGACTGGGATAAAACTGGAGTCTTAGAGTAGAAAATAATCTGTTAACTCAAAACTAATCCATCATACGAATTATTCATACGTCCTTTTTAGCTGTTTTGTTTGTGTGTTTGTGTTACTTGTATATATCTTAAGTTGGGTTGAGTTTCTTTAGATGCTATACTAGACTGTGATGATGATCATGCCAAATTTAAATCAAATTTTGTGTTTTGGGTTTACTTAAAGTGCAGAGCAGATTAGGCAGTGATTTCCAGCCTGGCCTCTTTATCCCCGTGGCGGCTTAAATCCGTCTTTGCCTTTTATTACTCGTCCAGGGTGAAGACTTCCCCCCTTATTTCTTTTGCTAAAACAGAGCCAACTGTTGAAAATGAAAATGCACTGTAATAAACTTAAAAATAACACTGAGTCAAGTAGCGGGTTTATCACTTTGATGCTGCTTTCCCAAAGTTGACCTCCAGCACATCTGATACTCATTTTGCAGATTATCATACGACAGCAAAGCACTAATTGCTAAATTAGATATCATCTTGCAGCAGCATGTTGAGCCTCTCAGAGCGAAAAACAGCAGAGATGTGAGAGTAACACAGTGAGGGGAGGAATGTGTCAAGAGAGTGCAGTGTGACAGTTCTGGCACAACAAGCCTCCTCACAACCATTTTCCAATTATTCTATCTCTGCCGAACAAAATGCAGCTCATAAGAGTTTGGTGAGACAAAACAGCTCAATATATCATATTCTAGTAAAACTAGGATTTTCATTTCTAAGCCACATTTTGGAAAAATGCTGAAACCGGTGCCCATGCTGAGCCATCAGGGAATTCGTGCTCCACTAGTTATTGGACTTTGGCCATAATTTCCCACATGGGAGTAAAATTTCATGGCTTGAAGCAGAACATATTTCAATCAGCATCAATTGCTCAATAAAATAAGTGACACCAGTTGTGCTGACATCACTTCAGCGCAATAATATAACATGATGGAGAATCTGCTATGACAGGGTGGTTTCTGAAGGAAGTGAGAAACTGAGTGGAGCCGACACAAGTTGCACAACATTAAAGCTGTAGTTTTTGACGTATCTGCTGACACTGTCACTGCATCCACACAGTAGTACATGAGACACATAGCCTGTGACAAAAACTCCTGGTCCTCTGTCTCCTTGTAGTGCTTCTAATGGGGCTCACAAGAATCCACTATGATTTAATGAAAACAACCAATCAGTGCCGAGGAGTCTGTCAACAATGTCAATCACTGCTCGTGAACTGTGGTCAAACTGTCAAACTAGGCAGCACTGATCAAAAATGAATCAAGATTCTGTTACTGTGTTACCTATTTCATGCCTCAAATAATTTCAGAAGCATATTTTAGTGTACTGTTTAGCTGTGAAATGAGAAAGTTAGTTCCCAAACCAAAAACTGTCGACTAAGTAGAGCAAACGTTCTCATTTTACAGCTAAACAGAAAAGTACGGGTGCTTTCATACCTGCCCTGTTTGGCTCGATTCAATCGAACTCAAGCTCATTTGCCCATTAATGTGGTTTGTTTAGGCAGGTGTGAACACAGCAATGGCACTCGGGTGTGCACCAAAACAACTGGACCAAGACCCATTCCTGTTACAGATGAAGTCTGGTGCGGTTAGTCTGTGGTGAGAACGTGTTCCAACCTTGACCTGAACCAACTGCAGTCACATGACACATTGTTTGGGTTAAACATGAGCATGTTACAGTCCTGGAGGATTATTAATGTGCACCTCCTCCTGTACTGCCTTAATATGCACATTCAGCACATCCAATGCATCAAAACAGTTTTGTTTTCTAGTTGGAGCCGCGCCTCGTTTTCAAACTGTATGGTTTGCCTTTAATGAACAACGCAAGCAATATTATACGCGATGACCAGCACTAAAATCAACCTGCATAGTTGTCCCTCCAAAGTGTACTCTTCAACATTTTGTTTGCTTCCTGGATTTTTCCCACCTAGAAATTCTGACGGATAAAGAGCAGCTTTCTCGCACAAGGCATTTTATCTGGTCCGCCTGTAAATGCTGACATGAGAACACGAACCAACTCTAGGTAATTATGCAACTTTGTAACAACATTAGTCCCTGATTCAGACCAAAGCAAGGCAATTCTAGGTCTGAAAGCACCCTAAAATATGTTTCTGAAAACATCTGAGGCGAGAAATAGTCAGTGCAGGAACAGAATCTTGATTCATTTTTGATCAGCACTGCCTAGTTTGACAGTTTGACCGCAGTTCATGCACATAAGAGACTCCTTAGCTGTGATGGATTCTAGCAAATACCACACGAAGCACTAAGAAGAAGAGGAGCAAGATTTTTTCACAGACTGTCTGTCTAATGTACTACTGTGGGGATATAGTGACAGTTTAAGCAAATATGACAAAAACTCTTTTTTTTTTTATAAAAGTTACCGACTGTAGCTTTAAGCTAAGATGGTTAGGGTGGTAGATGTGGGAAGTGTCATGGTGTGGGTTGTGATGCAAAAGTCTAGCACATGTATATTTAGCACACTTACGGACAGGAACATGGAAGTAAATTTAAGTGGGATTCTGCGAAGGAGGCCAAAGTGGGAGTACTGATGACTCCTGAGATGGAAAGAAACTGACTAAGTGTAGCCTGACAGATCGGAGGAGTCCTTCTCCTTGAAGTGAAAGTTCAAGATGACTGGCCTCTGATCCAGTCATGTGGGCAGACATGTGATTGTTGTTGTGCTGGAAGCCGTGTAGATGATCACATGGATGTAACACTGTTGGGCGACATATCTTTATACTTATGACAACCGAAAAGGCCACGACCTCTTGTGCAGGTCAAAAAGAGGGACGGATTGTGAATCACTGCATTCCCACTAGTTGATGTATGCCTGATACAATGGCTTTTTGTGTCAGCCCTTAGCATCAAGGGCTGGCAATGACACAGCAATTATGTGATAAATAAAACCTGTTAAATAATTTGAGTAGTTTCTCAAAAGTGACATTTATATTCAGGGGGTTCGTTCTTACTTCTTAGGAATTTGTTTATGAACATAAATAAATGAAGAACCGCTGACTGGAAGAGGTTTTGAACTGAGAGGGCAGAACTGCAAATAGAGGGTAGCAGGGTGCAGACTTGTGCAATGTTGCCTCACACATTAGGAGTTGCAACAGCATACTGTAGTGCTCAAAAATGCTACCCAGTGGCATTCTGAAAGCAGAAACAAGAGACTTACTGTTCGTTGACGACAAAGATGCAGTTGTCTTGCGAGGGTAAGCTTGAGACAGGATGCTTGCAGGTCACCTTCCGCTCATTGTGACTATTTAGGAAAGAGAGGGGAAAAAGGGGAGAAAAATAAGAGTGATCAATGTTAGAAAGCACTACCAACACGTCAGTCAAAGTAAGTGCATCAATAATACTTCATCTATCTTTAAAAACTGTGCATTGACATGCCGTTTATTGGACTGAAAACCCAAACATGTTTTCAAAGAGCTGCAGCAGTAACGGCTTGAGGGAACTCTTCACATGCAAAACATGAGAGCGGCTGAGGTAGTGTTTGTATTGGCTGAGTAGGAATGGGAATACTGAGTGGAGACAGAACAGCTATGGAAATAATATTAGCAGGCTGTGCCAAAGAAGATTTTCATCAATCAAAACGCTGGTCCAAGCTGTAGAACTGAAAGCTGGTCCTGCCAAACACACTGTACATTGGGTCAGTGTGACACAAGAACAAGCATGGCAGTGGGACTGTCACGATGATTATGTTATCAACTTATCCTACAACATATGGAATGACCTTGATCATTTTGCTGCCCTTGATATTGCCTGTTGTGTTTACATGTATGTTTACATGTATGTTTGCTTACATAACAAAGTCACCAGCATTTTGGCCAACATGTGGCCAGAGTAAAGAGCTGGATTTTCCTGACCCTTATAAGACTTGGGCGCAGCCAATGTCCCCCCTTTTGCCTCTCTACCCTATATTTCAGAAGAAAAATGAAACAATACTCCAAAGACAACACAGCAGAGCTTACCTGTAGCCTCATCTGCACTTTCTGAGTGGAAGAGGCACAGGTCAGACAGTCGTTAGCTTGCCAACCCCTGACAACAAGCCAAAACATCTGTAGATCGTGGTTCTACTCTCCTACAACTTCATTCTCCACCCCATAAATCCACCAGCAAACCACCCAGCTCCCAGGCCGGCAGTACATGAGCCAGATAATGGAGGTAAGTGCAGTGTTCTTGGAGCTTCACTAAGCTTTTCTATTAGTCACAAAAGGCAACACTTGGTTTAGTTTCCGAATGTAGTAGCATCAAAATAGTAATTTTAGGCTTTCCTATAAAGGTTCTTTCATATTATACACTCATTCATTCATTTTCCATAGCCACTTATCCTTATCACGTTCACACCTACAGGCAATTTAGAGTCACCAATCAACCTAACCTGCATGTCTTTGGATTGTGGGAGGAAGGCAGAGTACCTGGAGAAAGCCCACGCTGACACGGGGAGAACATGCAAACTCCACACAGAGGAGGTTCCCCATCCTGGGGTTCAAACCGCCCAACCTGGGTTCAAAAAAGGAACCCCCTTGCTGTGAGGCAACAATGCTAACCACTGCACCACCACGCTGCCAATTTTAAATATGCTTTCTTGAATATCTTAACAGGTGTTAGTCACTTTTTTTAAAATATGTTATATATTTGTTTCATCTTCTAATTCAAATATCTGAATATTCTTAAGAATTAAAAGTGAGTTGCTCTTTGAAAGGGTGTACTTGCATTATTATGCTATCATCGTTATGTCAGTAGCAAACAATGGTCTAGAAATAACAAGAATATCAATTATTACAATTACTTCTGGGACAATTAATGGTCCAACAAAAGAAGTTATTGCGACATGCCTACATGGCACATGAAGAACAGAAATACCCCAAGACAAGACAAAGTATGACATTAGGACCCCCAAACAAAAGCAGAAAGGTGATACAAAGGGTCCACAGCAAAAAATACCTCCTACCTTTTCAAATAAGAGCACTAGAGCTTTAGCCGTTACAACAAAGAATACACAAGAGGTAAAAGCACTAATTAGACTGAGATCAGTTTATGCCAAACTCAAAGCCTATTGCACCTTCAACAAAACATAAAAATTACCAAAATCTACAGGCTGCAGCAGAGCATCCTACACTCAGCATCTAATGACAGAGGTACAGGAGGTGCCACCCACTCATCTTGTTGGCTAATTACAGCAGCCCACAGTCACTTCCACCCTAACGTGATTAGAGCACCAGGACACAGACCACACAGTCTTTTGAGAGGAGCTGTCCAAAGACTGGGGCCTTCACAACAACAGCATCAGCTTTCCAGTAAAGTAGAGCCTGGTTAGTGTTGTGTGTGTCTGAATAGCCTGGAAGAGGAAGTCTCTAAATTTTCCAGTAAGAATGACAAGCGTCACTGTTTCTCACTATTACTGGTGCTGAATCAAGTTTTTGTTTCAGTGTTGTCATTGGTACAGTGACTCTGCTGCTAAATTAGCTCAAGATCCAGATCCAGTTCATCAGCTTCATATGTCATCACCTCCAGAGATGGAAATTCAATGGTTATTTGATTATACTGTCAGTGAGTTACACCGATGGGAGGTTCAGTAGCAGTAGGGTGTTATGTTATCGATATATTAATCAAATATACTGACAGCAGTAACCATTAAACAAGACATTAGATGATATGAGTTGCATGAGCTGCAGTGTCAACAACACTCTTCAAAGCTACTACTCCCTTTACTGGACAGTTATTCTATATTTCAGCTCAGTCAGGCTGAACTATAAACAACAGAAAGTCAAGCTACAGCCCAAAAATAACAGTTTTTAAACATGGGGTACTCGTGTACTGAAAAGAGTGAATACCGAGCATGAAATGGGGGGTTTAGTTTCAGTTTAGCCTGGAGAGCAACAGTCTCCACAGCTCTGGTCTATAATTACTGGAGGCACTGTTGGCAGCAGAGCACTCTGTGCGGTCTTTGGGCAGACCAGCGGCACCATTTTTCTTTGGTATCCCTTCACACATGCCTATACTGCTCTGCACATAGGTTGGCTACAGATTTGGGAGAAGAAAGGAAGTCTGGATAGGTATTTATGTACACGGTAGTGGGATGAAAGAATGATGTTATGCAGGACTGTGGATGGGATTCAATAATCAGTTCCAAACTATCCAATACTTGAGAATCTTTTAGCTTTGATACTCTTAAAGCATGCACCGCAAGTTTGCTTTCATGTGGTACTTCAGCCAGAGCTAAAAGAAAGAGAGGTTTAAATGTAAGGGTGCATTTTGCTGACCTATTAGTTGGCAATGCACGCCATTTCATTAGAGAAAAGTGTTTGATACATCCTAGGTTATTTAAAAAATAATGATTCAATTATAGCAAATCCCTCCACTGTATATACTTTGGTATTATCTCTATAGAGTGACTGCTAATGCATCCATAAAGAACTGTCTGCTGTAATAACCCCATATGGGTACACTGCCTTCACTGCAATAAAGTGGAGTGATGTATTATGTTCCCGGGTGTGGAATGTCAAGCAACCTAGAAACTAAGCAAAAAGGGATCTGCACATATGCATATTTTTAATCTTGCTTAGGAATATCATTACATTTTCAAACAAGTAATAACTTTCTGTGCTGACCCTGAATCAGATAACTTTGTGTCATTTGGAAGGATAGATAGTACTGCCATTGCCACTGCTGCTCGATGCAGTTTTCAGTTGCCTTCAGCTCAGTATTTTGGTTTGGCAATCCAAAAAGTGAGGTTCCAGCAGCTCTAAATGATGGTAGAGTACTGTAAGCATGTGCTCTCAGCACACAAGCTCACACAAGTCAATATCACACCACTTGCCAAATCAAAAATGGCAAAGTAAACACAGACAAAACAAGTCAAGCATCTACTGTAGCTAACCAAAAGCCAAAGAGAGACCAAGACATCTCTCTCAGAAGTAGGGAGACCAAACCCAACCAAGGCTACGGGTAGCTACAAAGCTCATTTACATACAACAGAGAGACAGCACATACTCAGTCTATAGGCCTTTTTACACAAAGATCCCGCATTAATACCACAACAAAGTCCCTTCATTACACCAGCTTTGCTTTTTTACACAGAACCACACAGCGCCACCATAATGCCCCGCCAGTGTGTGATGTAAACAGCAATCCAACATTCCAGAAGCAATGGAGGCGTGACGGCATGTGTAACTAAACAGCATCGGCCTCTGATGACATATAACATACGTATCAGCCAGGCAGGGACTTCCAAACAATTACAACAGGCTAACAGGGCAATAACAATCTTTTCTATCCCTGTTGTATGGTGGCTGATTTCGTTCTCTGCTTGGAGGGTAAGGAGCTACTGGAGCTCACTGTCTCCCCACTGTGCGGATATTTTTGGTTGCTATTCTTCTTTCAGTTAGCTGCTAACTGCTTCTAGCTGCTTTTTAAATCTCTCGACACTGAGTTGCAAGCATAATACATCATCCAGCCACTTGTCCTGTCAGCTCACACTTTTACACAGATGTAGATTTGGCTCTGTTGCCACCTCTGCTGCAGGTTTAAGGGTTTAAAGGCAAAACAACTCCACTCCCTATTCTGTGTTCTTATCTTTAATACAGAATGGCGAGGTGGAATAACGGCGTAACTTTCCAGTTTTGAACAGGCTGTGTAATAAGGGCTGGCACTAAAAGATGGCTGATGCCCATGTAGCTCTGTTTCTTTTTCTGCTTCTAGCAGGTGTTTGCTAAAATATTAGCCAAAGGAACTTGATACTGGAACTTGGCATTGGCCCAAAACACCATGATTAAAAGAAACCCCCCATTAGCAACACCTGTCTCTGATGGGACACTGGGTCAAAATAGATATTCTGACTGATGTGGGATCACAGCAATTTGGAAATGTATTTTCTGGAGCACTGCATTAGATGGCTTTTTGATATTTGTTTGATAACCTGCCTCGTGAATCCTGATCATGTATCCCCGCCAGTTCACAAGTACTAAAGCTCATCCTGCCCACTGACCTCCCTGTGCAGAGGGCAGACATACTGTCAGGGTAATTTCCACTTTAAAAATCAATAAAATGTCACATCAAATTTATTTAAAATAAAATTCAATGTTTGACATCAAGCAACTGTTTCCACGCTACAAGTAGACAAACCTGAAATACAAAGGATGTAAATCGTATTGGCTAAATCAAAGTGTTCAAAGCTATCATGCTATATCATGCAAGCTATAATGTCACCTTCAAAATGAAGTTGATGAGGTTCTTAGGGTTACAACTACAAACTAAAAGGCCCTCCTGGCGCTAAGAAGGTTTATGCAGATGTGTTGACTGACACGTGTGCGAGGTCAGTGTTTTTAAGAGGGGGCTATGGGACATCAAAGAGTCCATATACCTATAAGGACGGAAGTTATTTGAGAAGGTCCTTAACATTCCCAACATGATCCATGTGGTATGGGAAGACAGTGAGTTCTTGAAAGTCAGTGGAAAACATGGGGGCTATGAAGCAACACGATTGCTGTGGTTGTGTGTAGGCCAAAATTGGCAGGATGAGTAACAGCAATACATGTTTTCCTGTTAAGTAGAAAAATCTCCTTTTGGACAACCTACAAAAGTAGACCATGACAGTCAGTGGATGTCCCCTTTTGAACTACACTTAAAGCTATTTTGCTATCCTATTGAAATTTTACAGTAGGGACATTTCGCATGTGACAGGCTTGACGCTGCTGACGAAAAGGATGAAGGCATCCCACATTGCAGTAACGGATATTATTCACAATCTCTTTCACTGCCTCCACATGACATCAACACGGTAGCTGATTGCAAATATGACAGGATTATACTGCAAAACAATTATTGACAGGATATGTGGGTTGGCTGCCTTGTCTCACACAACATAAGGGCCCTTTGAAAACATCACTGGATGATAATGTAATCAAAGTTGATTACAGGAGCCATTGTTACATCAAACTCAACTGATGCCGCACAGCTACCGGCTCAAAGACAAATCTCCTTTCGAGTAAACATGTTTTTCAAAGTACCTCTCTCTGCTAATCTTAGTTTACAACAGCATTTGTGATGGTCACACATGCTCAGGAGGATGTGGTCTGTGGTCACCACAGTCGAGATTAAGTCAGTATAAAATCACGGGGCTGTACCGTAAGGGGAGCATATGGTAACATTTCTGCTTAAGTAGAGGGCAAAAACATTGTATTCCCTTCGTTTAGGTCAAAATTTCTTGTTTTCCAGAGGGAGATGTTGATATATTGGGTGGGTAGGGGTGAAGGGCACCAGGAGGTTCTTTGCCTCTTGACCTCATATTTTAAAGTGAGGAACTGGGAGCGGCAGCAAGAACTGACCACCCTGTCGTGAGGAGTGTTTTCAGGACTGTCCTGTCCACAATAATTAGCAGTGAGCCTCAGTAATGAAGAGCTTAAGGGGCTGGGGGTCAGCACCCCACAGGCTTAGCTTTTATTGTACTGGGTGGGTCTTTGATCCCCCACTCCCCTTCCACTACAGTTAAACCACAACCAACTGAGAGGTTCCAAAAAGGAGCTTTACATTGGAGAGAAGGGGAAAGGTCTACGTGAGTTTTGACAAGGTATCGTTGGGATTTCACACCAGAGTTTGGGGGTTCCCCCCTGAAAGCTCCCTTATGTAATTATTTTACTTGAAAACTAAACCTGGGATTCAGATCTTTGCTCAATATATTTTTAAAGAAATGAGGTGGTGGCAAACATTTGGTTTAGCATTCCACCTTCACCGTGTCATCTCTGAAGCCAAAAAAAGCAGTTTAATGCTAATGTTGGACCATTTTCACTGAGAATTTATCTCTGATGTTAATTCAACAGTCTTAAGTTCATCAAAAACAAAGTTGTGAGAATGTTGAAGCTCTAAAATCATTGTCAAAAAGTCTGAACTCAAAACCACCTCTCCCTCAGCTTCTTTATTTATTTTAAAGTACAGAGGAGTAAAGCTATATAAGGAATGTCAGATCGGGACCCGTCAGCCCCTAAAGAGTCACTGTGGGGGTACCTACCACAATTACAGCCTTACATTGCAGAGGACAAACAGAAGATGGAAGAAACAATGAAAACACAACTTGTGGTTATTTGTTTTGTCAAAATGTTCAGTGTGGAGTGACTGTGCAAACTGAAGGGGATTCCCTCACGCTGAGTGGTGTCAAAAAACTAAAACAAATTTCATCATAATGAGTCTGAGCTGCTATAGCTAATTTGGATATGGGGGAGTTAATGAAAACAACTTTTAAAACCAACTTTGCAACTTCGCCTCTCTAATACCAAACAAGCAAATGGAAGAGAACCTACGCTTTATTAAATGGAAATGAGAGTGGGAGGAAGATTTTGACTCCTGTGAGAATTCGAGACACTAAATCACATCCATTTATAACTATCTGACCACTGTGAATTTTGTGCAGCATCAAGGAAACTGACTGGTTATCATCTTTGAATTAGGAGTTAGTTTCTTTGCTCTAAAGGCCTCTGACACCGGGGGCATTTTTTGTGCGATTAATTCACAAGTCAAAATATATTTTTGAACTCTTGTTTTTGTCAGGAGTACTTTCACACAGAATGTGAATATTACACAATGAAAAAGAGACGCATTTTCTCTCATGTTTCAGTCGATTTTCTGAGCTTTGTACTGCGAATAAAGACATCAACCGATCACATTGGGCACAGCCTATATGCGGAGGCTCTGTAGTCTGAACCAAGACGGCCAACTTTATTACTCCGTTCAATCTTAACAAAGGCAATGCATAGCAAACCCACTCCGTCTGTTCTTACCTTTTACAATGAAAGCCCTAGACATATACACTGCATATCTGTTTACCAGAGTGAACTCAGTTTCACTCAAAGCATTTCACTAAAAAGAAACTCAACAATGTAGCGTACAATAGCTTAGGCTATACAACAATTTACCTCAAACAGACTGCCAGTAGTTGTTGCAAAATCACATCAGTGCCAGTGTTGCAGTGTGTCAAAGACTGTTTCCCCAATGACATGTGTTTCCCCCTACCTGAACCTGAACCAACCTTGTCCCCAACCCTAAGCACCAAAGGGGACGCCACAAATTAACAGTAAACCTTTTTGACAGGGGTACAGACTTTGTTACAACATCGACAAACCTATTTGCACCAAAACCTTTTATCGAACAAGTGTTGCGACTATCGCTGCCCATGTGAACTGTTTAGAAGTAAAATATTCGCAGGTATTTTGTATGTTCACGCTGGTGTTTAAAGACCTTAACGCTTGATTTGTAGCTGCTGTAGATGAAAACAGATCAGCCAAATGCAGCATGTCTTATATTACAGGATCCTATTATCTGGAAAACAGTCCTGCTGCTACAAGGTTCAAGATCTGTGCTTTTAACTACTGCTTTTTAACTTTGGGAAACCTCAAGCAGAGGAAGCCATGCCTTTCTGTTTGTCCTCACAGCTCCTATGGATAAATGCTGCCTTACCACAGCAAATTTCTCCTAATTATCTTTAATTGAATGCCCTTCAAGCTGCTTCAAGACCTTTAGTGACTGGGCACCCCACTGTACAGACTGTACAGAAGTGAACAGCATAAGTCACAGCAATCAAGCACTCCAGCTTCCTTTCCCAAGGATATGATGTAATGACACATACTCAATGCAGCAGATGCTTTGATCACAACCCTCACAGCAGAAAAAGTGAGAAGATTTTAGCACACATTGCCCAGTGAGATCCCACCCTTATCCTAGCAGTGCTGAGCAAGTGAAATCAAACCAGCCTGTTTGAACCAGAATGCACGGCACACATTTCAGCTCTGCCTCCTTCAGCCCATATCCACATTATCACATTTAACTCTGCATGACTCTCTGCATTTACACATGTGACTTTTTGGTGACATTTAGAGCTAACTCTATGCTTGTACCATCATTGCCAAGATCACACGCAGTTTTAGGTACTTTTTAAATGCCAGTACATCACAGGAAAAGTCTACAAGAGTTCAGCAGGAAAACGTCTTGGTCTCTTAAACAAATCCAACCGCAAATCACCAAACAGAGCCTTTCAGCGATAATTAATTCTCTTGTTAATGCTCATAAATCTAATCCTATTACACAGGAAGGAACTTGGACACAACGTTAGGCAAGGCCAGCGACTAGTGAATGAATAAAGCTTCACATTATCAGGTGAGTATTCTTAACTAGCATTAAAAAAAAAAGAGTTGGCTGTGGTGGAACTCCTCAATACCTCACGGACATTGACTGGAGGTATGAATAGCCCGCCTCACAAAAGCTGAGCTGAATACGCAGAATAGGCAGTTTGTGAGTAGGCATGTGGGGGGCAGCAAGAGAAAAGACAAAAAAGACAAAACAGGGGCTTTGCAGTCCCCAAGAGGCCACATGAAATGCGGTGCGGCAACATGAAGCAATGTGCTGTCACAAAATGGCAATACCTGGACTTCAGTAGTGTCCGTAACTAATTCGGGTATATATATTAAGGAAATGTTGTGGAAAACTTGCATCATGCCGCAATCATTACGGAGAACACAGCCAGCAGCTTCAGCTGTGTGTGCCTGTTAAGCTTTGACTTTCACCTTAGACCTTTTTACTTAACCGCAGAAACAGCTGCTCATTCGGGCCACAAATCAGATTTTTTCCACAAACAATTCAATTAGCAGCCCCCTCAAAGCAGCTGTGACTGTGTGCAAAGTGTGTCAAGGTGACACAGCTGAGGGGGTGACTCAAGAATATTTCAGAGCCATGGAAACAAGCTGCCTTCTCAAGGAAAAAGAACACTGATTGAAAGAAGTGAAAAATTAGCATTTATGGAGACGATTCAGGAGGTTAAACTGCAGTGCGTTGCAGTCATGTGAAACCAAGCTTCACTGTGACCTTCTGACCAGAGGCCAGCATGATACAACTGTTCCTCATCACACAAAGGATTGGTTCCTTAAATGCCTATTTATAAAACAGAAATTCCAAACATTACGTTGCCCACGCAGTTTCTATCTTCACTTTCAATGTCTGCAAAACTCCCCTGGTTAACCATTCAATGTTCAATTTCAGGCTTCATTAAGGAAAGCAGCAGGCTAGCATTTAACAGGGCTTCATGGTACATAAGAAAAACATGGAAGAAACCCAAAGACAGAGTGTCAAAACTACAAAACACTACGACTGAATGTGTTTTAATGTGACACACATCACATTCTACTGTGTGGCTATGTAGGTCCATTGCAGGACAAAGAGCAGAAGCACCCAAAATAGTACTCAGACTCTTCTTATCAAGGTCATCTCCTTAAAGACATAGATGGATGAGAGGCTGGAAAGCTGCAGGCTTGTGGACTATTGACTAGTATTTTCTTAAGATGTGTTAAAGGGTTTCAAACACAACCTTCAGCTTTGTTTTACACCATTGTAGACTAAAAAGTGGGACAAAACAATTGCTTTCTTCATTCCTCTTTTCACCACACACTGAAGTAAAGAGGCAAATTAACTGAGAAGCATTTTAAATTCATGCAAAACTCAAAATGTTTCCATAAAAAAAAATGCCACACACACGAGCTTGTGTCATGCCCCAACTGAAATGTTCTTATAAAACGCATGAATATGCATCGGTGCTGCCATCAGACAAATTAAACATCTAGCAGTCGATCAAGAAACTGAGTACATATTGGAGGGCAACTTCTTCTTACATTCACATTCTCCTTAACTCAGTAAAAATACAAACACTTTACAAGGATGGCCTGAATATGGCCACCAGTGCATTGGCTGCATATGGGAGTGGACATTTCTCTGCAGTTTTCACCATCTCGCTGATTTATCACTCATGACTCAAAGCCTGAGATCAAATACGGCTCCACCCTCCTCTCCCCTTGATGTCTTCTGCTCAGCGAGTGCTGGGGCTGGACCAGCAGCCAATAACAGGGCATCTGTACATCTCCATTACTGCTGACCTGCTCTTTAATGACATCAGTGCCTCCCATATACAATTAATTTGGATAGCCCATCTTATTAAGTTTGTTCCATCTATCAAATATCTTTTATTGAATATTTCTTCCACTCAACAGCCAATCCAGCCAAAACCAGAGCATCTAAAAGGTCCGGTAAAGAGGTGTAATCATTTGAAGTGAAACCAAAGATTAGTAAAATTACTTCCCTGGAAAAGGACGCTAGTTTGTGATTGCAATGATGTTTTGCAGTCAGCTGAAGCGTTTGATGAAGGAGCACCCCGCCCCCAGGCTAAACACCACAAATAAATTCTGTGTGTAGGAAACATTGCTGAAACATCAGTGATTCCAAGTCTGTGGGAAACACTGAACACTGAGGACAATGTTCACTGCATGAGCTCATGGGGAAAGTGAATAATAAGTAATAAGGACAGCATGGCCGTTCGTTCTCTCCCTGTGGGTTTGACAAGTGTCATCCTAATCTTTTGGCTTTGTACAGTGATAGCAACACTACACACACACTAAACCACGCGTTACTACGCGTATGACGTTTAATAAATGAGGGGTTTTAATCAGACATTACAAACAACTATGCTGTGAGCACTGAGTGGATGCACTTCCTATTCAATCGATCAGATCGTACAGGCAGGTTCTTGACAACAAGCCCAGACAGAAATCAAAACATGAAGGATCAAAATGGTTCTCAGATTTGCCAAGACAGACAAAAACAGTGGCTAACTTTAAAGATGATGCTTCTGCACGGTCTAAGACGACACATGAGAGTTCAACCAAATAAGACAGCAGATATCATGCCTAAAACCACATATCAGTTCATGAGGAACAGGTTTAACTGCTTCCTGTCTGTTCCCAAGAATTCTGGCACCACAAGATAAAAAAAAAGCAAATACATCAAAACGCATGCCGCTTAGCAGATCTAGTGGATGTCTTCTGATCTAAGTTGGTTATTAAAGAGAGGACACAGTCTAGGTCACTGCGGGAGAGACAGTGGGCAATGGTATAATTATGGCTTAACTGACTGTGATTAACAGATAAAAGCTTTTAAAGATCATCCAAAACCACAGTGCAGTTCAGTCTGTCAGGAATAGAAAATATCATCTGACGAAAAGTGGAATACACTCCATTACAGTCAGGACTGCTTATAGCACAGTGATAGCCAACACTTCAAAGAAATGGAAATGATAATGCTGTTTACAATGACTGAAGACAGTATATTAACATTGGCAGGACCTCTCTCTTTTTATGACTGAGGACAGATTTGCATGAACTGCAGACTGCAATGAAATTTGGGAGAAAAACCAGAAAGTCCAAAGTATTTTCCCTGCAGGAGTTTGCTTTCACTGCTGTGCAGAGTCACTCGAAAACTCCTGGGGCTCGGCTTTAACTGACCAACAGAATATGAGTTTTTGAAACCATGAAAGATACAACTGTAATATGTGGTTTGCAATTTCCTTTTTGGCATTGCAGGTCCAAAGTGAAGCAGGGAAAAGGAGCTTGTTAACACCACAGCTTCTTTTATAACGGAATATATATGTGTAATTGAAGATTATATCACTTTAAAAGTCCACATATATGATAAATCATTCATATGCTGCTAGGTGAGCTCAAAATACAAGGAATCCTCTGACTTAGCAACACAAAGGTGCCTTGACAAAAGCCTGATAACATAACGGTATCACTGTGTGGTGCTGTCCTGTGCAGAAGACGCTGTTTGCACATGAAGCCATGTGAGGAACAAAACGCTGACTGGGAGCCTGGGAGCAGGGGCTGCTTATAAAACTGCAACACAGAAAGCAATCACAGGAGCTGCATCCACCTAAATAGCTTCTCGATAGCATCAACCATCACCGTCAGCACAAATAAACACCCCGAACACCTCAATCATTATCGCGTTAGAGCAAATGTCGCACACGTCGACAGCACTGCAGGATTTTACTCACAGTGAAAAGCTTCCATAAATGTCCAGGCAGGCAAACGTGAAGACAAACAAGCCACCGTTTTATCCAAACGTGAACGTCAGGTGTACCGACGTAAGAGTTTTCTTGTTACTTTGTGTTGGGAAGTGCGCTCGGTCCTCTGCTGCTGCTTCTGCTGTCCTCACAGGGAAGGAGCACTCGCGCTGACTGCTGCGCCGCGTGCGCCCCGTAGTAGAGCCACAGTGAAACCCGAGAGGCGATGATGTCACAGTCCGGATGTCAAGAAAGCAAGGTGGCCAGTGGCGCTTTTGTTATCCCCTCCCTGCACAATTACAACCGGAGCGGACAAGAGGATGCACACACGCTCACAGACAAGGAGACAGTGTGGTGACGGCGTCCTGGTGATGTGAATAAAAATAAATAATTAAATACTTTCCTCCACAGAAGCCGCGCTGGGTTTATTCTTAACAGGCAATTTACAAATTTCCAAACTCCTCCACACGTGGAACAAACGCGTGGAAAAATATGGGACACTCCAGCTCCAGCATAAAGGCATTATTACAAAACCGCATGGAAGAAGTGAAGTGAAACCATATCCTAGATTTAAACTTGTTCCACTTGTTTATGTGGGACTGTCTCCAGGCAGGTCAATAATATAACACATATATGAGCTTATTTCCTCAGTGAGCTGTTATTTCTGGCATTCACATGTGGGTAGCTCTGCACCTCCCTCAGCCCATTCTTTAGCAAGTCCTGACAAGGGGGCATGTTGAAAAATGAACCATGGCTGCACTGAGTGTTCTTAAAAGACTCACCCTGAAAGCATTTTTTGAATCATCCTGATAGAGTTGCGGTGAATTTGTTGCAAAACATTGTAGCCACAGTTCCAGGGAATTACTGTATCTTAGGCCCTGGTTTCCATTCGTGCCCGTTCATGTCGCTGCTGGAGCTTTGCTATCTGGCTGGAGCTTGTTAGTTTCAATAGGATGAAGTGAAGAGAAAGAACTGCATATCAAGTAGGTTCAGCAGGGAGCCTACAGCTATTGAAGACATGAAAGCCCGGACAATGACCTCGGCCCCAACCTAGAAGCCAAACAGCTCCTCCACTCATCAACCTGCTGGGTGTAGTCAATGGTGCAGGAAGACACCCAGAGACAGTCAATACGCTCTTAGTGGCTGCTTTTCTCTCCCTGCTCCCTCTTTTTAGTGATACTTTAACATTTCTTCACAGTATAGTGTAGCTCTCAGAGTCATGGAGTTTTAACAGAAACAGAACACAAATACTATATGTTTTTTCATGGATTGAAAACAGTGACTATTTTGATGCAGGTCATGTAAACAGCATATGCCATTTGAAGCATCAGAGGCATATTTAGATTAAGACATGGAATATGCTGGTATTATTCAGGTTTTAGGAGCATTGTTTGGACACGTACATGTTCAGAATATGTGTCTCAATTAACCCTTCCAGACGAAGACTGGCCAATCATAACTCAGCATCGGGTTGGCTCAGACCAGGGTCCGACAACAACACAGCTGTGCTCCATTGACTCTAATGTAGTCATTTCAGATTTCCTTCATTTTCAGGCTGGTTTTGTGGATTTGGAGCTAAATGTTGTGTCTGGGGCACGTCGTGTATTAATGATACTTGTTACCTGGAGAGGTTGGAAAAAGATATACATTTCTTCCCTGTTCCAAAACCAAAATCAAACCCTGAAAAGTGTAGGGTTAGCTAGCTAGCTACTGAAGATATAGCCTACTGAATGTATACACATGCTGCTTTTGCTTTTTAATGATTATAAGACTTCATAAGACAGACCTTCCTGTACAGGAACCAGAGAAGTTAAGCAGGGAAACTTTGCTGATATTCAACCAGCTGTGTGTCATCACATTGTGTGCAGATGAACGTTATTTGATTACCCTGGCAGCAGCACTGGGGTGAAGCCAAACACGGTTCACACACTGCACACACTGTGATGCCACACAGCTGGTTCAATATCAGCAAAGCTTCCCTTTATATTCATTGTCTTGTGTGGCGATCAGCAGTGATGTGGTGGTTCACTTTTACACTGTGATCTGTAGCCTATAGTTCGGCTTTAGCTTCTAACTATCTTTGTCTTTTTAACCTGTTGCTGCTGAGTCAGTTTGACATCCTGGATATATCTTTCAAACACAGACTGTAGACCCCTCTGTCTGCTTCTCTCTGGAATCACTCTTTCATTTTACCAAAAATATGATAATGTTTCTTCAGGGAGTGCAGTTAGTTACAGTGTGAGCTCCATGCTTACTGCGACAGCTTGTTGGACCATCGAAAAGAGGCGGGGCTTAGCAAAAGTTCAATTGGGGTTTTTGCCACAGTTTGCCACAGATGGCCTCTTGCCTGCTTACAGTCAGCTCTGTGTGTTGTACACAAACCAACTGTTTGTTAGGGTGTGGTAGAGACGCATGTCCCAAAGAAAAGCTCATCTCTTTGGTCAGACGCAGAGGCACACCTTCTTTTAAACATTATGAAAGTTTTGAATATCAAAAGATTTTTTGAAATTAGCAAATATCGCAACACCAACTTTTTCAAGAAGGTGGCTGAAAGGAATGAGAGAAGGCGGCTGCATTCACACGGTTCAACAAGTCTGACGCCAGTGGGAAGCTGTAAAAACAATCCTATCATGAGGCAAAGAAGTAAAACTGCACAAGTGGCTTTGGCTGTTCCACGCTTCCATATTTTGACATGATAAACAGCATGTTAGGGCATGTTAATTGGAGTCTGAATGGCTGCATGTAAACAGAAAAATTAGTGGAATATTGATTTTCATTAGCCACATAAACAGCTTAGTAGGAATATTGTCTTTTTCTGAATAATGTCAAAAACTTAATATTTTCTGCATGTAAACACAGTCAGTAGAGACGCATTACAGATATTAACACAATCAGTAGTATGTGAACTACCTTGACCAGCTCTGCTTTATAAATAATGCATCATGCTTCCATTATAAAGCCGGGGGGGGAGGGGGGGTACACTAAAACATTCAGTCCTTCAGCTATCCTTGTCCTCCAGGGAGGGCCTCCCAAGCTGGGGCTTGGAGCCAGGGGATATGACCACCACCTGGGGCACAGAATGGATCCATAACCCCAAGAGAAAGCAGAACGAGAGCAGGGAAAGAGTATCTGGAGGATATGTGATATGATATTTAGTGACCCAACCCATGAAAGATGAATCTGTGGCGAATAAGGAGCTTGTGCTCCAACGCCCACAAAAAAAGGTGTCAGAGGGGAAAGTCAAGGCAAGCTGTTTAGCCATCTGTGTGTGTGCTGTGTGTTGCCACAGGAGATCATGCGTTTTTCTTTATTCCAGGATAACTGGATCAATGTTTGCTGTCAGCATCCAAACCAAACAACAGTCTAGTGTTGTAAAGAAAATTCTTTCCACTGTCAAACCCTTGACATCGTTACAGAAACAGGACAGGGTGGTTACGGACAAAAGCGCATCCGTTTCACAGGTTTGATCCTCACAACAATGAGGGTTTTATCAAAGTATTCTCGACAGTGTTCCCAACGGCTCACTCATTCAGTCTGAGGGTGTATGCTAGCTGATTAAAAAGTAAATGTCACCATCGCAGCCACCAAGCCTCACTGAATTACCCCAAGGATACATCCTCAGGCTGGGTTCGAAATCACAGATGCGGTAACTTAAATTGCTGGAGGTGTTTTACATTTTGTGCCTCATGGCTAAAAGCGTCTTGTGGGGAGACCAAAAGCACTTAAGAAATCAGTCACGATCAACCCAAGCAGCTGAGCATTTGTTCTGATTACAACTGTAGGCTATTTGTTGTAATTTCCTTCTTATAAATTAGGAATTGAGCCAAGCTTAGGCTTAATAGGGGAAAAAATACAGTCTTTACACCAGTTCATCAGGCATTCAGTGGGAGTGGGAACTACTGTTCCAACAATCTGTTTAAGGAGGGGTGTACGACCATGCCAAGGTCAAACAAACTCTGTTTCATCTCAAACCAAAACTTAACTACACTCCATTTTACGGCTACACACCATTAGACTTTATGACAGAGTGAGGATAACATGGTGGGCAGGCTCAGATGTGTTGATGTTATCACAGCGGAGTGGTTTGGCTCCTGTCTAGCCGTCAAAGCTGAAGGCCTTGTAAAGTAACGATGCACTGTGTGTCAGGGTAGATAGAGCCCGGAACAATAGCAACACCTGTACAACATAATGCAATGCAGTACAATAGCCCTGCTGCGATATACAGCGCTACCTTTGAAAAGCTTATGTTCAATCTTTGTTTAGGCAGGAGGTGAGTCATGTCTGTGCTATTTTTTCAGACCATGGTTTGTTTTGATTTTATACTAAAGAGTCACTTTGTGTTCTGGCCTTATGTATACAAAACAGGTGGAAAGTATTTCAAGCACTAAGTATCATAAATCGACAGTGTGACTGGCTGAGGTGTGGTAATTCATGTACTGTTGTGGTGTTGCTTCTAAAAGCATTCATACTTTGAGCTGCAAAATATTCTTGTGTCTGAAAAACAGTTGTCCTGTGCGGCACAGTACAGTACAGTACAGTACAGTACATGGCAACAGAAGAACACAGCATAGTCCATGGTTGACGCTGACAAGTAAAAGACATTTAAAAAAAGACCTTTCTCCTGTACTGTGCATTGTACCAATTATCAATGAGCAATAGAGCATTTCTTTTCAGCTACAGTGTGCACTAGAGGCTTCATCCGGTTCTCAGCTGACAGATGCCGAGGAGAAGCTTTCAGACTCATTAACTGCCCACACAGAGTCACAGAGAGACGGGAAGGGAGAGGGAATCGCTAAGTGTTCACATGTTTATCCACTCTCAGAGGATCCTCTCCTACCTGCCCACTCACTCTCGTCTCTGGCTCTTTTCCTCTTCCACCTACACTCCCACGCTCTCTCCTTTGTCACTGAGGTGCAGGTTATTAAATGCCGGCGCTCTGAACAGCCGCAGGTACACTGGCTGCAGGCAACAGTAGCCTGAGGTTGATGGTGAAGAAGACAGCCGGAATCAGAGCGTTTGCCAGCCCTCTGCAGGGGCCTCTGTTCCAACTGAGTGATAGCGAAAGAATACTGCATGCAAAACACTTCCGTTACCAGCTTGTCTTCAGGGAGCCAGTGAGAGGATGGGCTGAAATGGCCACCCTGTTGGTGCATTGGTGTGTGAGTGTATAGGGAAAGGGGGTGTCTTCTGCTCCAATAATTAGCTGAGTGTGTCAAATGGAGCTGAAAAACAACAACAGACTCCTGGTGCCTGAGTGGTCATTATCCGCAGACACGAGAGTAAGACCTACTCACTCCAGTGACATCAGTGGATGGGAAATTACTTTATTTTTCTCAACGGAAGCCTTTGTAGAGGTCAAAAATACAATGCAGTGATTCCCAAAGAAGTAGAGTCTATATATATGTGGTTGTAGCTGGAGGTTTTTGCAGGTCCGTGAACGTAGCACAGGCAGAACTCTTTATTAGTGTTTCTTATTTCCTCAGCAGCAGTTTGTTGAGTTTAAGTCACAGGGTTTTTGATCCGTCGATCCATTTGTGGTTGTATCAATCAGAGCTGATCGGAATAAATCGATGGATTAGAGGAGAAGCTGCTGCAGAGACGAGTGACAGCAAACTTTACGGCCCATCTCGACACCACAAGGTGCACAGTTTACATGGGAACGCAAACGCAGTTTTGATCTTGATCAAACCTTCAGCACGTGTTATCATTCGTTCATTCATTTTTTGTAACCACTTATCCTAGGAGTCGCGGGTGTGCTGGAGCCTCCCTAAGCTGACACTGGGCGATAAGCGGGGTACACCCTGGACAGGTCGCCAGACTATCACAGTGCCAATACAGAGACAAACAACATACATTCACACCTGTGGGCAACTTTAGAGTCACCAATTACCCTAAACTGCTTGTCTTTGGAGTGTGGGAGGAAGCCGGAGTACCCGGAGAAAACCCATGCTGACACAGGGAGAACATGCAAACTCCAGCATGTGTTATTCAAAACACATTTGTAGGATTGGGATACTTTTGATTAAAAAAATAGCATCATCCTGATCCCAGCAGAGGGGTGGATTCAGGAACAAAACGGAGTAAAACTTTTAAATTGGTCAAATAAATAAACATTTATTATATTTTGCACTTGATTTGTTTAACAGTTACTGTGATAAAGTGAGTAAATTAGACATTAGGCTTCCTATTAAGCCATTCAGTATAGTACAGTAAAAAAATGTATGTTTTCCCTATAAAATAATCCCAGATAGCTGTCAAAATCAAACAAACTTCAAAATCAAACTTTGGCAGCACCTATGGGGATAGGACTATCTATGTTGTGCTCTGTCGCCGCATTAAGAGCACTGGTTATCTGGATTTGGTAATCTTGAAAAGTCTGTATCTGCTTCAGAGTGATCCGATCCAATGCTGCTTTGAAAAAAACAGTACAAAAGTAAGATGAATTAACTGATCCTGGACAGCACAACATGGGATTTCTAAATCTAGATCATTCTGATCCAGATTAAATTCTTTGAACAACTGGTCCCTGCTGATGATGCCATGGGATCACATGCATACCAATCTAGCATTTTTTATTTATAAACTACATTCTGCATTGAAACAATAAGTAACTCGAAATACATTCAAAGGTCTTATAGCTAATTTATGACAAGGCATGGCGTGCTCTGGGGAAGATATCAGCCATGATTGATGCTTTCTAACTTGCTTCCCAAAGAACAGAGCAGCAGGAAGAAACCTCCTCTTCCATCTCTGCGATGGAGACAAGGTTGTTGGGAATTGAGAAATCTCAACACAAGACAGGTTTTATTGTCTGCCTCGACTACAGAGATGAAAGCATTTGCATCCGATAATGAACTGAAAGTATTTCTCTCAAAACACCTAAAATGGCTGTGACTGCATTGCATCACTGTCCTAAATAAAAAGGTCAACCTGGAGAACTTTGGCTTTATCTTTAAAATGTCCTTCATAGTTCAAAAAAAGTAAAGATACTAAAGAGAGATAAGTAACTGCTCTTAACAGTTTTATTTATGACTCTTTTCCAAATGCCTTTTTGGAGGGATATATTAAAAGAAAGGTATTTACACTAGCACAATGAAGAAAAGACTAATTAGAAAAAAGATCAAAAGGAACGTGGCTAATTTTGCAGAGGCTAACAAAATGGACTAATCAATGAGGAAGTCAAACTCACAGCCCCCCCAGGCTGCCAGGAAGTTTAGGAGAGCTGGATCCTCTCGTGAATTACAACACCCCACTGACCATAATTACATGAGCAGGCCAAAATCACTGTGCTAATGACACACTGAAAATCGATGGGCTGTTTCGAGGATCTGGCTCATACAAGTGCAAGAGCAGACATGCTAGTTGGAGACGCAGGCAATGTGCAGCCCTGAGATTACACCAAGATGTTTGACTCACTCACAACAGTGACGAAGCAAAAGAGTGGAGGTTGGGGAAATTAGGCCTGTAGATCAGTGAACCCTCAGTGTTTTTCAAGCACAATGACCCTGTTGAGTGACATCACAGAAGGTCAGAAGAGAACAGAGGGGTCGGACAGACCCGCTTCACTGCTCAGGCTGCTTTGTGAGCCTTGGCAACACTGACAGCCACAAATTCCAAAGTTTGCAAGTCAAAACACCAATAGCAATGCGCTCTAGCATGAGCCCTCAGCTAGCCCAGCCCCCTTCAGCACAGCTCTGCCAACTCATGACTGCTTGCTTGCTGAGAGTCTTGACTTTCTTTTTCCATTAAATTCAGTATCAGCAAAGGGTACAGAGGCTCCCAACTGCAGTTGTCCAAGAAATATTCATAGATGCTTTACATGTTGGATCATAAAGCTAACAGCATCGGCCTGTCAACTTTGTGTTTACCACACTGAGGCAACCAAACACAGAGGTAATTATTTGGTTATGAATAATTTATGGTCGAACCGCACAAGATAAACACAAAAACCTTTGGGTAAGCACAGCATCAATCTGTGGGGCTTCAGTTTTGCAGAATGATGAGATAACTATGTTATACTGGGTCCTATGAAAAACTCATAAAAGTTGTTGGAGTCTGATCAAGTCATAAATGCTAAGCTCTGGGGCTAGCAGAGAAAGATCTAAAAAAAAATGGCCCTGCATATGAATACAACAGGAGGTACAGTAATGTGTGTATACACTAACACTGCAATTGCACTGGGAATATAGGTCTGTGCTCCCTATCATTGCTGCTAAACTGTTACTATGACACAGTGTCCACAAGTTCCCTTCCACGATTACTCCTGCAGATAGTATCTCATGCCCATTTCAGATAACTGTAATGATGCAAGTTCAGTCTGAGTTAGCTATTCATTTGGGTATACATGCACCACCTAACCTGATGATGCACCCTGTCATTCTCGGGCACGCTACAAATCAATCACACCTAATATAAAAAACCCTGATACTGTGGGTTTGCAGTAATGAATGCAGAACTTCAATTGCAGACTCAACTGTGAACAGTAATGACAAGGGATTAACCTGTGTGAGCAGTAACTGGGTCAAACGTGGGTTGACAATACATTCAGGAGACCCATTCAGTAGATATGCATGTCTCTCATATGAAATGGGCATATGAGAACATCATCGTGCTTGTCACAGTAGACATAAATGGTTTAATAATGCATTGGGTTGCAGAGAATAATGGACATAATTTTCATGTTCTCTAATGAAGGGATGGTATAATCCACCACATGGTTAGCTGAAGACATCACTGCTGCACAGCCATATAGAGTCTATGCGAACAACACAGTCCAGTACTAAAATAGCTCTGAATGCATGACAAACCATGGCATCTTATTCGCACAAGTGAAACTACACAGATCCTTTCAAATACACTCACACTTCCTGCAGGTAAATGCCAGCTGAGATTTAAGTGTTGTAAGTCAGGATCCACTCACTTTCAGCTTCCACAAAGGACACATAAAAAGATGCGCACAGTTCATTGTGAGCCTAATGAATGTATCAACTCTTGTCTTTGGGTGTAATGAGCCTGCTGGGAGTGGATAATGTAGGCCATGGTGCCGATTTGATAGAGCCAATAACACCAGCCCCATCCACAATGCACGAGGAGCAACTACAAAACTGATGATTATACAGCAATGGAGAAGCACAACGCAGCATGTATCATCACCCCTTCTGTCAGCTCATTCCCCTCCCGAGACCCTGCTGTAGTTTCAGATTGATTATGGAGAGCAGCCTTCAGATGCAGAATAAGCTTCTGCCGCACAAATGTCTGCTATATAAAGTACAGTGCAGCAATAGAGCTGAGACAAACTTTATGCTGTGAATGTAATCGACTATGGGCCTGAGGCAATATGTAAAAGATTAGTTATGTATACATTCACTGTATGACATTGATCTTCCATCTAAACAATCACAACTTTATCTTCTCAGCGAATGACTCCAGATCTGCATCAGATTTCCATTTATCACAACCAGGGGGACAATTTACTGCTTCCAAAGGCCCTGTGACTGCCTCCTTCACCACTAAAGAATGGAGTGAAAACTGTCTATTCAACTGTTCAGGGACTACTACACCATCACCCCACCATAAAAAGGCCGAAGTTTTATGACACTCACTTATCTAAAGACAAAGTTAATTGCCAAAATGCATATGAATGGGAACAAAGAAGTGAAATGGTAAAGAATTTCTTTTGAATTAGTTAGTCACAACCCCAGGACTGCCTCAACAGGTGCACCTATAGAGGGACAAGAGAGTATCATTGGTTAAGAAAGCGAGAGTCTGAGATGGCTACTATAGAGGCCCGATGGTGCCACAGAGAGATTGAAAATGTTTAAATCTCTTGTATTTCTCTCTGTGTTGTTGCTGCTGTAACTGTTTGTTCTAAATACCCTCTTTAGTACACGTTATGCGTGCTGCAGGAACAAAATGACTGTACTTATTTCAACAAAGCTCTTAAACATAAAAAATGAAGACAGCGAAATAGATACTCACTGTGCCCCAGTTCCATAATGCCTCTAAGCAGGTTTTGAGTATGCAGTGTGTATACTAAATTAATGCTTGACTTTTGAATGTAATGCACAGAGGAAACGAGGAGCTACTTGCAGTCACGAAAAAAGTGGGGGTGAGACAATTCCAGAAATATCATAGAGAAGACAAAAATAAACATTAAAACTTTTAAGAGATATTTTGCTTTTTCTTGGTGACGTTTAATTTGAAAGCTGGAATTAAACTGATGTCCACCAGCACCTGTATTATATGATTTCCTTGTGTTATGAAATAGTAAGCTGGTAAACAGTATATTGATTGCTTGTGTACTGACAGAAAAAGCAGTATACTACACAGATCATTGTATTGTACATACTGTTTGTTAGTGTTTAGAATGGAATAAGGACACAGAGACTATGACAGCCTTTTGGCCGTCCTTCTCCTCCTGCTGTCTGTGTTTTTCTTTGTATTTTAGCCACACGCTGTGATGGGAGGAGTCACCTGACCTGACATTATCCACCTGGGTTTGCCAGGCTTTTTAAGATGGCGTCTCATTCTGTCTCTTTTACTCTCTCAGTACCTTTACCTCTCAGCTTCCACGTATCAATCAACAAGGCCGACATAACTGACTTGCAGACTAAATGTGTCTCTATTAAAGGTATATTATGCAGGATTTAACTAAAAAATGCTATATATTTTCTTTTTACTTTGCTGCCGTTGAGAGGTTCCTTGGTACAGCGCACAAGTAGGGTCAAGACTTCAAAAGGTAGTGAACTGGTGCCAGACTGTAAGCAGCACGCATTCAAGAGGAAGCTACAAAAATCACAACCATAGCAAAACAAAACACCACGCAGACAAAGTTGTTCCAAAAGTAGAGTGGCTCCAGAGTTGGCTTTCACTTTCACTTTTGCTGGGGAGTGTGTTTACAAACAGTGACTAAAAATTCCTGCACGCCAAGCGGCAACCTCAGAGGCTTGAAGAAATGAACCAAATGCTGAAGTACCAACAAACTGCAGTTCCCTTAATGGCCACTTGAGGCTGGCTCCAGAAGAGAGTCAATCATCATAGATCCCCATGTTAAAATGCCCAACTCTACAGGAGGAATAAACATGTTTACAGCCTGGTACAAGAGTCTGTTTTGGTCTTATAGTTAATTTCAACATTCATGACAACTGTATGGGGGTTGAATTTTTATAAAACTCACTAGTTTATATTTTATTAAGGTTTAAAGTTATTAAGGGTGGGGCCGCTTGAGCTACAGGCTGTCTGTGAGGTGTCAAAACACCCCTCAAAACAGTAGCTCAAACCAATGGGTGACGTCACAGTGGCTTCGTCCATTATTTTATACAGTCTGCAAACTACATTTTTAAGTTAGTTTTGTCCCAGTTATGAATCAAATAGAGATAAAACCATCAATAATTAATCTGCAACTATCTTGATAACCAAGTTAAATTATTTTTAAGCAAAAGTTCCAAACATTAGATTGTACTGCATCTTAAATGTGAGGATTTACTGCTTTAATGTGTCTCATGTGACAGTGGGCCTGAGGAAATTGTGATTGGAATTTTTTCACTACTTACTCACATTTTACAGACCAAAAAATTAAATCAATTTAACTGCAAAAAATCTGCAGAAAATCAACAAAGAAAACAATAACAATAGAAAAACAAAGTTGGATCCTTTGTGGTCTCCCTCTTTGTGTGGGTCTGCCACAGCACAGGCTCACTGAGTTACACACAGAGAGAGAAATGTGGTGATAGTAGTAGAATGAGGTTTTGATACACTACCTAGCCTTCAGCAGTGTTGAGCATGCTCAGTAGGCCTGCCAGAGGGCCAGGCTCCTGCTTTGGCCTACTTCTGATAAAACCAATAATGTCATGGAAAGTTTCTTTGCACCAAGTGTGTGTGTGTGTGTGTGTGTGTGTGTGTGTGTGTGTGTATGTCACGCTGACAGAGAGCGTGTGACAGAGAGGAGTGTGTGTGTGCCCTCAATATAGGAGAAAAATCCAATCTCATCAACCACAGCCACAAACAAATAATACCACCCCTGGTGATGGGCATTATTGATCTGTCTATCATCCAGAACTTTAACAGGCAAAGATATGGACATACTGTAGTTGGAGGAAAAGCCACAACCGCAATAGCAGCTGAAGGAAAAAAAGACTTTAATTCCAGATCGACAGAGAGATTGAGCGAATGGCAGCACTTAAATGACACTGCAATGAAATGCAATAAAGGATCTGTTAAGCTCTAGTTCCTCTAGTCCCCAGGCAAAGATAGCTGCTAGCGTGAGCAGAGAGATGCAGCAGCACTGCCCGACTCAGACATCGGTCCAAGTGATTATAGAAAAGATGACCAGCAGAAGTGGGTCAGCCATGAGAGTGACAGAACAAGATACATCAGGAGACAGAGAGAGAAAGAAGCCACAGGAAGTTAATGTAAATATGAGTGTACGACTTCAGAAAGTTATCCGTGCTGAAAATTAGAAGGAGGGAGGTTTGTGTAAACAGCTTTTTATTATTTATTTTTTAAAATCTAAAAGACACAGTGCCTGTGATCACTCAGGATGATATTTACTGTGACATGAGCATTACCTTACAGTTATATGTGTTATATGTTGATTACAATCATAATTCTCTGAGGACCTTTTATTCACCAGATTCACCGAAAGCGCAAAAACACTCATCATGTGCTGCGGATTGTCAAATATTATCATCTTCAGGCTGCCGGAAAGCAAACAGCAGATGACTAAACAAACATTGCATGGACCACATATTCCAGTTCTTGTCTACAGTTTCAGTCATGTGAAGTAGAAGTGCCTTAAAGCTACAGTCGCTAACTTTTATGAAAATAACTTTGTGTCACATTTGCTGTCACTATGTCTGGAAGAAGTACATGAGAGAGATAATCTGTGAAGAAAAACATGTCCTTCCTCCTCTTCCTACTGCTTCTAAAGGCATGCACTAGAATCTACCACAGCACACCACAAAACAACCAATCAAGAGCCGAGGAGTCTCTAAGGCAGCTGTCAATCATGTCAATCACTTCTCATGAACTGTGGTCAACCTCTCAAAATAGGCACAATGATCAAATACGAATCAAAAATCTGTTACTGCATTGCCTGTTTCTATTCTATTCTATTCTATTCCTATGCCTAACCCTCAAATGCAGCAATGCAAGCTATTGGATTTTTTGCCAATATACGATATGCCGATATGTACCAACCTCTTTGGCCGATAAGCGATACTGATATATCCAATTTTTTCCCACATTATTTTAGTGATCATAAAGTCTCGTTTCTAATGGAATTAACATCATATTATGAGTGCATACTCTTATCATGATGTCACATCAGCAGATAGAAACATGAAATAGAATGCTTTTCAATGTATGTAACACTCATTCATTGTGCAAAAATAGAAAAAGCATGTTGGCCAATTCTGAGCCGATATCAGCCGATACCGATGACATGTCAATATTATCATGCATCCCTACTGATTATTGTCAGAAACAAATTTTAGTGCACCATTTAGCTGTAAAATAAGGACATTTGTGACCCAGCCACCGTGTTGGAAACAGTCAAGCTGAAACAAAACACCACCCACCAGATGGATTCAATTTCTTATTTTACAGCTAAACAGTGCACTAAAATATGTTTCTGAAAAAAATCTGAGGCAAGAAACAAGCAAAGCAGTAACAGAATCGAGATTCAGTGGTTCACAACCAAGGATCCAGGGACCCCCAGGGGTCATTGAGAGAATGCCAGAGGGTCCCAAAAAAGGGGGAATAGTATAATTTCTTTTTTTTAATTGTTTTTTTTATATAGTTATTTCAGGGTCCAGTCAGACAGCTTCATCATACTTTTTTTCCGGGCCTTCTGTAGTGCACCGTTACATCAGAAAGCCACAAAAGTGTGATTCAGTGCGTAATACAGAAGCCAAAATGAACCAATAAAATAAATGTAAATATAGATATGAACATAGAAAAAACTAAAACAAAAAAGAAACTGAACTACACATATGAAACAGAATGTTGGGGTGTGTCTTTGTGATACTCTCATCACTTAACAGACAAAGATTAAAAAAACAATTAAAAATAAATTACAGTAACTTAGAAGGACATAAATACACCTTGAACAAACAAAGAACGAGCTGGTTTAATGTACACCATCTAATTTTCTCACCTTTTTAAAAACGTGTCCGGTTGTAGTCTAATAGAAAAAGTAATCCTTTGTATTCTGCAGACATCATATATAATGTCCATACAATCGTCCACTGTTGGTATTGTTGGTTTTAGCCACTTTCTGGTAATGGCTTTCCTGCTAGCAGGAGGAACAGTATATTTTCACTATTTGATTCACTATAGAAGTGAGCCCATGTGAGTACAAGTCATACGAGCAACCATTCTGATCATGGGTTTCACTTCCACCACTGTAGTTGACAAGAACAGTATTCTGACCTTAATCATATCTAACAACTAAAATCCTCTCAGATGGAGGTCCCTGATGTGAAATCTTATCAAACAGAGGTCTGTGACCTAATGTGTTTCAATTTATGGGTCCTTGACACGAAAAAGGCTGAGAAACACTGTCTTCATATTTGATCAGCGCAGCCTATTTTATAGCTTGACCGCAGTTTATGAGCATGACTGAGAGCTGCGTTAGAGACTCCTCAGCTCTGATTGATTGTTTTTGTTCACATGCGGTGAAGCCATTAGACGCACTACACAGCAATAGAGCAGGCAGAGGAGTATACTTTGTTTTTCACAGGTTATCGCTGTCATTTAGTGCTGAGGGAATATTGTGACACTGAGCAAATATGAAGTTACATGGTCAGTTCTAGCTCTCTGAGACCTGTCTCACTGTTAACTTTGCTGTACAGTTACTGTGTAAGGTGCATAATCTAAGGTGAACCAAGTAAAATTGTACTACAACATATCAGCAACTGTTAAAACTTTACAGAAGACCTAAGTTCTGTACACAAAAACCCGACAAAAATACAAACTTCTGTGCAGACACAACAGCAAACAAACCAAAGAAATGGATTGGCTACAGCTTCCAAACTCCAACCTAACTGCTGTCTCATGAGCAAGCCTAATCCCAGATGTACACAGAGAAGGAGTGGTTAACTTGAGAAACACTGACACAGGACATGATTGCTCCACACTCACATGGAGTCATGTGCAATTACAGTTTCATTATGGCATTAGAGATATTTCTCCTCCTGCCAACAGGCTTCAGGAAAGTGCAGAGAGTCACTAACGGACTACTGCATTTGTACCTTACATGCACTTGAGTGGCTAGTTCTTACCTATTGGCTATTTTTAGTTCAAGGTGCAGATAAAGTTGTGAGTACAGCTAATAAATAAAATAAGAGTACAGGGCCTAAGTGCATCCCAAACTACTGGCATGTCCCCGCTGATGTTTCCCACATCCTGATTTGACACTCCATTATAACACCCTGTTAATCCACATTTGAAATGGGGGCAATCAATGCCACTCTAAAACAAGGGCTGGGCGTGTGTGGAGGAAGGCACAGCTGACAAATTGAGGACAGTTTTCAGTGCTGGGCAGTCAAGTGAGTCAGTGACTCAATCCAAAGGGAGCCAGGCACATTCATGTGTCTCTCCCCTTGTTATCTGCGGTCATATTTCTCATTCAGATCAACAAAGTCTGATTCTGACTTTATGGCATGAAGTAAACTTGCAAAGCCTTAAAATTTGGAGGACATCATCTCGAAGACAGGCTCGAGTATTTCCCATAATTGTATTTGCTCTATAAAACAGATTCCTCAGAAAAACAGGCCAAATTTATATCACTTTTACAAGGAGTGTCTCCTCTTAGGTCACCCGCTGCTGTTTTTGTAGGTGCAGCTGCATTACTCAAATCCTCGGAGAAAAAGAACAACAAGCTACTTCTGTCGGGGTTTAAATCCGTCAACTCAACAGCTCAGCACGCCTACAACCAAGCAGTCAGGTCCAGCTTATTCATGATTACTGTATGGGGATGATATTGTTTCATATAAACAAGCTCCATGAAAATCTGTTGTAAATTTCTCGGCTGCAGCCCCCTCCCGGCTGCAGCCCTCTGACCAACAGCTGCATGTGTCAGGTGTAGAGTTATTGGGGGTCACAAAGGCAATACATCAACTTCCCGACAGGCACATAGATTATAAGAAGGGAGGGAATAACTCAGAAAGGCAGAGGAGGGAGAGGGACAGGGAGTAAATTGGGTGAATGGTTCAACCAAGCTGACTGAACTGCCAAAACAAAATATAAACCAAAGGACAAATGCTGTCTACTTTTCCTGAAGGGAAGGTGAAACTACACAGACCTGCAGAAAAGATTCAACAGACATTGTTCCTGCAGTAACCCGGGCCACATGCACAGGGCAATCTCCATAAAAATAGAGTTAGCAACCGAGTGAGAAGCGGGGAACGGCAAGACAGTAGGAAGAAATGTTCCCTGTTGGACACACCACACTCTACTGTAAACACCTCAAGGTGAAATGCACCCAGTCATCCTCCTACTCTTGGCAGAGGCAAGGCTTTTTATTTTCTGAGTGAAACATCCACTTAAGTGCCACTTACCTGGATTGATGATGCAACAAGCACACAAAGTGGGGGCGAGGTGAGAGAGGGAGAAAGAAAAACAAAAAGTGTGCTATTAGTAAGATTGTGCAACATTGTCCAACACATACTGGAAACCTCTCCCCTCACACACAAACAGATTCATTAATTCATTTGCACCCACTCTGTAACTGAATTAAATCTTTTAATGGAGTACAGTTTCTAATTATAATTACAATGTCCACAGAGATGATGGATGTTGTGGACAAAATCCAACACTGCCCTCCAATGGTTACAATCATCAGTTACACAAAGCAGTACAAAATATAACATTAAATATAGCAACACAATCACATGACTCAAATAAGAATGAGGAACAGATTTTATGGAAATTACTTCAGTGCAACTTTGGGAGAACTGGTTCCAGTTTACCAAGGGTGTGAAACCACAAAAAAAAAGATATGAAATCCACTGATGAAAACAGTTTACTGGCACAAGCTATAATACTATGCAAGCTGTGAGATAAAACATCACATTTGAAATAAACTGGACTCTCCATTGAGTCAAACACAAATGCAACACAGACTTGTCCTCCTGTCATGTTAAAATTTTTAAAACAAGGTTTACACCATGCACCATGTCATGCTACATTGACGTCCTCTCCTGGCTAAAACCAGCAATTACACCCGGCAAGCAAACACTACTAGCACACAGGCTGACATCTGGTCTTAATCTCACTGCTTATTTCTCACTTTCAGCAGCGCAGTCAGCTTCCCCTACAGCTGGAAAAGGATACAAAGAAAAGCCCTTTCAAGAGACGAGCGAAGGAACGCAGGCAGCCATAAACAATTAGCCCCAACAGGAGGCCTTGGATGATCTCGGTAAATCTATGCATATTCATCAAAGAAATCAGAGAGAGGAAGATTTGTGAGCGCAGCTGCTTGACTGTTAAGACTCATCTATGTTTAGGGGGGGAAGGCTTACAGATAGACAGACACAAATCCAAAGCAGAAATGAGCCATTTTTTCTGTCAACTACCTTTTTTCCTCACATGCAAATATGCAGTACCAGCATCTTGCTTACTTTCAGACACGAGAGAGCCACACTAATCCGGTCATTGAATGCAGAAATCCCATGTTCACATGTTTCATGGGTATTTTTGTCAAACACACAAATGGTATTAAGTATGTATGTAAGTATCATACATATATGAAAACATGCTGATTTAACTTGGGACTTGTCTTGGCCAAATGCAAACCAAATCAAAAAAGTAAGACTGGTATTTGAGATGCCATTGGTTGCATCAGGCAACATACTTACACTAGTATTCCTTATATCAACCTGTGAAAAGATTTTATTTTAATTTTTTACACAATCATTCTTTCATGCATTTTTAATTCCCAAAGAAGCAGAGACATTATTTAGATCAAAGAACAGACAAATGCTTAAAACTCAATCAGACAATGTCAGAAACTAAACCTTGATCAAAGTATAGCCTACATTTAAGTTTTGAAAATATCTTCAATCCAATGAGGAAACCTCAAAATAATTCAGATCAAAGTGCCTTTCATCTCTCTGCTGCACACATAGATGTGCAACTCATTCTGCTAATGGCTGCGCTGGAGGAAAATAAAAAAAGCATACGTCACGTAGACAATCAGTCTCACGTACACGCACACAGCACAGGCATTGTCAAAAAACAAAAAAGCTTCCATGAGGATCTCTAAATAACATCAATTTCAATTCCCTCTTCATTCTAGGTCCAGGTGGAGTGTCTACTACTGGGGGATCTCCAGGCACCCTTTGGCTAATCTTAACATGTGTCCTCTCCTCTGAGTCACAGCTCAGCACCTATAGGCCTCCTCTCAGTCATCTGTTCTTTGGTAACCTCCAAAAAGAATCTTTAAAACTTTGCATGGCCTGAATCGCCTCAAATTGCTCAATACAGAGTGAATCAGCTGTTCAACTCCAAGGTCCAGCAGGGTCAATAAACTCCTAACCCCGCCATGAAAATGATGCAAGCTATTTTTGGCTGAGTTTATCCCTGATCTTATTTCTGACCATAATGTGAAGGTCAGCACAAACACTGCCACAACAGGGCGTCGGTGGCTTAGTGGTAGAGCAGGTGCCCCGTGTACAAGGCTGTTGCCGCAGCGGCCCGGATTCGACTCCAGCCTGTGGCCCTTTGCTGCATGTCATTCCCTCTCTTTCTCCCCCCTTCACACTTGCTGTCCTATCAATTAAAGGCTTAAAAATGCCCAAAAAAAAAAAAAACTGCCACAACATGAACTGTCACTGTGCTCTCTGTCTCTTAACCCCCTTGAGTTATCCACAAGACAAAACAAAACAATCACATCACTGCATGCTCTGAACAAACCCTGCAGCATACAACTCCCTCTATCCATAGACCTGCACTTCAGATACAGAAGCAGCCCCTCAGGTATCAGCACACAGAACTTTTAGGGTATTGACCAAAATAACTAGTAAGAGTTCCCAACCCAAGTAGGGGTGGGAGTCACCAGAGGCCCCACTATACGATATCACAGTACTTAAGTCATGATACAATATTATTGCTATGTTAAATGTACTCCAATATGCTGAGTATTGTAATAAAACATATTGTGATATACTGAGATTTATTACCTTTTTTCAACTGCAAATGATATCCCCATTGGACAACTTTGTCAACTTCTGTATTATCTAATGGCGGCACGGTGATGCAGCTGTTAGCATTGTCGCCTCACAGCAAGAGAGTTCCTGGTTCTAACCAAGGGTGGGGGAGCCTTTCCATGCATAATTTGCATGTTCTCCTCGTGTCAATGTGAGTTTTCTCCAGGTACTCCAGCTTCCTCCCACAGCCCAAAGACATGCAGGTTAATTGGTGACTCTAAATTGCCCATAGGTGTGAATGTGAGTGTAAATGGTTGTCTGTCTCTATGTGTGTCAGCCCCGGTGATAGCCTGGCGACCTGTCCAGGGTGTACCCCGCCTCTCGCCCAATGTCAGCTGAGATAGGCTCCAGCCCCTCCACGACCCCTAACAGGATAAATGGTTACAGAAAATGAATGAAGTTTTCAGTCTGTTCATCTCACTTTAGTCGTTTTTATTGCTGCAATATGTATCCATTGGACTGAAAAAGCAATTGATTATATTATTCTAGTGGGCAACAAAGCTTTAATTTGTGTTCGTAAAAATAAAAATTTATACAATAAAAAAAACAATACTTGGCTTTCGTGTAACTATACAACATTCCCCTAGTGCCAAGTAGTGTCAAAACTTCTCCAGTCAAACAATACCTGCATTCGATTGTCTTTATACCATAATCTAGAAAAGAATATTATTTGTATGGTTTTGCTTGCAGTCAATTACCACAAGCATTTTTCGATTTAATGTGATGTAGATAGTCAACAGTGCACATAAGGTGGCAGGTGGTTATTTGGTGGCATTTTCTGCAACTGATTGCTTCTATTTACATGATGGGTATCGAATGAAGTAGGGAAAAAAATGGTATCAAGTGAAGCACTCTATTGTATTGTAAGCACTTTAAGAGTACTTAACTGGTATCATAATTTTTGAAACGACACCAAGCTCTAATAAGAGGGATCCCTCTCCCAGAACAAACAGACATGCAATAGATGCTGTGTGTACAGAAAAGGCCAACGTCGCCAATGTCACAATCCTTCTTACCAGCATATAAAGCCCCTAGACATGTGCTCGCTTTCTGAAGTATTGGGACACACCATCTTGTTCGGGGAGAGAAAAATGGTCTTGGATTTCAAGGTCTTGGATCTTATTCTAACTGCATCCCACTCAGCTGGAAAACAACATTATTTCAGTGGGAGGTAACTGTCAAGTTAAGCCCAAAAAACATATCTGTAAACAATCGAAAGACACTCTGAGCCACTGATGCTGCTCTCCAGGCCTCAGCCGTGCCCTGATATATTGTACATCAATATCACAAATAAAGAGAAAGGAAGTGCTGCCAAGTTTCCAGTGTGTAAAGACCAAATGGCTTGCAGCCTCCAGGGTTCCCCTGCCTATCTTAATCTGAGACAGTCTACCAACTCACTTTTTTTTTTTGGACTCTACAAGATGCCATGCTATAAATACCAACTTAAATCTTCTTGAAGCAGTTTCTATGGCTGTTTTAGAGAGACATAAGTATGTGTACTGTGAAGTAGCCAGAGCTAGTCTTGAGCGGTCAGAGATGGTCACAAGCAGTAGCTTAGCAACGGTTTTAATCTAAGTTAGAGGTTGGCTGAAATCTATTGGACATCTTTGACCACTTTCTTGTTAATGGATTCATTCGACAAAAGTGGTTAGAGGCAAGGCTGGCTGATGCTGCAGTTTGGGCTCACTACGCACAATCAATGTATGCAAGTGCCTATTTCTGTGCCACTGACAGTATTTATAAGAGCTGAACAGGTCATATTTTAGACAAGAGATGAAAGCCAAGCCAACAGCAATCTTCTTCTCAAAGTCAAACATGCCTAGCAGGATAAATAGAGGAATAAACTAAACATCAACACATAATACTTTCGCTACTCTTTTTGCAGTGAAGAACACAGGCAGTAAAAGGACACCTCAGAGGAATATTCAAACCCAATTTCCAATTTCAGTCCTCCTTTCCATTCATTAGTTGATTAGAGTACTGCAGTATACCGAGGGAAACCCTTGCCTCACAGCTCTTCCTGCCAAATACCCGCGGGAACTGTGACATAGGCCTTTTCCGTACACAAAACATATGTAAACAGGATTAGCAGACTTCCATGACTCACGGATAATCAGAATCACCTTCAGTGTAGTTCTATATAGGCTAAAGGCAGCTAACCTAAACAAAAAAAAACGTCTGAGCGGCAGCATCCATTAATCACAGCGTTAGACCGTCCTTGAAAAGAGTGAGATGGAAAGCGGACAAATTCTGCAGAAAGAACACAGACCCAGATGGAGTTCTTCTTCTGTATAAACTAAACTAATTGTAAAACACGGCGGTAATTGAGATCCACTTAAAAGGGCAGAGGCGTGCAGTTCTGTTTGTTGAAAACAGCAAGTACAAAATCTACAAAGCAGCTTGAAACACTCGTGCTCTTTATGAAACGGAACAGAATGCTTTCTATAAAAACAAAACAAACAAAGAAACAGCCCTCTTAACTCAGTTACAGTAAAAAAGGAATGTCATACCTTGTTAGGTCACGTTAGAAGAACATAAAAAAATCTCTAGCGGTATAGAGAAATTAATTTTGCAAAGTCTACGTTCCACAAAAGCTTGGAAATATTCAACAATTGCTTTGTTGATTCAAAACAATACCGCGCCTTACTGCAAACTAGGATATGAACATATGAGCTTGAGAAACACGTAGGTGTACCACGTTAACACAAACAATCACTGTGTAAACACAGAACTGTGATACTAGTTGCATTATCACAATGTTTGATCACCTTGAGCAATTGGCTACTGTGTGATTCAATATCTCCATGCTTATTGCACCACTGATATGGGTGGTGACTGTTCAAGATTGCATCAAATCCACAGAAGTACAAATGAAGCAACAGAGCTCCCCTACGTTTGTGATAGGAGGTAAATACAGCTTGTGGCATGTCACTGCACATTTGAACACATTCGCAGCAGCATTAACATTGACCAATTTGTGAGAGAAAGTCAGTTGTTGATTTGTTCGACTGTCGCCCCCACATACTGTTTCCCATTTTGACCAAGCTACAAGTCTGCTCCTTCCTCTGCAGACACATTAATCTGTCCTTGTGTTGGTTATTGGTGATGTCACATCAGGTCACACAGTCAGTGATTTCATCCAGGAGGGAAATGAGCCCCTGTACACCTTTAGACTGTTAATTTTGTGTCTGGAGGCAAGCAACGTGAGTGTGATCGAGGTTCATAATGTGCAGCAATGACGTGTCACATTGATGCCAATAATTAATTCACAATTTGCTAGAAAAATTGAGGCTTAGCGACACGCTCTAATGCCCAAAACCATACTGCATTGAGGTGAGGTTTATTTTTTTTAGTTTGTGTGCAGTGTTGCAATGAGATGTGGGAGTATACGAATATAAAGCTGGTCTAATTTACACATACCTCTCTCATCTTACCCCGAGGAAAGCTCTCAACATGAGTCTATTAGTACCTCATTACTAGGATAACTCTGTTAACATTGCTGGAACATAATCAACAACCTCCTGGCTCAACATGGCTGCAGGGCTTTACTTAAAGACCGCTTTATGCTGGAACAATGTGAGGCAGAGAGCATGAGTTACAATGTTGTAACTGTTGTGCTTTCAAGTCGTGCACCACCTGAAATCGGAGATGCTGTAGAAAGCACCACAGTGCCTCCACCCAGGTTTGACAAAAAAGGTTTCAGGTGTGCGGTGGTCATCATGAGGACAATAAGAAACATGAACACCAAGGTACACAGTTACTCTGACAGATCCTGCCAAGCCTGGCTCCAAACGTGGACTCTAGATCTATTTCCCACAATTAAAAATCTGTCGAGCATGTCAAATAGGTCTGGGTGTTCTTTTGGTGAATGGCTGGCTCCATGGAAGAAACTGAAACTGGCGACATTATGAAGCTGAATCCGTATCAGTAGTTGCTAGAGCAACCATTAACTGATTAATTAACCAATTAATCTGATGATTAATGAATCAGTTTGAGTGATTTTGTAAGAAATAACTGTCCAAATTCTTTAATTACAGCTTCCTAAATGTTGATATTTTACTCCCCTGTGGCAGTAAACTGAACATGTTTGGGTTGTGGATGAAACAAGACATTTAAGGGCGCCATCTCGGGCTTTGGGAAACACTGATCAACATTTTCTAGGGGCTATACCCTACTCAAAATTATGTAAGTCAAATCAGATTTGACTATTTAATACAAATACTGAACTATTCATTCCTTTATTTCCATACAGAGTTTGAACAAGGTTCAGCTAGATGTTCAGTGTCATTGTGACACAGTGACATTCCCATAATGTAGTGACCAAGCTAACAGCACTAACAACAGATCAGAAATGTGCAACAACATTTTTTGCTGCCACTAGATATCAAACAAGACAGAGACTGTAGCATATTAAGTTGCTATGAGCTGTAAATTCACCACCTCTAAGCAGAGGGCAGAAGACCAGAGCCTAATTGGGTTTTGCAGCATCAAGACAAGGTCTGCAAGATTCTGCAACAACTTCTTTCCCCAAGCTGTTCGACTCCTGAACAGCCTGCGACACATCATATAGGTACATCCCCACCCCCCCCCTCATGCATAGTTAGATTGCACTTCTATTTATATCTATGTTTATTTAACTGGTCATTAATTCTGCTATGCACTTTAAATACCAGATGCTTCTTAGTCCAAGGGCCCTGCTGGAACTGTCCTTATATTCCACATGTGTGCTTTTATTTATCCATATATGTACATGAATATATGTACACATCTGTGTATATGCATGTATATGTATATATGTGTGATATTTATATATTTGTTGTATTTTAATCTTTATATTTTTATACCATGTTCTCTGTATGTGGAAACGACAATACAGTTGAACTTGACTTGACTTGACTTGACTTTAAATCCCTTCTTCCTCCAGGCAGCTGCCTGTATTGAAGAGCAGCGTGACAATGAGGAGCCCTCACTCTGCAGCCAAATCTGGGCACCGAAACATCCCCAGTACACTGCACACTGACAGGCCAAAAAGAAAAACAACTAACCCAACTGCTCGACTCGAAGGAACATCAGTCGGCTGAGGGGTCTCTGACTGATGATCCAAATCTCCGACTTTCAGGGGGCAGCCCTACATTTTTCACCATTTTCGGGCATTTTATAGAAACAACACCTGATCAATATCAAGAATATAACTGTCAGATGAATCCAAAGTAAAAATAATCATTAGTTGCGGCCCTAGTAGTTCATGAGTTCATCCAAAACAGACCCATGTTCCAAAACTGATTTTTTAAACAGCTGACAACTGCTAATGACACCATCGACACAATTTCAGCTTTGATGCATCAAAATGTTGCATTGGAGACACAGTTAACGACGATTATCTTCAGGTTTTTATGTACACAGTCTCTGGCTTTCACTCTAAGAGCAGGATATTTTCTGAAACAGTTTGTTCATCCTTTGTACGGATGATTCAACTGGGCGAGTTTGATGCCCAACCAAGCCTTGGAAGTGCTCCAAATGCCAGTCACCAAACATTGTCCGTGCAGAAAATGAGCGGGATATTAACTGAACGCCCATATTAAGCCTTCCCACTCCTTATAGTTCCCTATTTTTCCTCTCCTCCTTTTGGACATACATATATATAAATGTATATATTTTGTGGAGCATTATCAAGTTAGATAGCCACACTTAAACACCACCATTATCCTCAGACTAGCCTTGTGCCAATAAAGTAAAAAGTATAAAATCAATCTATATCCTGCATGATTTAAAGATGTTACTGAGGGCTTAAAGATGTACAAGCAAGCTCTGCCAAAAACTACAATACACTACTAGGTAAAAAAGGACCATGTTTTTGAGAACACTGCCATTTTGACTGTAGGTAGGGTAAAGCCAATTTTAAGTCTGGCGGTGAGCCAGCTTTAGTTCTTGGCAAAGAGCAAACTTCTTGTGTACACATTTACACTGTCACACTGAATGACTAATGAGCCTGCCTCCTCCATAAATAAACAATGAAAACAAATAGGCAGAGCGGCGAATCTTACAGCTCACAAGATCTTACAGTCCACTTACAACTTGTTCCAAATCACTAAACACAAACTTTGTATAGATTTGGAGGAAGGTTTCAGGTTCTTCAAACAAACAGATTGAAGTCTGTAGCATCAAAGACCAGGGCCTGCATTCATCAGGCATTTCAAAAAATGACACATTAAATCATGCACATCAGGTCTGACTGGGACTAAAAATACTCAAAGAGGACTGAGAGTTATTTATGAAGCTTCCTACACAGACTCTCACTACAGAGTAGAAGTTTTCCTTTGAGAGAGAATGACATCACTAGTATAAAACACTGAGCCTAATGAAATTAAAGATGAAGTCTTTTATTTTATTCTCAGTAGTTACGCTGCAGATTCAAGACATTTAAGAGACTGACTGGCTGTTGGATAATTTGATACAGAAAAAAACATAGCAGCTATTGTGGGCGTATGAGGACCTACCAAAGCACAAAGCAAATAGTACAACATACTTTTTTTTAACCAAAACTGATCAAAAGGATCCACACTACACATTTATGAAGGGGTCTACAACCACCTAAAAAACAACAACAACCTAGACATAAGTGTTCAGTGACATATAGACTACTAATTTATATCACAATAAACTGTTTATGTAACAACTAGGTAGGGCTGGGTGATGAAACAATAATGATAATAATCTCAATATAAGTTGTTAGAGCTATAACTAATGTTTGATAATTCCTCAAAATAATTAAACCACCCATACACCCATAGGGACGGCAGTAATGCACCTTAAAAGCCAGTTGCCACCCACCTCACCAGACGAAGAGGAAGAAGTGGTACTACTAGTAGGAGAAGAAGATGAGACCAGCCACTAATATGTACGGTAACGTTATAAAATTAAAACACCATTCAATACACTTATGAAGTTATTTTCAGAATTGTTGTTTTCACTTGCCGATTTTTTTTGATAATTCAAATTTGGCTTGGTGCTTAATAGCACATTTTTCTGTGGTGTGACAAATTCATTACACATACAGTATTTATCATTGCCTTACCCGGACTTTAAACCATCTGCACAAAGAGTTTGATATGCTCCTGACCGGATTTAAGATATCTTTGTCTATATGTTAATTTATTTATTGACATTATCTAATTTTAATTGTTTTGAATCAACCTCAGATTTGTGAAATGTTCTGTTGTTTGGCAAATGTTGTCATGTTCTTACAATAAATAATAGTTTAAACCACAATTAACAGTAAAGTTTCTTCAACTTTCCCTCAGAAGCAAAAATCAGCCTTTAAACTTAAAAGAAACTAGTCCATACCCAGGGATGTGTTATGTATAGAGGAATAAGAAATCAAAAACAGTATATTAGAGGAGATGCAAAATCAGAGCACTGTAAATGCACTGTGTAATAAATATTAATGTAAGACAAACAATGCACACTGTATTTAGAAACATGCTTTATGGCAAAATACATGGAGCATAGTTTCGGCTGACGGCACATAGGCACGCGCATGCATGGCCCTGCGCGGGCACACAGGTACACACATACAGGTTTCAATCCGCAAGTGTTGGAGATAAAGGCTTCCCAGCCAAACTGTGGTCCCAGCGCAGGTGTTTTAGAAGTGGTCTCCGTGCATGTGCAGCTTGCGCTGCTAATGGTGCTCACAGTATGAATGGGTAGTGGACAAAAACGCGAATATAAACAGTAGAAATGTGGGAAAAATGCAAAAACAGCATCATGGCTGTCTGCACATGACCAAGATGAAAGCCTATGTGCAAGTTCAGAGAAGTAGGTCAATGCAGTGAGGAGGAAAACGGATGATGACAGACAGACGGGACAGACGGACAGACGGACGGAGGGGCAGAGGTTTCTCCATTTAATAGTAGGATTTAATTGTAGGATAATGATTTGATATTAATTGTGATAATTATCAATATCAACTGATATGAACAGTTTTATCATGATAATGTTTTTAGCCATATCTCCCAGCCCTACAACTAGGGCTGGGAAGTGGGAACTGAAAAGATTTTATTGATACCAATGCCATTAACAACTCTGCTTACTGGTCCAAATATTTATCAATTCCCAATAGTCTGTCATCATCTAAAATGGATGACAGAATATTTGCACAGCATTAATCCTCATTTAAGTTTTTGTAGTCAAACAAAAAACTATGCTAAGCCATCCTGTGTGGCGCTAATGTCAATATAACAGGATATTTACCCTCAGAAACAAACGAGCTGCTCTGTTGGGGAAGAAGTGGCACTCGTGTCTTGAGTGTCAAATACAAGGCATTCCTGGAGTTTAAGCCTATGTTGTGTAGAAAGATGTTTCAGGCTATTGCTGGTGTTTCCACCCCTGAAATGATCATTTTACAGACATAACATGCAGCACTGTTGTCATCCGTCTTCTTAAAATGAAGCCATGCTTTGGATCGTTTTTTCCTTTATGCCATGACTCCTTGTTGCATGTTTCCAGCAGCGTAAACACACTAGTTTGAAGTCATTGTTTGGTGATGCTCAACTGTCAGAAAAACATGCCAGCATCAACAAAAGGAATTGATAAGCTTGGAGGCATATGATGGATTGGACAGTTTTAAGCCTGTTCTCAACTGGAACTAGTTCACATTCCCATTCCTAATCACAACTGGGCTGTATCTAGAAATTATTTTCACTATCAAAATAATTGTTTTCTGTAATAATAAAGGAACCAATAAAATCACAACATCCTTGAGCCCAAGGTGCCTTCCTCAAATGGCATGTTTTGTCAGCACAAGACCTAAAAATATTCAATTTAAAAACCAAGAGAAGCAGCAAATTATCACATTTGAGAACCTGGAACCTTCAAATTTTTGGCATTTTTGCTCAAAGAAGGACTCAAACTATAGATCAGTTATCAATATTGTTTTGTATGATTCAGTTTATGTATTAGTTAATCATTTACTGGACAGCTCTTATCACAACATATATTTTTCCGCCACATTTAAGGAGAATGGACTTTAAATGCCGTTGACTTGACAAACAAACATTAACACACAGTGAGTTGTGCTGATCTTCACGGTGCATTTTATGTGATGTGACAAAGTGTTTCCTCTGCTGGCGCAAACAGTATAGTCAAACTCATATCATGGCTCATCTCTCTACCACGGTGACATTTATACCAGCTATGTTTCCCACCCCTGCATACACACACCATACCACCCACCCACGCACTCAATAAGGACCATCATCAGTCCAGTGGCAGGCAGTAATAAAACTGTCACACAGGGAAGATGTCTTTGAAACACTTTCTGCTAAATCCTGCTACCGCGCACAAGAAGCACAGAGACATAGCAATCAAAACATCACAGTCAAAGTTGAGGGTGTATTTATTCGAGTCACCAGCAGAGGTCTTACAGGGAGAAACAGCGGGCTCCCTCTCATCCAGAGTGGAGGAGGAATGCCTGCACGCATCAGTTTGTGAATAGCAGCACAGAGGTGGGAAGGCTGCATTTATCCTTGAGCAACTAGTGCGGATATTTAAACCAGACTCTTGACTTCCACAGACATTCATCCTTCCTGCTGCAGAAACATATTGCAGAGGGCTGACAGCTGATTAGACTGATGGATCACTATGTGGTGTGACCATTACTACAGTTATGAAGCCCCTGTCAGCTCACTCTGCTGTGGCATCATCTCTCACGGTCTCAGACACCCTCTAAGTGAAACTGAAAGGAGTGCACTGCACGGAGCTGATATGCAGTATAAAGGGGACAGATGATTTTTATTGCACTAAGGCTTTAAAGGTAGCCTCTGAGGTTCTTAACCACTCGTTGCAAGGTAGAGTGATGTTTTCAGAGTAGGTTCCCGTGTGTTTTGAATTGTAAGGTCTGCCACTATGTGCACAAGGGTACACGTGCATGTGAGCAAGCACAAGCGAAGAGGAAAGTGAGACACATTTCTGCAGACTGCAAGGTGCAGAAACAGGTGCAGAGATGTACATAAATATATAATATATAATATATATATACAAATATATAAAGCAAAGAACTTCCAAATGTTTTAGGTAGAAAGGTAGGGAATGAACTGAAAACATATTTAAAACGTGTTTGTATACATTGTAAACTCACTTTAACAAATCCACCTCAGCCTTAGCGAGCCAATCCTGATAAGGAGGGCAAGAAGATCAAACTGTCTCCGAAAATGTTGGTTCTGCTATAGCAATAAAAATAGGCTACCTAGGATTCTGACAAACATCCAAAGTGAGAGCTGGGGGTTAAGGTTATATACTTAACCCAGCCGTGCTATATTCTCTTCAGCTATCTGTGAATCACCTGACCTCAAACAGACGGCTGGAACTCCGGGAAGCAGAAAACATGCGGTGCCTCCGAGGCACCAATTTAGATCAAGGGATGCACATTTAGCAGTTTGTTTTTTCCAGGGTTTTGTGTTTGCTAGACAAACAGCTTGTGTTCATTTGTAATGAGGGACAACAATTTTAGGAGGTCTGCTGTGACTCTAACCACACCGTGGCACATTCCTCCTATGGTAACTCCAGCAGCGATGCCATTAGGCTTGTGAGAAACACAAATGTACAATATCAATCACAGCAGGTATACATTATTCAATGAGAGCGTTGGCATGGAGTTCAAATATTTGTTTAAGCAGGGACGGCCAGATCCGAGGACAGAGCGTGGGAGAGGACTCTGACAGCAGAGGAGTCACTACCCAACAGTTGAGCAATAAATGCAGTGTATTATCCAATCACTGCCACTGCCTATGCATCCATCCCTGTCTGCTGAAAGAGAACCAAATCCCCAGCAAGTAACACGTACACAAATATTGTCATGATGCAGATTCATTTTAAAATAACTTTTAAATATCTCTGTCTAATCTGATGGGTCTGATAGTACTAATACACCAAAGAGAAGATGGTACTATTTGCAGCAGTCGTGCTGACCTGGGTACTATTTATATCTGTCAAGTGGCCCATCTAGCAGCAGAATTTACAGTGCACTCAAGTCGTGATGGGCCTCACAGTAAAACGCACAGACATACGAGAGGGCTGATAAGTGGTTGTAAAAAGCAGTTTCACTTTGGCTTGATGTTTGTTGGGAATAACTATGGAAGTCCTTCACACAGTTATGATATTACATAAGTATGTTTTAGATGAATGGCTTCTACAAGTGCCAGCACTGGAGATGGACTAGAGAGAAAAAGGGGTCGACCGGTGCATCTAATCTTGCTTAGAAATGATTAGACCATTAGAGACGAGGTAAGGGTTATCAGATTTACATATGTGGCAGCCAGCCTCTTACTCTCAATTATTAACACTCAATATTGTATGGCTGTCGTGAGCAAGGAAACATCAAAGGCTCACACCTTGGGAGCTGAAGGCATTTGTGCTGTCACTGAGCCCAAGAGACGAGAATTGTGAGAGGATTAAAACTGGAAAAAGAAGAGTCATAGAAAGAAACAATGTCCCGCTGATAGCACGCATTACGTCTAGCCTGAGAGACATGTGCAGGGGAGAGACAATTGTGAGACATGTGAGGTCTGCAGGGGGAACGGGGCAGCAGACGTTGTTGCCAGGAGAGAGAAGGAATAAGCCAAAGCCACAGGACCAGGAGGGTACGATATTAATCCCTCCACTACTGCTGCTAAATTGAAAACTTGGCAAAAACCAGTACATCAGCATGGCACTACACCCTTTATTCAATCTTCTGGAATGAGGTGAAAAGAAGATATGCTGAAATATATTAGGGAACCCTTTTTATGAAGGTGTGATCACTCTGAAAGCAGACGTATGGATTCTCTGTCTGCCGAGCAGTTGATTAAAAAAAATAGTAGACTGCTAACTGTCTTTTTGGATATGGATAAAGACAAATTTAGAGGCTGAATTAGTAACAATTTGTTTCAGGAAACAGTACGCTGTTCCAAAGCCCTCTGTGGACATTTTAACATGATGCTCCAAAAGCTCACAGCTGTAGAACATTTGAGCAGAGTGACGGCTTCCAAAAGCTCCCTAATCATCACAGACCATCTGGAAAACAACTGGGCCGTGCACTGTCCACTGGACTGAGGTAGACAGACAAGAGAAACAGAGGGAGAATGAAAGAGAGAGTGAGTGAGTGACTGAGTGGGTGTATGCTTTGCCATGTCATAATATGCGAGCTGTACCATTTTAAGAGCTTAAGAGATATCCATCACCTACATCACAGACCATATCATGGGACCAAAATAAAGGGATTTCATGAGCAAATACAAGATGCTTTCCACCTGCACACACACTGATCAGCTCTTGTTTTACTGCTGCAGCATCTCACCATGAGCACTGTCATGGTTACGAGATTTAACTCCAAGCAATGCTGAGTTCCTCCACTAAACAGGCCCTTTAGAGGCAGTCAGTCAGGCTGGATGGGTATTTAGAACATCTGACATCAGAGGAGAGCAGAGAACCGTCAGGATGCTGGAGTCTTACACATGGCTTAAGATCATATGCTGCAAAAATGTTCTCACTTGTGCCTCTCAAACTTCATGCCTCTCTCTATACTTCAGAAACTATAGATAAAAAATGAAGGTGAGATGACTGGATGGAAGAGAATACATAAGGAGACTGAAGCAGCTGGCAAACCAGTTCCCTTTGGGCGTGTGTCCGCATAGCGCTTTTCTCTGGCAGGGCACTGGGGAGGGCCTCATCCCAGTGCTTCATTAAAAAAGCACCCCCAGCCCTTATTTTAATGATGTGCTACACGTGGATTTTGTTTCTATGACAACAACATCTTCACTTTAACCTTAGCTAGGTAGCTAACGTAACACTACATTAACATAGGGTTGACTACTAGGACGGGACGGGTGATATGGCCCTAAAATACTATGACCCATTTCAGGGCATTTTTGTGAAAACGATATTCTTGACAATATGACAAATTGATCATAAAATTGCAACAAAATATGTGATATAGTAGTTTATGTAGCCTTGAAATATTCAGTAAAATCTAAACAAAAATGATCTCTAATTTCTTTAGTTTGTAAACAACAATAACTCAGAGTGAGATTCAGATTCTGTATACAATATTAAAATTTAACATTTGAACAGTTCACATACAAAAAATGTCACCTGGGATCTATATATATAAATCAACAGGTGATTTCCTTCTTTTAGCAAAATCCTAAATGACTGAGTTGTTTTTTCTACCTGGACCTTTATGCTCTGCCATTTCTCCTCTAATCATCATGCTGTAACCTGTGACAGGCTGTTATGATACCACAACTATCACACATTCACATATGTGTAGTTTTTTGCCAAGCCACAAGCATCACTTAGGTTTACATAACCAAAGGTTTGTGACAAAATCACTTGATGACACCGACTCCCATGTGCGGACAGCGAGAGAGGAGAGGGAGAGACGCTGTGCTGCTGCCAGAGGAGCCGCTGAGTGAGTTCCCTCTGAGCGTTAAGAGTCTGAAAAGTCCGGGGCTGTTCATAAAACACTCAGGACGCCACTGTTTATTCCACACTACTGAAGCTGCTCCTCTGTTTGGAACCACCATGGAGTCGGTACTAATTTTGCTTTAAGCCACTCTTGTTGTTGCCGTACAGTATGACGTCAGTATGTCAAAAAGTCAGGCACAAGGCACTGGCGCTCAGAAAAAAACACTTTGTGGAGACAGGCCCTAAACCCTAAGAGCATAAAGACGGAGTGCAATGTACTGCACTCTGAAAACCACCACCAGACGTAAAAACCATCAGCGCCACAGTTTGCAACCAGGGGCTAAAACGCTAACACAACACCTGTAGCTAGCTAAAAACATTAGATTTCAGCATGTCAAAGGATTATTTTAGTATCCTATGTCAACCAGAGAGGAAAAGTTAAACTGATGAACTCAATATTGTCGATCTGTCTCAATGTCCCTTCTCCTTACTTTGCTAATCTTGGACGAATGATTCCACAGAATAGCTAGAAGTGAAATACTTTGATGTTTGCAACCTTTTGATCGAAGATAAGGTCATCATTTAACCTAACAACGATCAAAACCAGGCCTTCGCAGCTAACTTAGCTTCAACTTCTACAGTTTGTCTGGCCAACTTAGTAAAACGCTTGCTGCACACATAGGCACACAGAGTTTTAGGATCTCCATTTTCTCACTGCTTCACATCTTGTTGCTTAAAAGGCTCCGTTTTTGGTTTGGCAGCGTATAAATCTTAGGTCTTGGTTCTTTACCCTGTTGTTAGTGCATCACACCACACAGCAGCTTTTAGGCATTTTTCAGTTGTTTGCTAGCAGACGTGAGCACCAAGGAGGCACCTTCAATGAAGAGCGATGAATTGTTTTTCCCTCCTGTGGGGGCGGGACTTAAGTGTGCTCTATCTCTATGAAGGCAGCTGTCCCCAGCTTCAACCTGGCACAACATCAGCAAAGGACAGCTCATTGCAGATTACAACAGGGATTACTCAAGTTCAACAGCTCTATCAGCATTAAATCAAAGACACCACACAGCTAAGAGGCTTTAGAAACAAAGAATTACAGTAGGCTGCATGCTACACTACTAAACCCAAGAGGTAGGCCTACATTCAGTCAACATATTCTACGCCATGAGGGATTACATACATATTCTTTAGCATCAATCATTCACAGAGTTTGAGATTTGAGCACAGGCACATTTTGTCACAGGCTTGTGCGCACAGCCTAAAAATGACAAAAGAAAGACCGTCAGATTACACTTAGAGATCATCTTTTCACTTATATGTCAACTGGGACCACTGCAGACAAAGAGTCTCTTGATCCTTTTAAAAGCAGCCATGCCTTTAGTTCCCTAGTCCTGAAAAAAAAAATCCCTCCCATAGGATGAAAAGAGGAAAAAGCAAATATTAGTGCGCACAATTTAGACACAACAAATGCATCACAAAACTCTCGGATAGATAGCCAAGAATAAAATGAACAACAGCCGAGGATAACTCGGTCTGATGTCGGTTTTCACTGAGAAACTGTCTTAATCAGCACCTGGGGCAGTCACTGACATCAGAGGATCTCTTACACATATGTTCACACACAGAGCATCCAAACACCAAAACACATACACACTTTTCTTCCAGTGCTAGCCAGATGGCAAGGACCCCACAGAGACTAAAACGCGTGAGAGCAGTCTGAGCAGCTCAGAAGCTGCCTAGTTCACTGTCTGTCTCCCAGTCAGCACCCAGACTCAGAACAGAGAGTTATGGAGCGGGAGACGGGGATGATGTACAGCAGATCCAGGTCCACTGGTTTCCCTCTTAAATCACATTACACACACAAGTGAGCTGCATGAGTACCGAGCACTGACAGAGTTAGTGAGTCAGCAGCCACAGCCATCAGAGCCTCCCCCCGCCAAGGGGGTGAGTAAACACTCTCAGAGCTTTGCAGTTTGAATAAGGCATTGTCCCTGGTGTGCCATTTGTTATGTTAGCCATGTGTATGGGAATGAGCACTTCTTTTCAACATACAGTTGCATATGGGCTTCACGATTACGGTTAAGAAGATCATCAGGATTATTTCATTCAATACGGGAGACACATTAACCATCACACGTTTTGCATAATCACTGTATAATAATAATGGATTCAGTGGAGGCAAAGATCGGCATGACACAAGGTGGAGTGGCATTTCATTGAGAGTGCATTATTGTCAATGACATGAGTGTGATGTTTTTCCTCATACTGTGTTAATTTCCCAAAGACAAAAAAGTCACTTTAAACTGTCATTCATCTTTTAAAGTTTGTTTACAGAGGTCTGCATGTTGTCAGCCAAGGCACTCAAGCTTCCTCCAACACGCGAGACACGCAGGCAACTAATTTGCCCATAGGTGTGAATGAGGTCATCTGTCTTTGAGTGGTGAGCTGTCCAATGTGCAGTGCGCCCCTAATTCTCGCCCAATGTGTGCACGGATGGGCTGTAGCTCCAGCAAAACAAATGAAAGGAACTGGCTTTACTTGTTGCCTTTATAATAAATCTCTTGAAATGCTTCAAGGTGCTACCAGCCAGGAAACTCACTCTGAGAAAGGCAGGGAGTGTGTATGTGTGAAAACGGACTGTTGCTACAGATTTAATTGAAAGAAAATGCAAAAAAGAAGAGCATTTGTGAGTGTTGCCCCAGCAACCTTGAACAGGATAAGGTTAATTAGGTTTGATTAGGTTTGAGGTTAGCAGTGGGAGCTAACTGGTAACATAGTATGAAGCCTAAATGTTGCTGCTGTCTTAAGGTTACGGGAAATTCAAATGGAAGGCAGATAGGTATAAATCCATATACTGCTCTAATTACTGCTCGAGCCCTTCTGTGCAGAGTCTGCATGTTCTCTCCGTGTCAGCGTGGGTTTTCTACAGGTGCTCCAGCTTCCTCCCACAATCCAAAGACATGCAGGTTAATTGGTGACTCTAAATTGCCCCGTAGGTGTGAATGTGAGTGTGAATGGTTGTCTGTCTCTATTAGCCCAGCAAAAGTCTGCCAACCTGTCCAGGGTATACCCCGCCTCTCGCCCAATGTCAGCTGGGATAGGCCCCAGCCCTCCTGCCACCCCTAACAGGATAAGCGGTGACAGAAAATGAAAATGAAATGATTGCTTGAATTGTGACATGACCGTGCAAGCAGCAGGTATCTTTAGAGAATTGAAACTGATGTTGGATGTGATCCATACAAAACAGAGAAGTGTTTTTTTTCCCCACAACTTGACCAACTTGCCTGGAGTGGGCACAATTGTAGTTACAAATTACCTCTTCCTCCAGACCTCCTAATGTTACTAACATTACACAGATAGCTGAAGAAAGCGTACAAGTGTCTAGTGGACTATAACCATTTTGTGCACGGTTGGGTACACTACTGAAATGACTGCCATCTTTGTTTTCAGCTGGGAGTACATGTGTATAACTCTTTACATTTCAAATCTCTACATGGACGCAGACCCCTTTACAACCTCCTATTTTCAAGACTTAAAGTAGCCCTCGTTATTCCCAATTTGAGCATTTGGGACAGCCCTGAACAGCTCAAATCTAAGCCATTTGTGCAGTTTGGTAGCCTTTGCCTCTAGTTGCCTGCCCTCCATCTGGATAGTGCATCAATGTATGACATCATATGCAAAGAAGCTATTCGACAATAATAATACTTCAACAAATTTCTATGAAGCTATTTGCCTTTTCTTATTTACAAGGTTATACTGACTAAAAACACCATGGTAACTGTTTTGTGTGCAACTCTGGTCACACATTTTCACACATTTTTTGATGCCTTGCGTATTTTGCATAGAATTGTAAATACATGTTTTGTGGGGTTTTATTTTTACAAGAAACAGCACATTAAATAGATAGTGTTACAGTCAGACCTGGCAGTTTCAGAGAGGTGGGATACACCACACTCACTGATTTACAACGGTGGTTTAACATTTAGCTGCTGATGAGCTATTCTTAGATGTCTCGATATACAGTCTTACACCTGACAGCTAATAAGACACAAGTATTTCCTACACCCATGTCATAAAAATTGATTTCTACATTGAAAATGTAGGTACATTATTACAAAATGTTAACCATGTACTGACAGCACTCTTGACTGTAGCTGCAATCATCTTATGGAAGCAGAAAATACTTAATCAAGTGCCACTGACACAAGCCCTTGTGGCCCAAGCTTTCTTTTCACTAGGGAGCACTTGATTTGATGCACCACAGCAGTCACTTTAACCGTGAAGTCAATATTTCACCTGATCGGATTTAATTAGCCAAAAGGTGAAGGCCAGAACTGTGATCACTTATTAAAGGATTAAATATACAGCCTTATCTTGCATTGAATTGTATTCCGAGTCTAAACACTTGGTCACCTCTCTCACACTCTCACTTCTGTGACTGGATTTTCAGAGTTACATAATCAGGTCTGATATAAGGCTTTTCTCACAGAGAGGAGCTTGGATTATTCCCTGGAGAGGTGGTAAAGTCTGTCATAACTGTGTGTCTGACAGTTATGGAGGGTTCACAGGGACTCCCGTCGTGTTTATCCTGACAGATCAAGACCTCGACTCTCACGTCGTACAACATTCCAGGTAAAATTGCAGATAAAACCACTACAAACACACAAAGACAGAGACGAGACTCAGCGTGAGCTCATTCCCCAGATTGCCCCATAGCACTGGGGATTGTTACTCACTTTAGCTGATGTCACTCATGAAAATGAAAACAAATCCCCTATGCTTGAAGTCTAATCCATTCTTCAGATGTCTGATAAGACGCCTCATTTTACTGATGCCCTGATGTGTCAGTGTCTGCTATGTCTGTAGCTGCAGAGGGCATGGAAAAGAAATGCTGGTATGAATAAATGGCATGAAAGTGAAACTGTTTGGAATCTAACTAATGCTATGCATAAGAAATGCTGAGAGTGTAGTGTATATTAAATGGTGAGGTTTTTTGAACTATGCTGGATTTAGAGGCAAGCAGTTTCCTTGTTCAAATTTATAACCACTGAGCTTATTCAACAAAATGTTTCAGTATGTGGCTAAAATCTGTATTTTTGTAACGATCGATCAAGGACAATTTGTAATCTGAAAAGGGCTGCTTGAAGTGACAGATCAACAAAGAATTATCATCTGACTCTGCAGTTCCCCTGAGCTCTACGGAGCATTTTAGCATTTTTCAGTTTGACTGTTTGGGTTCATTCTCACCACTCCAATAGTGCTGTCTTCGGCTGAAGAAGGCAGCTGTTTTCAGATAAAAAAGCTCTAAAACCTTATTGCGTGCCACCTACCCAGCACTAAACAACAAACTCTAGTAAACAGAGTAGAGAATTAAGCAGCTAAAGAGACAGATCTTTTCCTCAGAAGTTAACAGAGAACAAAAACAGAGCCAAAAGAAAGTGAATATTGGATTTACAGTTGCCTGGTGCCCAGAAATCAACCCAATCAGCAGAATAAATGATGGTATCGTGCATCTCGGCTACACTAAAACAGAAACACAGTGGTTAATGTGAGGTTAGGTTTGGGCGCAAAAACCACTTGGTTATGGTTAGAAAAAGATCATGTATTGGGTTTAATACCAAGTTTTGGGGGCAGAATTCCCCCTATAAAAAGCAGATATGTCTCCATAAAAAACAACCCCTTTTTGTGGCACTATCCCAGCAGGAAACGCAACAATGTCTCGGTAAAAAAAACAACCACTATTTGTGGCACTATCCCTGCTCAAAAAACAGCAATGGGTCATTAAACAACATCAAGGTTTGGGGGCTTAAAAGCCACTGGAAAAAGAGCCACAGGTCATGAAGTACACCCATGCTGGGGGCTGAAAAGCCGCAGAAAACACAGCAATGGCTCCCTAAAAAAATCCATATTCGGGGGCTGAAAAGTCTTTGAAAAAAAGAGCCATGGGTCACTTGAAACAAAACCCACATTTGGAAGCTAAAATGCTGCTGGAAACACAGCAATGACTCGAGAAACAATCGGTTTTGTTGGTCTAAAAATGTGGTTCACAGCATCTCATCAAGGTATCACACCACCCACAGTCCCCTTCATCTCCTGATGACAAAGTCAGCTCATACACTTCCTAACTTTAGAGATGTTACATATATGAAACATGCAAATGTAATGTATTTGTGGATTTTTTCCCCTGCAGCCCAGCAGTCAGAAACACACTTTCAAATGCTAACGTTGCTCTGAATCTGATTAATGAGTAGATGGGCAACTATTTGCAAAAGTTTGCTGACTTTAGGGGAAACTCTCTGGCAGCATTATCATAAAATCTGCTTTGCCTGGGTTCAAACTTGTGTCTATTAAACAAACATCTTTATGTGAGTCATTATGCTACATATTAGTCACAGGAAATATGAAGCCTCCGAGTCGTTTGTACCACATCAGTCATTCTGACAAACGGAGACTCTAATAGGTTATCAATAAAAAACATACACAGTCATCACAAAAAGCAGATTATCTTCAAGTGTCAATTAAAACAAGTGAATATTGATCCACATGGGAGCAATCCAATACTCCTACTTTAAATATGCAGTCAGCCAATGTGTGGGTCTTCAAAGCCCAAAATGAGCCAACAGCTAAACAGAGATTCACTGGAGAGATTTTTGTCATAATTGGCCAAATTTCAATTGACATGCTTTCCTCTGTTCTGAGTGATGAATTATGCAGCTGTACAAGTGAACTGCCTAATGAAAGTGGTGGTTGCAGAGCAGACTGGTACAAGATTTATATTTTAAGTTGCACTTTATACTGATGAGCACTCAGAAGCAGCAAATTGCCCTCAAAGGACAGTGAAAAAAAATGTTACCAAATGAAACATTAAAAAGTGGGCAGCGGTAAAGCAAGACTCTTTTCTATAGCACTGTGAAGGTCAGCCGTTTGAGCCTACCACTGTAATTACTACTCACTCATTAGCGTTCAAAACAAGATGTCAGCCAGCTCATTGTGTAACCTGCATCAATTAGCCCTGACTTCAGCAGCTCCCTTCCTCTTCCAGACAGAATAAATGAGACAAGAATAGCGAACAAAGACAGGGAACTGGCGGGAGACCTGCACCTGTCTGCTGATAATCATAACTTCCTGCCTCCATGAGGCAACAAATATAATCAATTTAGTAATTAGGGTCATCAGTCTCCTACCAAAATATTAAGCCTTTTGCACCAGTCAAACTGATTTCACCCCATTTATCCTGATACACACATCTGGAAGGACGCCACGGGTCAACAATCCTCATTAGCAGACGGTGACAGGCAAACATTTTGACAAAACATTGGTTCAATTGCCTAAATCATGTCCCCATGTCTTGTTCAAAATGAAGCTTAGGTTAAAATGTGGGATTATATGCTACAGAGATAAAATGGAAAACAAAAATCTGCCAGATGGCACAGTCTCATCAAAACGCTGTTTACGTCACAAACAAAAACAAACTGAACAGATAGAGCACTCTGGGTAGCTGTGGAATTTAATAGTAGACCCAAGAGAGGGACACTAAGAAATGTCATGAAAATAAAATGTCCAATGAATAGACTCTCTATATAGTTTGCTGCACAGACCGTACACTGCACACAGTATTTTGCTTGTGCGTAAAATCTCCAGCATCAGAGAGCCCAGCTGCAGATCTTTGCACAGAAGTGTAGTTCGATAACAGATCAGTCTTCCAGCTCCTAACTCTCCACATGCAGCACAGAGTAGCAGACAGGTTAATCTAAAGGAAAAAGTGTCAGTTGCTCTGATGTGTGGATTATAGTTTCAGCTCTTGGAGGACCAAAGCAGCAGAATGGCTGGGTGGAGTTTAGCGTTCTCTGATTCATCGCCAGATTCAGCAGTTGAGACCAGGGCCAAAAGCCACTGCCTTAAAAACTTGAATGTATTAGGACTAATGGGTGGGAGCTGCTATTATTGACCTGTTACTCTCTCCTCAGTGAGCCGCAGTGTGTGTGTGTGTGTGTGTGTGTGTAATGCGTATACATACTTCAGACAAAAACAAACTAGCACATTTGGAAAGAAAAATAATAGTTAAGTTTAGGGCTACACATTACGCAAAAAAGTCATACTGCAATTATTTTTGACAGATGGTACAACTAAGATATAAGTCCTGATTATTTGTGGTAATGGTTATTTGCATTTCACTGAAAAAATATATATATAAAAATTATGATGATGTGATTTTTTTCTGGGGTCAGTTATGTAGGAGCTATATTTAGTCTGCGTTGTTTTTTCTCCTCGTCTCAATTCACTTCTGTAAATAACCACATCTTAATGACCACAGGAGACTGCTTTTCGCATTGAGTCGGCTCGTTAGCAACGGCAACAAACTAACAGTGAAACAACCGTATCGCTCCACCATCCTCTTTATTTTGCCAAAATGAACATTTCAAAATAAAAGCTTCACTCCCTGTTCATTTGTGACATACCGTATGTCGGGTAGCCGCAGGAACAAAGTAGCCTCACATATTTAACAACCTCTTCAGCGTGACGCTGAAATTTATTTCTCTCTGTATTGTAGCAAGTCCTACCATCTTACAATGAAACAAACTTATCACAAATGAATAGTGCAAATAAGCATGCTTCCTAATGTCTGGAATAAGACTTGGAGACTGGGGCGTCTCTGTAGCATCACGATGCTTAATTTCTGCTGATACGTTGTGACACATTTTATCTGGATATTGCACTTGACCACATTGAGACTTCGATAATATTTCGATTTAATTGTGCAGCTCTAGTTAAGTTGTGCAGCTCACATATCCAGATTGGACTTACACTGTTTTTTTTTAAGATATTTTTTGGGCATTTTTAAGCCTTTAATTGATAGGACAGACAAGTGTGAAAGGGGGAGAGAGAGAGGGAGTGACATGCAGCAAAGGGCCACAGGCTGGATTCGAACCCAGCCCGCTGCGGCAACAGCCTTGTACATGGGGCGCCTGCTCTACCACCAAGCCACCGACACCCCAAGACTTACATATGTTTTAACCCGATTGCCAAACATGCCCTGTTTGGTTCGGTTAAATTGAATTCAAGTTCATTTGGCCCCTAAGTGTGGGTCATTTGGGCAGGTGTGAACATGATCTGCACTCGGGTGCGGCACCAAAATAACTAGACTGAGACCTTCTTGAAGAGGTGGTCTCGGTCTGGTTACAAACGATCTTGAGTGCGCATTACACATTGTTTAGGTTAAACAAGCATGAGCATGTTACAGTCCTGGAGGATTATTAATGTGCGCCTCCTCCTGTACTGCCTTAATATGCACATTCAGCACATCCAATGCATCAAAACATTGTTTTCTAGTTGGAGCCGCACCTTGTTTTCAAACGGTATGGTTTGACTAAAATGAACAATGACAGCAATATAGTCCACGATGAGCAGCACTAAAATCAACCTGCGTAGTTGTCCCTCTATTGTGACATTAGAAAGTGTCACATTTATCTTGCAAGTGTACTCTTCTTCAACGTTTTGTTTACTTCCTGGATTTTTCCCACATGGAAATTCTGACCAATCAAGAGCAGCTTTCTCGCGCAAAGCATTTGATCTGGTCCACTTGTAAATGCTGCCGTGAGAACACGAACCAACTCTAGGCTATCATGCAGCTTTGTAACAACATTAGTCCCTGATTCAGACCAAAGCAAGACAACTCTAGGTCTGAAAGCACCCTAAGATCCATTTGAGATCTGATCGCTCTGTCCAGCTCAAAGAACCACACAGTCCAAATGGGCCCCACGCCCGCCTGTCAACAACTACTACTATAAGAGTTTTAAAAATGTTTTCATTATTTTCAAAAATTACAATTACATAGGGTGTACATCATGATATTTTCTGTATTTTCAGGGACAATACTGGTGTGAAAACAAAAAATATTACAACAAATATCCAGTCAGGAACAACAACGAGGTGAGGAAGGGCCGGTGCTGCCTCACTGGTTTAGAACAATCCTGTGCATTTGGGTATTTCCACAGACGTTGTATATAGATTGAAAGTGCAACTGCATTTACACTTGTGTTCAATGTGGGCAGAATACGTCACTGACCACCTCAAGAGGTAGTTTGACTGATGGCATCACAATCCATCCTCAAGGCATTTTGGGTGCACTTTAACCTGTACTTTCCTGCAGTGAAGCACTATCCCTTTGAAATCCGATCCACCAAAACACATTTTAAGGCAAGGTGTAAAGAGGGTCAAAGGGTGTGCACATTTTCACTGCTTGTCTTCCTGTCTGACTGAGAAACAAAACAGTCACAACACACTGGCTTTAGTCACACGTCTGCCTTTGAATGAAATAAACAGGCTAATAGTTGCATATTTACACCTCCTCATTACTGACTAGTTGACACATACTGAAGTTCCTCAAACTAAAAAGCCGTGCTGGCATCGGGCCGCCTGCAAACAACCCAGCAACTCAAAAGAGACTGCTCAGTCTGAGGAGAGCAGTAAGCCATGACTGATTCAATTAACATCTGCGCTGACCTTCACTCACTCAAAACTCACAGCGCCATAAAATAATCAAATCTTGTGACGGGCTATGCCTCTTGTCCACACCATCACACTAACAACCTGCACCTTCCATCCTCCCTAACACATCCTGTCAGAGGACAGTCTACGTCAGCACAATCTGCTCCTTGATTCTCACACTGTGTAGCCTGATGGTAACAGCCAAGCCACACAGGCAGCATGTGAATGGGCCAGATCCTGTCGCAGGCTCAAAGACCCGAGTCATAGAAATGAATCAATGATTCAGTCTCTGTAAATCTGAAAACAGGAAGAGGATCCTTTTGCTTTAATGTGTTCGCATCGTATTAATGCACATTAAATATGCAAACACACAAACACCCTAAACTTGCAATACTTGACAACATTAGATTGATGACAACGTAATGATAACTTACTGTAAAACATAAGGCATCGACTTGTCCAGCTGCCATCAGCTAATGGCTTTGGACAGTTTTCAGAGGCTTTTATTGGCAGCCTCTCATAAAGCCTCAAAAATGTCCAGAGTACTGTCCAAGATAGTTATCACATAAACTTGTCAACAATTTTCCATGTCAAAACAATGAGTCACAGTGATATTAACATGCATGGTTTTACATTAACCAATTACTCAATTTTAAGTACATCTTCATCGCTTGAGACTGACAAATTGATCTTGTGCCTCAAATTGACCACGCTTGTTCATCAGAGCACGCAGCCAGCTCAATGACACAGAAACACACAGCGCTGGCCACATAACCAGAATTCTAAAAGCTTGTGTTAAGTAAAACAACAAAGAGGACCCTCATGGGCCAGGCCCAGTAAACAGCCTGGGAGAATCTTACTTAAACAGTCCACACAAGCCAGACTGTGGAAGCCTCGGTCACATGTAGGCTGATAATCTGCATTTCACCCACAAAATCTGTATCGGCTTTTATCAACACTTAACAGCAACCCAATAAGTAGTCAGTACAGTACATCGTATGCCTACTAGTATGATCTGCAGGCCCACAGCATATTAAACTGCATGTAACACTTTCTATGCTGACAACGTAAAATGCATTTACACTTTAAACTGGAGCTCACAGTTTAGCTTTCAGGAGGTTCCCTCTATGCAGTGCTCAGAAATAAACAGCATAGGTAATTACTATAGCGAAGTGACATGCAGCACAAATGAGTGACAGAGAGGAATTGAGAATTAGATGAAAATTGGAGGTCTGATGCATTTTTCACTGTTTCTGCCTTTTCAAACAAAGGACACAGCTATTACAGGTCAACACAAGGACATGTGCTGGGGCTGTTTCTCTGTGTTTAAGTATTTGTTTAGCCGCAGTTTAGAACAGGCTCCGTTCAACCAGCTGAACGCATGCTTTTGTTTACAGTTTGTTTATCGTGACTGTTTCTTGTGCTTACAGGTGACTACAGGATTCAGCATGTGGTTTACCTGCTTCTTTGCAGACAAACAAATAAAACCTCTTTGCTGAGGGGTGGTGCATCGGCTAATACGTGGTTGTTGTGTATAGTTTGTTAGATAATCAGTAAGCTTCCTGCTGCTGTTAGGATGACTTGAGCTGACTTTACATGTATGTAATCACACAATATTACATTATCTTAAGCGTCACCAGCTGAGCTAGATTATATATTTATCCATCATAGTATAATATAATGTTTTGAAAAAAAATTACAATCTGAACTGTCCATATACTGTATATCCCCATAATCACTACAGTCTACACTCTATTAAAGCTGAGGCAGGCAGTTTTATTTTGGCATTGCTGGACAGAAACCCCATATTAACCTTTGAGTATACTGTAATTCAAGTGGGCTGAGATAAAACCAGACTTCTGCACTTCTGCTTGGCTCTGTTTTCAGGCTTTAGAAAATCTATCCCATGGCTGAAGACTTTTACCAATCAAAGGTCTTTTCCAAGAGAGGGCATTCCTATTGGTTGTTCTACAAATGCACATGCAGATGGTGAAAGCCTGATTAAATGGTGGAGAATCCTACAGAGACAGTTCCTATGTCAGCATCATCAACTACAGCCTACTCTGCAAAGCAAATGGACTTATCAAAAAGAGAGTCTTAAAAAAAGAGTCTGACAATAAACGAAATAAAACATGTCACTACCAGGAATCATAAAAGTGATGGAAAGAAAATCTTGTTCATAGTTTAGCCTTCTGCTAACTGGAGCCACATGCTGATAATAATAACAATAATAATGCATCACATTTATATAGCGCTTTTCAGGACACTAAAAGACGCTTTACAGTGCTGAAAAACATCAGTGATAATAAAATAAAAATGAAAAATGACTGTTGGAAACTAGAGAAATGCCAGTTTAAACAGATTGGTTTTTAACAGTGATTTGAAAGTCTGGAGGGAGCCTGCATTTCTGGTATTGAGTGGGAGGGAGTTCCTGAGGGTTGGGGCAGCGGCAGCGAAGGCTCGGTCCCCCAAGGTTCAGTACTTGGTGATGGCTGCAGCTAGTTCAAGTTAATGTTGATGTAGCTAGGTTGAGCTTCAAACCACAGTATGTCCTCTGCATCGCTCCTCGCCACTACAGACCACCTTGCCATCAGGAGAGCAGGCAGCAGCCCCGGAGACAGACCCAACCTGCAGCTACAGCATCTTGAACTCAGCTAGCACTGAGGTGAGCTGACAGTCCCGAATCTGTAGCTGCCATTACACAGGTTAGACCCAGCTCCGGTGCTGGCCACCAGTCTGCTGTGACTGCTCAATTGGAGTTTCTACAGCTACAGTAGTTGTTCATTTCTGGGGCTGCTGCCCACCCTCCACCTGGTGAAGCAGTCCACAGTAGCGGGGAGCAAGCAGGGAGCGAGGGGGAGGGACTGTGGGGTGTGGTAACTAGCTAATTCTTGTCTCATTTGATCTACAATGAAATATGATCAAATAAATCAATGTATGGAAAAACACTAGGTATGGCACACGTGCATATGGCTGTGCTTGTCTAGTGGGAGGGGACTGAATTTTCAAATTCTGCCCCTTTTTTGCCCTTTCCAGAAAACTACCTACCCCAGCTTTATTCTCAGTTAAACCTATGTACAGCAGGTTTATCTATCTATTTTGTACACAGTTCAGTGACCGCTTTTGACAGTGACGTAATTTGTAGAAGGCACAGTAACTGAGACTAAACCAAAGCTGCAAATTCATCTGCAGGTTTTAAAGACACAACAATTAAATTCAAATTAAACTTCCGTCTAAACTGTAGCAAATGCGCAAAACCAATGTTTTTTCACATGCACAGTGCAGGCTGCATGCTTTGTGGGGGACAACATGATTAGTTTGAAGCTTGTTTTACAGAGAGCATTACCATGTCAGTAGGCTGTGCCAGAATCACAGTGATCAACTAATGAATGTGGTCCCCAAGTCAGTTTTGCACTGAGAGGCTGTGATAAAATACGGGAATATAAAATTACTGCCTTTCAGTCGGACTGCCTGGCAACCTGCCACATGACGCTCCTCAAATTCATGAGGAAGTCAAAGACAGAGAGAGGATTCAGTGAGGATAATAAGACATAATATCCTAAACTCGTAGCCTGTATATTGCAATGTCTTAAATCATACAAAGGCATTCTTGTGTTTTGGCAGAGAAATTCATCCGCAACATATCTAAAAACTGTTGTGTGAGAAGAGTATTTCACTAGGACATACGAAATAACAAAATTTTTCAAGCTATATCCTCGGATTTAAAACATTCTGGGGACAGATGATGAATCAGTGCTGACTGAATGACAGCGCCTGTGATCTCTTTTGATCAGTTGCATGCATCAGACATGGAGGAGGGAAGGGAAGATGTAAAATGTACTGTATTTCGGGGACTTTGTAACATAGCCAACTTCTAATGTAATTCATGTACATCCCGGTCTTCAAAAAGACAGGGGTGCAAACTGAAAAAATCAAAGTGCTTTAGTGGACATGGAGGATATACCACATTTCCTCCTGCCCACATAGCACCAACAAATGAGCGCACTGTGGATGTGATGTTCAAACAAAATCAGTGGAGGGAGACTTAAAATAAAAAGTCTTTTCAAATTCCTGTAATACCGTAGCTTGGCGCGTACCTCAGAAATATTTTCCAGCACCTACTTAAAACAAGTGTCATCTTAAACTGTGAGCAAACCGTATAAACCTAAACAATGAAGATAACTGGGTTTTTTTTGACAAATTATTAACTGTCAGAAAAGTAGAACACATTATACTCTGGCCCAACTGTCCAAGTAGGCTCAGCTCTTAGTCTGAATAAATACAAACAGCTCACAGGAAGACAGCAATGACACGTTGCCCATGTCTGTCTTGTATTTGCACAATGTTCCCGTGTAATCATTAACTTTTGCGATAGGCTTCTACAGTACAGAAATGGGGAGTAAAGGTTCCAAATTTATAACCATGCCATATTTATGTCTAACACACAGCATGTTTTCAGGAGTAGCCCAGCATTTGGGTTAGGTTCATTTGAAGTGATAATGCTGGTGATAAACAAATTCCTGTTTGACACTTAAGGCATGTTGCAGTCGTGGTGACATGCAAAGGGGGAGTTCTTTGGAGTCATATGGTCTGCTCAAATACTGTGTGTATGCTCTGGAGTTATGATGGGTGTGTGTCTTGTGGAGGGAGGGTGTTAAACTCACTTGATAAAGCACCGTGCACCCTCGAAAGTATATCCTTCTTCCCATCCAGTGGGTAAGTCTGTGAAAGAGGGAGAGGTGGACAAAAACACGTGAACACAAACTGATGAAACAAACAGAAAGTTTAAAATCAACTAGAGCTATGTGCTCCAAGCTGTCAATTCACACAGTGAGCTGCTACAATTAGTCGATTAAACTACTACCATTTTGAAAATCAATGTTTCCTTTCTACATTTTTCAAGTACGAATGCCAAACATTTGCTGGTTCCACTTGGCACTTCTTCAATGTGAGGATTTACTGCCATTTTAAATATAACTAACAATAAAATATCCCTGAGTTTTGGACTGTCTGTTGGAAAATTAAGCCATTTCTAAACTTCACTTTTAGAGCTGCAACAAACTCTTCATCATTATTATCCTCTGTAGAGTTGTTCCAACATTGATACCAGTATTGGACATGCCTCCAATGCTGCCTAAAATGCTGGATTGGGTATTGGCGAGTATGCAAGTCAGCGCACCGATCCGATACCCCTTACTTAAACTTTAAAGCAGTTTCATACCCGGATAAAATAACAGTTTTCTCAGAAATCATTTCTTCTTTGTTGCTCTAAAACAGTCGCCACTGGCAACTACTATACAGTGTTACAGTGGCAAACAAGAATTAATTTCCAGTAAATAGTGTAACATTAGCAATATAAAGTCCCCCCAATAAAAAGGCAACGTGTATAGTATGCAAGGCTTTAGTTAGAAGGTGTGACACTAGTGTTGCCAATTTCTTATAAAATTTGCAAAGCATCTGAAGCATCTGCATCTCTGATTTATTTGTTCATGTTTTACAAAGGGTTTAGTCTAACCTGAGCCATGCAATACAACAATGATAGCAATCATTTCACATGAATACAGGGTTAGACCCAAAGAGGACCCTCATGGGCCAGGCCCAGTAAACAGCCTGGGAGAATCTTATTAAAACAGTCCACACAAGCCAGACTGTGGGAGCCTCGGTCACATGTAGGCTGATAATCTGCATTTCACCCATAAAATCTGTATCAGCTTTTATTAACATTTAACAGCAACATAGTAAGTGGTCAGTACAGTATGTTGTATGACTACTAGTATGTTCTGTATGCCCTCTACAAATAAAACTGCATGTAACATTTTTATGCTGACAATGTAAAATACATTTACGCTTTAAAATTGGAGCCCTCAGTTTAGCTTTCAGGAGGTTCCCTCTATGCAGTGCTCAGAAATAAACAGCATAGGTAATTAACATAATGACATGCACCACAAATGAGTGACAAAATAGATGAAAATTGGAGGTCTGATGCAGGGTTAGTAATATACAGCTCTCTTACATTTTATTTCACCGCAATTGTATCGCATCGGTTCTTGGTATCGTCTGATATGAAAGTTCAGGTATCAGAATCATTATCAGGAATGAAAAAAGTGGTAGTGAAACATGTCTGATCATTTGGTTTTTCACACTTTCCTAAAGCTCAGTATGATGACTTCACATTGCTAGTTTTGTCTGACCAGGAGCTAAAAATCCAAAGACATTCAATTTACCATCACATAAGACCTCACAGAAAATCCTAACAATATATAAGCTACATATTTCACTTTTTTTTCTCAGAAAATTACTTAAACCAGTGATTCCCATCTGGTCTAGCTACGGGGTCCAGATACGGGGTCCAGCAGTGGCTGCATCCTGGAAATTCTGGCTTCACTTTTGTACAGTGGGAGTAAGTACAGACGTGTCGTCCATCTTTATATACAATTTATGGCAGTGGTTTCCAACTGGTCCAGCCAGGGGGTCAAGATTTCTCCTTAGTCATAAGTTCAACGTCCACACAGTTTATCATATACAGTGTCGTTGGCCATGTCGTCAAGCTAGTCTGCCGTCTCTGTCAAGTAACTGTTAGTCAATCATTCACCATACAGCAGGAAATGACACTTTAAAATACAAGCTATGTACCAGAAATTCACTGTACTTCAAAGAACAGTGTGTTTTTTTACAAACTTTACACATTCGCAGGCCACTTGTGGTCTATGCAGAATGGCACCATCACCAACCAGTTGGGGACCACTGACTTAAACTATTACTCAATTATTAAAATAGCTGCAGATTTCCTTGCAATTGACTAATCGATTAATCAACAAAGTATTTTAGCTTTTAGAAATTCTGGGCATTTTTTTCACTATTTCTGATATTTTATAGACTAAAAATGATTGTTTGTTGCAGCCCCACAGAGATGCAGCAGCCACTCAATAACATGAATGGGAAAGCTCTGCAGAGACTTGAGAGGAGGCTGCTACACAGTTAGTCGCATAACGTCACCAGCATGATACATTGCAAGGAGCTAGTTTTTCAGTGTAACACACTGCGTTGAAGATTTGTCAATGGCTTTTTGTAGTGGTGGGGCAGGGGAGGCTAATTGTGTAGATTTACAGCTAACATCACTAGCTCCTGTTGCTGTATCCTGCATCCTACCTGTCAAACTGGCTCTGTGTCTGATAGTACATGTCGTACAGGCTTTGTGGTGAACAGAGACCGTCAGTTTATTAAAAAAATAATTAAAATGTCCTCTACATGTGTGTACATGCTGGAGGTTGATGGGAAAACTCGTCCTTTTACAAGTTCACGCGTAGCTAACGTCCACTCGTCAACTTCACTTGCTGACCAGCCTAAAAAAAACAGGAGGCTGAGGCTCACGAGGAAGTGGCACGAGCAGGGCAGAGGTGGGCACGAGAGGGTTCACTTTTCACAGCACCACCAGCGCCGAATAACCCACTCATGCATTAAGAAACACAGCATGCATGTCACAGTCTCTGTCTCTCCCCCACTGTGGGAAGTATCGGTTTGAGGGATACGGTCAACAACAACAACACATGACGACGTGAGGCACGAGAGCCGTTAAACATAACAGAGAAACTTGACAGCCGTTAAGTGACACCTTACCTGGAGTTTTTCTGTGCCCGGTTATTACCGCCTCGCCACTCACTGGATGCAGCCAGGTTGTACTCTTGGCTTCTTCGCTGTTGAGAGACAGAGGAGGGAAAATGCGTTCATTATTACACGGTGACTTTGTTCGAAACACAAAAGCGCAGAAATGACTTGAGCCGTTTTCCGTGAAGGGATAGTTACTTGATAAAGAAGACGCGTCCATCCCGAGTAACCCCATAACTCCAGGAAGAAGGGAGACAAGAAATCCACTCGGGTTGTAGATCCGCCGCCATGTCTGGCAATACTGTATGACAATCGCGCGGCTCCGCTCGCGCAGGCAGCGCGTACACGGAAACCTTGGCAACGGCGGATGGCTGAGAGGAGGGCAGGAGCCCAGCGGGTAGGGCAGACAGGTACTGTCAATTAATCTGTCTGGGACACGATTTTATCAATATACATGTTAAATTTATAGAGTTAAACTGTGGAAAACACCCCCATTTAGAACAAAGTCAGTTTATGGTAAGATTAAAGACATATTTGAATATGATTTCAGCTTGTGGAGGACAATAATGCATAAATGAACACACTGTTTGCTGCTATTTAAGCTATTTAACTAAATAAAACAAACAAACATCCCAACCCTGACCCATTACTGGATTATCTAGAAGCTGTTTAGCCTTTCCCTCAGGCTATTTGTTTTTATTTCAGGATGTCTTTCTCCAGCAAGCTACCTGAAGATGTTGGCTAATTCTAGATAGCTAGCATTGCTAATGATTGCTAGCTACTGTAACAGACTGTTCTATATTGTATGTCCCTCTTGAGTTGCCATAGGGCAGTAAAGGTTTTGGGGTGACAATTCTGCTGTTTAAAGTGGTTCATGCATGTGTGAGAAGTTTTGGGGGTGAAGAAAATAAATGGGTAGTGGTTGCTGTTCATTTATTTTCTTCACCCCCTCTTTCTTCAACGGAATGTTACCCCAAAATGTTCCTGCCCTATGGCAACTCAAAAGGGCCATACAATATAGAACAGTCTGTTACACTAGCTAGCTAATAAGGCTAGCAAGCTGTTAAACCTACAATACTAAATTAATATTATATGTGGATATAAACTATATAAAGTCACATATGACTATATAGCCTACTAGATAATAATAATAATAATAATATCAACAAAAACAACAATAATAATAAACTTTATTTATTTAGCACCTTTCATACAAGAAATGCAGCAAAAAGTAGTTTACAGTAAGGGCAGTACAAGCACTGAGTGCTTCACACGAAAATAGACGTCACATAATGGATATAAAACAGACAAGGCAATTCAAAATAAAAGGACATTTAAACAGTTTACAACACCAATTGACTAATTTATAAAATCATAGCGTTGTAAGCTTATAAATCATAAAATCAAGTAAGATTTCAAAATATAATCTCACTAAATAATATTTGAATGCAGGATGCCCCAGGGCAGTTTTCTAACTTTATATTTTTACCTTAAAAGAGATTTATTTTTCAACATAAATTAAATGGCTTTTCCCACACATTCCCAATCATCACATATATCTTTTTATTTACAACCTCATATAAACACACAGATCACTATTTTCCAGTGACAAAAACATTATATCAGTTCACCCTAAAACAGTTCTGGTGAAATAAATCTCAAGAATGCAGCAATTTACATTAAATGTCACAATTCACTGTAGCATATCCATTCAATACATGTGTTGAGAGTAGACTATAGTGCCGTATATTTGTTAGACGAGGAACTATGGGGGTGGGGTCATCTTTCACAGACATATAAAACATGTTTAGTTTTCGGTTTTCTTGTGAGATATTGCTTCCTCTACAATTTGTTTTTCTCTGCTGTTTGATTGTGGCTGTGTTATTGTTGTCTTTTGTGTGGTTGTGGATGCTTGTTTTTTTTACCAGCTGTGTTATTGTTCCCTTTTGCATGGCTGTGGATACACATTGTTCTAAACAAAAGACACCTCTCAGTAGTGTGAACAGCCATGGGGGGCAGGGTCGGATTAACCTGCCAGGGAGCCCCAGGGCAAAATTGATCTGCTGGGCCCCTTTTGGCGATGTCTTTTTCACAGCACACAAATTGACTTGCTATAGTAGGAAAAAACAGGGGTGTTAGTAACATAAACAATGGTTCCTTTATTTAGGCTAAGTATCCCAGTAAAACAAACATAACAGTGTGATAAAAATAAAAATAATTAATATATTTTTCAGCTATCATTCATTGTATTATTTACGCCTGTGCTTCTCCTATTGTTACATGTGAAAGGCTATGTTCAGACTGCAGGCAAATCAGATTTGCTCCTCAAATCGGTTCGGTACTGTAATTTGCAAGTGATCGCAATGGATTTGTGCATCCAGACATCACCAACCTGTCCGCATGGATTGCTGTTGTAACAATGCAGATGTCATTACCTATAGCTACGCTGGTGATGCAGCTTTCCAACACAGAAGCATGAGAAATGGAGGGCCATCTTTTTGTCCTCCAAACAAGCGCATTGTCAAGTCATGGTGCAGAGCTCTGTTGCACCAGATAAAATTCTCCATAGCGCTCTGCTACAACACAGATTCTGCTCAGCACTTCTGTCACTCTGGATTTGACGGCGTTGTTATGTGTCTTGGTGTGAATGACTCAAAAGACACTTTGAAATCTGATTTGAGTGGCCAGAGCATCCAGACTGAGACACATCTGTAGAAATCCAGCATTCTTAACCAATCAAACTAATCATTCACACATGGTACGTTTTCTCAAATAAAATTGTATAAACAAATAATCAAGCCACCATTAAAAAATTTAGAGAAGTCAACTGGGGCCCATAGCTTATTTTGCCCCAGGGTCTACCAACTGGTTAATCATGACAACATGGATACTTCTGGTGGCTAAGGTGGTTAAGACGCTGACCATGTAACAGCAGTCTCCCTGATTTAAGTCAGGCCGAGGACCTTTGTTCCCATGTCATCCCTTATCCCCTGTCAGTTTCTGCAATTTCCCTGTACTTTCTAATATCTAATAAAGTTAAATGCCACAAAGCTTAGAAAAACAAACATTTAAACACAAAACAGAAATAATGAAGATCTTAGAACTAGATTTTTACACAGCGGCCCTGTTAAGACAGTACCTCTAGGTCAAGTAACAGCACGAGCTACCTTGAGGCATCATGTCAGATGGTGTTGTGATGTAGTGATACATGTTCTAAAACAAAAGATCTATTAAATTAGCACGAAGCAGATGATACACAGTGAGCCTGCAGCTTGCTTTGGCCCCTGGAGTTCTGGTGTCTTGGGGCAGTTGTCTGCTTTGTCTGGTCTATAATCCAGCCTTGCATGGTGACACAGACTGGCATACACACACAGCCAAACAACCACTTTCAACTCTACCTTAAGGTTCTTGGTTTCTGGCTCCTGTCATTGTGCTGTGAAACTGCAGCATCAGCCTTTCACACCAGACAAAGACAAGTCATACAACACCACTGTGCCTGGCTTGTTTGTTGCCTCTCATGTTGCATTGTGTTCTGGACACATGGTAAGCCACAGCTTTTGAGGCGGTCAGTGGTGATTGTGAATAGTGGACGTATCTGCCAACTGTCAGGTCATCCACTTTGGAGAAAAACTCTTGAGGAAGGGAAGCAGTTAAACACCGGTGCCGCTCCTAGTCAGATGTCAACAACACTGAGCCCTTTGTTTTCTTCTTACCTGGGGCAGAGCAGCACAGCTTTCTGGTTATATAGCGTACAAAAGAGCTTCTTGTTTTTACCCCAGGTAGTTAAGACAGTGGTCTATGAGAAGAAAGGAACATAATATTCAACAAAGCTGAGCTTTATTTGCCCTTTTGTTTAACCTTGCATCAATTTGAGATGAGTGCAGAGGCTTTGTTGCATAAATGCACCGCTAAATACGATCCATTCCCTAACCTTTTGATCAAATCTGTAGAGGATTTTGATTCCAAAATTCTGACTTTCTTGAATAGTTTAAGTATCTTTTTAAGGAAGCAGATACAATGCCTTACTTGCTCAAGCTCTAGCTGTTCCATCACCATACAATCCCTTTTAGAATATCAATGAATAAGGTCCATTAGAGTGGAAATGATTGGATTAGCGCCTGATACCTACCTGTATGTGCTGGTATACCCGTGGGATCTGAAAGTGAGGTAGTGTCTGAAAGCCTGGCTCCCTGTTTCTCAGTTTTCCAACAGGAAACTCAAAATCTTCTCAGTGTATTCCTTGCCATTCATAGCAGTCAGAAAAGAAAAGTAAAACGTAGGAACAAGCACTATTTCCTATTCCTGACTTTTAAAATTATAGGATAAGATGATATATGACACACAAAGCCTTGGATTAATAGGCATATTAGTCAAAAGTATTAGCATAATAGTTTCAAGAGAAAGCCAAGAAACTAATTTAAGTTCCTTTTCTTTGCCTTTTTTCACAAGTTACAGGGTTGATTGAGAACTTTACAGCCCCCCTAGTCAATATGTTAAGTTTGCATGGACCTCCATTTTCACGGCCTGATATTATTGACATAACAGAAAGTCCAGCACTACGGGTCAGTACATGTAATTCTCCTTTTGGCAGGAGCAGACATTTCTCAACTGCAGCCCATAGTTGTCAGGGTGAATGATAAATGCTTCACTGTACTTCAGCTTATCATCAGCACTCAAGCAACCCAATACCATTTAGTTAAAGTGGAGCCTAAATGAGATTTGTCTTTCAGGCAAAAGGTAGAGTTAGTACAGGACGTGCATGTGGTGTTGTGTGTAAACCTTTCTCAGCACCATCTAGTTGAGTAATACAAAATGGAAACGTACGGAGAACAAGCCAAACAAAACTGGACCCATTAAGTCCTTGACCTCTGCAAGTTTGTGAATTCACTTTGTCTCTGGGATCCACTAAATGTCACTCTGTACTTAACTGAAGCTCTGGTGATAAAGTGACGCAAATACAAAATTGACTCAGAGACTTCGACAGGTCAGAAAACTTCCAACAGTTACCTCCTCACCATTAGACAGAAGAAAAGAAACAAGTTCAGCTGTAAAACACAATACAACCAGCTTCTCAAAGACTGATTTGACTCACAAAATACTAATTCATGTCCTTAAGGAGAGCTAATGTCTCATCTGGCCTGGGAACACCATGGCATCCCCCAGGAGGAGCTTGCAAATGTTGCCAGGGAGAGGGACGTTTGAAATGGCTTGCTTAGCCTGCTGCCCCCGCAACTGGGCCCCGGATAAGCTGAAGATAATGGATGGATGGATGATGAAGGAGAGCGGGGGTCTCAGTGTGTAAAAGCCCAAGTGAGAGTATTGTGTCTGGTTTAGCTGCAAAGATTAACTGATTTTGCAACTAGCTGGTTGACAGGAAATTAATTGGCAACTACTTTGATAATTGAATAATCATTTCAAGCAAAAAAAAGACAAACATTTGCTGCTTTCCTGCAATATAAATGTGGGAATCTGATGCTTTTATCCGTAATACATGATAATAATAAACGGACTAGCTTTGGATTTTGAAATTGTTGGTTGGATAAAACAGTGGTTCTTAACCTTTTTCATGTGGAGTCCCCCTACATTGATACAGATTTGAACACACCCCCCTATTTGAAAAGATTTTGCTTCAGGAACCTCAAATTTTGGTTATTGGACATGTTTAAGACTTGCCTGGGTCCCAACCTTTGAATCCGGCCACTCCACTGAGGTCGGGTTGACTGATTTGTTTGGCATTGTGGCGTGAAACAGCAGTTTCTTAGTTAAAATGAAGAACAACCAATGAGCGCCGCAGGGAGACTTGATTAGCCAATCAGCACCATGGGCAGGATTAAGGCCATTGTCAAGATGTTGTCAAATGGTGAGCCACAGCCAGTCAGGGGTAATAACAGAGTGGACGCAATGTCAGACTAAAGATGGAAATGGGAGTGTGACATTTCTGTTTGATATTGGGAAAGATGAAGACCAGAATGCTATAGTTGTCAGTTACAGCTGAGGAGATAACCACGGAGGAAGTGAAACCCGTGACCAGAATAGTCTCTCTTATGACTCTTACTCACCACGGGCTTTTTTCTATAGTGACTTAAATAGTGAGAATTAACTATTCTCTATTAGGGGACCCACTGAAACACCCTCAAGGATCCCTGGGGGTCCCCGGACCCTTGATTAAGAACCACTGGGATAAAACATTCAATCTGAAGACGTCACATTGGGTTCTGGTAAATTATGCAGGGCATGTTTTCCTATTTTCTGACATTTTATTGACCAACCGATCAATCTCGAAAATAATGGGCAGATTAATCGATAATGAAAATAATTGTCAGCTGCAGTTTCAGTCTGGTTAACATTGTGCAACGCATTCTTACATAATTGCTCCATGCTCGGCAAAGTGAGGGCTCTCTGTTCAGCGACACAGGCCAGACTTGAGACATCAGAATGTAATTAATGGTTGCACATTATCAAGCAGCTGTTGGAGGGCTTTGTTCTGGTGCCAGCTCAGCAGTAGCCTCGTGCCTGTCTGTACTAGGTAAGAGGGAGGACTCTTCTCTTTAGAGTGGAGCCACTCGGCATCTGTGCAGACCTCTCATCTGCTGGCATCAAAAGCCTTTACAGATAGAGCCATCTCTCAGCCTGAACACAGCTCTTTGAAATTAGTAGATTGTAAATGCGGGGAGTTTTATTACATTGCCACCTAACTACTGCTGAGGGAAAATTAGTTATTCTTTGATTGAAAATAACAGCTCCCTATATAGCCTCAGGAGGTAGCCTAATATTCAACCAAAAAGTATAGTGTAAAATTAACTGACTGGGCATAATAACTTCCTATGGTACCGCACTGTTTATCCCATCCCTTGCTCATTGCTTAATGATTAGAACATGATGTCATCCGTGCAGTGCTTCTCCGATTTCAACACACAGTATCATTTGACTGGCATGCATAACCCACAAACCAGTATAGCTTCTAAGGCCAGTCAAGTCAGCAGGAGAGGGTAATAGGCAACATTGGAAAAATGGTATAACACTTAATTCAGTTGTAGACGCTGAGGTATGCAGTAGTGCAGTACGGATGGTAGGAATATGGGTCACTAGGCTTTGAAAGTTTGTGGAAAAAAAGACCCAGAAAGTAGGTGTAGTTCTCACAACTCACCTCTGAATCATTAAACACGCTTCCCTGAATCACTGTTAGTCACAGTCTGACAAAAACCCAACCCACAAATGGCTCTGTGTTCACCACAGTGATGACCTCATTGGATCCATAGCCTTGTTGGGTGCAGTCCAAATGTTTTCCTTTCCAGGTTTTATGAGATTTCCACTAGTGATATGTGTCATTAAAACTGAATGAGTGGGTACTCTGTTTTTTAATTAGAGGATGCTGTAAGTGGCCTGAGTCAGTTTTAACTGAAGTGATTGTGAGAGGAAATGCACTGCAGCTCGGCTGTGGCAAAAAAAAAAAAAATACTGGGTTTTATTTCTCTATGTAAAGTAAAAACAGAGCTGGACTTGTGTTCAAAGTGTGATAGTTTATTCATGCTAAAGAACTGAAACGACTGACTGTGTTACATTCTGCAGAGCTTTCTGCAGACTGAGATTAGCACTCCTAGCAATGAGACAGGAGTAATGAGCAACAGGAATAAAGTATCATACATCTGTATGAAAGGGTCAGATCTCAACTACAGATCATAGATAAACAGAGACAATCATAAATGTATAATAATACCTAGATACTGGTTAATGGACCTGCACTTGTATAGTGCCTTTGTTATCTGACCACTCAAAGTGTTTTTTACACTACAAGTCACATTCACCCATTCACTCACATACACACACACACACACTGGCGGCTGAGGCTATCATACAGGATGCTACCTGCTGCTCAGTTTTTAACACACTCACACGCCAATGGAACAGCCATCAGGAGCAATTTGGGGTTCAGTATCAGTATCTTACTCAAGGATACTTAGACTTGCAGACTGGAGGAGCTGGGGATCAAACCACTGAACTTCTGATTGGTGGATGACTCATTCAGTCTAATGGAGTTGCTCACCTGGCGCATACGGCAAAAACGTTTTTAGTTTCTGAGTTCCTCAGAATGCAGCCTAGTGAATATGTAGAAGTAGTGTTTCTCCTGCTGGCCCTGCATGTGAGTTCCCGCTGGGCTCATAGACTGTACGCTGGGCTCATAGACTGTACGTTGAGTTGTGGTGGCATCACAGATGCTTAGCTCAAGTTTTACAAAATAAAACCTCCGTGGATTAAAAAAAACAGCAGGTTAAAACTGACCTTGTTTGCAGTCGATGGGTCCTGTCAACAGTTTTACAAACATCTCTTTAACAATGGCGGTCTCATAGGAAAATGCTCTTTGGGCAGCAGGATTTAGGTTTTTTTTGCTGCAATATCGTGAGTGGCCACTGGGAAAAACTGGAAGGAAAGTTGAACTGCTTTCCTGGAGGTGTAGGTACAACTACAGCTGGAGCAGCTATGTGACCTGCCCACCTTAACCTGCACGTCAGTCCACAATCAGCCCCGACGAAAATGCTAAGTTAGCCATTAGCTAGCTATGAAGATTTAGGTTAAAAGAGAGGTGGTTAGGGTAATTGAAGGGGTAACAGCTCGTCACTTATAAGCTTAGTCATATCGTCATGTAAAATGAATTATAAAGTGGATTAATTGGCCTCATATTTGTTCACAACATCAGGCCCGTTTCCACTGAAGAAGCTCCTGGTACTATTTGGGGGGCAGGAACTACTACAGGAACGTTCTCTTGCTCCCTCTCAATCGCCGTGTCTCCACTGAGAGAGCAGAGTAGGAGGAAGGTTCCTGTAAAGTTATGGGCTCTGGATGTGACGTAATCGTTGCACGACCATTTTGACCGGGGCGACATAGGGACGTAGTTAGCTGTTAGCCGTTAGGTGTGTCTGTATTAACGCAATAAACGGTCCGTGAAAAAAATATTTTTTCCAGCGCATGTCTTAGTCACAACATGATTGAGCTAACTGGAGTAGTTTCATGTCGTATCCGACAGCCGGAGGCTTTTAACAGATGATGTCCTGATGTTAGCTTTGCTGCTGCTGTTAGCTGTCCCTGTCAGCTGCAGCCACTGATGCTTTCTAGACATCGTGATTCCCCAAAACTGAATAAATACCACACATAGCAACACAAAACTGCTTTGCTAGCTCAATCATGTTGTAACTAAGCTATCTGCTGGAAAAAAAAAAATTTTCACGGACCGTATATTGAGTTACTGAGTTATTACAGACACCGCTAACGGCTAACAGTTAACGGTTAGCCCAGCTAATCTACGATAACCATAGTAATTACAAAACATCACATCCCGCCTTGAGTATATCCAAACAGCACCAAGTAATCCCCAAGCCCCAGCCAGGAGTCTCTCGGGGCCGTTCTGAGTACCTACTCCAAGGCAGAGACTTGTTTAGCCCATGTAAAAGTTCCGTAACTCTGTCCTTCGGGGGTGGTTCCTGCGGTGGAGACACGCACCAACGGCCCCAGCCCCGTAAAATTACCCCGAAGTTCCTGCGGTGGAAACAGGCCTATCGGTGTCGTTTTGCAGCAGGGTTCACCGTCGCAATGGTGGGTTTGTCTTGTTCTAGCTGTGGGTTTGGATTGTAGGGGTGTGTCATGTATGCTACAAACAAAACGAGGTAAAAACCTCCTAACAATGAACATTAAACAAATTCTAACCAGGAGAAGATTCAGCTGGTTGCAAGCCGCAATCCTTACCTCTAGATGGCCCTAAATCCCCATAAATCTTACACAACAGATATTTAAGCTAGCAGATAAAAACTAGCAGCAAAATAAGGAATAAACACTAAATTTGTCCTGTTTATAATGTACTGTTTTGAATCTGCTTTCATCTATCCATACAACATCCAGAACACTTTAAAACAAGGTAGGGGTATGCAGGGAAAAGACAACTGTGCCCATTTAGGAGCCTCTATTACATCATCTTTTGCTACAGAGTATCTGTGTCTCAACCTCTCAGGTGTTGAATATCTAAACTAACACATCATCATAATCTTACCTACAGGTTGTCATTAGGCATTATTGGTTTAGACAAGAACCCCTGTGTATACATAATGAAATTAACCTGCGTCCCTCCTGCTCTGTCTGCATCATAAACTGCTTTATTAATTGCTATCTGCACTTAGTAAGCAAGAGGCTACTGTGAATGCACTGGACTTTAAATCATCCACACATACCATGAGTGGCTTCTCCATTGATTGCAGCTGGTACCATTACTCAAAAGATCCTGCTGTGTCATTTAAGTAATGGGGTAGATTATTAATTAAAACGAAGGCCTACTTAACATTGATCAGGGTCATAAGCTGCTCTCTCTTTGGTATATTGCATAAATATCCTGACATGGGTGTGATTCCCCAATATACAGTGCTCATTAAAGCACATCACATGTGCTGACACCACAAATCCTGACACGCAGCACCTCCTGATTTCATCTTCATGAGTGCATGCCTGTGCCTTCACCCCGCAGTGTATTTATGCTTAAGTAGCAGTAATAGATCAGTTCACAGAGAACTACTTTAGGCGTAGTTTAATGTGAAAGTGCTGTATTCAAAGGCACGGTTATGTGGTGGGAGTGGAGAAGGCCACATTCCACTGCAGACATCTTAAATGTCTGAGGTGATGTACAGTGTTAATTAAGGTGTGGCTGTGAAACCAACCAAGAAACTTTATCTTTTTTTTTTCTTTTGCACACAGAAGTTGATGACACATGCTGTATAACAATGCAACCGCAACATCTGTTTGGCTTTGCAATATTCAGGATGTCTCAGCATGCAGTCCTCCCTTGTTTACACACATATCCTGTGTCTGATGGGAAAGCGGAGCAGTGTGACGATCAGGTCATGAGCATCTTCTCAGGGCAGTGAGGGTCATGTGAGCAACAGTGAGAAAAAGGCTCCGGTCCAGGAATAATTCTTCGAGGCAGATGGCAAGAAATCCTCAAGGACAACACTGATATTCCCAAATGATCCTGGGGTTTGGGACAATAAACTAAACCTTCTTGGTTATCTGATTTATCCCTCCCACTCCATTCAGCAACTGCTTACAAATTCAAAGAGAGCTGTTTAATATATTAATCATATCGCCTAATGAATGAAAGGAAAAGATCCCATTTTAATAGGGTGCGCACTGCGATAGAGATCTTATCTTGCACAGAAGAAAAAAAGCCTTGTACACAAAATACATGTGAAGGATTTTTTTGAAGGAACACAAAGTAGCTTTTCATACTGAAACAACAAAAGGAACAAAAAGATAAATGCGTAAGAGATCCCTTACGTCCCTGTCAACTGGTGGCCTTGAAAGAAAATCAAAATATATATCCCACGATGCAGTTGAGATAGAGTAACCTCCAAAGTAATTAATTATGTACAGAAAAAGAGTCTAAATTAGATATTCCTAGAAAAGGAAACATATGACCCAGTCTCTGACATCACAGTACACATATTTATGTATGAACATCTGCTCTGCTTGAGGCTATTTTGGGCCTGGAGTTTTTAAAATTCAAGGTCAAGCACAAAGTACAATGATCTGCACAACACTTTGCATGATCAAAGTATAATTACTGCTTCAGTTATTTCCTTATTACATGGTTGCGCCCCTTTGCCTTTCGGGGGAATTTTATCATTACCATTGTTTTTAAGTGCAACAACTGAGACAAGAGAGGATATTGCAAAATCCTGGATTTCCACAGGAAACAAGTCACTTAGTGGGTCTGCATAAATATCTCCTGAGTGTTTATTCCTGTGAATGTGCCTGTCTGCTTAATCAGGCTCTTCAGTGGAGAGTGTACAGTCAATTCAAAACGAAAATGAAAGTCACATCTATTAAAGCAGAAGCTTATCTGTCACAAAAGTGTCTATTTTTCTTTAATTATTCTTTTGTTCACAGCTCGACCCACATCCTTCAGCGCTGAGTAAATGAGCTCTCCACCAAAATAGACAGAGAAGCGAGTGTAGGATGCTCCACCGTATTTGTTTGTTTATATAATGACGCCATGCTCTGTAGTACCTTCCTAAAAGGATGGATCGGCCTGTGATTGATGAAGTGTGCAATTAGACAGCATGCAGCTTTATGCATCCCGTCATGTTATGTTGACACGGTGCACAAGTGTTGAATGTTCTGCCACAAATGATCTGTCCTTAGAGACCTCGTGAGGCAGGCAGTTTACAGCATGTTAGTACAACAACACAGGCAAAACAGGGACTTTCAGTCATTCTGCATCACAAGCAGGTAGTGGAACTAAATTTACTGAAATACAAAAATAAACACACATTACAGGTTCAGTTGGAAAGAATTTGATAGCGTATGATGTGTCAATCATGAGGAAATGTTCACCTGTCACCAGTTCTACTTATATAGTTCAGTGTTTGTTATAAGTTGTTTGAATGACACAAGAAAATCCTTTGGCACCATATTTCAGGTATGTGACACTTAAATAATATCTGTGAGACAAATTCAAATTTCCTCTTTCTGGGTTTCATATCAGGCCACACTATTATGGATTAACAAAATAATTGAATTGAATAATTGAATTGAAAACCTTTTTGAGCAATTCATTAAAATGTTACCTAATTGAATTTGAGGTGATTGTTTTATTATATATGTTTATTTTATTTCGAGAGCTTTATTTGGGGTTGGGGGGTTAAGAAACTTAGAGAATAAGCCTTAAGTTCCTGTTGCAGCTACTTTGCACAGACAACAGGGAAGAGCAGGCCCCACCTCTCTTCTCATTATTTTTTGTCATCGCCATGTTTAAGTCATCAAGGACCACCCATACATGCGCATTAAAAACCCCACACTGAAAACCCCAGTACATAGCAATAATAACAATAATAGTACACGACTAATAATAAGAAGAAGAGGAGGAAGAAGAAGAAGAATGGTACTAATAAACTTTATTTATAAAGCATTTTTCAAAACAGAGTTACAAAGTGTTTTACATGTCAATAATTAAAACAGAAAAGACTTTTAGACAACTTTTAAAAGAGCTGATAAAACACTTTAAATGAACTTAAAACTCAAGTAAAACAACGAAGGGCTCTTCAATAAAAGTATGTTACAAGAAGGGACTTAAAACAGATCACTGACTTGGCCAACCTGATTTCCCCGAGCATATTGTTTTAGAGCCTTGTGACCCTGACAGCAAACATTCTGTCCCCCTCAGTTTTCAGCCAGCCTCCCTGAGAACCTCAAAGTACGTCCTGGCGTGTCCGGTACCAAGAGGTTGGAGATATAGCTGGGAGAGAGACCATAAGGAGCCTTAAAAGTAATCAGTGAAATTTTAAAATCTGTTCTAAAACATACTGGGAGTCAGTGTAAAGAGACTAAAACTGGAGTTATGTGATTATGTATATTGGTTCTGGTTAAAAGCCTGGCAGCTAAATTCTGTACACTCTGGAGTCCATTTATAGATTTTTGATTCAGGCAAGAAAAAAGGCTGTTGTAGTAATCCAGGCGTGAAGAGATGAAGGTGTGTTAAATTGTCTCTGTGTCTTTTAAAGTTAAACTGGATCTTATTTTTTAATATATTTCTAAGATGATGAAAACATGAAAGCACAAGGTTTGTGACATGCTGTTCAAAACTTAAATTACTGTCAAACCAGACAGCAACAGGTTTGATATTATCCAACACAGGACTAGCCTATAATAGTAATAGTAATAGTAATTGCATAGGCTGTAAAGCCACCTGGTCAGTGGTGTCTGGGTGGAGGCCCCGTAAGTGCCACACTAGTTAGAGGCTTTTCATGAATCAGAGTCTCCATGATCTTGAAGGACAACCGTGGACATAAAGGACCTATAGACCTTGATACTGCAATGTAAACCTGCTTCTTTTCATTTTCTATTTTGCACATTGTCAAGCATTTCACCTTACCTATCATGACCCTGTCTGTCGTCGCCTGGTTTGTCCTTTTCTGTAAAAATAAAGATAAAAAGAAAAAAACCTTCTTTAATATCTCTCTTTCCTGGTACACAGGATGACAGGTGGTTTATTTATTCTGCTTATGTGGCAGATTGCACATTGTGCTGAGTCAGTGACGCAGCTTTTGGCTTTTGCCTCCCACTCCACACCTGTTAAGGTGGAGTGAGTTCAGCGCGTCCTTTGGAATACTTCACACACAGCTCCTAACTACACCACAAACTGAAAGAGAAACACAAATGCATATAGTTGAGCTACTTGGCAGGTTGACCAGTGTCAGGAATAGTGAAAGGGCCGGGACAGTAAATTGGCTCTGAATCCACGAGTGGGAGTGATGGGTTGTGGGAAATCTGAGCTCATTTCCTCCCTTGTCAAGGTCCAGTAAGCGTAAGGGCAGTGAATCAACATTCAGCTGTTTATTGCACATCACAAAGAAATGTAAAGAATGGTTTACACTCACTGTGATGAAAAATGTCCGAAGACAGCGTTTTAATCAACATCCTGTGATTAAATCGCACAATATTCCTCAAAATCACAAGATTTGTATTCCTTGACATCTCTTTCAGCGAGAGACCGCCACAGTGTGTGTCTGCAGAGGAATCTAAATTTGTCTGTCTGTTGGGGAGGCAGTAGGACACAGCTGAGTCCTGTGGTGAGGTTGTGTCTGGGCCACTAAACACGTCCCGTGTACTGAGCACCATTCAGTATGCAGAGCCATCTGCTTTCTATAGCGGGACGCTGAGGTAAATCTGGCGGGGTAGGGAAAGAGTTTCTTGTGGCAGCTCCCCTAATCAATATGTATTGATTCCTCACTTATCTCAAATACAGCCTGGCTGATGAGATGTCACACAAGTGACCTCCTGCAGGGAGAGGAGAGCGGGGGAGGATTGTCAGCAGGGTGGGCGATGAGCTGCTCTAACAGAGACACAGCAATATGCTAAAAGCTTCCATACCTGTGGTTTGGAGGAGGCACACACCGACTGACAGAGAGACAGATGTACACGATGACAGGTATGCACACATTTTGGATTCCCACACCAGGAATGTATACGTTCACAACAGAAGGTACACAATGAGTCAGCCAGAGGGCTATCTCTGTTTTCACGTTGGACTTGTCAAAGCATGCATGGACAGTTATCCCCCTGCTATCCTCTTTACCGTCCATCCTCTAAACCTCCTCCCTCTGCTGCTCTCACTCTCCTCTTGTTGCAGGCAGACAATTAATCAGTGCTTTGTCGGCTGGATGGCTCACATTCACTGCAGTTGCTGTGCTCAGCAGAAAGGTAAAATAAATAAAGAGCAAGCAAACGCTCTAAACTGACTGTCACATGGATGAGCTGACAGATGGATTGATGGGCAGACTGCTATAATCTAATGGTTGAATATCAGACATAGACTGAAAGAAAGGGTTAAGGCAACACAGGTGTCTGAATAGCAATAATGATGGAAGCATATTAAAAATAATTGACGAGACAATAAAGCAGCAGTACAGAAGGTGCATTAGCAGCACACAGCGACATGCAAATGTGTGCTGCTCTACAGCCAACAGATCAAAGAGCTCACTGACGGCAAACTTTACAGGGGCATATGAAGGTGGCGGAGTTGTGCTATAAAAAACTTCCTGAATGTGCTTTTGTGCTGTGAATGTTAAACATTTACCAATATTTCACCTGTCCTTTCTCCGACTTCACATTTACACATGAATCAAATCACAATTCCTTGGACTGAGGACGCCTTTTGATTCTCTGTCTAATCCCTACTATACGGAGAGTTGGAAAGCAACTGCGCACAAAGACATGCTATAAACAGTGGATTTCAGAGGAAGGCTGGGACACCACACTCCTAACAGTCACAATGAAAGAATACGCATTTGAATTCACTTCAGCAGATGCGTTTTGGACCACAGTAATTCTTCTGATACCATATACGTTATGCCTATTGTAGAAAAAACACTGTTTCTTAAGTGGTTCTGAAATGCTCTCAAACCAAGATTTTTTCTTAGACCAAACCTTGCACCTTACAGGCCTTTTTCAGAGTAAACAACCCACTCAGGAGGTTGGTTCACCTGTGTGATCCTGATGAGGAAGCTTGAGCATGACTCAACTGTGGAATCATGCTTCATGAACAATGAAAACCATTGTCACCACTTCTAAAGCTGAGACACTGGCAGATTGCCCAAAGATGACACTACTTTGGCTTGTGGTGTCGAGCTCCTTGAACCAGAGAAATAACTTTTGCTACAGTGGGGGAAATGTCCACCCAACTATCCACACCATAGACCGCTGGTTCCCAACTGGAGGGTTGTGGTCCAAAAGTGGGTTGCGGGTCCATTCTGAATGCGCTGCAAGTGAGTCACGAACATGTCACATTTGGAAAAAACACATTTTATTGTTGAGCACAGTGAATTTCCAACAAAGAGCTTCTATTTTAAAGTGCCGTTCCTGCTGTAGAGTGAATGACTTGACAGAGACCGCAAACTAGCTTGACGACATGGCCATACGCTAGCATGACACCGAATGTATTCAACTGTGTGACCCCAAGGCTGGTCCTGTTGGGAACCACTGCCATAGACTGTATATAAAGATGGACGACACGTTTCTACTTACACCCTATGTACAAAAACGAAGCTAAAATATCGGTTACGGCTGCTGCCATCTTGATGTGACGTCATTTGGAGCTAGAGTCTCCACAGTACCCAATTCCCACCCATACACCCATCTGACCAATCAAGACCAGCGCCAGTGATTGTCAGAACAACAATTGGCACACAAAGCTGTCAATAATAGCACCCCCGCCCCCCCTCCATTTTTAGCATCAAATAACTAATCATAACCTAACTTATCAGAAAAACAAACATCAGTGTGATGAGAACTACCTAAAATGACAGAAACCATCTGCTAACATGGAGGGGGCGGGGTTTATGACCTATATTGCAGCCAGCCACCAGGGGGCGATCAAGATGTTTTGGCTTCACTTTTGGGGGAGCTGTCATGTCTTCCATCTATTATACAGTCTTTGATCCACATGTTTAGAAATAAAGGTGCTAACTAGAACCACATAGCGTTCTCCAGCTTGTCCCCATAGGATAACCCTCTTTGGTTCTACCTCGAACAGTTTCAGATGTTTCTACCTAGGACCCCACATAGAGGATTGTACCTAGAACCATCTGTAAAAGGTCTGACCCAGGGCCCTCTATGAGAGCTTTTACAGAAAATCCTTCTACGGTGTACTGGTTTCACTCAGAACCCTCTCTATCCAGAACCCCATCTTTTAAGGGTCATAACTAGAACCCACTAAGGGGATTCAACTGAGAGCCTTTTAATATTCCAAAGGTTTCACCTAGAACCAACCCAGCGGGGCTCTAACAATGGTAACTGATTACATTAACCATAGTTCTGTCTCCTACTATCCTGATTTTGGTTAGCCTGAAGCCAGGGGAACTATGTTCTGCAGCCCTGGACTTAATAGGGCTCCCAAGGGGCCGGGGATGATGTGGTCGAATGCAACCCACAACAATTGCGGTTCACAATTACGTTCTTAGGGGTTGGAGATTTTGTGAAATTTTGCCCATGACAGCCTAAGTATGTAGTACAATAAGGTTGGGAAACGAAACTTGGTTCCAAATAAGAACTGAATACAAAATGCTAAGTAGCGGGTATCTGTAAATAATATCCATAAATAATTTTGGCCGACAATGTGGTATTGTATGGCATGAAATGGTAAAGGTATCATTTTGGCATAACACAAGTAAAATTAACTGATTAGGGGAATCCAGATACATCTACATTTAAAAATACCCTTCGAAGCATTGGGAAACATTTGGATATTTGAGAGTGAAGATCTCTTAACACCCATGCTTTCAACAGTCCTTGAAAAACTCTTCTTCCAAAAAGGGTTCTTTGAATGAAAAGGGTTCTTTATGGAAAGTTTTAGTCTTGCAAAAAACACTTGAAGAACTATTCCTTCAGAAGCAAAGTCTTGTTGGTAGAAATTCAGCCCTACAGGAAGAGCCCTTTTGGAATCCTTGTTTCTCAGAGTGTTGACTGATTGGCAACACTCTGAATAAGACCGCCTGTGGTTTACAAGTTTGTCCTGCAATCACAAGGTGTAATATCTACTGGCAGCCTCTGGTGGTGAGAAATAACAGAAGCTGAACTGTTTTCAGCAGCTGCTTAATGAGTACTGCTCCGATAAAATATTAATTTTAAATGACACAATGTTATTCTCCACTTTCTCTGGCCTCCTTGTGAACTTGAAACATTTTTTGGCTTATTTTTTGGATAGTGTCAGAATGAATAAAACACCTTCATACATGATAGAACAGTGAGAAAATAACAGAAAGAGCAAAAACTGCAGAAGAATCGGAGCAGAAAGGATTGGAATAATTGCATTTGTGACTACCATGCAATTACAGTAGCGTACACAAAATGAGCTCCTTGATTCCTAATTTGCAGATCATGACTGCTGTGAAATGCAATTAATGAATTCCTGATTTATTTAGTGAGCTGTGAGGAACGAGCTCGTTGAAGCAGGCTGCAGCGTACTGCGCTCAATCCTGGCTAAACATGCGGTCTTCTTTAACAAAGTTATTCTGTCTGCAGGGATGTAAAAAGGAGATAGAAAGTAAAAGGCATATTCAAAGAAATGTAAATTTAGACAGAAGTAAAAGAATAAAATTCACGGCTTAAACATACCAAGTTTAATGTAGAAAGAGGAGAAAAGCTGGCGATCACCTGACAGATTCAGCAACGTATCACTCTGAGGTCTCTATGAGGCGACATGGATGTCACAACAGCAGGTGAGAAGCCTATTGTTTGGAATGAGTATCATACGGAGGGCACAGACTGTCTTTTCTTTCCTGCAAACAGACAGATGCCAGAGGAACAGTCTGCAAAATGTGAGACAACACGATTCCCTGGATGACTGCCATGTCCCTGCAGGTACAAGCAAGCTACCAGAGTATTTGGGGGGGAGACAGGACACGGCTTGGCAATAATTGGAGGAACCCTCTGGAAATCTCTGCTTTGTACTTAAGCTTTGTTTGAATATGATGCGCGGGATTAATGAGGACGTGAGGGGAACATTTATGCAGCCACAAAGCCTCTATTTATCTTGGCTGCACGAGCGAAAATGTTTTCATTCTTCCTCTCATTTAACCACAACGGGTGCGCGGCGTGTGTGATCTGCTGAAGTGATGCTGGCGGTGAAAAATGTAAAAGACTGGAGTTGAAACATCCTTAAAGGCTCATTCACAGAAACCCAATCAGCTGCTCAAGTCCAGAGCAGTGGAGGTCTAAATATGCAAATGTCCCAGTCAAACTCCATTTTGCTGCCAGATTTGTACGCAGTGTGAGAGGCGCCTGACGGGCTGCACAATAACTCAACCTCCACCCGTTCCTGTCTCAGCATAACAGGTGTTTAGACTGTTTGCCATAAATCATGCCCCTGCCAGATGTTGCCAAGCAACTGATTAATTAGTACAGCCTCCTGAGTGAGCAACAGTCGAGCCAGAATGGGAGAGCTTGTCTCAGTCCCAGTGGTCAGAGGAGTTCAGCAGCCCACACAGAGATATTTATTGTATATCTATGGGGAACATTAAGACGCCGCAGGACTTGAACTGCACCCTACAGTGGCAGGACAAAGTGGTAATATTTAAATACATAATGTTAAGAGCAAAAGTAACCAAGTGTTTGGTTAGACTGTGAGGTGATGTGAAGAGAATCCAGTTAAGATGTCCAGATTTCTTCTACTTTAAAGGAAAACTCTGATGATTTTATTTTAACCTGGTCCCTATTTTCTCATGTTATGTGTCTAAGTTACTAATGGAAACAACAATTTTTTAAAATTGCTCCAGTATTGAGAGTGTCTGCTCTAGCTGCAATGGCAAAACATAATCCCAATTGGCAACTGTGCACGATCACTTTACATCCATAACCTCAGATTATTAAGTGTCTTACACATTTACAGAAAAGACTCTACAGAGAAATTAAACATTTTTCCTTACCTTTCACTGATCCAGTTTTTGTAGTGTGTGTAACGACATCTCACTCAAGGAGAAGTCTCGTTCTGAAATCTCATGAGAGGTTACTTGTTGCAGAAAAAACAATAGTAGAAACGTTAGTAAGAGTTGAAGAGAGTAAAGTGGGAAGAGTTTGTTGTGGCGGAACACAGAAAGCACATCTTAAGCCCAGTTCAGACTAAAGATTTACGATGAGACAAATTGAAACATGCAACTACATGCAATGCGCCGTTCTGCAACGTTCTAAAAACCTGCCGGTTCACACCTATGCAACTAGATGAGATGATGTATCATCTCTATGCAACAACTCTCTGTACTTCTGTTCTGATTTGCAACTTTTCAGGCTTATTTAGTGGCTGAATATAACTTGTAGCTTCTTAAAACATGAATAAGGATAGTGATCATGAGATACTGGCTACAGTCGCAAGCACATACAGTGAGCAGCAGCAGCGACCCACCGTCCAACACCAGCACACGTGAGGACGGAAACGGAGGGCTAAGCAGAGACAGAGCACCTGCTGCACCAAGCGAACACGCCGCCTGTGCTAATTTTGACTTCATTACAAGCTGATTGGTTGTTTAAACAGGTGACATGTTTTACGTTCTGAAACCAGCCGTCGGTAATTTGACCAGCTGAGTTGCAGGTGACACCATCAGCCAGCTTGAGTCGCCAGTTCACACCACTGCAACTTTTCTCTGCAACGTTCTTAAATGGTTTTGTCTCGTTGCAAATCATTGGTCTGAACTGGGCTTTAGTGTTATCGAAAAAATGTCATGGCTGAATATTTGGCCGATTTCGACAATGTAGAAAAGTTTGATAACAAGACTTCTCACTGAGCAAGAGCTGGTTACGCACACTAACAAACAGACCGGATCAGTGAAAGGTAAAGAAAAAACATTTAATTTCTCTGTAGGATGTTTTCCATTATGTTTTTTGGCACACCTATAATAACAATCTGAGCCTGTCAGTGGCACACAAGCACTTTTAATGAACGTAAACTGATAGTGTACAATGGCCTGTAGGGATTTCACTGCACTTCACTGTCTCTCTCATTACTGGACCAAATTCAAAAATTGTTGTCACCATTAGTCACTTAGACACAAAAACATGGGAAAATAAGGTCTATGTTGTAGCAGCAGCAGATGTAACTCATTATTTTTTTAATCTGTACACACTAATATTTCAAAATCAACCTCATGGTGGTGAAATGTTTTTACTTTCCCCATAATTAACTATAATCTGCTACCACAGATTCAGACATGGAAGCAGATGCTTGGAGATTCATACTTGTTCAATGATCAATTACTCTGTCTGTGGGTGGGACAGCACAGGTGGTCAGGAATACTCTGTTTACTGGTTGATTGATGGCAACAGGAACACAGTCATGGGGAATTTAGGAAACAGTAATGAGGAATGGAAGACTGAAGCGTGGTTAGTAGTTGGTTCAAGTAATCAGGTTCAGTATGGATGGGAAAATAACCTAAAAGAAGAAATCCATGCAATTCATAAACCTTATTACAGTTACCCAGACAGTAGAATAGTCGACATGGCCGCAGACACACAGGTGATGTCCTCTAATTAGCCCCTAGCCGCCAGTTGTTCTCATTGTCTGTACATTTCAGATATGAAGCAGATGTAACACAGTAGATACTGATGCACAAGGTCACCTTTGCGTTGATTTTCCTGTCGCTGGCCTGTGCTGTGTCATACATACAGATGATCTTCCCTTTGTTCTGCTGATGTCTTGCCCCCTCTCACTCTAGCTGTGCTCAGGGATTCTCTAATCTGAATGCTTCCTGTATCAGTATGAATTTTGCCTGACTGATATCTAACAGCTCACTGGCAGAAAGGCAGTTTCCTCCTATTGTGGACTTTCTGACAGGCTGTCAGAAAGCATAAATGCAAAGTGTCTGCGTGTGACACCTTTTCACTCTGGTGTCAACACTTTTTTTCTGAGAGCTCTGAGAATGATGGCGAGCCAAGCTTAACAAACCTAAGGGCACAGGATCTGTGAACAGAGACAAGGTGATAACCAATTTCAACTTATATCATGATAAATAATTTAAATGGCTGTGGAACAGCTCTGATAGAAATACAAGGTTTCAGGAAAGTAATGCAGATTAAGTTATCAAAGTGTGCTAAAACTAAAGGTTTTAATCTCATTTCAATAATGATTTAGATAATATTACTGAGATAAGAAATTTGTATGTAGGCATGCACTTCTGATACATTACCCTGAATGATTTGGCAGGGCCCACACAGGCCTTTAAATATGAAATAGATATTTTCCCAGGATGTCTATAGGTATCAGGCACTTAAATTTAATGGTTTTTGAGAATTTTTCAAGTTAATTTTAAACCAAATTGAAGACTTTTTTTGGACAAATCATATTTCTATTATTCAAGCACTGCAGGTAAGTATAAATGTAAGTGGTATATACATAGTCCCATGCAGAGGTAGGTTTTATGCAAGTGGCAGCCTCCCGGGCTGAAAAATGAAGCCAATGTGGAAGTGCCAAAAACTTAAGTACCTCAAATGGCCTTGAATGACCCCCTCATGGTAACATGCCCAACTTTACAGCAGAAATAAAAATGTTTACAGCCTTAGATAACTCAACTTTTTACGTTTTATTCAGGCTTAAAATTCCGCATATTTGAGGCTGGGGCTGCTTTGAATGACAAGTGGATGCAGTGCACATGTTGATAAGTCGCTACCACAGCGACATCATTGCTTAGGTAAACTTAACCATGGTGTAAAACTCACAGAGTATAGGCAAAGCTTTAGCTGTAACGTTTTGGTCAGCTAAAGAAGTCTTCTTGTTCTTCATGGCGGTTGTACAAAAAGACCCTCTAAGGTGTCAGATGTTCAGTTTTTCTAGTACATTCAAGTACATTTGTTTAAATGGGTTTAAGCCTGTTTTTTGCGAAACAAAAATTAGCATTAGCATTATCACAGTTAACCATAGATGTAAATGCGGCGTGCTAACCAAGCTAGCAGCTAGCTAGCCACCCTTTCATCCAAATGTGGTCTCTTCTGGCTCAAAAAATCCAATATGGTGATGGCAAACATGCCAGACTTGAGGCTTTAAAATGGGAGTCCACAAACCAATGGATTAGGTCTATGGTTTTATGTGGGAATATAGTGATTAAAAAGAGTTAGATTAATTTAGATTATACCAACAGGTAAGTGCAGCAACCGTTTGAGGTTCAGTGGTAGGTTCAAAGATTTGTCACATTAGACATGTGGGCATTCAGGCAGAAGAGCGTGATTCTTTTTGACAAAATTAAGTTAAAAATGGTGAAATTAAATTAGGTAAATGTTTGTGGCATCGAAGACCTCACAAATTCTAAGTTAAGACTAATGATTTTTAAGGCCTAATATTTATTAAATTAAATTTATTATATTTTTATGGATGTGGGCCTTAAATGAGCTCCTGATAGACATGCGTCCCACAAAGCACTTTTCTTTGGCAGAAAAGCAGAGGCTGGGTGCTAGGGCATGCTTCATCCCAGTGCTAAATGTGTTTGACAACAATAGCATGACAACAATAAATGCACAACACTCACCAGCAACATTCAGTGTCCAGCTGATCGGATCCCACAAATGGGCTTTTCTGCCTTTGTTGAGACAGACAGTAGCATAGCTAAAGGAGTAGCAGTGTCACCAGCGCCATTTCTGAAAAGTTCAGAGATTTTCAACTAAAAGTGGCCACACAAAAAAAAGGCCATAGCACTGTGAAAAAAAGACGCTGGGCATGGTGTTCTCTCTCTAAGTGGCCGCATGCACTCTCTCCTCATTGAGAACAATTGGAAAAAGATGCCGGCACTCAGAAACACACACCATGTGGACACAGGCCCTTAAAAACTTTCTAGTTGTGCACACAGGTTCAGGCTGGGGTGATGATTCTCAGTTGGATCAGCAGTACTAGCTGAGCAACCCTCTCACATTGCATTATATGTATATGTACTTTATACGAGCACCTCTGCCAAATAAAGCAACAAAAAAAGCACAACACACAAGCAAGCTCTGCATTATGCTGTGTTGAATTTGTCAAAGCAGGTGGACTACATACACCATGGCAAAAACTGTGGTAATGGACTACTCAATTGCAGTGTGCTACTAGACTGCCAAATACAGCTCCTCCTGTGCCTCTCCTCTCATTTGGGAGAATAAGGACTCACCAAATAACACATTCAGCAGCAAGAAGGACAGACATTAGTCAGGAAAATATTACTTATAAAGCCATGCCTTGCACGGAATGTCTGCACAAAAATAGGACCCCTGGCCCTAAAACCCCCATTAACAGCCCCTAGAGGCTTTGCAGAACGTTATACTTATCCATGCCAAAGCTGCATCCTTAGAGCCTCTTTCACTCACTAATGGGGCTTACAAGCTGAATCGGGCATCTTTTTTTTCACAGCATCAGGATCTGATATGTATGTGAGCTTTGGCAGTTTGTTGCTACTGTGAGTGGTTGAGAGAGCTCTCCATGTTTTTATAATACGATGACGGTTGGCTGAGCAATCCTTGCCTGATGAACTGATATCCAGTTCTGTCTTTGCCAGAGATGGCTCGCATCCACAGGGCACTGGACCACACACACACCCATACACACACGTAGACAGATGCTAAATTGACTTACCCCAAACACTATCAGTTCTTCCATCCTGCACTGAGTCCAAGTTGTCTGCCTAACTCTATTTAGGTTAATGTGGGTGCATGAATTAGTTGGGAGGATGGAGAAGCTATGCGAACCACGATAGGAAGCTAAATGGTCCAATTTTCCCTGTCAGGTGGACGCACTTCCCTCACATCAGTCTTGGCAGTCAGTGAGACTAAAAGACACCAATTAATCTCCCACGGCTATTATGGGGCAGGATGGCACAGAAAATGGATGGGCAAAGCACACTGAGACAGAAAGAGGATATATAATTTGCTGGGGATCACTGCGCATTGGCTGGAACCAGCTATAATTAAAACAGCAGTCAGCAAAAGTTTGACGATTATGCTGTAATTTGTAATAGCAGTAATTAAATTAGCACTCTTCATAGTAGTGCTTTCTAATTATAGCTATGTTCTGCATAAGCCATACAACGTGTTGGCCGATTCATTATATTTAGCTCAGTTTAAGTGGCTTAAGAGTCTTTTGACAAAACTGCAAAGTAACATAATGAGAAAAAAAGCAGGGCAGCTCATCAGAAAGTTAGCCATGTCAGCCTTTAAACATTTCTCCATGTCTGCTGCCAAAAGATTTTAAAGTGAAAGGAACACGGCATAAAAGAGAGACTGGTAGCATTTTTTGAGCAGTAACAATGCACTGCAATCTGACTCCACCGAAACCACGGGATTTCTGCCATTTGTGTCAGACTCAGTGGAACGTGAGCTGGATGTGGAGGACCTGTCACAACATGTCGACTCCTGAATACAGTATGTATCATTGGTGTTACACATTCCGTAGGATGAACGTAGATCTGTATCGTTGTGTCCATCCTGAGCTGAATAACAAATGAACATCGCTGCCTGCTGCTTTGACTCACTGATTTCCCCTGGTTGGGCTCTCTCCTAATAACCAACTGCCTGCCTTTCTCTGCACACCAGCACTGTCAGAGAATGATGACTCTGATGCTTCAACAACATGCATGTGGCTGGATGGTGATTTTCACCAACAGATGGCCATTTGCTCAGGGCTATAGCAATATCTCTGGAATGGAATAGCAAGAATACTAAGCAGCCATGAATTTTGTTTCACCTTCTGTAAACAGCAGATTCCACAGCTTCAAATTTATTGGCCAGACTTTTAAATTTAAGATAAACACCTTGGTTCAACAGTTAGAAATGTTCTTCCTCTTTTTTACTGGCTGTGCTCTCAGCACTTTCTCCAAGCTGAAGCACGTTTGGGATTTCCTGATGACAAAGTTGTGCTAGAACCCCGAGGAAGAGGGAAGTGGAGAGATCCAAATAAAGTAATTGTTCATAATAATGAGCCCATCGCTATTATCACCCAGCTAGCAATAAACTCCGCCAGCATGCAATTTCTGCATGTGCGAGTGTGTCTGTGGTGGAGATTGTTTGTATTTGTGTGGATTATATGGGAATCTATTTAACCTCACAGCTGCTACACTATTTTACACCTGACTATGCTACAGGTGATGAACAGACTGGTTGCAACCCTGTCTTCTAAAGCTGTGCTCACACTGCAAACGACACAGCAACAGGCTACCAGTCATTTTCAATGGAGGCCGGTGTCACGAAGCTACTAACTGGCACTGCGGACGGGTGTGATGCGCTACAAATCAAAGGTGAGCTGGCTTCAACTTTATTCAGCGCTCCAATGACACAGTGAAGCATCGACCAATCATGTGTTTTTGTGTCTAGCTCTGGTGCTGAGTTACTTAGCTTAGTTATGCTTCGCTAGCTTTACGCTAAGCCGTGCATGCAGGGGTGCAATAGGTCGGCAAAAAATGATGTTGTAATGGAGTTAAGACGTTGATCAAATACACAGATGTTTTTTGAACACATACAAACTTTAGATGAGGTGCTTTGTGTAGGGTGACCATATTTTGATTTCCAAAAAAGAGGACACTTGGCCCGGCCATGACATAGCCTACTTTATAAATTTATATGTATGGATAGAAAATTAAGTTATATTACAAAATAATATCTCTCAAAGACAGAAATTCCGATAGGCCCCTATAGATAGGGAACACATAGACACACTAGAGTGTGACTACCCGATCCGAGCCTGACGGGTCCCGACGGTAGGCCTACCCGACAGGTTGAGCCGGGTTCGGTCAAAAATGTATTCGGGCTCGGGTCGGATTTGGTCAGCTTTCAGTGAAAATGTAGTGTAAAAATAAATAAAATCCTATTGTCTGTCCTGTTTATTGCTTGGGCACTGTTATTTACGTGACAACACCTGAACACAACACACACACACACACACACACACACACTGGATGTTTGTTTCTACCTCTCCCCTCGCTGGAAGCCTCGGACCTTCAGCCACCCACCTTGATTAAACGCTGAAAATTAAATAAAAGAGGGAGACAGGTTTTTCCTATTTTAACGTATTTTGTTATATTTCTCCCTCTCCCCTCGCTGGAAGCCTCGGACCTCCCGCCGCCCGCTCCCGTCTCAAACACGAAGGTCTCTCTCTCCGCGGAGCACCCAGGGCGCACGCCCGGCCTGTTAAATAGCCTGTAACCATAACCACTGTGTGACACAAACTCAGTGCTTTAGTAATTAAATAATGTTGGGCTTGGCTCGGTTTCGGACATAACAAAACAGAATGACTGTCGGGTTCGGACAGAAATATGCGGCCCGTGCCACACTCTAACACACACACACACACACACACACACACACACGGAAAACCGGACATTATCATCAATTTATAAACACCCCCCGGACGCCCCGGACAGGACGTGAAAAGTGGACATGTCTGGGCAAAAGAGGATGTTTGGTCAGCCTAGCTTTGTGGCAAGTAGCGAACACGCACAAGCCCATGACAACGACTACGGGCACCACACCACTGTGTCGCCAGTCACTGAAGTCATCACAGGCTTGTGTGTGTCTGCTACTTACCACAAAGCACCCTGGCTGATCATCTGAAGTTTGTATTTGGTCAAACATGGCCAGCCTGGGGCGGCACGATGCTGCAGTAGTTAGTACTGTCGCCTCAGAGTCAGAGGGTTACAAACCGTCAACTGGCTGGGGCCCTTCTGCGTGCAAGTTCTCCTTACGTCAGTGTGGATTTTCTCTGGGTTCTCCTGAACCCTCCCACAGTCCAGACACATGCAGGTTAATGACTCAAAATTGCCCATAGGTGTGAATGTGAGCATGTCTCTATGTCTGGTGACAGTTTGACGACCTGTCCAGGGTAGCCTGCCTCTCGCCCAATATGGTGGGAAAGGCTCCAGCCCCACACAACCCTGTAGCAGGATAAGATAAGGAAGATAATGAATGAATTTTGCCGACTCATGGCATCCTTGTGTGCACCGCAATGCACAAAAAGCTAGCATTTCGTCAACTCATTAAGCAAAATAATACAGTACCACAGCTAGACACAAAATATGATTGGTAGATGCTTCAGTACATCACTGGAAAAAAGTTCAGGCCAGCTCAACTTTGGTTTGTAGCACGTCGAGCCTGTCCACAGCGAGTGTCAGGCATCATGTAGCTTCATGTTACTGGCTTCCATTCACTGACTTTTAGCTCGTAGCGTGAACACAACATAACATTCAAGTTCATGTCAAGTTCAACTAATATGCTTGAAATCTAATACACTGCAAAATACTGACCATATGTGCAAAACACTGACTTTGAGATGATACATCATGGATTTTAAATAAGGAACAAAATCTCAACTCTTTCTCTAATCTAAACCAAGTGTTGTATTAGTTAAAACAACAAACTAGAAACAGGATTCCTCGAGTCTCAGGTTTCAAAGTCATGTGCTTTTAATGCCAAACCACCCACTTTGACCTCCTCCTACTTCTCTGTGGTTGACAACACTGGGAAAGTTGAAAATACATTTCCGCCAACACATAGTCAGCAAAGCCAGTTACAAGTAAATTAATATTTTCTAGGACACAGTGTTGCTAGATGATGTGCTACGAGTGTATAAACCATACATGCTCATACAGTATGCCAGAGCTCACAGCTCCTCACCTCCCTAGTTATCCCCTGAAATCAGGCATTACCACTGGCATTCAGCTGTCTGACTCAAAGCTCCAACGGGCCAATGAATACCAAATGAGCCGGTGGAAATCCAGCTGGGAATACATTGTCAAAAGGAAACATAGCCTAGCCTCCACCCCCTTATTCAAGTATAGAGTCACATTTCAAAAAGGTGCACAAGTCTCAGCTCTTCTCATCTTAAGCATGTGAACAGGTGCAGGTTTGACTCTGCCTTGGCACAGTATTAAACCTGAGCCCTGGGTTAAAGATAAAACCTTGATCTCTGCACATCGCAATGTGATATGAAGCAGAGTGAACTGATTTTCCCACAATGAGCAGCACGGACGATGCGGCAGAATGCTGGTGCATCTGAGCTCCACATGTGTAATGTTTCATTCCCACACACACACATACACAGAAATACGCGTACGGGCTGCTGATCTTTTATTCACCATCGACCCTTCAACATGCACAGATGCACACGAGCACAGAAGCAAAGACTGACAGCTACATACACAAGCGCACTCTGCACCCAGATGAGTCCGACTAACCGACTGTGGAGAGGGAGGTGCAGTGATGCAGAGACAGGGGCCATATACAAGGCTTCATGTTCACTGCCTGGGAATTATCACATCAAACTCGTACGCCCAATGGTTCTGACAGGCCCAAGGCTGAGCCATTACAGCCCGGTGTAGACAGGGATGACTTTGCTGGACTATGACTAGGCAATGACTATTCTTGTGCACCAGTGATTCACACCACACCAATAACATTCAGATTTACACAGACAACCAGGGAGGAAGTTCCTGTCAAAGTTGCTGAAACAACCAACACAGAATCTGTAAGCTTCACTGGCTGTTGCAGAGATGAGCTTTCATGATGCGTTCACTCTTTTATCCGCCGTGGCTTTGACATTTTTGAGAATGTGGACTTTATTCCGTAAAATTATTACCATTGAAATCAATCCCTGGTGCATCGTAGGCTATCGACATTTATTTGCATGATGTATTCAGACAGCAGCGCGGTGCACCCTGTAGCACTTGTAGCAGAGATAGGAGAGGCCAGTGCCTCAATTTACTGTGCTGTTGTAGGAAATCACAAACAGGAAGTCATTTGGACCAGACCAGAAGTAGAGAGCAATCAAATAGCTTATATATCTGCTACATGATCGACTAAATTTATTGTTATTTTTTAAAGTTTAATCTGCATTTTCATCTAAATAGTGATGCTGATTGGCTGATAGTGGCAAAGATTTTTGGAAAATGCCTTCATCTTGTCCAGAAATATTGGAGCATTGGACAAACATGCCTTGTGCTAAATTGCAGGTTGGTCAGACTCATGATCACTGAGTTATCAAATGATACACTATAAAATTTTGTAGAGTAACTCAGAGATGACGTGTTCTGCTCTCATCTAAATTTGGTAGCAATTACATGGTGCATTTAGGAGTTATGGTGGTTTGTGTCAGACATATCAGAAAACATTATGAACAAGCAGGGCACTCAGAGTGTGGATACTTTTGCCAAGGCCAAATGAACTATCTCGCAATATTAATGAAAGTGAAACATAATTTGTGTGTCTGCCAAGTATGCACCCTTCAACCAAGTTTCATGACAGTCATGCCAGTAGTTTTTCAATCATCCTGCAGCAATCCGACAAACAAACAAACAAACCAGACCAAAAACATAACCTCCTCATGTTGTACTGAAAAAAAAAGAATCAACAAAGATGCTTACAGATCTGCAGGGGCTGTGCTTAGGCACAGTGGTGCTTTGAGCTAAATGCTAATGTTAGCATGCACAGAGTGACAATGCTAACACGATTATGTTGATCAGGTTTAATGTTTACCATATTCACCATCTTAGTTTGGCGTCTCAACCAGGCCCCCAGGAACGTGCTGGGCTTTGAAGCCAATTTTCGTGGCGTCTAAACAGTGTAATCACAAAGTCACATGATGCCCGTGGCCCCAAAAGATTTCTCCCATTGCCTTACATGGAAAAAAAGACGCCTGTTACATAATTTTGAGAGTCACAACCCTGGCAAAATTACTCCTTTCACTTTAGGGATTTGAACTTGATCTTGGTCTAAATGAAGATTCATTAATATGTTTTACAACAAAGAAGCTGCTGTGCAGTGGGCTGATTATGATTATTTCCTACTTAATCTTTGCAGTGTTAATAGTGAAAGCAAACAAATCTATTTACTATGAAATTCTCCATTGCCCTACCACACATTTTTTTGCATTTGCAATCCATAGCTTTCCTCACTAAGGAGACTCAAGACTAGCCATCACTAGACTAGAATCTCTTCAAGGCTGCAACAACGATAAATAAACATTAAAATGTTAAAAAATAACTGTTATTCATTTTCATATAATTTTTTGTCAAAGCCACAGGGTCGTAGGTTGCCTACCCCTGAGTTAGTCCATTCAACTCAGTTCAGTTTTATTTATAAAGCCCAACATCACAAACCACAGTTTGCCTCAGAGGGCTTTACAGCATATGACATTCCTCTGTCCTTGGACCCTCACAGCGGATATGGGTCCAAGGACAGAGGAATGTCGTAGTCCAGTAGTCGATCACCATCACCAGAGTGTGACTAACCACCTAAGAAACTAATCATCTAAGAAAGAACCTATGGGGGTCATCTCAATATTTGATGGACCAAGTTTAGTAAGAATGGGATGTTGAGATGTAAAAAAAAAAATGGAATATCTAACACAGATTTAAATGTAAAATGAATAATTTCTACAGACTTGGTCATCCTTTTTTTAATATACAGGAAAAAGACTCAGTTACTGAAAATTGGCAAAGTGACATCTTGCATAATGAGGTGGGGTATTTTATTTTATCATTATTACTAATTTATGTAGTTACCTGTCTTCCTTCACAGACCGATACATCCTGTTTTGTTCTTGTTTCATGCCTATCTTCTACCTAGTTGTAAACTGTTATTTGTTGTTTTGATTCCGTCATGCTTTTGCTTTTAATCAGTATTTATTTTCCTTTCTCTTATTCAGATGTATTATTGTGTGCTTTGGACATTTTGTCTGGGAGAGCTGGGTCGAATGTTTGATTCATGTGGCCACTGTGTTATTGTGTTTGTGTTAAAAACTATAATAAAAAATATTGACAAAAAGTGTAATACAAAATATTCATAATTTTGCTTCAACACTGCAATTTGGGAGAGAAAAAGTTTTCACTTGTCAAGCACTCAAATTTCACTGAGATCTGCTGAGTCATTTTTTGAACAAACAGGAGTGAAAGCACATCCTCCATTGTGGACTTAGCCTAAACTGGAGCTGTTTATATCTGATCATTGCAATATGCTGCAGGTTTACACTTCTAATCACACTATTATACTACGACACTACTGCAGATATAAAGACTCGGTCAAAAAATGTGAAGGTGAAAGACTCTTCACTCACCTGAGAGAAAGTTTTCACCAGGCAGGAACATGAAAGCAAAGGTTCTTTCTTCACGCACTCTGTCCTGTCTGTATTTTACCACCACGTCCACCGTTCACATCTGAAACAATCAGAAGAGACAGACACAGAGTTTTAGTCTCCCTCTGCTGTATATGAGCTCCGCTGTTTTTCAAACACATCTCCATAGAACATCAGAATGTTTTGTCACCATGGCAACAACTTGGTGTACCTCTCCAGAAACCTGCTGAGACATCAGATAGTTTTAAGTGTTTTTACACCCAGTGGACATCCTGTTCCTGAATATCGATACCCCTGGGACCCAGAGACCATCGGTACCTGAGGTAGGCTGTTGTTTAGATATCTAACTGAGTCCCACTGGAGCCGCAGCTAGCTAATTCCCTTCAAAGTGACAGAGGCAAACATGAGCGTAGTAAGTGTGACAAAGGTTTATCCACAACTTTTATGTAATATCAGTGATTTTTCTTGGCTTAATAGCCAAATTTTACACATGATACAGCACTTTGAAGGGATCATGTGGTTGAAATACAGTTGCTGCGACTGCATAAAAGGTGAATGAAGATTATAGCAGAGCTGGTTGCTTTGCATTGCTCACACTGAGGCAACAGATGCAGCAGGAGGCCAGCCCACTGCAGGGTACCCGGTGACAACACTGGTTTAGGCATATGTCTGAACTGTCAAGGGCTGCAGAACAGAGAGATGAAAGGTATGGAGGGAGAGACACACACACAAAGCCAGGGAAAGTCAGAGACACTTTTGTCTCAGTGACTGAGAGGAATGACAAGGAGAGGAGAGGGACTAAAAAAGAGAAAGTCACACAGACGTTGCCTTAGTATTTGATGGAAGTAAGAGAAACAGAGAAGAGGGGGAGGGTGCAGTGTGAGAGGATGGGAGAACTTTGTGCGGAGAGAGGACCCTGACTTCTCTTTTATTCTCTCTCATGCTGAGTTTGAAAAAGTAGTATTTCAACAGTGAGCTCAGGTAAAAGCGAGCATACATCTCTGAGTTGACATTTTTATTCACTATTTCCTGTATATTTTTAGAGAGCAAGTGATGTGCTGTGTCTTTGAAAACACAAGTGTTTGAACGATCTACAAGATGACAACGTAAAGAACAATCTGAAGTATTATGCCTTAAAAGCACCTAACTTCAACGCTTTCTTCCTTCTTACTATATCACCACAGATATTGAGCCTCACAGACAAACACATGCCTTAAATAAATTATTTGTGGCTACATATCTTCTCAGAATTGCATGTTGATTTTATAAAAGTTGGAAGTTTCACAAACAAACTTAAGAGCAACTTCCCAGGATCGACAACAAGGCATCAGGAGGCTGTAATGATTGTGTGCAGGGCAAGATGAAGAAAGGAAAGCCCCCCTCCTCCAGGAGAGCTGAAATCCAGCATCTGTACCAATGCTACGCCTCGGGCCAGACGACTCTGCCTGCCTGCGCCCTCCTCAGGTTCCTCCACAAGGAGCAGATGGAGCTCGCAGCAAATGAGGAGACAGCAGAGAGCTTGATTGATAGATATGAGATTGAGGAGACAGGTAAGTGAAAGCAGAGCCGTGTGCCATGTCAGGCTGCTTGCTGCTCATTACCGTGGGTAAAAAAAAAAAAAAAAAAAAGCTAGACTCTTTAAGGACTAAGGGGTTTGTCACATAATGATGCTAATTTAGTTAAAACAGAAGTCAAGGCTTAAGCTCCAGTGGTGCCAGGCTGACAAAGTGATTTGCTGTAAGCCCAGAGGCACAGGGGTGAAATGACAGACGGAAAATGAAAGAGTCAGGCACGTCAGTGGACTAGTGGGCCAGATGTTGTCTAGGGCTCAGTGTACTGCCGGCTAATTCACAGCATTACAAACAGCAAAATGGCAAAAAACAACAACTAGTCTGTGCTGTACGGAAGACCTCACTTTTTCACTTTATGGTATAGTCTTTGGGCAACAAAGTGTCTCAAGGAGCAGCTTTTAGCTTTTCTAGCACCTCAAATAAATTACATGAATGCAAAGGAGGGCTTTTTAAACCGCACCATATTCGCTGAATTCATCCAAAATTTAACAAGAATCTGAAAGCGAACTGATCTAAACTGCTGAATGCACACATGGTGTAACCTCCAGGTTTAGCCTATGGTTAGCAGCACAGGCAGCAATACGCATCTTGTTCACAGCAGACACTTTGACTTGTCATAGCAGAGAAGACACAGGTGAAACAAATTTTGTTAACGATGGCTCAGTTCCATCAAGAGTTCCAGTGAGCCGGCCAAGCAGTGACCTCCAGGGCTGAAAAATGAAGCCATCATGGAGGTGCCAAAAACTGTATTTGAATCCCTTTTGACCTGAATATTAAAATGTCCAACTTTACAGCAGAAATAAACATGTGCACAGCCTGGTACAAAAAAAACAAAAACAGTTTAGTCTCTGTAGCTAATCTCTCCCTTCGTGACAAGTGTACACCTGGTGAATTGTTTTATAACTCAGCCATTTACATTTTATTCAGGCTTGAAGTTATGCATAATTAAGACCGTGGCTACTTTGAGTGACAGGCTGTCTGCAGATAGTGTCCTCAGCTTCCCAGTCAGATCCACCCCTCACTCTGCGATCCATACTAAAAATGCACGTACAAACAAAAGCCAAAAATGGTGTGTGCCAAAAAATATGCAACAATTTCTACAATCAGGCCTCCACCTCACCATCTGCGTTGCCAATTTCCTATCTCCAAAATATCCGTAAGCATGAGTCAAAGTTTCTCCCATCAAGTCTGTTTTTATACATCACAACTTTTTCGGGAAGTGGCGTACACCTCTTTTTAGACCTCGATTTGTGCATATGCAATGTTTATATATGTGATCCTCAGTCACTATGGTCACTTCTGGTATCAAAAAAACAAGATGGAGTCCACGAACAAATAGGTGAAGTCACTGTAACTATGTTGATCATTTTTATTGCTACAGTCTATGGACCCAGCATTAACAATACCAGCAATGCGGTTGTTTTAATGTTAGCAGTTACACTTGTTATTTTCCAGTTATGACAAGACAAATTATCTACCATGAAAAGGTCTATTTTAATGCTGCATTAACATGCACCTCGGATGCTCCTATTTCCCAACTTGGGCAGTCGTTCTCCTGATTGCGGTTTGTTCTTGAGCTTTAAGTCATAATGTGGAAACACAGGACACTACAAGGACAATGCATTGTATTTTATTGTTTTAGAGCGCTTAACATCCCAGTTAAGATTCATGTTCCTATCCAAGTATGCTGAACCAGTTTGAAGCTTTAATAGGATTTTGTCCCAAGTATATTCCCGAAAACAACTAAAATATTCCTTTACCTTTTTTCAAGATGAATGCTAATAAATTACTTTTCTGACTAATCTAGGTTACTCTACATGGACAGCAGCTAACAGTTACAACCTAATATCATCTAACAAAGTACACGTGAGCAAAAATTAATATGCAATGGGTGAGTAATAAAAACTTAACACTAACCAAACATTTACTTTGTTCAGCATGTTTCTGCGTAATATAATGTCCACTTGAGGGGGTGTTCATGTGAATCTTTCCATTGGGAACTTACACTTTTCCGATTATTCCAGCATCACATGAAAGCAGATCAGTGATGGGATGTTTCTTACAGTAGTATAGTAGTTTCGGAGTTGTAGTTTACTTTGAGTTTCTAATCAAAGAACCAGATTTGTTTCAGCGGTAAATGGTCGATGGACTGCACTTCTATAGCGCTTCTCTAGTCTTCCGACCACTCAAAGCATTTTTACAGTACGGCATATTCACAAATTACCACACACAGTCGCACACTGGTGGCTGAGGCAACCACACATGTGCCACCTGCTACTCAGTAAGCATTCACACACACACACACACACACACACACACACACACACACACACACACACACACACACACACACACACACACAAACTGATGGGACAGCCACTGGGAGCAATTTGGGGTTCAGTATCTCGCCCAAGGATACTTCCACATGCGGACTGGAGCAGCCGGAGATCAAACCTCTGATCTTTCAATTAGTGGACGAGAACAGAAGTTTTGCTTGAGGTCACTAGTGTAGCTGTCTTTTATAATCTTAAAAGTTTTTTTGAGCTTAGCAGAGGAGCTGATGCTGGATTTGACTGTCACTGACAGTGTTACTCTGCTTGTTCCTCCTCCTCCAGCCAGAGAAAACAGATCCATGACATTTGAAGGATTCCTCAGGTACATGGAGTCCAAAGACTGCTGCGTGTTCGACCAGGCCCACACGTCTGTGTACCAACACATGGACCAGCCTCTCACTAATTACTTCATCTCCTCATCACACAACACCTACCTGACTGGAGATCAGCTGGTGGGAAAGAGCCACCTGGATGCCTATTTATGGTATGAAAGTACAGTGACTACAGTACAGCCTGTGTTCTTCTTCATGACGCAGCACTACAGAAAACCACCTCCACTGTCAGAGAAAAATTCCCCACATGACTCGTCACAATCGTGTTTTTCCATCTGTAACCTCTTTTATATATATATATATATATAAAAGAGTACAGACATAGGTTACATTTCACTTGCAAATTAGCCAGCATCAATCTGCTGAATCCTTTATATCTAATCTGCTGTTTAACGCAGGACAAAACAACTGATAAGACCAATTTAAACACCATTTAGCTCTGATACAGATCTAAAGCGCCTCTCAGTACTCTATTACCTTCTCTCTAAAGTCTCTCCTCCAGACCTACATGTGTGTTATCAGGATTCTCTCATTTCATTGACCCACTCGTGCTGCTGAGGCACACTGAAATTGCTGTGGTCCCTTTATAGGACAATGGAGGCGATTACAAAAGGGGCTGATGGCAGCAGAAGTGCTGTATTTATGGTCTCTGTGAAAGTGCTGAGCGCCCTGGCCAGCTGGTAGAGTGGAACCCTCCGAACCAGCAGCCTGGAAGCTCTGGTTTACCTTAATAATGAGGGAATCATATAGAGAGGAGAACAAAGTGGCAGGAGAAGAAGGTGGGCTTTTAGAAATCCCACTACATCACAGGTCGAGGGAGAAAAGGAGAAAATGACCAAATGTAGTTTGTTAGAGGAAGAAATAAAATATCCTCTGGGGCCTATACTGTATGTTGTGAAACAAGGAAGTGACAAATGATGGTGACATTTTAAGATGCAATTAACTGATTATGATTCATCACTGAGACCTTGTTGTAGATGAAATGTTTTAGATTTTAAAACACGTAAATGGGAACTTAATTGTGTATTTGTAGATGTAATGAACAGTAACCGCATAACACATTCAAAGTTTGCACTGGAGGAAAACATTGTGACATTATTGTCTGGTTGTGTCCTGAAAGCATAGTGGTTGAGTAATTTTTCAAAATGTTAGGTGATAAGGTACGACTATCATGTCTGTGCATGAAGGAAGGAGCTACAGTGAGAGAGAGAGTTAGCCTAGCTTAGCATAAAGACAAGAGGACACAAGGGATACACCCATTAGAACATTTAGGCCCTGATCAGGCGGATTAATGTTGCCGAGCAATCCCTGAATCGCCAGTCCTTAGCTTAACTGCTATTTCCTGTGAGATAAACTCATAGATCTGTATCTTAAAGGTCCAGTGTTTTAGATTTAGGGGGATTTAGTTAAATCTAGCAGTGAGGATAGCAGATTGCAACCAGCTGCAACTTCTCCTGGTTAGAATTACTTCAGTGTTCATTGTTCAAGGAGGTTTTTACTTGGAGCTAAATTATCTGCAGACGTGTCCTCGTCTCTAAAACAAACTGACATTGTGATTTAAATTGGTAAAAACATGAATAAAGCAGTTTGACCTTTAAAAACAAATCAGCGTTTTTTTCCCAACGCTCTCATCACAGAGGGGCTACTAACTACAGTGGCAAAAGCGAAAACACAAATAGCCCTTTCTAGAGCCAGTGTTTGGTTTGTCCGTTCTGGGCGACTGTAGAAACATGGCGGTGGGGGTGACCTCTGGCTCACCTAGTAGAGCGTACACCCCATGTTGGCTGAGGCCTTTGCAGCAGCCTTGGTTTGATTCCGACCTGCTGCCTTTTGCTGCGTGTCATCACCCTCTCTCTCCCACCCTTCCTGTCCATCTTAAGCTGTACAATCAATAAAGGGAAAATGCCCCCCCAAAAATAAAAAAAGAAATATGATGCCACACTCTGTAGACAAGGACCCACTCCCTATGTAGATATAAACAGCTCATTCTAAGGTAATAAAATCACAATGATTATTATTTACAGGTGATTATAAACTAAAGAAAACATACTTATTATATCAAGTTCCCTTTCTGCCAATAAATCCTCCTAAATCCTACACACTGGACCTTTAAAGTCTGCATTAAAAAATGACAGGTGGAGGGTACCTGGGGAATGGTCATAGGGAAATGGAGATCTATTTGGGTACATGAGACCCTCAGAAAGTGCAGAAATCATAAGTATCACCAGCTGGTCCAGGAGTTTCACCTGGATGATGGTCGGTTTAAAGCTTATTTTAGGTTGAGTCAGGGACAGTTTAACAATCTGCTGTGAGTCGTCCAGCTTAAAAGTAGTTGAGGCTACAGTTTGTTCAGATATGTCTTGCAGCTTGCCTATGAGGGATTTAAAATGAGCTAACATTAGTTTAACACCAACCATGTTTGCTGCCACTTGTTGACACCATCATTGTAGCAGGCCCTCCTTTTAACCCATCTGATCGGAAAATGGGGAAAAAAATGCCAATAACGTCAGGCGCTTTTTCCTCTGTGAGTCTGACTCTGGGTGCTCTTGCAAAAACACAAGGTGCATAGAGCTGAAAAACACAGGGCAATGCAAAAGCAGTGAGCAAAACACTTCACAGTCATTTAAAACAATTATAAAAAGCCACCTCAGGCTGCTAAAACACGCTTTATCTGATCAGAGCCTTAAAAGTCAAAAAAGAAAACACTATATCTTGTGTGTTTAAACTGTTCACAAACAAAATTCATTCTAAAATAAGCTAATTGCTTCCCAGCTCTAATTATTCTTCTGTCGAAAAGAAAACAGTAACCACATGTTGTTATTACATGATATTCCATCTCTTTCTCTCCATGATGTTGCTCTCCAGTCAGCTGTACAAACAAATATGTGTCAATATTATCAAATAAATAAGAATAAAACAAATGAAAAAAGACAGAAAAACTGTCAAAACAGAATGACAAAAAAATGAATTCGATAAAAATGAACCTACCAGAGGACATTGTAGATTTTCCAGTGGTCTTTTCTCTGAAATGTGGGAGGCAATCACAATTTGACTTACAAAATGATGCCACTTTGCCCACAATAGCAGTGTTTTCACAAAGCTATTCTGCAATGCACAACTCGGAACAATCATTATGACATTTCTGTAACCAAAGAGAAAAACAGAAGCTGCGTGGACTCCAACTACAGCAGACACATGTACAGTATATGTGTGATAAGCATGGAGAAAACCAACTTGGAGAGAACCACTGCAGTGTTAAAATGTGTGGAGTAAAAGGGTGATATAACTTTGCATCAGGATTGCAAGATAATGAATCATTGCCCTGCTCCTGCTGTGAGGGTGATATCATTTTCGTCCTCTACCAACAGAACACAATATCCTACACCACCGAGACACATTCTGTTAAATAAACAAACCTGACCACATCTTTTTATATATAAAGAAAGTGCAGAAACGGAAGTGTAACCCCCTGAGGATCAGATCACATCCACTCGGGTAAAGGAGCAGTTGGAATACATTATCAGAATGTACATACATACATACATTATTCACTATGTATTACATACATTATACATGATATGCAGTAATTTATCAGAGGTATGTGAGCGGTTATGATGGCTTGAACTTGTGTGTGGAAAGAAAATAGCTCAGCTTGTGCCTCTACGCTTCACCCCTAATTTCTCAGGCAGCATATTATAAGTGCTTATCATAGCCTTACCACAGCTCATAGTGTGTGTGTGTGTGTCTCTGTACTTTATGTATGCACTTATGTGTGTTTATGCGGCTCAGCGCTCTGAGGAAAGGCTGTCGCTGTCTGGAGATTGACTGCTGGGATGGGCCAGATATGGAGCCTGTAGTCTACCATGGCTACACCCTGACCACCAAGATATTCTTTAAGGACGTCATCACCACTGTGGAGCAACACGCCTTCGAGGTAACAGCGTATAGTATGTTGCGTAACATGTATTTCCCGGAGTGGTGCCCCAGGCATCTAACTCCATGTATGCTCCCGCCTCTGTAGCCTCCAGGAGTGCCTACTTAGCTGCATTTGCTCTAATTAATAGCATCTCTGATCGTAATGCTTTGCTTGCAAGTTGTCTTTGATTCGGGCCATTCTCTGTGATGTGTCGGGAGAATTTAGAGCCTGCAGAGAGAGCAGTGTATCCAGGTTGATGCTAATTGTTGGAAGTAGGGTTTGAGTCGTGTTTTTCTAAAGGGTGATTATGTCTTGACAGGTGTCTGCTTACCCGGTGATTCTGTCATTGGAAAATCATTGCTCCAAGGAGCAGCAGAAGGTCATGGCCCAATACCTCATCTCCATCCTGGGTGACAAGCTGCTGAGAACTCCCTTGGATCACCCAACCATTGGAGACCTCCCAAGCCCTAATGTAAGACTCAGAAAAAAGAGACTATCTGAAAGCCGAAGCAGAATCTGTGTTTACTGTTGCTGGAGCAGGCAGAGGCATGATGGTGTTTGTATGTATGTATAAATCCTCATTGCCTGTCACAGAAAGGCAAAACAAGGAGAAAATGAGACCTTTTGGTCGTCACGGAGGGCCTCATTAGTCTCTTTCTGAGGCTTCCCTGTGCCTCTCTCCTCCGCTGGGACGCGGGGGTAAATGGACGTCTGCATTTGCAAGCCTCTTTAATCTCCCAGAGATTCACAAAATCGAAAGTGATGTGGTTGATCCTGAGAAGTGTCCATCTCGAGCATGCTGAGACACTCGAGCTGATTGCTCATTTAGATTACCCTGTTTGAGTTCTGACTTTTCCAGTGAAAGCATCTGCCTAAACCCACGACTGAGCGACTGGCCTGAAAGATGCCGACACAGTCACTCCAGTCTATTGAATATGACGAGGAGGATGAAGGGTTTTTTTCCTCTCTGAGAGTGGATGAATGTGCACCGTCTCTCCGGACTTCTACTGCTTTGGAATTTACAGCAAGAAACGAGTTATGCTTTATCCTGAGTGTGCATATAAGATTTTCTTCCCCCTATATCGTTCTTTATCTTTATGACTCATGAAGCGGGGGCTCAGATAGGAGCCTCAGCACTAATGGTTTCATCTTGACTATTAACCCCCCAGCAACTTCAGCACTGACAGTGTTCATGTGCCACATTCATGCAGCTTCACACCCAAGTTACCATCCAGTTATGAAAGTGTAGCCAGTATGAGATTCTCAGAAGTGTTCATTACCTTACACTCCACTCTGACTGCCAACATCAAAGGTTTTAAAGGTCCAGTGTGGAGGATTTAGGGGGATATATAAAGGCTGGCATGGAATAAAATGTAATAAGTATGTTTTCTTTGGTGTATAATCACCTGAAAATAAGAATCATCGTGTTTTTGTTACCTTAAAATGAGACTTTTATGTCTACATAGGTAGCGGCCATGTTTCTACAGTAGTGTTTACAGAATGGACAAACCAACACTGGCTCTAGATTGGACTATGTCAGCCATGAAACCCCAAGGCTGAAAAATAAAGCCAAGGCTAAGTTCCAAATGGCCACTTGTAGCTGGCTCCAAAACAGAAGCCCCTTTTACACTGACAGACTTTCCGTGAATGTTGGGCTGTTTTGCCAGCGAGCTGCGAGCGTTTAGACACACAGAGCCGGATTGGCGAGTTGATCCGAGGTGCCCAATTTTTCGCCTCCTAGGGTAGTCGTATTGGCGGAACCCTTTCAGTTTAAACAGACTGAGGTGGCCTTCCGCCACGGGACAGGCTGTTGATGACGCCGCATGTGCGAGCCGCTGGCGGTGGATAAACAGGAAACAGCTGATAGCAGGAATTAGCGAGCAGCTAGTAGCAAGAGGGAGACACAAACCTGACAGATACCACAGTAAAGATGAGCAACTGAGGAGACAAGGAATTGCGCACCCTCCTTGTCCTCGCAAGTGAAGAGAGGCTAACCGTCAGATGAAGGGGAACAGTGAAGAACGGGCCGACTTACGAGAGAATCGCCGAAGGACCGACTAGCCACAGCGTCCCTCCCACGTCACTGTTTACGTCAGACGCTGAGCTACACGTTTTGTTACTTGCTCATGGCCCCATTGCCCCGAAAAAGGTGCATTCTGTATAAACAAAAGTAGGTAGGCGGCATTTCGCTGCACTCCCCGATTTTGTTTTTATACTGCCAATGCTGAAAGAAGACTGATTGGGCTTTCCTGCAAATTTGCACAACTCCTTTTTAAAAAGGGCTAGAGTCAGCTTCATAGACCTCCATGTTAAAATGCCCAACTTTATAGCAGAAATAAACATATTTACAGCCTGGTACCAAAGACACTTTTGATCTCCACAGCTAATTCATTACAACTGCACAGGGGCTGAGTTCTTTTATAACTCACCAGTTTACATGTTATTAAGGGCGGGGCTGTTTGAGTGACTGAGCAAGGCTGTGTGCGACGTGTCACTACAGTCAGATTCACCCCTCGCTTCTCCACAGCTACAACCTCTCGTCTAAGTATGGTCATTTCTCCATAAAACTAAGATGGTGACAGACCAAAGTCCAAACTCAGGGCCTCAAAATGGCACTCAAGAAACCAGTAGGTGACATCACGAAAGTTACATATATTTTCTTAAACAGTCTATGTTAGCAGCCCCTCCGCAACAAACAGCATTGCAGACATGTTGAGACTATTTCGACCTGGTATTAGCATGCTTTGTTGGTGATATCTCCAGCTGTACCGACGCAATTGCTAACGGAATGTGCAAGCATGCTACAGAGCAGCTAGCAAAAGTATGGATGTAATAACTGTGTGCAGGACCGTAATGAAATCTGAACGCAAGTGGACAGCTCAAGACACATGATAGGCGCAGGTGTGAACAACAATGTGTCTCTGCTGTCCACTTGTATTCGGACCACCAAAATGCACGTTGATACCAGGTATAAACAGGCTCTCTTCATTTCTAGCTTTAAACTGCATTATTTGTTTGTTTTTTACTGCTTTAAAACACCGGGTCCATTTGTTTTGGAGAGGAGGCTCCCCTTGAAACCTCCTGAATGTCTAGACCAGAGAAAAGGTGAGCACACATTAGCAGGTGCTGGGCTAGCCACCCGTCTGCAACAAGCTAAACGGCTAATTCGGCTCCTGGTATAAACCTCCTGAACAATGAACACTACAGGAAACCTAACTGGGAGTTTACACTTGTGTTCAGCTGATCGCAATCTGCAGTCGTCACCACTAGAAGCCACTAAATCTTAAACAGTGTTCCGTTAAATCAGTTATTACTCTACTTTATTCTATTTTTGCCATAAACATGGGCAAAATGAAATCCTTAATTACACCAACATAAGCAAAGCCTCTATTGCATGCTCTGCAGACTGTGTCATTTTGTGCACCATCGATGAGAAATGAAAGAGTGCAGCGCTAAAGGAAGCTCTGAAGCATGTCATTTTCATACTATATGGACTCTTACAGCTTGTTAATGTTGGCAGATCTGTAATTATTTTGCATATTTTGCCTGTACATACAGTGAGGCTGACAGGGTGGCTTCCTGTCGTGTGGCTTACCATAGAGCTGCTTCCAAGTCCAGACCATAGTATTGCTTTTTTTTCTACTTTTAGCATATTGCTGCTCATCTGCATAAAGAACCCCATAGAGTTCTAACAGATTTGGAGCCAGGGCGGTGAAATGTAGCAGCATATGTGTGATTCAGTGATTCAGTACACCTGCTGCTTTCTGCTTCTTTATCCCACCAAACTCGGCTGCGTGTGCGCACTGATGTGGATGTGGCTACTGAGTGACTCTTTGAAGAATAGCATCTTTTTGACAAATCAGAGAGGGGGCGGTTGGTGCAAAGCAAACGTTTTGATGTTTGTTTCCTGAGTCTGAGGACGAAGGAACGGGGACGAGTTTGTTTGACTGATGCAGCCGTGCGATGGTTTCATAAGTGCGAGGTGAATGTCAGTGCCCATGACGATAAAGGTACCTTTCCATTTATTCATATGTGAATTCATTCTGCATGTTTATCTGTGGGGATGTCAGGACCTGATGTATAAGATCCTCATCAAGAATAAAAAGCTAAAGCCTGACATTAAGACGGAGGGCGCAGCAGGGACAGAGACGGAGGAGAGTGTAGATGAGGGCGAGGATGAGGAGGAGGAGGAGGAGGACGAGGATGAACAAACCAGAGCAAAGTTCTGGTCTCCAAGAAAGGCAGGGCCAAAGATGAAAGTAAGTGAGATTAAAGAACAGATATCCTGAAAATAGAGACGGATACAGAGTGTTTGTTGTACAGATATAGTTGGATATTCACTGCAACCAGTAATATGACACAAGGTAAAGCTTTTGTCTTGTATTCTTTGTAATTTCAACACCATTTGCTGCAGTTTTGTGAATGCTGTCATTGGTTTGTCTTACTCTCTACGTGATGAGTAGAAGAAGAAGGTGGCGGTGGCAGAGGCCTTATCTGACCTGGTCATATACACCAGGTCCGTCAAATTCATCAGCTTCAGTCACTCCAGGGACAATCAGAACCACTGTGAGAACACATCAATGGCAGAGAAGAAAGCTCGCAAGCTCGCCAAAGCCTCAGGTAAAATCTTATTAATGGAGCCGAAACTTATGGGGAGAGAGGAGGACAGCCTGATTCTGAAGCCGTAAAGTACGAGTATAATTAATTGCAAATATTACAAAATCTAATTCTGATGAGCCCAGCAGATTCACTTGATTTATAGTCACTCTGAGCTCAAAGGAGAAGTCTCTGTAGGTCCTCTTTGGACGAGAAATGCAATTACGTCTGGCGCCATAAACCTCCATAATAGCGAAAGCATATTGAACATGACATATACGACGTAGGGGAGTACTTTATAGGGAATAAAGCACAACAGCAGAAAATGTGCCTCATACTCTCACTGTTGGGGAAGTGGAAAGAGCCCACAGAGGTTCGAATCAACTGATAATCAGTTAAAACTGTCATCGCTCTGCTATGGGGCAGTATACTGTAGAAACAGAGTGATGCAGAGAAATGAAATCTGCTCCTGCCGAGGAGGAGTGACACTTCCCAGACACACAGCTACATTATGAGCTGGTTGGCTTGGGTGGCAGGGACCACGAGCAGTCTCGGCTGTGCTGGAGCTGTAAAAATCGTGTAGTCTCTTGTCATCCTCGAGCCCTGCAGGGAAACTACGCAGCTATGGTACGATCACACACAGACTAAAGCTGTGAGCCTTTTTTTTTTTTTTAGTCTTTCCAGAATGAAGGTAATTATGCAGGCTTCAAAACCTGATATCTAAAAATTTTCATTTGACACAAAGCCAAAATAACAATTCAGTTACTGTGTTTCTCACTTATAGGATCTTATTTCAGTAAATGTTTTGAATAAAGGCAACTTTAATGAAACAGAGAGCCAAGAATCATGTCTGTAATACTAAAAACTTTGATCTGTCACAATGACAGATTTGGAAAAATCACATTTTTGTAGCTGATATTGTTAAAAAGTGTCCCTGTAGGTAAACCTAAATGCTTTTCCTGGAGTCAGATAGTCAGACTAAAATGTACAAGATCATAGCAGTGACATCTGTGAACTCTGAATCAATGGACTTTCCCATTATTGTGTGTGTCAGACAAGATGTTTGACCTGTGAGTGTTGTGCGTCTTCTCTCTCAGGTGCAGGCTTTGTTCAGCACAACCAGAAGTTCCTCAGCAGGATTTACCCCGCAGGATCCAGGACGTCTTCCTCCAACTACAACCCTCAGGAGTTTTGGAACGTGGGCTCACAGCTCGGTGAGTCGGACAGGGCGAGTATACGCCTGCCTGCGTGCAAACGTAGAGAATGCAGTAGAAGTTCATACATACGCAAACATTCATGTACACACACGCATTTATTTAGGCTCAGGAAGCTGAAATTAATTTTATAACTTGGCAAACAACGCTGATTTTCACATCTGTTGTTGAACTGAGGATTAAAGTGCAGGTAAAGCAAAAACAAACATGCCCTCTAAGTTTGTCACATCACAGAGAAGTGTGTTGAGTCAAATTTGAATTGCCAAGGTTTCAAAATTGTGAAAAATAAGCAGTATTCTCTGCTCTGAGACACTGGAGGTGTGTCAGCTGAAGGAGCTGAACTGAAGAACAAGATGCTGTGAAGCCACAGACTCTCATTAGCAGCTAACAGCAGCTAACGTTTTCACAAAGCACACACCCACAGCAGTGAGCACAACCTGCCAGTGGGGGCCAGGTAGCTGATTCAGGCTGAAAGACTGAAAGGTATGTTAGTGATGACATTTAATAAAGTTTATAATTCATGTACTGATTAGACTGAAAGAGCTAAGAGAGCTTGTTGAACGTAGCAAACTCTGAACGACACTGATGCTCTGTGCTCTAATGTTAGTTTTTACATAGTGGGGGAGGGGTTATGTTAAAGATGGCTCCAGTACATCATCGAGCCATGATGTCCAGCCCAAAAAATCCAGTTGCAGGCCAGCTGCACAAAACACCCTAAGTTAAGACTTTCCTTCAAGTCCTAGTTAAGGTTTTCCTCAAAATAAAACTGGTTGCACAAAACACCCTTAAGTCTTCTCCTTAAGGTTTCCTTAAAATGTTCACTTAAGTATTTATGGTTTTCTCCTGGTTTTGGTCGTATACTATAAGATTTCCTAGACTGTAGCACTAAAGAACTCAGCAACCAAAGCAAGGTATAAAAAAATAAAATAAAATAAAATAAAAACTTAAAGTACTTCTGACTCTACCTTAACTGCAATATGACTTGGATTACGGTGATAAATGAAAAAAAAAAAAAAAAAACTAACACACCCGAAGAAAAACTGTTCTGCGACCAGGAGAAAGCTTTTGATTTTACACTATTGATTTGACTGAATTAATTTTCGTTGCAGTTTCTTCCTACAGTTGTTTTCTGTTTTCTAGTATTTGAGGATCAAATTTACTGTGTAGTTTGTGCTTTGGATGATTGTATTCCTCGAGAAGTATAATCCTTCCTTAAAGTCCAAGTTAAGGTTTCCCTCAAAATAAAACTGGTTGCACAACACACCCTTAAGTCTTCTCCTTAAGGTTTCATTAAAATGTTCACTTTTGTATTCATGGTTTTCTCCTTGTCTTGGTCTTATACTTAAGGTGAAAAACTTAAAGTACCTCCGACTCTATCTTAACTGCAACATGACCATGTTTATACCCGATGGATACGCTTTATATTTTACACCGTTGATTTGACTGACTGCAATCATTTTCTGTTTTTTGGTATTTGGGGATCACAGTTACTTAGGATTACTGTAGGATTTGCATTGCATTGTTTAATCTTTTCCTCCTCTGATCAACATTGTTTTCTTGTCTTTTTTTCTTCTGACTTTTTTTTTCACCATCTAACAATAAGCTAGCTTTATGCAATATAAACAGGCATCACAAGCGTGAGTCCAAGCAAACAAACAATCTCCATGGAAACTTTTTTACCGTAAATGAGTTTTTCCTTAACAAATGAAACCTTTTAAGGGATTCTGTGCAACTGTGCAAGTCCCTCAGCTAGTTTTGTGCAACCAGTCCCTGGACACAAATTGTGGAAAAACAGCTTCACGGCTTCACTCCACAATTAAGTACTACACAGTTCCCTGTCTTTGAACATATTTTCAACAAGTATTTTCTAAATTGTTTCATGTGTTTAGGAAGATTTTGCTTTCCCTGGACTTTAATGTGAATCGATATGGTTTACACATACAGTACATGCAGTGTTATCTAATATGCAGCTATGGAGTGATAGAAATGTTTCTAAAGCTTTCTTTTATTTGGACCAATCTAATACTAGATTTTCTTTTTAAAATGTAAGTAAATTAAACCATCAACAAACTGATTCAATTATAAGACATTTATTTATATTTAAATGGAAAATAAAAAAGATTTAATAAAAAATAGGTGTAATAAAATTTCCCTGATGCTATTAGTACTTTGTTGCCAAGTATGTTTCTATTTTGGTTGAGATCAAAACCCTGAAAGTACAGATTCAAAAAAAGACCTGAAAAGAGGATTTCTTTGATTCCTTTGTGTCAGCAGTTTCATCCAAAATCAAAAAGTTCTCAAGACACACTGAACAACCGCCGCAATCCGTGACAAGCTTTTGAAACGGTGAGAAACGCAGTCGGGAAACTCAGATTGTCAAACTTCAAAGGGAACAACCTGGCCAAGTGTCCTGTCGATTAGCAGTGAAAAGAACATTTTATTCCAGTCCACAGCCTGACCACCTCATCTGTGTTTTCCCCGGAGCAACTTCTCTCCTGGCCCTTATCACACTTTTTTCTAAATTGATTTGCCTCGCCTCTAAATGTTTTTTTCCTCTCTTTAAATTACAGCTCTGTCTGGGTCACAGCATAGTTTTTTCTCCCTGTTATCATTTCTTTGGAGTCAAGCATGAGCACTGGGCTTGACTCTGTGTCACATACCTTTGCTCCTGAGAGTGACTATACTTAAAAAAATCATTCAGAAACTTTTCATCCTCACACCTTCAGGCAATGCATTAATACCCATGAACTTAAAGTTGCAACCCTGATCTGTCTGGCACCCTCTTGGCCAGCACGCCTGTCACTTCCCCTGTCTTTACACGTCCTCCTCACCTGTCCCCATCGCTCAGTCAGCCAGCCACTGATGCTGACATGAAGCCCCGCTGATTGCCGAGCAGACTGTCTACAGTGCAGATGGTGATCGGCACTTCTCGCAGTTGCAGGGGACTGCAGTACAAAGCAGCAGCTTGGATGGATCAATTACAGTTAGATGAGCAGAACATTCACTAAGACCCTGTGACATACACATAGAAAAAGATGCAGAAGGATGCATTGCAGTGTTAACAATCAAACCCAACAGAGACACAGCTCAAACCTTTCTGCTGCTTTCTGTATCTGGCAACCTATTGACACGTCTGAAATGTGACATGGTGTATGACACACACATGCCATCACAGAGCTTTGCACTGCAGAAAGCCCTCTACTGATGCGCTTATTGCACAGTTGGTGATTCTGAATGTGTCCCTGATGCAATGTACCCTATTGTTGGGGAAACATTTCAAGTCACTGTATAATTTAGCTCCCTCCTGCAGAATGAAAAGGAGCCTTAGAAAACAGAAGGTATGAAGGAGATCATCTCATGCCACTCGTCTTATTTTAACATGCTTTAGGCATTTTGTTCCTGTAATTTTTTTGTAGCTCCTCAATTTCATTGTTAGAAACATTGTCCCGTGGGTTTTTTTTTTTTTTGCAGTGGCTCTCAATTTCCAGTCCCAGGGCTTGGCTATGGACCTTAATGATGGCCGTTTCCAGGACAACGGGGGCTGTGGATACGTCCTGAAGCCGGCAGTGCTCTTGTCCAGTCAGAGGAGCTTTGATCCCGGCTGCAGCCAGCACGGCCTCAAACCCACCCACCTGCTGCTCAAGGTACAGCTACGGAGCACTGAACGCTGAATAATCCACTCGGGGTGGATTTATGGATTAAGGTGTAATGTTACAGGACTGTGTGTGTGTGTGTGTGTGTGTGTGTGTGTGCTTTATGTGCATGTGTGTGTTTGTCTATGCCTCACGATGTAGAGATTGTGTAGCAGAGCTCATCTTAGCCTCAGCCTCCAGATAAATGCTTTCCTGCCGGATGCTGCGAACCAACAATGATGTAAATCTTCCCTGAGAGTGTCTTCGTTTAATGAGATTATCTGCCTCTGAAAGTAAAGGGAAAGGAGAGAGAGGACTGATCTAATGCAATTAGACCCGGGGTCCAATTAATAAATCATCCCTTTTCCATTATTTTAAGCATGTCAGGGGGACAGTATTAGCAGTGCTTGTGCTGTATCTAATTCACTTGACAAAGGATGAATGAAGCTGTAATAGTCACATCTCTTTAGTGTGCCATCAGGACGACTGTCACACACTAACTCTTCTAAGTCCAATTACAGAGATACAACAGTTTGCTCTTATGTATAACATAATGGTGGCGCTCAGAGATATCTGAGGCTTTATATTGCAAAGACAATATGTGGGATTGCCTGGGGTCACATGGGACTCCTACAGACGTACTGCAGAGGAGTTGGTAGACGGGGGAACATCATAGTTACTCTGCAGGAATCAGTCTTCTGAACAGCTATGAATCATAAAAGAATTCCTCTTAAAGGGTTGGTTCACCCAAATTACAGTAACTGATCTTTAAACTTACTGCAAATCAGTCAGTGTGTGTATGTTTTTCAGCTGAAGCCAGTCTTAGATCTTGGACTATTTCCTTAGCTGATCTCGCTAAACCAGTATTGGGGTGACAACAGTTTTCAAAGGATGTAATCACCAAGCATAAGAGTTTTTAAGCGACCTGTTACGACCTTTCCTGCTGTGATAGTGCCACAAAAAGCAATTGCTCTAATACAGAGGGACTGTTGCATTTTCTGTCAGGATTTGACCACACTGCATTTGTCATCACTGCGTTTCCTGACTGGCACAGAGCCACAAGGAGCAGCTGTATTTTACTGAGCTATCATTGCATTTCCTGCTGGGACATTGCTATGAAAAGTGGTTGTTTTTTTTTACCTAGACATCACTGTGTTTCCTGCATCATTGCTACAAAAAGTGGTTGTTTTTTTACCGTGATCGCTGCATTTCCTGCTGGCATAAAGCCATGGAAAGGGGGATGGATTTTTACCAAGATATTAATGCATTTCTTGCTGGAACAGTGTTACAAAAAGCAGCTGTTTTTTACTGAGACGTCATTGCGTTTTCTGCTGGGATAGTTGTTTTGTTATCAAGATATTGTTAGATAGAGATATCGCTGCCTTTCCTGCCAGGATAGTGCCAAAAAAGGTGGTTGTTTTTTCACAGTGATTGCTGTGTTTCCTGCTGGCATTAAACCACGGAAACGAGATGTTTTTACCGAGATACTTATGCATTTCCTGCTGGGACAGTGCTATGAAAAGCCGCTGTTTTTATCAGAGACATTGCTGCTTTTCCTGCTGCGATAATGCCACAAAAAGCAGTTGTTTTTTACTGAGACATCACTGCGTTTTCTGCCAGGATAGTGCCAAGAAAAGTGGATGAGTTTTTCCGAGACATCTATGCATTTTCAGACAAAATTGTGCCACCAAAACCAGGTATTTTAAGCCAAAACATGATCTTTTTCTTATTATAACCAGGTTTTTGTGCCTGAAACCTTAAGTTTCCACATATCCATTAGTTAACAACACACAACTGTTACATATCCATGGTTTGCAGAAATGTACAGCGCCAATATTTATTCTGGTGACTGGGTTGACCTGAGTCACCTGTTAAATCTGTTGTTTTACAGTCCTATCAAACACTGCATCTACTATAATTCTTGCTAATGCAAGATTTATTTTCTTCATCAGACAACAGGATGCATAGACTCTCACAAGTCAAACAGAAGCACATCAGACATGGTCTTCTAAAGGAATACGCACACACGCACGCATGCACACACACTGTACACCTTCCGAGCACAGTGCATGAAATATAAATGTGGTGCGCTCCGTTTCTGGATGCCCTGGGAGAAACCCTACCTTTATATTTATTCAAATCATCGTTCTGTATTATTTTCTCACTTCAGGGAAAAATCCTGCAATCTTGACTCAGCTCTCAACTCAGTGGAAATCAGAGTCACAAGAAGCATTCAGCGTTGTAATGTAGGTAGGGTTGAGTTTTCAGTCTTTAAACAGAAAGGAATTCATCTGCTCAGGAAGACAGTATTTCCCCTTGAGTTCTCTTGAGTCTCTTTAGCATAAATCTGTCAAAAATAGTGCAAACAATGGTCCGTTTTAAAATAGAAAATCTTAATGAAATGATAAGTCCACACTGTTATCTATACGCTCACAAGTTACCACTGTAACTGTGAATGAGCATAATGCAGGGCGTTTTGTAGCGTGACTTTAGGAGAGGAAAGGGACTGTGATTTTGGGCCGGACACTGTAAAGCTCCATCAGTGCCAAGCGGGGCATGTCGTGATAAGTACATGCAGGTTTGTCTTTGATCAGAGTCGGGAAGGGAAGGCTCAGTGTGAGAGGACTGCAGATAAGCCTGCCTCTCTCCAGACTAGTGTAATTACAGCCCTCTCCCACTCACTTCTTTTCTTTCTGCTTACTAGCTCTCCTGTTTTCTCTTCACTTCTCTTTTATATTTACTGTTTATCCCTGGTATCAATTACATTCTCATACACCCCCTATGTAACAAAGCACACTGCATCTCTGCATGTGTCTATCTACAGGTGATCAGTGGGTCCAACCTACCCATCCCCAGGAGCGGCAAAGCTCTGGACCCCTTTGTCAGGGTGGAGATTCATGGGATTGCATCTGACTGCCGCAGAAAAAACACACATACTGTCAAAAACAACTGTAAGTACTGCACGACAAACTGTATGTGGGACATCTCACAGACACAGCTCGACTGGCTCAGCTCTACACTGTCAGACGTGGCTTCACTTTTATCAGTGCAAGATGTATTTTGTCAGCAGTGTTTCACTTTTAATTCTATTTTAGAAATTAGGAATGATGAAAGAGATTCATGTCTGCGATATTATCAGACGCTCAAATGAGTTTTGAGGGCCTGTGGGTCATATTAGTTTTTGGAATTTGGACATTGTGACTTTGACAGTTCTTTGCATAAAAAATGCTGCTGTTGTGGCAACTGCCAAATGCTGTACAACAATGACTTAAATGCATCAATACTGAAAGAGCAGGAGTAGCAAAAGCCATAAAAAACAGAGTCTACAGCCATGCTTCCAGCTCTGTGAGGCTATACTTTGACACAGCAGTGTTTTAAAGGTCTAGTTTATAGGATTTAGTGGCATCTAGTGGTGAGGTCTCAAATTGCAACCAACTGAAACTTCTCCTGTGCGTCAAGCGTGTAGGAGTTTGACTAGTGTGATTGGCCCAATCTAGAGCAAGTGTTTGGTTTGTCTGCTCCAGCCTACTGTAGAAACAACATGGCAGGCTCTGTGGAAAGTGACCTGCTCCGTATGTAGATATAAACGGCTCATTTCAAGGTAACAATAACACAACAGTTCTTATTTTCAGGTAAGTATACACTGGAGAAAACATAGTTATGAATATTATATTCCATTTCTGCCAATAGATACCCCTAATGCTGCACTCACATGGAATCAAAGATGGTAGATGGCAAACTGGGTGTCATTTTATTGGAGGAGAGCAGAACAGTAAGTTAGGTGAGGCCGGCAGAGAATACAGGCAACAGTTACGGTAGACAGCATTGCTAATCAAAGTTAAAATCTAACTTTTTGTTGTCAGAATTTACAACCAGATGTTACGTAGCTCCTTCATACAAGGCGAAAACACAAGCAATCTTGACAATTACTGGATATAACTAGAAAAATCACCTAAAATAATAAACGCTATTTTTTAAAAATTTAATATACCATTCTTTGTAAACACTACGACATTGCAGTTACAACATATCATCATGCATGTTTCATTTACCACTGATTCATTTCGTTGGACTGTTTCCCCGTGCCGTTCAGAGGGTGTTGTCTGTCTGGCGTGTACCGTCTGCCTAACTCCATGTGAACGCAGCATAAATCCTCCTAACATGCTCACAGTGACAATGCTAACATGCTAATGTTGAGCAGGTCTCATGTTTACTATCTTAGTTTAGCATTTTATCATGCTAATGGTAACTATGTAATTAGTCCTAAACAAAAACTACAAAAGAAATGTTATTAGTTTTACAGGTCATAAACCAAAGTACTGGACAAATTTAAATTGTAACCAGATAATAGCATAAGATGAAAAGTAGTGACAACTCCTCTTGAGGGGGAAGTGAATGCTTGTACTAAATTTCCTGGTGTCAAAACTCCAGCAACATTTGTAGTATTTAGAACAATTTTATTGCAAGACCAATGCATTTTGGCTTGTGGATGTCATTAGGGTCATTCACAGCCTACAAGTATTGCTGGAGTTTCATTTTCATTTCATTTATTTATTTATACAGGAAAGGAATTAAAAATAACATTGTGTGTTGCAGTTAAAACTGGCCTGACTCAGTTAAAAACTGGTTTTCAGTCATTTCCTGTTGCGCAACAAAATCACATTACAACACAGAACAAAAACAGAAACAAGCAACAGAGGCAAAACCACAATACGTAGGCAGCAACATAGACAATGCAGAGTAGCGGACTGAAGTGGAGTGAGTAAAATGAGATATGGGATTTATATCAGTGGTTGCAGGTAGGTCCCTCCATCAGACAGTGTTTGACTTCTAAAACTACACAAATAATGCAGCCATTAAATTTTATTTTCAGATCATAAACAACAACTCCAACCCTAAACTTACTGCTCTACCTCTCTACTACTGCTACACTTATTCCTGTACAACCTTACAAAAACATTTATGGTCAGAGATAATTTAGCCACACTAAAGATCTGGAATGAGATCCCACGCGACATCAGAGCAATAACTTCTATTACACATTTCAAACACACATATAAATCAACGCTCTTGATTTATCTCTTTCTCTATGCACCTTGGAAGAAGGTAAAGTTGCACCAGAAACCCTCACCCTGTACTAAATGTCATGGTAATCCATTCAAAAGTTGTTGGTACATTTTACTTAAAACCACAAACATCAACCCTAATGGTGGTGCTTGAGGAAAAGTCAGGGAAGTTCCAAAATCAGTAGGAATAATCCTCCAGACACCACAAACCCCTAAACCAAATTTCATGGCAATCTATCCATCCAAACTATTGGACTGAGTGACAGACATCCTGACAACTATGCAGCAAGCACGGCTAAAAAAAAAAAAACATCGCCCACATCTGAGAACATGCCTCGTACCTGCATACTTTGGAGCAATGTAAGCCTTCAAGTGAAAACATGGAAACCAAAACTGGATTTCTATGACAGCAGTATTTCGTGGTTTCTGTTAGTTTTTTTTTCTTCCCTTTAAATCTATTTCCCAGTAAGCTGCTGTTGGGCTTCTGAGCAGAAATGTGCTGATGAGTTTCTTCAAAATGTAGAAGTGGATTTCCTTTGAAGGGAAGTCTGTCATGCACTACTGTGATGACTGGAAACACGGAGCTGACAGTCACTGCATACAGGATGAAGTGCTACAGCGATTTAAGGCATCAGGTGGATCCTCATATATACACTGATTTTTTTTTTGTGCTCAGAAGTATCATGATGCCATATCTCCAACATTAACAATGACTAGGGCGAGTTTATTATTGTATATAATGATAAATGCGAAGATGACAGTTTGGCGCTTACATTCACTGCCTGAAACTGTCAACAGAGTTTCAAGTGTGGAAGTTAATCCCACAGCTGTCGAGGTTTTTGACAGACTTCATTCCAGCTGGTGTTCACCACAGAACATACAGTATGTCGCATTTGGCTCGGAGCTTTTTAAAGCATGGCACCATGAAAATCAACTTAATATCAAGACGCAACATTGATGGGATTCAACACTGTATTGCTGCCGCTGTGGAGATGAGACAAAGAGGGAGAGGAGGGAGAGGGTGGGAGAGATAGTAAAAGTCCTAGAGGGCGCGGAGCACTTATGCATGGGCATAAATCATAAAATCATTTCACACTATGAAACAGATAAGGTCACTTGTGAATACAAATTAATCTGGACTCAGATGAAATATTGGATGTAACAGAGGAACTTGAGAAAATTGTTTGGAATCAGAAATGAATTGAGAGCTGCGGCATGGATGACTCATTAGTTACCTACGTGTGCTCTCGCTGAGATTGCATCCAAATAACACTTGGCATGTATCGTCATCATGATCGGGATGCTGTTGTGGGTCTGATAATCATTTATCTATTCTATGGATGGCAATGTCAGTTGTCGGTCAGCTCACCTCTTTAGTCCATACCGATTTGTCTCAGTCCTACCGCAGGATGAATTGTAATAACTTTGTAGATTTGCTGACCCTTACTCTGGTGCCACCAGCAGGTCTGAATTCTACCTGCAAAACTAATGACATTACTATCAGACTCATGCTAACATGCTAAGTTGGAAAACATACTAAACATTATACTTGGCTTGTTAGCATCATTGTGAGCATGGTAGCATGTGGCTCAAAACACCAAGTACAGCCTTACATAGCTGCGAGCATGGCTGTGGCCTGAATATGTTTTTCTCTCCGTTGGTCTCTGGTGACAGTAACTCCTGTACGTCCTCTGCCGTGAAGGTCCCTTTACTTCAGAGCACTGCGACTAAACAAAAGCTAAGACTGTGATAGTTTAAAGGGACAGCTTAACACTACATAAAAATAACATTTGTCATATTTACTGAAACTGTCACTATATTCACTCAGCACTGAATGAGACAGATCATCTGTGAGATGAATCATATTCTTCTGCCACCTTGAATTGCTTCTAATAGCCTTACTGCATGTGAATGACAACAACCAATCAGAGCCGAGGAGTCTCTAACGCATCTGTCAATCATGTGAATCACTGCACGTAAACTGCTGTCAAACTGTCAAATCAGGCAGCACTGATCAAATATGAATCAAGATTCTGTAACTGCATTGCCTCTTTCTCAGCTCAAAGGTTTTCAGAAACACATTTTGGTGTACTGTTTAACTGTGAAATGGGAAAGTTTGCTCCAGCTGGTGGGCGGCGTTTTGTTTTGGCATGACTGTGGCAACATGGCAGCCACAAAGTCACAAAGGCTGAATTCAAATATCCATCGTCTGAACTTGTGGACTGAGCCATCGCGGATTTTAGTTGTACGTACTGTGACGTATTCACTATCATCACATGAGGTCTGCAGGGACAGTTACTGCAAGATGCTAATAGACAGGCCTCAAGTCTGTTTCACTCGTTGCCGTGGCAACGTTGAAGCAGCAACTACAGGTGACTGCTGCTGTCATATTCTGTCTGCTCATCTGTCCCAGCAGATAACAAGATATAAATCCCATGTATAGGCTTTTTTTATTGAGTGCACAAGATGATATTCATACATCTCTATATAACATATAGGCTATGCACATTCAAAAACAGAAATGTTTGTGAATAAATACAGGACTATGACTAAATAAATTGGGTATTGCTTATATTAGATGACCTTCCTCTGCCATTTTCAGGCAATTTTCTAACGTATTACACTGTGCAGCCTGCTGGGCTGCAATAATAAAAATGCATTTTCATTCCCTCTACAGCCTATACATCTACACAGGCTATGTCTATATATCATGAAGTGTTTGAATATTATTTCTGGCCTACACAATTCAAGCAGCATTTCAAAGGTCAAACTATCAATAACTATTTTACACAATCATAAGTTTTGTTTTTTAGTCTGCAATTGAAAAAAACTACAACATCATGTCCATATTGCAATGAATCAGTGAAGTCTGCTTAAGTCTGCAGAAACTCTGCTTGAAGCCCCTTGTTGACTGGTTGAATTGTGGATGTGGACAGTCCTAAGCACGTCCTTAAGACTTCCTGGGAACATAACCACAAAGTCCACAAGTCTTCAAGTGCGGTGACGTCCGGATATTTGGATTCAGCCATATTTTCTCATTTTACAGCTAAACAGTACACTAAAACATGTTTCTGAAAACCTCTGAGACAAGAAATAGGCAAGTAACAAAATTTTATATTTGGTCAGTGCTGCGTAGTTTCAGTTTATTCCTTATTTTATTTTGCAGCAAATCAGCACACAAACGGCTTGGATCATTAACTTCTTGTGGATATCCATTTTCACATGATGTCTTGCATTGTTACCCGTATCACTTCTTGTTTGTCTTTAAACTTAGTTTGGAGACCAGACAGTCTTGTCAGCGATTCCTCCTCATGAAATGTCTTGTAATATGTGACCCCATGTTGCTGATCACTTGTGTAATGTGCAAACCACAACTTCAAGAGAGTCCAATTTTTATTATAGTCATGTAATGTGATCAGCATTGCAATCTAGGGACTCTGAATGTTGTAAAGTGTGTAGGAGCTATCAGACAATATGGTGAACTTGATGACAAACAGTTGCCTATTTGCTAGGAATGTACCTGAATTTGTCAGTGAATCAGTCATCCAGGTCATGATGATCATAAGTGCTAAACTGTAGGCAACTGGACTTACTTGAGTATCTTGAAGACGTTTCTCCTCTCATCCAAGAGGCTTCTTCAGTTCTAACCTATTGGTGTGGAGTCACAGGCTTTAAACTCTGTGTGGGTGTGAACCCTTACAGAGTCATTGAGGTCACATGTGAGCTCTCAGTGTCAGAGTCATTAAGGTCACATGTGAGTTGTTGACTCACCTGGCCATCATGTGTGTCATTATGGTTGGATTGGTTCGGGCGTGAATGGATGTGAGGTCGTCTGGGGAGGGATAGTAAGACAGCACTGTAGGTGGGTGATAACTTGTGTCCTCTGTTTAACGATGGTCGTTCCAGTTTGATATAGATGGATTCTTTCACACCTCTTTCAAAGCATCTTTCTTCTCTGGCCAAGACGTGGACATTTTTTAAGAGGCTTCTTGAATGAGAGGCAAAACGTCTTCAAGAAACGCAAGCAAGTCCAGTTGTCTACGATATAGCACTTATGATCGCTTGTTATTATTTACAGTGGATATTTAGAGCTGTTTTGCTGAAAATAGCTGCCTGCAGTGGCTAAAAACAACACCATGAAAGCAGCAAAGTCATGGTCCATAAAACCATTATGAAGAGTGAAAGGCGCTAAATACTGTTCCTTTCAAAATATTGATTATAGCAGCTTTAACTAAACATGTTGATGCTAATTGATTCTAATGAACTGGTTCATTCTAATTACCATTACAGCTCTTAGTCCTCACTGGGATGCTGACATGAACTTTGCCATCAGCGTCCCCGAGCTCTGCCTCATCCGCTTCTGTGTCCGAGATCAGACGGGCCTCCTCAGCAGTGATTTTGTGGGCCAGTACACACTGCCCTTCACCAGCCTGAAGAAAGGTGAGCCACAGAAACAGAAAGAGCGAGAGGAGGTGGGGGGTTGGGAGTCAGACAAAGGGCTAAATTACATCAGGTGACATTGTGTGACCATCATTGTATTTCCCTTCATTCACACTGTCAGCATTACTGAAGGTCGATCTCTGCTATGTGCTTGAGTTTTTACAGGAATGCTTCCACGTATCTATATGATGCTCATGTATTTAGTGGCTCTACATACATTTCTTTTCACGCCCCCCTTCCTTCTCCACCTCCAGGCTACCGCTGGGTGCCTCTACGGTCCCGAGACGGATGCAGCCTGGATCCAGCCTCCCTCTTCGTCTTTGTTTGGTATTCCTAAAAACAGCTCTCCATATCAGACTCACACATACACACACACCTCGCCAACAGATAGAGAAGCGTGGCTGATGCGGCAACAACAACAACAAAAATATATAAATAAATCAAAAGCACCATTTCCTCAGATATAAATACCAGTTTTATTGTCAGAAAATAGACGTGGCTTTTCTCTACTGCCTGCACTGTGTGCTGCAGAGGAAAAAGACCAGAAGGTTCCACCAGCAGGGCTGAAAAGACACTCTAACGAAGAATAACTCTCTGCTGGCATCACTCAAGTGGCGGAGAAATCCCTGGAGTAGCATATTAGATTCTTATCATAGAATTAATAATTCATGCAAGTGCAATTATTGTGGTAGAGTTGATCACACATAAAAAGATCCACAAGACACAGTGTTGTTTTTGGATTAATAATCTATTCCAAAACAATACATGTTATTGTTCTATTAGGCCTGAGACTGACGACTGATGCCAGGATGTATTAATAGTCCATGAGCACTACTATGAAAGAGTAGCAGCCAGCGTTTTCTTCCAAGCTTTACCTCCCTGTGAGAGACCCAGCAGGGAATAATATAAATAGCATTCACAGAGGTATACATTATTGAACCAAATCCAGTGCGGAGACGGCTATTTCTATCCTTGTTCATCACTAAATCCTATGAATGAAGCGGAGGAGGGTACAGGTCAGCAGGCCTGTCAGAGAAGGATGGCATTAAGATAACATGAAGACCTGCCTCAGCATAAAAACAGAGTGTGTGTGCGTGTGTGTAAGTGCTTTTTTAGGTGTATCTGTACGGGCATGTGGGTGTCCACCTTTGAGTGTTTGCGCATGCATGTGCATAACTGTGTTTGAATGTCAGTGATGGATAAAACAAAAGGACTGGGCGAGGGGGAGAGTATTAACTTAGCTCCTCAGGCAGGAGAGGCAGAGTTGTCATCCTGCTCACACACTCTCCTCACCCCTCTCCCTCCTGCCGCCCGCCTCCAATTCCACTGGTCAAGGACATCCAGTTGACACAGCCCAAAGGGACAAACACACTCAGCCTGAGCAGGTATCAGACAGTCAGCTCCTAACAGCGCACCATCACCTACCTCTTTAATCTGTCACATCGACAGTCTCGACCGCACACGCCTACAAGGACTGTTCTGAAGTTAAAGTACAAACGAAAGTGCAAGTATGATAATAAAAGTTTTGTTCCTTCATCCAAAAAGCAAAAGTCCTTCATTTGACTGACATTTAAAAATAGACGCACACTGTAAATAATGCTTCACACAGTAAACAGTCTCCTTCCCTGAGTCCCCTGCTCAGTCTTGTAACACACCCCATCCTTTGCCAGCGTCTGTAGCTGAGGAGTGAGGTTAAGTTGCATCTGATAAATAGGTATAAATGAGAGTGCACAGCTCTTCTGCTCAGGTGAATCTGTCTCAATCACACAGTCTGAGAAATCTTTCGATTAAGTCCTTCCCTCAGTGTGGTTGCACCCCCTACTGGCAGCAGGCATACAGTGCAGGGCTCTGAGGTCAGATTGCACTGTTCCCAAGAGGAAACCACATCTCCTTGCCAAGCAGCTCCTTCTCCAGTCTAATGTTGGTCGCAGCCACAAAAGTCTTCTTGCTTTTCACCGTCACTTCCAGCACCATCCCATACAGCAGTGGGACATAACTGTACTCCAGCTGTGAACAGGAGGCAGATATCATGGTTATCAAACAGTCTGCATTCAGAACATTCAGTAATTTGAGGATACTTCTGCTCCACAGTTTTGGGTTTCATCTGAGATTTCTGTCAAAGCTGTGGAACGGGGAGTTTATAGTTTTTCTTTCATTTGGTTCTGCAAAGGCTTCACTTTGCAACATGAAAAGATCGTAAGAGGCTGTTAAGTTTGTGAGAAGCTGCTGGTCAGAGTCCGCAGGGTTCAGCGCTCAGAGATCAGACTCACACAGTGCGGAGAGCAGCGCCGCAGGCAGAGCGTACATTAAACGTTCACTCTAACTTTGTGTAATGATCACTTTTACAACTCTGAGTGACAGCACTTCATCTCAAGAGGGACTGGATGTACTAAAGAAAGGAAAAAATACACAGTCTTTGATTGGAATAAAACAGCATTTATAAATGTTATCAATGTTAAAGTTATGTTTGACAATTGTGGCGATCCCTCCTCTCTCCCTCCCTGCTCTGTTGCTGTTTCTCAGATTTGTTCTTTTTTTTTTCCTTCAGGGGAGTTTTCAACCCAATCTCCAGAATAAATGTTGTATGTGTCTGCAAACCTCAGATACTGTATGTTACATTTGCACGCTCCACATGTTTTCACAGGCGGATATGTTAAGGCTTTTTGTTTCTTCACATTTCAATTTTCAATTTCATGTTGTGACAATGCTGTGGTTAACATGTGGTAAGATTTAAGCACAACAACCACTTTGTTAGGGTTAGGGAAACATCCCGTTTGACTCAAAATACCCGCTTTGGTCACTACAAACACCGCTGGACATGTCCCAAACTCTTGTTAAACTAGAATTAAAGCCTTGTGGTTGAAAGCCTTCGCAATCCAGTCAAGTTGCACTTACAGTTTTCATCCATGTCTGTGAAAACATGGATGCTTCAAACATATCTTTGCCCCAGCAGCACAGAAGAACAGCAGCAGAACAGTATGATATAACGGCAGCACAGTGGTGCAATGGTTAGCATTGTAGCCTCACAGCAAGAGTTTCCTCCCACAGTCCAAAGACATGCAGGTTAATTGGTGACTCTAAATTGCCGGCAGGTGTGAATGTGAGCATGAATGGTTGTCTGTCTCTATGTGTCAGCCCTGTGATAGTCTGGTGACCTGTCCAGGGTGTACCCTGCCTCTCACCCAATGACAGCTGAGAGAGGCTCCAGACCCCCCGTGACCCCAAACAGGATAAGCAGTTATGGAAATTAATGAATGACAGTGTGATATCACAGTGAAGGTGACCTTTGGGATATGAATATCATCACTTTATTATTTTTATCCTATTTGTGTGAAATTTTGTCATAGAAGTGTAGGAGTTATGGCCCAAAACACATTTTGTGAGGTGACCTTGACCTTTGACCACCAATTTGTTATCCTTTGAGTCATCTTTGGGTCCAAGTGAACATGTGAAAAATTTGAAAAGAAATTCCCTCAAGGTGTTCTTGAGATATCACATTCACAAGAATGACAAGGTCACAGTGACCTTGACCTTGGAGCTATGATGACAAAAGTCTAATTAGTTCATTGTTGAGTCCAAGTGGACGTTTGTGAGAAGAAATTCCACCAAGAAATTCCCTCAGGGCGTTCTTAACATATCATGTACACAAGAATAGGACAGACGAATGGTCAGCCCGTACACACTAAACCTTCAGCCGTGGCTAACGCCGACTTGGAGGCATAAAAACACCTGCTTTTGTTGTTCTCTGACAGTGGTATGCTGCTTTCTGCACACAATCCACCAAGCCTTCCTCCCTCTGATTATAAACACAGCTCATATACATGCAGTCTGCACTTTGTTATACATATGAATTTTACAAATGCAACATATCCATAGTTTGCAGAAATGTACAATGCCAACATTTAATTCTGGCAACTGGGCTAGAGTTTTCCCTTCTCCAAATAAAAGGTCCTAGGATAAAAGGGTGCACTGTACAGTTTGTAAATTCCTTTGAGGCAAACTGTTGATTTGTGGCTGTATAAATACAACTGACATTGCCTGTATAGACTGTACTGCATAGCAGCTGAGAAAGTATTTGATCTACAACAACCTAACTGTTTAATTTTTAATTATATTTACAGCACTAGGCATCTGTGCCATATCTTTTTTTAAACTGAATATCATGTTTCTTCATTTAATTTAATAAATACTTAAGTTTGGAACTGTATGTGCTACGTTGTTGAATGGTACATGGACTTCAGTAATCTAATGGGAAACCAAAGGATGCTGTGACGATGCTAAATCATGGATAGAGCAGAAGAAAGGATGGAAGTCGTACCAGCTCATTGAAGGTGGGATTGTCATTATTGCGGACCACCTTTGTCTTCTTCTTGGAGCGCTGCTGAGGGTCCGGCCTCAGGCGTGTGACCACGTAGGCGTCAGGGTTGGAGCCATTTGCCTGCTTCTGTTGAGAAGAGATAAAGGGCCAGAAGGGACACGCTGCACGTAAGCACACACCATAAAGTATTTATAAGAGCATTTATTATGTATGCTTTTCATTTGATAAATGCTCCAAACAATTCAATAATAACAGCAAAGGAAACTCACAATGTTCTTCAAGTGTTTTACCAAGACTGAGAGCTTACAGTCAGAGTAAGAAATGTTGAGCTGGATCTGAGGACGGGTTCCTGCAACAGATCAGAGCCATCAGTGCCAGTGAATTACAGCATAACATGTCTTATACTGTAAATGGACTATCATCAAAATCAGTCTTCACATTCCAAATCTTGTCTTTAGCATGACATTCAAATCTTTTACACACCCACTTATTATTCAAAAGCAGGAAATTACCTGTCGTCACATTTTCTTGAACTATGTTGGGGCCATCTAGGAACAAGCTGCACACATATTCATTCTGCAAGTGACAGGGCGAAGGAGGTTTGCAAGTAAGAGCCAGTATAACAAGAGATGGCTGAGAGAAATCAACAGCAGTGACAAGAGGAACTCACTCCCTTGCACGGTCCCTCAAAAAGCTGTTTGAGGTATTTATTCAGCTGAGTCATCCTCCTGGCTGGAGTGAACGACATCTTAAACCAGCTAGGAAACCTATAAAGGGAGACCGATTTAAGACATGCGTCACATTATGTCACTATTATGGCAGAGAAAAAGGCAGCGTTTCAAAATAAAACAGCCGTGCAATGTGAGCTGGATGTGCTTTCTTCACTCACTGAGGCAGCATCGTTTCAATGAAGTATTTCTGCAGCTGTTTATGGATCAGCTCAAACTGCCCAAATGTCTTCTCGATGTTCAGAAAACCATCGTGAATGGTTACTCTCAGGTCATAGATCTGCAAATCAAACAAAACTAATTCATTAGGGTGCAGGGTGAGTGTACGAGGAGAGACTGCTGATAATCCAGGGTCCATGTTGAAGCACTGAGGCAGCTAAAACACACACTTATAAAATCTCTTGGAAGATGGCAGCTCTAGGGAAAGCTTCCCCCCTTAATGATCTGTGAAGAATTAATTCTACAGCTCTTATGATCAGTCTGTCTTGAGTTAAGAACATCAGATATGTTTAAGTGAATTAAAGGAAAATACTTCACTCCCCAAATGATCATTTGCGCATCAATTACTCACCCCGTGTCACCTTGAAATTGTGAAGAAAACTTTTTCTCACATGCCTCCTGTTAGCAAAGAATCCAAAAACTGAAAATTCTTGATGAATTAAAGCCATAGGCAACCATGTCAAACAGCAGCAAAAGTATATCATAACATTGGTTTACAAACTCTCACACGACTCAGAGTAAGATTCAAGTCTCATTTATCCAGTCGTATGCCCAGTACCTTCCAAACAGGAAGCACTGTCTGACAGGGAACTGAACAAATAGTGAATCTTATCAATGCTCTCTTTGAGGCCAGACCCCATTTACGAAAACTCACTCACTGAACACTGGAGCTGCTGGTCTACTGCTTCCACTTAGTTCGTGTTATTGTGTGACTTTGGTGGATCTAGAATAACCAGCAACTCCTGTGTTTAGTGAGGTAAAATTACTGTTTTTGTTGATGGACTCACTTCATTTCAGTTCCCCATCAGAAAGGGCTGTCTGTTTGGGGAGTAATGAACATACGACTGGATTAATGAGACTTACATTATACTGCATGAGTTGTGTGAGACTTTGTAAACAGATGTTTCAGTGTAATTTTGCTGTAATTAAACGGGATCCATTTTACTTCAATTGATCAATAATTTTCTTCAAAATTCAACATACAGTAACACTGGGTCAGAAATTGGTATACAAATGATCATTTGGGGGGAGTATTCCTTTAACTCTTTAAACCTGGAGCTACATCACTTTTCTTGTGCTGCTTTCAGACACCTTTTGCAAATTGGTGTGATGTCTTTCAAAAACATGGGGAAAAGGCAATGAGTAACTTGTTAAGAAATGTACCACAAATTTCAAAAAACAATAGCTAATAAATTATATTAATAATTATTATTATTACATATTTAAAATTATGGTACACAATTACTGAAAATTTTAAGCTCTTTTTTTCAGGTCATTTCCTTGTTTGATTTTTATTTATTTATTTGTGGGGTTTTTTTTAATTAATTTTCTTGTTTTTAATTTTCTCTCTTTACAAATTTAAATTGTTTTTTTTTTGGGTCATTTCTATTTTTTGTTGCTTGTTGCCTTTTGCCCATGTTTTTGAAAGAAATCAAGCAAATTTGCTCAGATTTTAAAGAGTTAAACCCCAACAACTTCAGATCTCTAGGTGTTTCATTGAGTGCTTTCTATTATAGAAGTCAATCCCAACCAAATAACTCAACTGCTTTCTAAAAGCCTGAAGTTCAAATTAAAAAGACTGTGGGAAATTGTGAATTTGCATGCTTATACCGTGAAAACAGGCACTACTTACTTAAAAGCAGTGAAAATTAAGCCTTTATTTATACTACCTTTATGTAAACCCCAGAGTGGATGACACTGGTCATTGCCACTAATTTACAAAAAAAGAAGATTCAGATTCCTTGTATGTGCGCACATACTTGGGCATTAAAGCTGATTTTGATCTAATTCTGCCACAAGCTCACTCTAAAAAAAGGGCAAATCTGTGTGCTTCTGCTGACTGACAAGACGCTCCATCTCCGCCTCCAAACAGTTAAACCTGACATCAGGAAGCCTAATCTGATCAAAGCGCACTGAAATGCCAACAAACATCAGTAACACTCTTCACTCTGCCCCTGAGAGTAAGCCAAAGATTTTATAAACACAACACTGCTGCCTTGGAGGCCATAAGTGACAGCACGCATGCACATGCACATGCACACGCACACACACACACACACACACACACACACACACACACACACACACACACACAGTCAGATGAACGCCAGGGGGTTTTTCCTTCTAGAAAAGCTATGTGTGAACCTGCCGTCAGCTGTGTTTCATCAGCTCCCCTGACTATTAGGATCTAACACAAAGCTCAGTGGGGCATTAGACAAAATTTCTCAGTGGCATTTTGATATGAAAAAAAAACCCAAAACAAAACACTGAGGCCAGCGTTTTCCGTCTGAGTAACCACAGCACAAAGAGCGACATGCAGCCTCACCACATCTTTTGACCTGACGCTGTATCCCTGGATGACAGCTTCTTGGATGTTGGTGCTGGGAGCGGGGATGCCGTCCCGGGTTCGTGGATCTTGTTTCTTCCCTTGAGCCATGCTGTGTGTCAGGAAGTTGAACTTGACTGCAACACAGCCCATGCTTTCTTTGATCTTCCTACATCAGGAGGGATATAAAGTTTAAGAGTCAGATTAATACAGCAGCAGAATTAAAATATGGGATATTTAGAAGAATTTATTAAGTTAGAAAGAGACTGTGTGACTGTGTGTCACGCATTAGATTACTTTGTAAAGTAGGATGTGGCCTCAAGGTCTGTGTCATGAGGTCTGAGGTTGTTCTGGACATACTGCAGGTCATTAGAGTCCTTCAGTTCTGGCATTCCTGCACGTAGCATCTGAAAACAACAAACACACGAAAAATGAAAAGGTGTTTTATGTAATATTATTTTTTCTCAGATATAGCTAGGAGGTTGCTAACGTGAATATATTCAGTAAAGGTCTTACCAGCTCCAACAAACTGAGTATCAGTGCAGAGCGCTTTCTGATAATGTTGTACGCTTCACAGCAGAGCTCCACAAAGCGATGCAACCGCTGAGGCTTCTGCCCCCCGCCAGTGATGAAGTGCTGCATCTCAGATGTGAAGATGAATGGTGATCGGTCCCTATCATTGCACAAAAGAAGAGTGGGGGTGAAGTTACTGTTAATTCACATTACATCTCTTTGCTGCTCAAACAAAAAGGCCACCCTTTCACTTTCAAAATGCTGCTTGCATTTTTACTGACTTGCCTTTTAAAGCTTCCAAACTTCTGTGCGTTGCCCATGATCTTCCCAAAGTCAATGTGAAACATGTGTCCACTGTGCCTCAGCATGATGTTGTCATTGTGGCGGTCACAGATCCCCAGGATGAAGGTGGCCACACACCACCCTGCACACGAGTGGATGAAGTTCAACACAGCCTGCACGTACACAGAGGGAGAGTGTTATGTGATGCAACAAAAGCATGTAACAAAAGCAAACGTGAATGTTCAAATTATCAAAGTTATCAAAGATTTTGTAGTGGTCTTCACCCTCTCATAGTCCTCCTTAGTCCTGTTCCACATGTGGAACCACTTCTCCAGTGTGTCCTCTCGAAGGGTGCCACCCAGACCCCACTCCTGATGAATCTTCCCGAGGGTCACTGCCTCTGGAACCACCTCCACCAGGCCTGACAACCGCATAGAATATACGTGGAATAACATGACTTCACAGCCACAGAGATATAAGACGAGATAAACATAAATCAGCATTCAGAAACACACACACACACACACACACACACACAAAAAACCTGACCCTGAGCTCTGCCCGTAGAAAGACACCGGTAGGTGATCATCCGCAGGTCCAGCCCCTCCTGGAGCCAAACGCTGTCCATCACATGGACTATCTGAAGTACCAGCATGTCCTGACGCAGGTTATCTCCTGTCTGAACAACACAATTAACTGAGTGATGAAAACTGTTTACTGAGAAGGCTGATTTTTGACTCAGCAAAACAGCTCAAACGCCATGTCATGAGTATCCTCTTTGTGTTGAGCCTTTGGGCAAGCTGCTCTGTAGATGAGTTAGCCTCTAACTTCAAGTCAAACCATTCCCTCTTTATGTCTGTCACAGTATAACGCTGCTCTGATAACCCCTCGTTGGCAGCTGTATTATTAATTTTTTCTATGACAGAAAATATTACAGCTAATACAGCTACTGACACTGCTAAATTTGGTCTGTTTCCCTCTGATGATTTCTGACAGCAAGACTAGAGGCTCTGCAATGTCAAAGTCCTCTTTTTACTCTTTAGTAATGTCTTTGCAAATGCCTGCAAATTGGGCAGCAACTGGGCATTTTAGAGGGGTTGATTAATTTTTTTTTTCTTATATACTTTATTAATCCCCCCGAGGGGAAATGATGAAGTCTCACAAACACACACTTTCTTGTGGACAGGTGACATTAGTCAGGCTGAAACAAGGAGTTTATGACAAGTTTGTCTAGTTAAGAAAGTTTGTTGAATCCGACTTGGAAAACTCGTATGAGCAAACCTCAAAAAAGCAAGAGAAAGTTAGTATAAAATATTAAAATATTCTTGCATAAAGCCCAGTGTGGATCAATATAGCAACATATGATTCCTAACCTTGCAGATGACGCTGATGTTCTTGGCCAGAGGGTCAGAGCAGATGAATGAGATCCCCAGAGGAGCTGCGTTCGAGTTGTAGAACTTACACGTCTGTTTGTAACATATCAAAAGAGTAAAGACTCCTATCACTGTGTGCAGTGACAGTAATGATATGAAGGTGTAATGTGTTGCGTAACATTCTAACATTCACGTCCAACGCCTTTACACGAACAGCAGGATTCAGCGGGAGACAACAACTGATCCCTGCTTTGAAGAAGTCATCAATCTTCCACTTTTCTTTGTTCAAAACATTCTGCAGAGAAATGCATAAAACGGAAGAAATAAAATGGTTGACTTGCACAGTTAGTAATAACAATGGAGGATTAGGAGCCTGTGGGTGGGTAATTGAACAAATAGATAGATAAGAAATGTGTTCACAGACCTTACGTCGAGCCTTATCGGCAGTGCGAACCTTCTCAGCCACCTGTACAAGCAGAGACACCAGGCGGGTTTCATGATCCAGCTCTTGCCTCAGTGCCTGGCCGCAGCAGTGCCGCAGAGCAGCCTGAACCTTACTGAACCAACTCTGGTAGTGGAGGTCAGTGTGGGCATCCTCCAGCAGCCTGCCAGCATTTAAATGATAAAGATTTACTGTACATACTGCGATGAAAAACACTGAATATCACAACACAAAATAGAAGGACACTAAAAGTTCTGCCCTATTTTATTCTCATTTGCATCATCAGTGCTGATGATATATCAAATTAAACTTATTCTATTTGTAAAACAAGATATTATACTTTCATACAAACTGTCATTATCTTATCATTGTTGTGAATGATACAACAATAGTATTACAAGAGATCCAGAGCTACATTCTGTTAGCTCTGTTTGATGTCTGACTTCGCCGCTCACCAGTACAGCTGCTGGGCAATCCGTATGCTCCTCAGTGATCTCTCCAACAGCAGCATCACCAGAGGTCCGTCCAACTCCCACTCACTCTTCAGAGCCTGCAGGACAGCATGACTGATCAAACTGACATCAAACCGTGGAGGAATCTACAGAGTGTGCCGCTTATTTTCAAATTTAAAAATCTGATGTCTTAAACCGAATAAATAATGGATGTGAGGTTGATGTAAAGTGTGCAAAAATATTGATTGCATTTCATGCTTACCTGGACCAACTGTGGCAGAAACACCTCCAGCTCTCCGTCTGGTATCTGTTCAAAGTACTGAACCGCAGCCGTCCGCACAGTCTGATCATGAAAACTGAAAGAGGTATAACAAGTCAGAAAACAAAGGAAGCCTGAATCATGATCACAGATGTCATTTTGGGTTACTGGTCTGCTTGTCTTGTTGAGTTCACTGTCTGTACAAAAACCCATTAAATTACTAGTTTGTAAATCACCTCTGCTACTGAAGAACTAAATATTAAAGAGCATAATGCAGTATGTGACATGTTTAAATTCAGAGTACTGTGTCTGACAAATAGATAAGGTGGTGTATAAACACAAAGATGATAAGTGTGGCCAGCAAAGAGTGCACCTTCTCCAAGAACTGACCTCTTTTTCAGTGAGTTTAGTTATTCATAAATCTGTTGAGTCTTTTAACCTTGTATTTTAATTTGTTAGTTCCACAGCCTGTGTGTATAACAGCAGAAACAGCTAGAGGGAAACCAAGATGGATCTGAGTTCTTTTTATGACCAACATTACGTATGGAAATCAGTGAGCATATTGAACCTAGCTGGTCACATTCTGCTGCCCTCAGGATGTACTGTAGCTGTGCTTGACGTGCCTGTAAAACTGCTCTTTTATTCCCTTTTTTCTGTCAGCCTTCTCTGTTCTTTTTAGGTCATTTTTATGCTCTTGGACAGCGTCATTTCTTCTGTGTGTTTTAGATATTTATTACAGTATTTAATACTAACTCCACACATACATTTTTAAGCATATTTAAGCATATATACAGTGTTTGTTCTTTCTTCCTGTAGTTATTGTGTGTATATGTGTTGACCTGGGTGGTTAAACTGATCTACCACCCCTGTCCTGCTAGAATAGTCACATGAACACAGATAACGTGTTCTTAAATATCATAAAATATTTTACATCACCTCCTTTTAAAGATGCAGATTACCCGCTGCAGTAATGGCATGGCATGGTGGTAATTGAACCAGAACACATTACCAAGCAAACAACAAACAAATAAGGCTAATTTTGTTGGTCCCTGCAGCTTTGCATAATGACTGCGTCCCTGCTTCTGCAGTGGCTGAGATGTGTTGAACGAACTGCATATCCAAAACGCTTTGCAAATTTAGAAAACACAAGGCCATTAATGGACAACACAAATGCAACAGCCACAACGGAAGTGAATGTCAAAGGATGTTGGCAAAGAAACGGGCCTGTGGCTACCTGATCCATACATGCTGCCCGATCTGTAATGATGTGCAATTCTCAGAGATGAGAAAGAAGCAAGACAGCTCACTTGTTGGCTACAGTACTTCCATTATCAGCTGTGGGTAAAACAGTGAGGCTATTCACACTGTATTCTTTTAACCCAGGGCTATCCTTAGCTAAGAGTTGACCTTGAGCCCCTTTTCACACACACATTGTTGACCCAGGATTAACCTAAGCCCAGGGCTGTAAGATTCACAATGCACTTCTACTAGCCCTGGGTTAAATACTTGTTAGACCATGTAACTCATGTTCGCATTAGGATTCTTAAATTCTTTCTGTCTACTTAGCCCTGCTTCACACTGGAAACTTGTAGCTGCGAGTTTAGTCCATTTTCATTAGCTAACCCTGCAAACTTGGTGCTAACGCAATTCAGTCAGGGGTTACCTCACTTAAAACGTGTCAGGATTGTGCCAGTGTGAACGCTTGCTTAGCCGCAGGCTAACAGCTCCTTTAGCCTGGGGCTATGTGCAATGTAAAAAGCCTAATAGGTAAGATCCAGAACGGCATATGATGTGAGAATAAATGGTGACTTCTATGGACATATATTTACATATTTTGTCATATCAGATTTATGTTTTGGATTGTTCCCTACAAGGAATAGTCTTTTAGGCCCCCATGGCATCCTGTCACTTGCAGTACCACATTTGGCTGATGAGCTCTTACAGAGGACAGTAGAACTTGTCTTAATTAATAACATTATGCATTAAACACTTTTTTCTGAAGCTGATGATGGCCGTAGCTAATGACTGAGCCATCTTGTTCCCTTTTCATCTCTGTTAAGAGTTGCACATGGGCAATACTGATTGAGTAGGATGTACGGATCAGGCAGCAACAGGCCCGTTTCATTTTCAACAGCCGTTGACACTTGTTTCCATTGTGGGTTTTGCTTCCATTTTTTCTGTTAATGAACTTATGTTTTTTATTTGTAAAGCGTTTTGGATATGTAGGTCATTCGACACTCGGCCCCCGTATATTTCTGCATTTGAACCAAGTGGAACCTACCTGTCACTGAGCAGGAAGAGCGCCTCCTCAGGCAGATGGATAAGCCAGTTATCTACAACTGTATAGATTTCTGTCAAGTCCTCAGGCTGCCACCTGAAGGCTCCGCCCAGCACCAGGTGGAGGAATGTACTTGCTTTGTCACTACAGTGGCGCTTACTCCAGAGGAAAGCCTTCTCATTTTTTGTTAGACTGGGGACAGAGAGGCAATGTTGGGAATGTGTTTAGGGATACAGACAGCAAAAACAAATGAGGAGATAAAAATCCACCTTCAGAAATGAAAAAATCATTTATGTAAAAAAAATATGAAACTTTGAACTTGTGCAGTAGTTAATAATATAATGTGCTTGTTTTCCTCTACTCACAAGCAGAGGCAGTGCTTCTTAGAGACCTCCAACATTTTCTTTTGGACAGCCTCACAAGGCTGAGTAAATACAATAGAACCAGGTAGGGCGATGGGCCGCTGATACTTCCACTCAAACTCATCGTGAAACTCGAGCTGGGGAAAGATGGGAGGATGAATAATTAAACAGCTAACGTGGTGTCATTTGTCTTTTGATCAACAGAGGGCAGAGTTGTCCAGTGTTACTCACCTGCAGTATGACCCCTACGGCTTGTCTGTGGCTGTCAAACAGGGCAGGGGAGGGAGGAGCAGGCAGCTCCGTCAGTGTGGACATACTGAGCAGAACAGTCCCTTTCACCAGAGTCCTAGACACACAGAAGTGCACATACTGTTTTTAAAATAGAGTTTATAAAATGCCCAGGAAGTACTGTACAGGAAAAGAATATGTGAATATATCACTTGTATGAATCAGAGAAAACAACAAAACTGGCACTCCTGAAAAGTGCAAATGCTGCTACATTAACTGGGATCATTGGACGTCAGTAAGTAATCAGTATTATCTGCATACCATATTGACACTGATTGGACATTGCACTCCTTTGCTTTAACAGTGTGGCATACATGCATTTATTTGATTACCACTCACACTGTGGTAGGAGTTGCTTTACCTTTGTTTGACAGCCCTAAAAATAACATAAGCACAATAAGTGATTTAAAAGCTCGTACTGAGGGGCCCAAGCTGTGCTCTACATGACAAAAAACATAAAAGTGACTGATTTTGTCTTTGAACCTCACTCAAAAAGATTTAAGTTACAATCTCAAAAATCTGTGTTTCGTTGTCAGTCGTGGTACTGTTGGCGTTATACAGTAATTGTGAAGGTGCGGTTTTGGAACTCACTGCCCAGAGACTGGAAGAGTGTCACCTGTGTGACATCACTCTTGTCTGTGTTTGCTTGGCCATCGTGACCTTTTACCTGCAACGTTAGCAGAGACCAGAAAAAAATAATGCAGCTTCACAAACATCAGTTGAAGAGCGAGTTTGTTGTGTTAGCTCTGCCTTTCCTTTCTAGCAGAGTAACCACTGCTGGGTGATGAAAGATGCTTCACTAACCGTGCGCTTGTCCCAGGGATGTTGCCCCGGGATGTCGACACCCACTTCAGAATACTGCAAATTCAAGGATCATGAATTCTATTTCCATTGAATTGTCAAGCAAATTTTAAGTGAACTTTTGAAATGTGGCAAAAAAGAAGTGCAAGGTAGATGCATTTCTATCAACTGGTTTGGAGAAAAAAGAAATAGGCTATGCAAAGCAGAGTTTCATCTGAAGTTGGTGTTATAGGCTACTATTTATGCATGGCTGTAATCCACCAGTATACACAGTAGAAGAAGTAGAGGTTGTGACTGGAAACAAAACAAGTCCCTTAGCCATCTAACTCATCTATGACAGGAAAACTGAGAGAGGTCTTAAGGGATTTGTTTTAATTGGGCCAGTTTTGGTTGTGTCATGTCAGCTTGTATTGGCTGGGTTTCATGCTGTCTGGAGACAAAGATACTTTAATGCAATGATTCTGACGCACTGGAAAACAACGACCGAGACAAAAACCACCTCGCGCAAACATAAAAAATATATAATGCAATTGATGTTTTATTGCATTTTGCTGTTTCCACAAAGCTTTTCTAATGCGATACTTCAAAATGTGCATAAAACACATTCATGGAAACACAGCAACAGGCTCAATCACTCCTGTGTTACTGACTTAACAGACATTTGTTTAAATGTAAATCTTCGAGATTATTTAAAGGGGCACTTGACTTGACTCAGGCAGGCACAGAAGTCATTTTATACTCACATGATTCAGACACCCTCCAATATCTCACAAAAGGTGGTCCCCACAAACATTTGCTACACATTCAGAGTGCATAAAACAATACTGAGCTGATATAGGAAATTTAATTCTTCCTCCGAAGCCTACTCCTGCATTATCATTTAGTCAGATGCAATTTTTGAATTTTAAACCAGTCCACATGGTGTAAATGTTGTGGACAACCTACCTGTCGCTATAAAAAGGTAGCACAGCCCAGCCTAGAAGTTCGGGGCTTTTGCCTCGCTTGGAGCCCTTGAGGCGAAACGTCAACATGCTCTCATATGGCAGCTGATTTACTGGAACTGGGAATGCCATCCTAAAATCAAAAACATAGTCATAAACATGTTGTTTTTTTCCCTCAGCTATCCATTTATGTTATCTCGTAAATCATTTTCCTTGCTATAGTTTTCTGCTAATGCTCACACATGAATTGACATAGATTACTTCTCACACACACACACACACACACACACACACACACACTAATGATGGCCAGACCAGTGTGCAAAGAGCCTGGATCAGAGGGTCACACAAAGAAGCAAGCACACATAGGCTTGAAAACCATTCTGCTGAATCTACTTTTACTTCTTAAACCATGATGTAATTCTTGTGTGAACAAGGAAAGGAATTCAAAGAGGAAGCTGAATGTGATGAAACAACATTTACAGTAGGATACTCTAACAGATCTTTCTCTTACATGCGGTTACAGTGGATCTTGTTTCCGTACGACAAGGCGGTGCTGATGTTCTCAGAAATGCCTGTGTCACATATCTTTGTTCCTCTGTACGTCAGCTCACAGGAAACAGAGAAGCACTCGTAACTAAAAATAATGGAAAGGAAAGAGAAAGCAATAAAAGCCATTGTTCTTCCCAGGGCTGTGGTCAACATTTGCATATGTGTGTGCACCTATTTTTGTATCAGTATGTCTGTAAATGCACGTATCAAAATGTGTGTCTGTGTGTGATTATAAATGAACACATACTTAGTTAACCAGGTGGATTGTAGTTGGTAGAGAGCAGAAATATTGAACTGGATGATTTCAGAGTTGTCCTCAACATCGAGTATTTGCGGGTTACTGGTTACATCCTGAGCTCTGAAGTCTGAATGGAAGTTGTCAAAAAAGATCTGCAGCACTTTGAGCAGCGCCTTGTGGAGCATGATCATGGCTGGAATACAGCGAATGAACATCAGTTTAGACAATTAAAACATTAACATACCAGACGATTAACTTTAAGTCCCCCCTGTTTAATGTTCATAGGTAGCACACAAACATTTGATAAATGGTTTATAACATACTATAATGTAGTTATAAGCAGATGTAATGACATTGTTAAGCATTTATGAATGCACAGTTAATGTGTCAACAACATTGTCAACATCAACAGCTATGTTTTACTATATTGCCAATTATTATCTGTGTATATATCAGCCTCAACTTATGGGTGCCCACACATGGAGGAACAGCTGTTAACAGATATGTTAATACATGCTTGCTTATACCTGCTTACAACTACAGTATAGTGTGTTATAAACCATTTATTAAAGGAGCTCTATACAACATTCAGAGCATATTTATGATTCAGAGTCTGGGCCAAGATGGAGGTGGCTGAGCCAGAGGCTAGAAGCTAACAGTGCTAACGCCACAAACAGTGCTGACAATGGCAACAGTGCTGACATAGTAAACATTAACATGAGGGGGAAACCAGAGGGTGGGTATTACGCTTCAGTGAAAATGGCATCCTGCCACAGTGGGTCAGTATGCCTTTTTTTTTTTTTTTTTAAAGTTACACTGTATGAGCACAGCATAGGGGAGTTCTCAACAGGTTGAAAAAATTAGAATTCAAACCAAACCAACTTGTGTAAGTCGAATCCTAAACAAGGCCCGTCCAAGCTCATGACATAAAATACTGAGCCCAAGCCAGACCCTCCCCCCAAAAAGGCATTAGTTGGCTTGTAACGCCCAGGACACAATGGCTGTGAGGCAGGCCACGTGTGTCTCCAGCGGAAAATGGACCAGCTCGGGGGATCACCGACTCTCCACACTACATTTCCCTGCCAGAGAAACTTCCTGCTCCAGCCAGAAGGAAGGACAGAGAGCCCAGAAAGGAGCCTGGCTGCTTCCTTTCCTTCTCTCCCTGCCAGCACTTTTTAGTAGTTATTCATTTATTTATTAAGAAAAAACAACCAAAAAAAAAAAACACAGCCTGAGCCCTACCCAACCTGGCTGATCAGCACCAGAGCATGTGATTGGAACTTTGCGTCGCTCGTCCGCTTCACTCGTTTCTGCGCATTCTTCGCTCTGCTCCGCTCCACTCCATCATAAATTTTATCCCGCTCCACTCACTGACCACTCTGCTCAAAAAAACTGCGTCGTGCTACCCTAACCTGTAATCTTCTATTCACAAATAAAACATGAGCTTGGTAGATTCTCCGGGGAAGCCCTCTCCCCTCTCCCTGCAATTAGGGACCATTCTCTACGGTACCGCTGTTGGCAGGGTGGAAATAAGTCAAAGTGTGGAGGAGACGGACCGGGTTAAGCGGCTGACCTCCGGGGAAGCCCTCTCGCCTCTCCCCGTAGTTAGGGACTGTTCTCCAAGGTACCGCTGCTTCTCTTCTCGGTTTCTTTTCTGAAGTACACAGTAAACTCCATAGCTTTGAAAGAAAATAGTGTGGGTGTGCGCAGGTGCAAAATGCATTCTGGGTGGGGCATGTCCAGAGTGAAATTTGAGTGAGAGATAAGGCTCCGCTCCACCTTTTAAAAAAAATAGCCGCTCCTCGCTGAACACAAAATCCTTCCGCTCCGCTCCGCTCACATGCTCTTATCAGCACACATTTTCAGTCCAAACCCAGTCTGACCCGTCGGGCTCAGGTTGAGATTGAGAGCTCTACGGTGCAGAGCGGCAGCTAGCTTTGGGACATGGAGGGAGGGACTCACACACACTAACATGCACTGACATGCACCCGCAGCCGGACTGGCAACCACAACAAAAAACAGAGGAGCTCAGATTACAACACACACTCAGGTGTAGCGTGACTTCATTCTCAGCTCAGGATGCCATTACTAAACTATATCTTTACATAGCAAATAGTAATTTGCTGCATATGTGTAGATTTCAGGGGGGATGCAAGGGACAAACCCCTAAATATTTAGAACATGTGCATTTGCCCCCCCCCCCCCAATAAAAAGACGAAAGTAGCTGAGGACTTTTATTTAGACACAATCAAAGACATTTGCACCATAGATTGATGCAGAAAAGGCACCAATTGTTGCTTAAAATTTTCTGGCAGAGGATCCCAAATCCTCCCGTGTCATATGTATCCCCTCAGTGCTGAAACAAGATCTGCGCCCCTGGTTTGCTGCTATATCAATGTTCTGAATGTCGTATAGAGCTCCCTTAAATGTTTCATTTATGTGGCATTACAGTTGAGTAACAGCTACGCACCTGATTCACACTCTGACATCTCATCATGACTCTGTAAAACAATAAGGAAACACAGGTTTGTATTGTTGATGAGATATGAGAAGGTATTCTTTTCTTCCACACCTCATTTTTTTCCGGTGAATTGCAGTGTCACACCTCAGAAGAGGCTTGTAAATAAAGATAGCACAGCATTATGTAAAAAGGTATTCAGTAGCTTACAGGAGAATTTTAAAGTAATCACACATGACAAAGACAAAGGGCTCAAAACCTAATGGGACTGCACTGTATCAAGATGAAGTCAGCCTTTAATTCAGAGAGAAGTTTAACATGTATGCGATATCCTACCAGAGGTATGGGATTGATTCTGTTGAGCCGGCCAATAGCGTCCTCCAGCTCCTGACACGAGAGCCCACACAGAAGATTGCTGATGGTGCGAACGCGGCCAGTGAGCACATTAACGTTCATCCCAGACTGCAGAGAAGATGAGATCAGACCCCACGTCAGAGAAGCAACAGAAACTCAGCTCAGGACACATCACTCCTACTGATGCATCTAAATTATCCTGACGTGGTGAAACTCATAGTATACAGTCAAAACAAATGCAAAGAATCACAGTCAAACACTACTCAGTCCTCCCTTTACTGACCTTACTTCTCATTAGCTCTGTCACCTCTCTGTTGTAGCTGCTGAGCACATCCTGCAGGCTCAACCTGAGAGAGGAGTGAATGTTAAACACACACAGATGCCATAGTGGTGGGGAACCACAAAGCAAAGCTACCTTTCCTTTTGTTTCCTACAAACAGACACTGGTTGACACATGACCCACTGAACTGTTGTCATTGTTTGTCATTCTTTGTTTTACAGAACTGAAGCGGGATGGTTCTTACTTGCAGGTGTTAAAGACACAGACAGGACGCAGGAACTGGTACAGCTGGCATGAAGTGATGTCATCCTCCACCTCAGGGAATTAAAAAAGACACGGGTTGAAATACTGATTGCTGCGTAGGATTGTGGCAGTTTATTGTGTAGTGTACAGAATTTATATTAGGCACATAAAATCGTTGAATGACAGGGAGATTTCATCTTATTTTTATGACTGTAACTCCAAAGAAATATGAAGTTCACCTTTATTCTATTTCATTCCTGCTGCTAAATAGCACCAGCCATGACGTGATGTGTAAACAGAACAAAGTCAAGAAGTCAGGGTGGAGGTTTTTACAGCTACAATAGCCCGGATGATAACAGGCTGGCTGAGGGCCAGACACAGGTGTTTGACAAAGCAGTATTTCAAGACCGAAGACAGGCCGCCCCTTCTTTGTAAATCTACACGGTGGGTGGGAACAGAGAAGGAGTTTCAACTGACTTACATCTCGGCTCAGACTGTGTTTGCGGTTGTTCGTGTGGAGCAGTCGGAGGGGGACGACTCTCTCAAATTTGTAGTAGATCTGAATAATCTCATGCATGCCCAAAAGCTCCTCACTGAGGAGAGAGATCACCAAATTAAACAGAGATTGTGGAAACACAACATGTTGAGGTAGAACATTAAATGAAATTCACTTTATCTGTCCGCTAGGGGTCAAATGTAGTGACACAATAAAGGAAAAAAATACATAAAAATGCAATGAAAGCTGTACACATTATCATACTAGTATAATATATATATATGCAAATACATAAAAAACTCATTTTTAAAAAGAACCTCATTAGCTGGAACATCAGAGCTTATTGATAAATATTTATTCCTGGATTAATGACTCACTTGTGGAGATACTCATCAGAGTCACACAGCTTTAAATAATGATGCCCACTCGTGCGGGGAGTGAGGTCCAGCAGCTGGAAGATCTCATCGATCAGACTCTTCACTGTCCTGTTCACTGGATAAAACATTAGAGTTCAGAGTCCACACACTTGTGCCAACACCTGCAGTGACTGAAGAACAAGTCAAGTGTCCTCAGGTACTGCAGCACATAACAATAATGGTGGAGTGTTTCCTTTTTCTGCTACTTTATACTTTTACTCCACTACATTTATCTGACAGCTGTAGTTACTTTGATTTTACATTACAAAGCATGTGATCAACTAACAAAACACAATGCTTCACTATAGACCAAAGGCCCTGCACATCCACAGGATGGATTTGTGCAAAGCTCTGAAAGGATTTACATGAGGTCACAACACAGACATACATAAAATGGACGCAACCTCTAAACCAATGGTTTTCAAACTTTTTATGCCCAAGGCACGCCAAAGGGCAAGCCAAACTCTAGAGGCACACCTTTATTTATATCTGTGCACAATAGGCTCTAAAAGGTGTGTTAACACTCTTATTACAACATAAATGTTTGTTTTTGATTACTAATATCAAATAACAATTGAAAAAAACTTACTCTATATATTTAACAAGATGATTTAAGAATTCATTTTGAACTTTTTAAAATTACATCAAAGCACCAGTAACACATCCATTTAAATGGGAAATAATGTAAGATAATGTGATGAGTCACAGACTTATAATTCCTAAATGTGAACAGCGACAAATAGGTTTTAAAAAAACAACTTTCAAGTTTGCCTCTTTATTAGGAAATGGATGTGCACAACATACTGATACAGTCAATTAAAAGTTCACCAGTAACTTTTTGTATAGGCCCAGTTGAATATTGCAATAATAATGTGTGGTTATCACAAAATCCCACAGCATCACAGCACACCATTTGAGATCCGCTCCTCTAAACAATGCTTTAGATGCTGGTGGTCATGAAATGTGTTTAAATAACGTGCTAGTAATATAAAAACAATGCCAGTGCAAAGCCTGTTACAGTCACAGTTTTGTTATGTTCACAGAAAGAAAACAACTTGGTCAGGTTTAGAGAACAAAAATAAATACTTGGTTCAGTTTAGGAAAAGATTGTGGTTTCTGTTAAAATAACTAGGCACATACATGCTGTGCATAGATACGTAAAGTCCATCAAGCCACGTATCCACATGGACTTTTGGTTTCACATCATGCTAAGATCACTCTCCTTGTTGAAAGTCCATGTTTGTTTGACCAATCCACCGACGCTCCACCTGCCCTTCACAAGCTTTTTTGCACATTATACTTAATGTGTGTGTCCACCACGACAAAAGATCCTCATTGACTTTGCACTGGCATTGCTTTTGTGTTGCTAGCATGTAATTTGAACACATTTTGTGCCCACCAACATGTGATGTGTTGTTAAGACTTTGGGTCCATTTCAAATATTCCAATGAGACTGTGCTGGAGGTCACCATGTGTTAATAAGAATGACAGAGTTGTAAATTATCCCACAAAACAACATTCACACAGCAGCCCCTGAAGTCCTGTGTTGTTTTGTTTGTTTTGTTATTATTAGCTATTTATTAAGATTAAAAAATGTTTCGGGACTTTGGGAGCTTCAGAATTTAATACTCTAAAAGGGGCCACTTTTCCCAGTAAGTACTTCTATGTCTGACACTTAAGTACAGAATTTTTACATTGTGGTTTCACTACTTTTACTTTAGTAAAGGATCTAATTATAATTATTATTATTATGTTTATTATTATTTCAAGGTGTGACATCACCAAATGAAACACAGTCCTCTGAATGTAACTGTCTCTTAATTGACTGTGATTACAAACAACAGTTATTATAAGTATTGTATGTGTGTTACTGTGTTAGTGACTCTTACCTGTGGTGGGGAAGGGGAGCTGGTGATCGCCCCAGTCAGTGGTCACGCTGACATTAACCTCCACCTGCTGCAGCAGGGCAGGGTGGATGTGTAACACTCGACTCCATACCACACCTGAGTTATGAACGCTGTCTGCGTGCCTGTACCTTGACAATAGCCTGCCAGAGAAGGTAAACAGGTTGCCAGTGTGAAATGAAAGTATGATGACAAATATGTTTTGTACTCAAACTTCCTATGAAGTAACGTGGAGTTAAAAGAACAAAAGGCAGAATCATGTTTCTGTCAGTTCATTGAAATGAGTCACACATAGAGGTCAAAGCTCTATGTGGTCACCTGAAAGGTCTGAAATATAGGCAGGGGCTAGCCCAAGTCTGGCCTTAAAAACAAATAAAAGAATTTTAAAATCAATCCTAAAATGAAGAGGCAGCCAGTGCAGGGATGCTAAAACGGGGGTGATGTGGTCACATTTTTTAGACCTAGTTAAAAGCCGAACTGCAGCATTTTGTACTAACTGTAGATGGTGAAGTGATTTCTGGCTGAGACAGGTATATAAGCTATTACAATAGTCGAGGCGTGAAGAAATAAAAGCATTGATGAGTTTCTCCAAATCTGTGGCTGAGATAAAAGACCTGACTTTGGCTACGTTTCTCAAATGATAAAAACATGTCTGGACCACTTTTTTTTACATGAAGTTCAAAGTTCAAGTCCTGGTCAAAAATGACGCCGAGGTTTCTGGCTGAGAGTTTTACAAGAGGTGTTAAATCGCCAAGGCTTTCCAAAATTCGTTTTGGACCTATAACAATGACATCGGATTTTGACTGATTGAGTTGGTGAAAACTGTCTGACATCCAGTATTTTATTTCTGAGATACAGTTGTAGAGGGCTGCTATATTAGACTGACAGTTTAGGTGTCATAAGGGGAAAGTTCTTTATATACTGTCTTTTATTTGTATCAAATTTAAATGCCAAAACATTAACCAGTGTAAATATGCAGAAACCGATATTTATGCACTTTCTTACATGGATGTTGCATCACAAAAAGAAGCCAGCCTCTTGGTGCTGCCTTGTGGAGTGTCTTGTAGTTTGATATCCCATGGGTCCTGGTGTGATGAAAAGATAAATGGCATATTTTTGGCATTTACTCTGATCTTGCCACTTGTAATCTGGGTCATCTGATTCAATCACAAAGGAGGCTTTTGTCTTTGCAGAGATACTCACATGCTCTTGTATTTCCGTCCTGGAACGATTCAGTTTGTGAGCAGGCTCAGTGAGGTCACAGGAAAACTGCTTTTGGCCGTTGCCGAGGGGAACTCGTGTCCTCGGGGGAACAGGAGGGGGTGCAATGCCTCGTCTAGCTGGCAAACACGCACTGGGAAGTCTGGTTCTGAGTGGAAGAGGAGGGAGGCGGACTGGGGGAGGCACGTTTGTGCTTTGAGGGTCTGTACTTCCAGGACTTCCTCCCTCATGACCCTGGAGATGACCTGAGGGTTTGGGTTGGGATTCAGTTGTGGGTATGAGACCAGACAAGGTGCACTCATAAATATTGCTTTCACTGTATCCAGGAGGGACTTCAATGGGCTCGTAAATGTAGTCATCCTCAGTCAGAGGCATGGGGAGGTCAGTGGCGCTTGCATCTTGTCTCTGGATTGTTCCATATTGCCTTTGTGAAGGATCCATCACATTTTAGGAAGTGGTACAAGTCCTGTCACAGTCTCAGCACGTCCTCACTTCATAGCATGGCAGAATGCAGACCTATATGGTGTGAAAAAAAAAACAAAACCAGAATTAGGAATGAATTACATGAGTGTATGACAGTTATTGCAGGCAGAACAAGTGAGCACTTTTCTCACTGGAGTCTAACTGAAGCTGAAGGTTAATAATTAACAAGCTTTCAAATCTTAACAGGAACTGTACCGGTGCGCGCCACTATATCTATGGCACACTTGTGCAAAGTGAAAGTCTTCAATAGCACCATTATCATTACATCAGTTCACTGGAACTGAAACTGTTTTGTCAAAGCATGATTCAATAAAACTAAGACATTTACAAATACTAAGGATCTCAAAGGTACTAAAAGGATATTCACAGTTGACAAACTTTAGCTCCAAATACAAAACTTAACCTATCTGCAAAGTGTTATCTTTTTCTTTGTTGGCAACTTACCATCAAACGCTCTGTTAACTGTGTCTCTGTTAACCCATCCTGTGTCAAAGTAGTGAATGCCTCACTGAAGCCATGCTTAGCGAGTTAGACCTGTCCTGTGCCTGAGTTGGAAAGATTCCCATCTGTGTTTCCTCACCACTCCCACTGTCCCTCCTCCCTCTTCTTCCTCCTCCTCCTCCTGCAGACCACAACAACTTTCCCTCTGCTGGAGGAAAGAGAACACTACACGAGTGTATGTTCAGGATTTATAAGTATGTTCCAACATCAAATTCACAAAATCTATGTACAGTTTAAGTAATTTCTTCGACCTGATTATTGAAATCTGGTTATTGAAATTTTCCAAACAGAGCAGACAGAAAACACGATAATATTTGGCCAATAATCCAATAGTGACACAACAAAAAAGAAAGTAGTAAGTGAAATAAGAACAAAAAAAACCCAAAACAGGACTAAGACAAATACTACAAATCAAATCAGTACCCAGAACAAGACAAAGAACAACATAGTAATAAAATCAAAATATAAAAACATGTAAAAATGCATGTATGATGATCAAAACAATATAAGATACTAAAAAATAACATAATGGTTGTTGGTCGGACAACTGCCTGTCACATCACAATTTAATGTCTCTAAAATAGTTGATCAATCATGCAGGAATATCTAGAAAGTCCAGCTCTCGTATATACTCAAAAAAAGGATCCCACATCATGTAAAATTTCCTCAGAGAGCCCCTCATTATGCACCTGATTCCTTCCACTTTGTCAAAATGAGGGACTTCCCTCATCCGTCACATGTGTGAAGGAGGTATTGGGGACTTCCTTCAGAGTGGTACTGTGGGTGGAGTTACACCAAATTATGCAATCATAGCAGATTTTCCAGTAACCCTCGACAGTGATCCAAAGATTTCCCCCCAGTACCTCTGTAATGCAGGACAAGACCAGAACATGTGTACATGGCTCGTCGGTGCTTGGCTACACCTGTCAAAAGTCAGGTTCACATCTTAATATATCCTAGAGAGCCTAACCTTTGTGAAATGAGCGTGACGTGGAACCTTAAAGGAACAGTGTGTAATATTTTAGGGGGATTTAGTGGCATCTAGTGGTGAGGATTGGGGACTGCAACCAGCTGAAAATTCCCCTGGTTAGACTTCCTTCATGGTGTTCATTGTTCAGGAGGTTTTTACTGTAAGTCAAGTTATCCGCAGAGATTTCTTCCTGTTAAAAAGAAACTGTAATTTAAACCAGTAAAAACATTAAATAAAGCAGTCTGATGTTTAAAAATCTGTGTTTTTCTGACACTGCCCGATGTGAAGGGGCTGCTAACTATGGCTGAGCCCCATCTAGAATCAGTTTTTGGTTTGTCGGTTTTGGGCCACTGTATAAACATAGTGGTGCAACATGGCGATCTCTGTGGACGCAGACCCTCTGCCTATGTAAATACAAACAGCTCATTCTAAGGTAATGAAAACACAACAATTCTTATTTTCAGGTGATTATACACTAAAGAAAATATACTTAATTTATTCAATTTCTTCCAATATATCCCCCTAAATCCTTCACACTGGACCTTTAAAGCAATAATCAGAATATATCACCACACCATTGTGCAGTTATTATTCCTACTGGAAACCTTTAATGTATTTGTGTTAATTTTTGAAACAATAACAACTTGTAATGTGTGTAATAAGCACATACATCCAGTCTAACTAAACCGACAGCTTACATCACATCCACTCCTCATTAAGGAATGTCATTGGGCAGGTTGAGGTATGTGAGCACTGCGTTTCTTCTGTGAAGGGAAATGAAAGCAGCGAGAGGGAAACGTGTGTTCCTGTATTCTACACATGATACTGTGAGGTAAGATGAAATTATTTGTTTGTTTTTTAGCTAAGGAATGTTTTGGATGTTGTAAAGTTAAATTTCATTCATTGATTATTTGCAGTGGGTCATTTGAAACAGTCATACTGACTCTTGGATCATAAATCTCTTGGTAAACTGTGGCTACTGTTTGACTCTCTGTAGCAATGCTGATGAGTCTTCCCGGGGTTGAGCAAGCCCAGCGTGGCCTTTCAGTGGGAATGACAGCAGCAGCATCCCACTGAATGTGTCACAGAGGTGTCAGCTGAGGTGCACAGAGCAGAGTGGTGTACTATATAAGGGCGGAAGTTGAGCAGAAAGAAATGCATTTCAACCACACAACTCCCCACATTTCACCCTCAAACCCCAGACCTGGATTTCCTGGTTACTATGCACTCATCGTCGTTGTGGTACTCATACTGATTGGATGTGTGGTGGCAATGGTAAGAATAGCTCTGCATGGTTATTTTAACATGACTGCATCATAGGTTTATCTTTAAGTTTTTATTTTCATGTTTCTCTTCAGGTTTATTTTATCAGGAGGAAGTCAAGGTTAGTTGGTTTCTGTGGTTTAAGCATCACTTTCAGATCAGTTTGGAATATTTTATGTTTTGTCACATTTTTTCATTTGTATGCTTAACCTCAGGTTAGATGAGCTGCGCCACAGGCTGATTCCTCTGTACAGCTACGACCCCACAGAGGATCAAGAAGAGTGGGAGAACTCTGCCAGGGACAATGAGGAGGAGCTGACTGTGAGCAAACCACTAAAACTTTACTAATCATACACCTCCATTTTCTATCATATCATGAAAATTTCAACTTATCCAGAATTTATTTCTTATTTTCAGGAACCTTTGTACAAGGAGGGAAAGCTCGCCTTTTCATCGCCCTACGGAACATGAACAGACAATCAAGAAAGAAGAATGTGGCCAATTACAAGATGATTTTTTCCTTTCTATTGTGTATCGCAGATGCTTTACAAACAGAGAGTGGCTGCTTTGTGAGGTTTAAAAACGCGTGGATGACACTCAACAGCTCTGAACACCACATTCCCATGTTCTGTGCAGAGCAGCAGGTGGTGCTGTGATCCTGTCTTTTGGATTTTTAGAGTCTGGATTTTGTTGTTGTTGGTAAAGACTGTACAAAGTGCATTGAGACATTAAGCAAGATGATATTTTTGGGCAATAAACTGAAGGCTAAAATCAATTTCTTTTGTGTTTGCTTTTCATCATCACCTTCCCAGCTTAAGAGTCTTGCCTTGCAAATATGTGAACACTTCCCCAAAACAGTTAATAGATCTCTGAAAAAAGACCCCAAATTCTATTGGATTAACTGTGTTTAAAAAAAATGGAAAGCATCTATTCACAGCTGATAGAAATTACTTGCATAATTATGAATCTCTAATGTACCTGTGTAATCAGCAGTTTCTATCCATCTATATAGACTGCACCTCTGTGTTACTCTTTGCAAGCATGGATCAAAGAGGCCAAAGACACTTAAAAATGAATCTAATATTAAAATGAACGAATTAAACTTTCTGATGAAATGTCTTTTTAAACAGTGTTTCAACAGGGCCTCTCAAAAGAATTTAAAACGTGCAGGAGCAGAGTGCAGCAGGGTTTCTTATCTCCAGTAAAATCCTCTTTGGAGACAAGAATGAAGTTAATGCTTTGAGTTGCTTGCTTGCATTTTTTGGCATGTACTATAAAGTACATAAAGTATTACCAAATGGCACAGACATATAGCACAAAGTAACGTTGATATTAATAGCTGTATTCTGTATTTTGTTGTCCATTGTGTCATGATTAATTTAAAGATTAAATATTATATGTTTTTCTTGATTGCTAAAACACATATCTTGAGACAATGCTCCATTTCCCAAAACTCTAAACACAAATCAATAACTGCACACTCATTTTCACAAACTTAAAACTATCCTCACATAACATAATGATTTTACATCTAAATCAAACTTTGCCCTCAGAAAACACACGTAAGCTGTCAAAAACACAGACTACATGACTGATTGTTAAACTCTGGAGGGATAAAACAGTGCTACCAAAATGTTTAGAATATGTTTTCAGAGAAATAATGTGAAACTTTACTGTAAAATCACAGCACTGACTTTCCAGCTAACCCTTTCAGGAACAGCTTGATGAGAGAAATTGAAAACAGTACTGTAATATACTGTATAACTCTTACAGTGGATGAGGGAATACTGCTGCTGCTGATCTTTGCAATGCCACACTGACAAAACACGTGAGGAAGACTCCGTGCATGTGCAGCACATGTACAGATTACTCAGCAGCAGCAGCATTCTTAACATCTCGTCTCAGCTCTGGGTCAGGCCATGATGTCTCATCAACATCACACATTACATTTGCTCTTTCCAAGCAGTGTGGGAAAAATGTCTTTGCCTGCCTTATCCAACCCTGGAGGGACACATCACCACAGGCACCCACCACTGGTGGAAATACTGATGCTGTCAGTTCATTGGAGGACTACCAGGTCTTCAATTATTGGAGTTTGAATTTCCTTTAATCGGACAGCATTACTGACCATCACCATATTCACCAGGGTGGGCTCCTGCTCAGCTGTGGGAAGTCTCTGCCTGCCTACAATAGAAAGCTATATATATATATAGCTTATTGACCTGTGCAGTTCTGATTGTGTGTTAAGTTTGAAGTTTAGTGGTTGCACCTTGAGAAAGTTACTTGTATTGACAGCATGTGTTTTGTAAATGAACACAGTGCAGTGATTGATTTATTTCTCCACTTTCGCGTTAGGTTTTGCAGAAAGTGTTTTGAATATTGAAATAAGTGTGAAAACAAGTGAATAGTGTTAAGAGTTTTGGGAAATGTGTCTTTCTTTTGGTAGATGGCATTATGGTTTGGGATGCGTAGTTAATAGGCTCAGTTACAATGTGAAAAACTGTAATTTGACCACAAGTTGGATGGGAATATTTGCTTTTGTATCATGTTTTTAATGTTTTGGTTGTTAAAGCATTTTGCAAACAGTCTGTCATTTTGTCCAGCGACTTTCAGTTTGAGCCTGTGTGTGAAAATGTGACTTCTGCCTGGACAAATGTGTTCAAGCACACGAGAAACACTGTAAGCTCAGAGGGCTTCAAAGACACACCTGTTTCTGCTTGGTAATCAGAAGGGTTGCCAGTGTCTGGAGGTTCCTCAGGTTGACACGTCTTCAAGCGCTCTTGGGTTTTTTTTACATACAGGAGGATGGGATCACAAAGAAAGAGCAGGTGAACATTCATCTAAACAAAACAATTCAAACCTCTAACTGATGATTGTGACTAACTGTGTGTGTGTGGATTTACATCAGTCTGGATGTCTTTTTGTTGGGACCACACTGGTTCCTGACCTCCATCCTGTTGGCCACAGCTCTGGTTCTACCTGCTCTGAGCCTCCACGGCCTGCTGTGTCACTACTGTCCCCTGCAGCACAAAGGCAAGTCCTGCTCCAACCTCACCAGCGAGTGTCTGCCTAATCAGCGCTGCGCCAGCTCCAGAGGACACTACGGCTCCTTCCACATTCTGTCTGCTCAGGGTTGTGTGGACACTGAACTCTGTGGCTCTTATGAAATCATCTCTTATCGAGGGGTCAAGTTCAACGTCAGCCACACCTGCTGCTGCAGAGACAACTGTAACAACCGACCAAAGTCTGACACCAATCTGAAGACGCTGCTGGGGATGATCACAGACAAGATAGAGCACAGTCACATAAATGATGTTCTTAGAGAGGAGTCTTTGGATTCATGTGCAAATTACACATCGTCAGGGAGCTCAACATTACCTGCCACTGCATCATAAGTGCTTGGAGACAGCTGGGGAGAGGCCTGTTGGCCATAGGCACTCACCTAAATCTCCAAAAGGACACTAACATTTGTCTGTGATTATCAGTATTTTTCTAAATGAGAAACAAAATGCATGAGTGTTTTGAGATTACATTTTAGCTCCAGAGAGAAAAGGTGGACTTGTCAGCCATCCTCCTGGTGTAACAGAGTAAATGCTGACATCATCTCTGTGGTTACTGATGAATGCAGCATAATTAAAGCACCCTTCCTACTTGCTGTAGTTCCTTTGTGTGGATTTTTGAAGCAGGTGTGCTGGGTGGGAGGTGTGGCCTGTGAGGGGAGATCTGGAGTCTCTGGTGACATTAGAATTCAGCAGGAGAAGCTCTGAAAAGTTTTGACTGTTTAAGTGGAATTAAAATCTTTGAAAATGTGCAGGTGAGTCTTCATTATGCTGTTTTACTGAAATTGTTTCTGTCGTCACTTTCTGCCTTTAAATCCTTGAGTTTTTTTGAATGTGACAATCAGTGGAGATCATTAACACCTGTGTGAAAGAATGAAGGCTAGGATACTTCTAAAGGTAACATGGTGATTTTTTCTGGCTTTAGTGATGGTCTTGGGGAAAAAAAGAAACATGAAAGAGAATGGTGATACATCAAAGTCAATATATTGGTCATGTGGAGTTCTGCAGGGCCTACGAAATCTTTTATATTGCATCTTTTATGACTCTGGAGGAGCTTTGTCAAGTCTGAGATAATTAATAAAATGATGTGACTTAATTCTGGCTCTGACACCACAAATGTTTAACAGGAAGTCTGCAAACTGGGGAAGTAGCATTTGAAATATGGGCATTTACAAGGCCAAGAAGGTCTAGATGAGCTGCATTATGGGGAATGTAGGCCCCAGTGTTTTTGGAACTTGACACATGCAGTATTTCAAATCTCTCACAAGTGCCCTCACTTTGTAAAAGCGCAGTACGACACTGCTAGTTCCTAATTTCTAGTAGACTAGACTAGATCTTGGTAAAGATAAGTTATTTACAAAGCATCTAAACCCTTAAGTTAGCTCCTTAGGTGAAGAACTGTTAGGAGTAGGAAGGAGGACTTTTAAGAGGCTTAAGAGTTTTTAAGCAGAGGAGAGAATAGCAGAAGGACAAAGAGGTAACACTGAATGACAGTGAGTTAACGAAACTTTAGAGATTATATTGTGCAGGGATGTTTGTGGTTGATATCATTAGAGAAGCGTTCACGTCTCCCACTCGATGCAATAATGCCAAAAATGAAAGTGATAATAAGCAACTGTAAAAATGGAATAGTGCAGCAGTGACGACTTGAGTCTGTCCATCCTTCCATCAGTGTCTCATATTGTGATGCAGTTCACGTTGTTTCCACTGGGTGTCTGCACCTTTTAATGATCAACAAATGGCATTTTTTAGAAGACTGCGTCATACCATGCAGTGGGGTCAACCACACCTTCTCACCAGGGTAAAAGTTTCAGAGTTGCAGTGAGAGTTTTCTTTAATCACTCCAAAGCTGGGTCTCTGCTGGAGATGTTTCAGCTAAGTTTGTGAATACGGCCCCTGATGTTCTCTTTAAGTTCAGATTTTGTTTTTTATAGCACAATATTTGCTCATTAAGATACCAAATGCCTCTCTTTAACTTGCAGGCCGAACACGTTGCAGCTCGTGCACGTTGCCATGCTGTGGTTCTACCTTCTCCTCCCCTCACTGCTCTGTGACAACCTGCTCTGCTACTACAGCCCCGTCCTGGAGAAGGACAAGACATCTGAGCTCATTGTGACGGAGTGCCCTTCTGACGAGCTGTGCTACAAGGCAGATGGTCGCTATGGCAACCACAGTGCCCTGTCGGCCAGGGGCTGCATGGCAAAACAGGACTGCAGCCAGGTGCACAGCGTCCGCCACAAAGGAACCGTCTACACCATGAGCTATGCCTGCTGTGATACACCACACTGTAACTCCTGCCCGGGGGTCGCAGCCACATCCCTCTACATCACTGTTACACTTCTGACTGTAGCTGTGATGGCCGGCAGCTTGTGACCGGAGACATCTGATGCGCTATGTTCACTAGAATCTTTAGAGGTTCATCTCAAAGGGGAAGATGCTTTTGTAGTTCAATACCAAGTGAGCAGTGCTCTGTAGCCTCAGCATGGAGTAATGCTGATGGTCTACAGAAGTATGTGGTGAACACCCAGTCTGAAGACACTGAGGTGTGCGCCAAGCTAAAGGCAGAGATTTCAACATGTTCTTTTATATCTTGGTGCCAAAAATATGTTTTTATAAATGTTTTAATGTCTTTAAATAAATATTTGAATAAGAAATTATACTGTGCTCTTTGGGTGTTTTCAGGCCCTTCTCCTTCTCACACAAACACACACACACACACACACACACACACACACACACACGAGATAAGGCTGGCAGTATATTTTTCTTATTGTCAACAAATAGATTTCCATATAGTCACATAACTTATTCTTCTGTACCACAGAGCTCCACTTAGCCACACCTTTCCACTGAGTACCATGTTCCCTCATCACAATGAACACAGGCACTGTAGTTTATTTTGAGTCAGTCCCACATACACCATCCCGTGGCTGCAAACACTTACTGGAGCATCAATTGTGTAATAATTTGCAGCTGAAAATAGTCCCCAACAAATGCAGCGAAATGATGTACATCTTTGGATCCAATGGGCATGGGCTTTGTGCTGAGTGCCTCAGACAGGGAGGGCAGGTCAGGAAGTATTTAGAATTGCACCCAATCATTTACTATATTTAGATGCACATTAATATTTTACTGTTATTCTGAATATGACAATATTCTGAATTCCTTTTGGATACTCTAAATTAGGCCTTCCCTAATGAGGCTTTTTCTGATTAAGACATGAGATGTGCAAGTATTGTGTATAAGATTGTTACCCCATCGATGTTTCCTGCTACCAAAACCCGAACCAAACTTTTAGCCATAACCCTAACCGCGAGGGGGGAAGCACTATTTGACAAGGCAACATTTTGATGCAACACTGGAATTATTTAGGTTCTAGGTGCAATCTTTGGGCATATACTGTGCATATAGAGCATTTAGAATATGCATCTCAAGTGGGGCTATACCATAGTTTGCGACACATGGCCTCTTGCCTGTTTACAGTCAGCTGCGTTGTCATGTATGTATTGTAGACAAACAACCTCGTCAACAGTTTGCAAGGCTGGGGTAGACATGCATGCCCAAAACAAAAGCCCACATCTCTAGTTGGAAAGAGAAACACACCTACTTTCAAACATTATGACAGACTTAAAATCAATGGGTTTTGGGATGTGCGTTAAAGCGACACTTACCTTACTGGAAATTTTTATGCTTTTCTTTGTTTAGGTTAAAATGCTATTAATAAGGTGATGGCACACTAAAATGAAATGAATTCCACCAGAGATAAAAACTCATAATTATACTACTCTCATATGGTTCTAAGAAAACTCCAACCAATCACTGCATTTGGACCGAATGCAACGATTGGCCAAGCATCCTGTCGGTCTTCCCCACGTGGGGGCCTCTGACTGACGTAAACGCTCGCATAACATCTCCCCCCTTCTACTCTTCTCTTGGCGTGTTACACTCGCTCTCCTCTTCTGTGTATCTAACGTTACCTTGCCAATGCCTGTGTCTATCATAAACGTAATGAGCACGTAATGGAGTAGGCCTTTGGAGGGAGATGGAGTTGCAGGAGGAGGGGGATGGAACTTTGGAGGGAAGCGGGAGTTGTGGATGTTCAAATTTTTTCTAAGTGTGTGTGAAATGCAAGAAATGTAAGAGTAGCTTTAATATGGCAACACTGACCTTTTCAAGGTGGTTTAAAGAATGAAAGAGGGAGGCTGTTCATACAGTTGAACAGTTTTTTTGGTTGCTAAAAAGCAAAATGGCAAAAGTGTCTCTAGTCATTTCACTTTTCCATATATTTACCTGATAAACCACATGATGGGGCACATTAATCGGAGTATGCACTGCTGCATGTAAACAGGAATATTAGTGGATTACTTATTTTCATTAGTCGTGCAAACAGCTTAGTAGGAATACTGCTGGGCAAAAAGCAGAATATTTTGTGCATGTAAATGTAGTCATTATTGAGATTTGGTGACATTAAGAAAAAAGAAAAGCCAGCTTTATCTGTTAAGAGTGAAGAGAGCAGCTCAAACAATGTGTACAGTATGAGGTTTGGACAGTTCTTTATTTCCCTTTTATAAGGCTGCTGGGTCTCCCCATAGTGGATATACATATATATACAGGAGATTGCTATACTGGAGTTACACTGAGGGCAGAGGGTCCATATTACACAGACTTCAAAAAACAACACTAATAGAGCCTCACCTCCAGGTATCAGAAATCAGCAGAGAGAGAGAGAGGGGATGGGAAGGGGGGAAACAGCACATGAGAAGAGGGAAGAGAAAGAAGAGGGGAGATGATGCAGTCTGAGAGCCTGACTCGACTGCCTAATAACTTAACACTAGAAAATAACATACAGATTTCACGCACAGTGCATCTTAAATAGGTTACGTGAAGAACCATTTACCATAAATATCTGTATTTTCGGGAACCAACATATATAAAAAAAATGATAAAAAAAACAACAAAAATCAATGTTCAGTCTTTTAATTTTTTTATCTCCTTTTCCCGTCGTGCAAATCCTTCTTTCGTTCCTTCTTCCTGTGTAGGCTGGGCTTTTTTTTTCCGCCCTGCCCACAGCCGTTCCAGATAAACGAGGAAAAGGAAACAGAACCCAGCACCCCCCTCCCCTCCCCCCCTTAAAAGCATATGAATTAGTAGAAAACGAACAAACAAATGAACAGAACACCACAGTCAACTCATCACAAAAAGAACCCACAGACACACAGAACAGCAAGAACACAGTACTCTTTTTTTTTTTTCTTTTTTGAGCTTCTTCATCACCGTTATTCCTCGTAATGGTCAGTATCATCATCGCGGTCTTTCTCCTGGCGTACTGGTTGGCGGCAGTGGAGCGGCCCTCCCTCCTGACGGCTCAGTGGAACTGGGAGGCAACTCTCCAATCGGCTGGTCAGTTCAGCAGTGATATATTATCTCTCAATTTCACAGTGTGGTAGGAAAAGGAGAATGAGGGGAGGGAGGGGAGTGGCGGGGGAGGTAAGCCAGAGGGAGGTGGGAACAGGAATCATAGGAACCACAGCAACAATTAGAAAACAACTAGAAACCCCGACCGTCCATGAAAAAAGTAAACAAAATGGCCGCTTCACTCCTTTCTTCTGAGTTTCTTTCCCGCCGACCCGTGTGGTTGGGAAGGCCTTGATTGGCTGGCGTAAGCTTGATTGGATGGCCTGTGTTTGTGGCAGAAGGTAGGGAGAGATGGGTGAGGGAAGTCTAAGGCTGACTGGAATCCGCTGGTGGATGGGACTCGACAGGGCGATATGTCGTCAGGAGCAAAAGGATGGGCATGGCGGGTCAATGTGTGGTTGGCAGGTCAGAGGGCGAATCCCTTCTTGGTGGGTTCAGGCACGCTGTTGCAGTGCCCTCCTCTTGCGGCTGTAGTAGTGACGCGCGCCGGTCTGTCTGGCAAAGTTCATCATGTAGTTTTGTTTACGGGTGCTGCGGGGATACAAAGACAGTGAAAGGGGGGGGGGGAAGAGGAGGAGTGTGAACATTAGTGATCAAGTAAGGGGCACTAAGAATCCACACATTCCCATGCGCACACCCGTATCCATGCACGCAAACACACGAATGGTTGAATGCGGCTTTCGTACTCACTCACATCCATGTTCATGCTGGCATTTTTAACCATGTTTCAGCCATAACCTCAAACACTCAACACCTGTATGGGTCTCATGGCTCGGAGAATGGGTGGCACTATTCTACACAACTGGATTTGTTTACGTTCTGCACAAATGAGATGCAGCTAGATGGTGAACATGGTGGTAAAACTACACGTATCTAAGACCAAATGTCACAGGACAAAGACATGGGACACAGAGTCTACAAACATACTACCACAGATGCTAAGGGGGGACACTCTGACACTGAGTGTTTGAGGTCAGAGTTAACAGCCGTCACTGGGAGAAAAGAAAAATAAGTAAACCAAGGCCATAAAAGTGCAGGATCGTGAGCAGAGAAGGGGTGGTTTTGAAACTAAGAGACACAGAGAAAAGCTGCGGAAGATCGCTCTTGCTTAGCCTGTTCATTGCCTCTTCCATCCAGCAGGGTGGTGCCAGTGAGCCAGGAGTGCAGCCAGGGCAGGCAGGGGCCTCTGCGAAGCGGGGGGGATCAGGAAGGGTGGGGGTGGGAAGGGGATGTGTGTGTGTTTGTGTGTGTGATGGTTGATGCTGTGGAGGTGGAAGTGTGAAGGCAGATGGGAGGAATGGCTGGTAAACTGTGTGTGTTTGAGCGTGTGTGTGTGTGAGTGTGTGTGAGCACTTGTTTGTCAGAGTTGTGGTCAGAGGGTAGTGAGGAGGGAGCTCCTGGCTCAGAGTCATGTTGTTGTTGTCCACAGACAGACAGACAGCCATGAGTGAAGAAGTGATGGAGAGCTGTTGCAACAGTCGATCCGTAAAGCCATGCAAGGAGCTGGATGGAGGAGGTTAGTCGGATGAAACTCTCCCACCAAATGGGCCATCATTTGAGATTAATGATGCGAGGTGCCCTGCTGTGCAACTGATGTTGTTAAATGAATGAAAAAAAAAAAAAAAAAAATCAGTGCTTGGGCTGGAGTGTGATCAATGCTGGACCCACAAACAGCAATCTTTCTCAAGTAGGATCGTTGAATGGTGCGTGTCGGCTTGTTAATTAGCAGCGAGGTCGAAAACACTGCAACAGTATGTAGCAGAGGTAGTAGCATGAACAAAACAAACAGATATAGGTATAGTGATGGATTACATCACACATATACACACAAACACATTGACATTTGTGTATGTGAAGTATCAGATTAAAAATGCCTTGAGGACTGTGTGAACTGCACATTCAAAATCAACGCCATCAAAAGGATTTTTTCATCTGGTGACATTGAACCCTTTTAGAGGATGCACTTAAAAAACTGTCGAATAAAAATCTGCCACCACTCAAGATTTAAACGCTCTGTTTGTCCCTCTGTTCACTGTGTTGTTGTGAAAATATTTTTGAGCTGTCTCTGTGTGTTGGATCATTTTGTCAGCGAGCCTCCACCTGGACACTGTGAGCAGCTGGCCTGCTCGTTGACCTGCCTGTGGCCTGAGTTAAGGCGAGGGCATGAAGATGACCGTGGCGATGATGAGGAGGGCTGGGTGTGTCGGTGGAAGTGTGGGAGAGTGTGCACAGTGTAACAGGGGGGAGAAGAGAGGGTCGGGAGGAGGGGTGAGGGAGGGGGCTGCATTCAGGAAGAGGCGGAGAACTTACCTCACACTACAGCCATGCCAGAGGGAGCAGAATACAGAAGAGAGCAGAGGTTAGAGCGCGAGAGGGGAGAAGCAGGAGGAGGGGACTGCTGTCTCGCAGAAAGGTCTGGGGGGGTAGGAGCCCCGGCCTGGGGAGGCAGGGGCCCAAAGCGCAGAGAAGGGAGGAGAGAGAAGAGGCATAAAGATAGTCAGAGGTTAAAGGAGGAAGAAGTGATAGTGGGTGGGAGAGACAGAGAGAGAATGAGGCAGAAAGAGGAATGCAAAGCAGAAGAGTGAAGAGAAATGTAACAAAGATGGAGGGAAAGTGAAAGATAACCACAGGTAGAAGAGAAGACAGAGAGCAAGATATACAGCAGTAATCCATCCGTTGTATGCCAGAATGGGAGGAGGAAAAGGGAAAAAGGGAAAGAGCGAGTTTTGAGGAAGGAAAGGAGGATGTAAGGTAGGATATGATGCGGCACAAGCAGAGGAGGGAGCATGATCAAACACGTCAGTGATATTAAGCAGCAGGGAGGAAAGGCGTGTGGAGCAAAAGAAAAGATTGAGCAGGAGTAGGAGTGAGAGGAAGAATGTGTGAAGGAGTGGAGGAGTGGTGAACAGAGAGAAATAAACAACAGAGCAAAGTGTGAGGATCACGGTCACTCTTTTCAGCAGACACTGTTGAAAACCGTGCGAGAGCGTGGGAGGGAGTGGGACAGGTCACGACCACGTAGACCAGGGACAGCTCAGGTTAGGCATAAATGTGCATGTTTGTGTGTGTGCAACTTTGCATCAGTTGTACATGAAATATCAGAGTGCCTTACGTGGTTGTTGTATGCAGCATTTGAAATGCATTGGGTACACATCTGAATGAACAATCAGCACCCACATCAGAGGGAACATTGCTCTGATACCCACAGCAACATGCAGAGAATGCATTCGAAATGCTTTATGATATTGCCATGTTGAGAATATGCTAGCTGAGTATAGACCATGTTCATGATATCTTCAGTGCCCTGCAGAATCTCCAGCTTTGCCACTTTGATTTGAAAACTGGCTTTGTCATCCACATTGAGTAAATGTCTACTGATCCTGGTTACAGACTAAAATTCACTATAAATGTAAAAAGGGAAAGAAAGAAAGAGAGAAACAATCAGTAAATCAGTGCAGGGTGTCGGCAAGTTCCATCAAAACAAAAGGGAAAATTTGTAAGTTTTTTTTTGTTTCCAGTAGAATGAAATGCAGGACTATTTTTGCACATGAAATGATGTGAAAATGAAAACAACAATAGACCAGTCAGACTAAAGACCTGTCTGACAATGCTGACTTCACAGCAGGACAAAGACACACTGTCATAGATGTGAAGCCACCTTCACAGTTTCTGTCTTGTGTACAGCATGATCTTGGTTCAGCACCCTGTCATGGCTTATAATGGCCACTGAGGGGCAGGTGGGGTCACTGTAAATGCAGCCCAGTCTCCAGAGGAAAATGCTGGCATTGGATGTTTCTGCAAACCACAGATTTGTTACATATCAACGTTTCTAAGGTAGCGTATTTCTGATTATATGAGATAACTTTGTTTTTAGGAGGTAGAGGAGATGGTGGATGGTGTGACACCTAGATGAGACGGCTGACAAGCTGCAGACCACTGTTCGAGACCAACAGGTAATACAATTGGTTGTTCATTAGGAAGACACTGAGGTGTTTCCACCGCCTTCTGCCACCGAACCTGGGTGTTTTTAGCAACACATTGTGTCATCTCCACTGGATGTAGGTGTTTTTATAACGACCTGTCACTGCATTTCTGGTGGCATTTGTGTCATTGAATGTGGGTGTTTTTTTTTAGCAACACATGACAGCGTTGCCACTGGCTTTGGTGCCACCAAACGTGGGTGTTTTAAGTAAAAACATACACCACAGTAGGGTTGGGTCGGTTCTTGGTAATACCAATTTGGTCCGGTATTCCGTCTTGGACCGGGTTTTATTTTTTGAGACCGACTGGACCGCATACTCGGGCAAAACGTGGACTTCGCTCCGCGCACCAATGTCACACAAAAGACTGTTCGGCATGTATTTTTCACATCGCAGGGATTTTTCACGGACATTTTTACACGTAGTCCGCTCCGCTTATAGTAAGCCCGAGTCTGTGAGCACAGGTGTCTGCCTCTTCACCAAGCGCACAGCAAGCAGGAGAGAGAGGGGGGTGGGGCAGGGACTGAGCTAGGAGGTGCGAGTGTGCATGCGCCTCTACTGTAGCCTGGAGTTTGTTTAATAGTAACGGGGGAAGTGGATAATGGTGGACAATTTAGTCTCAAAGAAATCAAGGAATGCGCCACTATAGCAACACTTTGGCTTTGAGCCAGACGAAGGAGGCAACCCTTGTTTGCACTGATTGGGTAAGCTGCAAAATTTATTTGTAAGGAATAAAAGAAACAACTTGTTACTGTCACTCTGTTGTCCTAAGGTCGTTTTTTATTTTAAATGAGTCAATTGCACCCCAAGTGGCAAAAATCTGGTATTATCGACTTGATACGTTTTTTTTACAAAAACCGGGCCGTTTTTTTTTTTTCTCATACCGACCCAACCCTACACCACAGTGTTGTTGAAACGTAATGAATTGATAGTTTCAAAGTATCTGCAAAATAATAATATACAAATGTAACATACGTGGTTAAAACGTACAATGCCGACTTTTATTCTGGCGACAGGGTTGGTAAATTAGTGAATACTGTAAATTATTAATGAATATGTGAATGGGTTCTTCACATCTAAAGAGTGCTTCAGTGCCTACAGAACATTTTATCAATGTTTTAAAGCCTTCAACTGTTTAATGCATCTATACCTATGACCTTTGAATGTTTTAAGTATACTTCTCAGACTTTTTAGACACGTCATTAAGAAATACATACATTCTTGAAGAGTTGTTGTTTGTATGGGAGATGCATGGGTTCTACAAGACACTGAAAATATGATGATCTGACAGCAGGAGTTGATCTGTCGTACACAGAACAGCCATCCACAAACAGAACTCTTTACAGCAAAGCACACTGCAGTCATTTTTCTACTCTGCTTGCCTCACACCAGAAGCCGTGATGAGCATTTTAAACAACTGCTGAGAGGTCGGTTGTAGGTCGTAAGCAGCACACGTGTGGATGTGCTCACAGTATATGTATGTTTGGACTGTATCCCTGTGTTTGTGAGGGGACCGTTTCTACAGGTGAGGCTGAGGCAGAGGTAGAGGCGGGGGCAGATCGGGGCTCTTTTGGGGGCCAGTCTGGGGAGCCGGGGGCCGGCTTGGAATTGGGTACTCACAGAACTACTTCCACATGGTCCAACGCCCACTGGTCATGTCCTGCACCGTCGTGGCGTGGCTGCCACCATCGCAGCATCACCCCTTTAACCCTCGCCTCTCTGGAGACACCATGGGAAACATTGCAGGGTCAGTGAGGGTATGTCAACAGCTATAGTCCCTTCAAACCAGCCTGATGAAGTTTACCACACTGGTTTAAACAGTACCGCTTTCTAATAAGGCACCCTTTAGAAAGGATTCAAAAGTTGACACTGATAGCTTCATTAATGATGAGTAAATCATTTAAAACGCTGTACTGATCAGTTATGAACCATCATAAAGGACAACTGAGGTTGTGAAATAGCTCTGGTTGGTGTTAATCCCCCTACCATGTGACACTTGCATGGTCTATTTAAATTGCTTTTCTTTATATTTATCTTTAAAACTCCTCCAGACGGCTTACCATCTGGAAAACAGCTGCAGTGCAAATCAATTTATTGATGTCTACAAATGCAGATTTGAGGGGAATGTTGTAAAAAATGTATTAACAACCCCCTCCAGTGAAAACAAAAGTTTTTAACCTTGTGCATATGGTGTTTTTTATGCTACAAGACATACAATGAGAAAAATAAGTAGTCAGTGTCATAGCTTAGCATTTTCACCTTGGAACTGCAGTGCAATTCATGGCTGAGGGGGTGGGGCTAATATTCATTGATCCATGCATACTAAATGAGGTAGAGGTTGCAAAGTTACATCCAATCAATCTTAAGGCACGAAGAGATTTTTTTTTTATGGAAAAAAAAAACCTTCTAAATATGTAATTCTGATGAACAGAGATAGGTTTTTAGGGGGTTAGTCAATGACCGGAGAGAAACTTTAATTACTTATTTTCAATTATAACTGCAGATTACCTACTAGCTAATGGTTTATTAGAAAGTGACTCCATTACCATTAACATTTGTAACAATTATAAAGCATTAGTAAATGATTAAGTGACATTAATAGAGCCATTAGTTACACCTTTATAAATGGTGCCTTATTAGAAGATGTTTAATGTGTTAATGTTTGACCTGCGTGTCTCTGTGTATCACTCACAGTGGAATGTTGTAGGAGACTCTCTGGGCCTTTATGAAGTCTTTGGGCTGGTGCTGGGCAATTACGTGCCAGCTGACTCCGTTGTTGACGCTGTACTGCAGCAGCACGGCCCGGTCGACTGTGTCAGCCTGATCGAGAGCTATGTTACAGCTGTCTGTCTGTGCCACGCTGCCAATCTGCAGCACAAACATGATCTTACTGTAGAGAGACAGAGAGGGATGGAAAAGAGAGAAGGTCGAAGAAAGGGAACATTAACGGTTGATACTACAAATCCTGATGTGGAAAGAATTCAGCTAGCTATGAGGTAGGCAGGTGTACGTTTATTTGATTAGTTTATGTACAGTATGTTTTGCTAGTACCTGTACCTGGCTCTAGTGAGGTCGAGCGGTTTGGTAACTGCCTGCCTCATCTTACAGCCATTGAAGTAAAGTGAGTCTCCGTGGGCATGTGGTGAGAGCTGCCCACAGCCACTGCCCACTCCACCACCCTGGATCAACTGCCAGCTCTCCTGAGACACACTGCCTGACTCAAAGTTGTCCTTGATGGAGCTGGGCAGGTCGCTGCTGGAGAGGGAGCAATCGTCACCTGTTGAGGTGAGAGGAAGCAGAGAGGAGGTGATGAAACCGGAGGAAATAAAGTTGATGGTGGGGCTGACATACAACAGTGCAAGGCCATGTTTTCAGCTTCTGTGATGTGTGTGTATTGAAGACGTTTCTTCAGAAAACCTGTCACATTTTGTTCACTTTTGTTGCAAATTTTTACTTTGTTCACTTGCATCATTGTACTTCACAGAGACATGCTACTTAGGAAATTTCCTCTGAACAGTACAGATGAAAAAGAACTGTGTATGTATCTAATAGTTTGAATACAATATGCTGTTTGTGGCCCACCATGGTGTCCCTCATCACAGATGCAGACTACTCCATTTGTGCAGTAGCCGTGGCCGCTGCAGAGCCCCGGACAGGCCTCGCCAATGTAAACATGGTCCACTCCCCAGCTCTGCCGCTCTCCTGTCCCCTCCTTTTGAATCCAGCGGAACTGGGTAGCCCTGGAAATATACAACAATTCACAAAAGGCTTATTCAACTGGCAACAGAGACAACATGCAAACACTTGAAGTGCACTTGAGGAGCACAGTCCTGCACCAAGGCCAAAGGCCCTATCTTATAATGTGAATAAAAATAGAAATAAAAAAGCTGCACCCTTTCAACAAGTTTCATTAATATCAAGCCAAGTTTCTCCATTATCTTAGCAACAAACAGACAAACAAATTGAAAGCGAAATCTAGCAGAAGGATATTTTGTGAGCTCCTACCCTGAGGAGACGTGGTCTGGCAGCTGGACAGTGACCCTGGTCCACGTTGAGCTGTTGACTGGACTGTAGATTGTGGACTCGTGGAACTGGAAGGGAGAGCAGCCCACGTTGTTGACTGAGGAGGGGAGGCACTCTGACTGTACCAGCTGCCACGAGTCAGACCTAAAGGCAGAGAGTAGAATACATTATATGATATAAAAATAAACATTTCAAATAATGTTTAGATGGTAAATAGTAGTATAGAGTCAGGCTATGGTGTAGATCATGTCATGGCACTGCCTGCTCTGAGTGTCAAGTCGGCTTATTAATAATGTCTATTTCCAATATAGCTGGGAAGATGTTCATGCACTGCACTTCATTTTGGATGTTGACTGTTGGAATAGGAAACATACACCATGTGTGAAAGTGTTTTCCTTTATTCCAACCTCTTCTTACCTTGCATCCTTCCTGTACTGCAGCAGGACAGAATGATGGTCTTCACAGGTGTCTGCTTCACAGCCAACAACAATCTGCATCAACAAGAAAGATGTACAGTTAGGGACTAAAGCCTCCTTGTACAGGACAAAGGACAGCCTTTCATATAGCAGGTTTGTTGCACTACTGCACCTTAAACTGTAGAATATATCCAGGTTGCACTATGAGTTCTCGAGTGGCCAGGATGTTGTGTGTCTTGTCTTGGTTCTTGTTTGGCCAGTACAGGTGGAACGAGGGGTTTCCACAGAAGCCAGCTGTGCGCACAGCGTTCGGGTAGAAACTCCAGCTTTCCTCGTGAGAAACGCCCTCTGGTGAAAGGCACAGACATAAAAAGAGAAGAGGAGGAGGAGTCACAGATTTCCAGAGCATGAATTCATTCGTCATGACAGGTGAGCTGTGTTTTCTGGTTACATCAAAACAAACAAACTCACCATCATCAAAGGTGTCAAGCAGAGTGGACGGGTTGATGTCTGACCCTCCCACCAAGATGTTGTCTATGGCCCACTGGGCTCTCTCCAGGCTTGGGGTGGCGAGGCCAGAGGAAATAGTAAATGGCTGCCACCAGCGCAGACGAGTAGCATTTGTCAGAGCTCCTTCTGGGAGGACGATGTAATCTCTTCTCACTGACACATACTTCAGATAGTCCATCTCATGCAGCAGTGTCCAGGACACACCTGAAGAACAGATATGGACAGAATAAAAACATGGAAGAAGAGAAGAAATCATAAACAGATTGATGATGAAATAGAAATAAAAAACACAATGCTCTGTATGCACGCATGTTATTAGTGCACCTCCATCAGTAGAGTAGTCCAGCAGCACTCCCTCTTTACGACAAGTTGGACGGTGGCACATGGTCATGTTGTCTTCACTTCCAATCCGGGCCCAGTACTCCACAAACCTAGCCACAATAACACAGTTCAAAATGCACTTAGAGCAGCACAATATTAAAAGATAAATAGAAAACTTATTGCTGTAGTTGACAGAAGATGAGTACTAACTTTGCCCCACGGAGATCCAGATCTGCAGTGACAGCCTGTCTGGCATCAGCTCCTCCAAAATACAGGGCTGTCCCCTCTACCAACACACCACAGTCTGTACAGGGCCTACCACCCTCCAGCACTTGCCACTGAGGGCCTGCTGTCCCCTCCCAGTCAAAACGCTCCTTCAGAGATGCCTACAGGAAAAAAAAAGACAAGCATATCTTAATCTGGACCATCTTTAACAGCTAAATTCCACTTGCCGATTTTCTTTTATAATCCGAGTTTTTGTTACTGAGTGAGAGCCCGATTCTACCTTCAGGGCAGTGCTGGCGTAGCAGTTTGGTCCAGTGAATCCTGGGTCACAGAGACAGCGCTGATCCAGACAGTCTCCATGTCCCCCGCAGTGGCCGTCACACGCTGGCCCGATGTAAAAGTTTTCCACACCCCACTGGATGTCTGAGTGCTGCTGGAAAAACCTGAACCGCACCGCACTGAGGAGAAGACAAGATAGGTTAGTTAAACAACATGCATCCTATTTACATAATTCATATGACAATGCTTTTAATAATTTATACGACAATAATTCAATGTATCAATAATTTAGGCCTTGATGGTACAATTAAATATGAAACAGTACTGTATGTTTTGTCGAAAGCATGTGAAGGTAGATATAAGGTAGGATCTCACGTGTCAGCCAGGCTGTCGGGCAGTGGATAGACCGCTCTCTTCCAGCCTTCGGCAGGGAAGAAGACTGACGGCTGGGAGACTTGACCTCCACAGCGGGGGTCAGCAGGCAGGCACTGGGGCACCAGGTACTTCCAGGTCACTCCAAAGTCCACTGAATACTGGACATGAAGTTGCCGGTCTGCATGACGCTCCAGCACGCTGCAGCCTACTGCAATCTAAATTAACACACAGATATTAACAAGGTCAAAATCATAGCAAATTCATGGGTCAAAGATGAAATATATTACTGTCATGGAAAAGATGTATTAGACATAGAGAAATTTATGGTGTGTGCATTGGCATGGTTTGGTGTTTTGAGAGACCCCAGAGTCCTTCACAGTTGGCATGCTTTATGTAGGGAGTCTAGTGCCTGAGGTAACAGATAAGACAGGCCCCATGGTACAGTCTGGACCAGACCAACGGTTACACAACATTGTTTTGCATTCTACCAGTGTTTGTGATTATACATGATTCTGTATGACGTGGTATATGCTGTATACGTTTTTGGTGTATCTGTGTTTATGCCTATGAGCTGTGCCAAGATCTACGACTCAACGAGTTATTCTTTCATTCATCAAAGTGAAGTTTGACCTGAAGTACAAATTTTACATATCAAGTTACAGTATGATGAACTTGTTCCACCAATGCAGTGGTTCCCAACTAGTGGGTCACAGGTCCATTCTGAATGGACCGCAAGTGACTTGCGAACATGTTAAGTTTGTGAAAAACACACTTTACTTTTCAAGTACAGTGAATTTCCAGCCCAAACTTTTATTCTAAAGTGCTGTGTGAGTGACTAACAGACAGTTAGCCAACCGAGACAGCAAACTAACTCAATGACATGGCCAAACACAATTATGACACTGAATATATAAAACTTTGTGGACCTTGACCTAATGACAAAGGAGCAATCTGGACTAACAGACATCATGTAACACAAATATGTGTTTATTTTATTATATCTTAAGGCTCATTAGTTACCTTGAACTGCATGACCCAGCCCTTGTCTGGAATAATATCATGTGTGACAGCATACACCTCTCTCCCATCTGCATTGCCACACACCATCACTCCATCAGGGGAGCTGCAGAATCGCTGCACTGAGCAGTCCTCTGAGAACAACCAGTGATCGCTCACTGAGAACAAAGACATGAGGAGAAGCAAAAAGGGCCAAGAAGCTCTGTTTAATAGCGATAAAAACAATATGACATCACTGTAGAGTGTTTGAAGTGGAAACAGAGAGCTTTTTAACTTTTCCTGCTAGCATTTCCAAGTGGTATTACTGTTGGCGCCACTGCTGCAAAGTCAACCGAATTGCTTTCCATTTTCCTCAAAGCCTAGCAACTACAAACAACACAGGATACACTGCATTTTGTTTTCCACAGTAATGTTGGTTGTTTCATCATCCAGCATTTCCGCTACTGAGGATATTTACTGCAAAGAACAAACAATGATAGTCTCTGGTAACAGAGGATAGCTACTGATAGCTACAACAGAAAAAGAAAAGTGCTATCCTTTTCCTATTTTGCAATGGTTGACGCTTTTCCTTTGAACCGAAAAATGAGCCATGATGGTACTCGAAGGCAGAAACAATTGCATAGTGAAAGCGAGGCTTATAGAAGGCCAAAATATATGCTGATTGTGTCATTAATCTGTGCATTGTGCAATCAATATTTACTTCATAATGATAAATTAAAGCAAAACTGGTCTATTTCCACTTTAATTGAGGTACTGATTCAGAAATACCTATGGGTGTTTCCTCCTGCTCGCTTAGCTGCCCTATCCTTCCTGAGGTCCCGTCAGCAGGAGCTCTCTCATGGTTGGGCAGTGCCACCCCTCCAAATGTATCAGATATTTGTGCTCGTGGGTCCGAGCCTGCGATGAGGACATTATCCAGAGCCCAATCACTGTGATCGGCTCCCTCATGCTGTGGCTGCCACCAGCGCACACGCACTCCTTCCTGACGGGCAGCAGGGGGCAGCAGCACATTGACAAACCTGAACACAGACAAAAAGCAGGAGGAAAGTCACAGCTATCCTGCATCTCTCTTCATTTAGTTGCACGCAGGGAGTTATGTGTTCATAATAAAACTCACCCAGGCTTGGTGTACAGATCGTAGAAGATCTCTGTCAGCAGGTGCCAGTTGATCCCTCCATTCAAACTGTACTCCAGGAGCACACCCTGGTTACGGTTGCTAGGTGGGATCATACAGCCGTACATGAAGTAGAACTGGATGAACTCAGCGTTGGTCAGGTTCAGGTCCACTGTCACCAGCTGACGGCTGCAACTCTATGTACGGACACATAAAGAAATGCAGTCTGGGTAAATCAGAGCTCAGCCAGTGTAAGCCTGTGATGGATGGAAGCCTGTTTGTGGGTCTCTCCTTTCATTTCTCTATTTGTCACCCTTCTAAAAACAAATCCAACAGGTTAAAACATGTTTGTTATTTTCTATTACAGCGAGCATTCAGGGAGCCAGCAAAATAAAACTGACTTCACTGAAGTTTGAACTTTCATCAAAGCTGTATTTATCTTGATAAAGCTTAAAGCAGGACCTTTATCGGTTGCTCTTAAGAGGTTTCTCTGGCAGTGTGTCTGTCCACTTTAAGATCAGCCTGTCAATAGGTATCCATTTACAACACTGCTCTAAGTGCCTCGGGAAAACTTAAGCTGACATAAAGTCTGACAGCAACTTACTTCGTGGTCTTTTATTTAACAGACTGATACTTAAAGCAGCATTTTTCAGACACTGTTAGATGTTTCTCTTGTCTAACTATATATTTCTGTCATCTGTTGTTGCTTTAGCAGCCTTTATTGTCTTTCAACCCCTACTTAGCATGAGTGGAAGGTTGATTACATTTATTTCAATATATAAATACATTTATTTGAATTTATCCTCCGTCAAATTCCTGGTTTGAGAGTATCTCAGGATAGAAAATGTTCTAAGAAAGTAAAACACACTCAAACAACGAGGGCTGATGTATATTTACCCCACTGAAGTGCAGTGCAGCTCCAGAGGCCACGGCTCCACACACAGTGCTGAGCTTCCCACCAGTCAGTACGTGCCAGTGGCTGAGTGAGGGAGCGCGACTGAAGCTGTCCTTCAGCTGGGAGGGCAGAGGGACCACGGGCTCATCGCAGTACTCTCCACCCCACTCTGGGTCACACCTGGGGAGGATGGTGGAGTCAGATATAAATAATCAGATTCAAAGACAAGCTGGTCATCAAGTCACTGTAAGTTCAGAAACACATACATACTGTATACTGATACTTAAAAATATAAAGCATTTTTTACACCTTATTGCTCATTAAAAGCAGACATTAACTACTACTACTATTCCAGACATGGACATTAAACACTTTGGTGTATTCATGCATGAGGCTGCCGTTACTTACACACAGGAGCTCTGTTGGCAGCGTCCGTGTCCAGAGCACATATCTGGGCAGCCATCTCCAATGTAGAGGTTATCCAGAGCCCATGTCTGCTGCTTGTCAAAGGGAGCCTGCTGGAACCAGCGGAACCTTGTGGCTGGAGACCTAAAGACATAAATCAACATCACAAATACTTCAGACAGTTTAAGTTGAAATACACAATGGCGAAGAATGAAACTAAATTCTGGCATGGCAATTTCTGATTTTGTATCAGATTGTAATGTTGCCTAACTGTGTTTGAAATGGAGCCGCTTCACCACAGCCACTTATGAGCTTTGTTAGAAAATCAGATCAGAATCATGATATTATAAGCGACACAAGTTTGTCAGTGTGTCTGAGTGAAGTTTAGAGCAGTGCTGACCTGGCATATGATGGGATAGGCAGAGTGATACGGCCCCACTTGTTGTAAGTGTCAGAAACCAGCAGCCTCTGCAGGGTGTACGATGAGCAGTCGGGGCTTGTAGGCAGACAGTCTCTGACCACAGGCTGCCAGGTCAGACCCAGATCCAGAGAATACTCCAACTCTACGGCTGCAAAGAAAGAAGAGAAACACAACTGTCAACATTATGTATCTTCAAGAAACTGCATTAACGACTTTAAACATAAACAGTTTGACAGTCTAAACAGTAAGTTTAGAATGTCAGGACTTGTTTTAACATCTTTATTTAACTGTATTTCACTAATTATGGCTGTTTTAGTGAAAACAACTAATAATTTTGAAATCACAGACATGAGAACTAAACAAAAAAGTTGAATTTACATGTATTTGATGATTATTTCAGTAATTTTTTAAGCAAAAATACAACACATATGCTAATTCCAGCCGCTCAAATGTGAGAATTTGATTCCTTTCTTTATCATTTATAACAGTAAATGACCATGCTCTGGTTCTGCACTGTTGGTTGAATAACTCAAGCGATGAAAATATAATTCACCTTGGGCTATGGGACATTTTAACAGGCATCTTTTGCTATTTTCTGACATTTTACGTACAAGTTAATCAAATACTCGATTGAAAAAAGGAATCAGTAGTTAAAATAATTGTCAGTTGCAGCCCTTTTCATTATTGAATACTATTTACAGTTAATTCATTATTGCTTACAGTAGCAGGAGTTGGTGACAGAGCAGGAAGCTGAGAAGTCAAACTGGATGAAGGCATCTTGACCCAAGCTGATGTCAGTGGTAACAGCATAGCGAGTGTTGGACTTCTCTATGAATGCAAAAGCAGGCCCATCTGAGCCACAAACAGGCATTCGAGTTCCTCCAGGGTGGAGGAGCCATGAGCGTCCGTCAATGGAGGAGAAATCATCTTCCAAAGGTCCCCAGCCACTGGCACTGCCCCCTACTACCACCTGGGGAATAAAAGATACATGTTTGCAAAGTAAATGTGAAGAAGGAAGAGAAAGTGGATTCATCAGAGGGATGAAAAATGAAAGTCTGGTTGGATAACAGCCATGATGTTTCAACGCTTGAATGAAAATGATCATGAGAGTAATAGATGGATTTATGGTTGGATGGATCCTCACTTACTGTACCTGGTCAATGACCCATGGGCTGTAAAAGTGTCCGTTCTCAGAGGGCTGCCACCAGCGGAGGCGAGTGGAAGGAGTGCGGGCACGCAGCGGGATCTCCAGGGCCACCAGGCGAGCCTGATTACTGCTGTTGCTGAACAGAAATTCTTGCAGGAGGCCCCAGGTAAGACCTCCATCCACAGAGAACTGCAGTAACACCGGCTGGGAGCGAGGGTCTGGAGCCGCCTTACCACAGCCAAGACGGAGGAAGAACTGAACAAACCTGCAGGGTGCAGCCATTAACACATGAGGTTATCACCGAAGACTATAAAGTCAACAAGTTATTTTTGATAGCGTATATGTATATGTATTAAGTTAGTTAATGCATGTCTTTGTTTGTGTGTGTGTGGCTGTAGCTATACCTGGCATTTGCCAAGTCCATGTCATTGGTGACCAGCATGCGCAGGCCGTCCTCACTAAAGAACAGGTGGTTCCCGCTCGACATGATACCACACTTTCTGGATGGTTTACCACCGCTCAGTAGTCTGAAACGCTCAGCATCCACAGCTCCTCCTGGAGACATAAGTATGTCCACAAACACACACATAGAAAGCAACAAAACTGTAAACACACAATCATGAATTCATCATATACTGTATAAACAACAACAAAAGGGAAACTGAAGTCCAAATAGGACCTTTTTTTACAGAGCACTAATCAAAGTAAGGTGACAACAAAGTCTTTTGGCATGCAGGAGATTGTCGTCTTAACTCTAGTAAAGTATTTAAAAACAAAAATATTTTAAGGGCATAATAGGTGTGCAAGAATTTAGCCTAAAACTCCAACAGCATGCATCACATTCCATTCCAGTCCACATGATAATTCTCAGTGCATTATTACCACAGACGAAGATTTCTCATAACTCATAACTCTTATACAATAATCCATCAAATGCCCTCAAACACATACATTTTGAATGAACTGCCTACTTCCTAATAGCTTTTTGTGTGCGTCTGTACGTTGGCATACCTTCAAAGTCCTCCTTCAGGAAATCAGGGTTGGGAGTGTCAGGCACGGAGCAGTCAGGTCCAGAGTAGCCAGGGTCACACACACAGTGGCTGCCACCCACACACGCCCCGTGACCATTACACATGTCCTGACACTGTGGGCCGATGTAGACGTTGTCTAATGCCCATGTCGGAGGAGCAGAGCCAGTTGAAAAGAAACCCTGATACCAACGGAACCTCACTGATCTGCAGGTGTGTCAGAATGCACGGATTAGAGAGTGAGACAGACAGATAAACAGATATTATCTTGTTAGCCTTAAAAAAAGATTTATGTCCAGTCCTTACCCACAGAGGCGAAGCTTTCCAAAGTGAATGACCTCTCTCCTCCAGCCCTGAGTTGTACCAGGGAAATAAATGCTGGCAGGGTGGAGCTCTGTGGAGCACAGTGAGGAGGGCTGGGGCCCACCGGCACACAGCGGCACTAAAAGGTGCCATGTGGCGCCAAAGTCCCGTGAGAACTCAAGGCGCACTGGGTGGGCGGAGGAGCTGTCAGCTGTACAGCCCACATTAATCTGCAGAGACATAAATATACATAACATTGGCGAAGATGACGAACCATGATTTATGCTCTGAATGAGTAACTGTTTTGATTGTTACTTTGGAAAAGAAGTCATCAAGGCTGTGTTTGTGTACCTCAAACTGGATGATAGTGTTCTCATTTACGTCAATGTCCCTGGTGGTAATGGAGTGCTCACCAAGCTCGCTGGAGACAAACACCATGGCTGACTCATCCTCCTCCCTGAACCAATCACACACACCAAGATTAATCAAGGGTATTAACAGCTTTTGCATAAAATCCAAAACACTGTTAAGACAGGATCATTGTCAACATGCAAAACTGTTTCCTTACAGTCCAGTCTTCTGGTAGGGGCAGTAGAGGCCAGTGTTCCCACCGGGGAAGAACAGCCAGTTGGACTCATTGGGACCTTCCTCAAAGCTGTCTATCACCACTGGTGGGTTGTGTAAGGAGCTGCCATCAATGATGAGATCATCTATTACCCACACCTCCTCCTTCTTACCTGAAGGGCATAACAGTGTGAAGATTATTACACACTGATTCTACTGGTTCAGGAGGCATGAAGAATGTGGTAAAGAAACAGACAAGACATGTGAGGAGCACAGACTGTGTGAATTTTAGTGTGCAACAACACACAATGTGTCCACTAACCGCTGTTGTAAGGCTGCCAGAGTCTGAAGCGGGTGGCGTTAGTCTGAGCACTGGCTGGCAGCGGCAAGTGGAGGAACAGAGTGTCAGTGGAAGCTGGGAAGTAGAACTCATCCAACATCAGCCAGCTAATCCCTCCATTCACAGAGTACTGCAGCAGCACTGAATGGGAGCGCTCTGGAACACCTGGAAAAGCCCAAAAGAAAAACTACTTTAAAATTATCCTGAGAAAAATGCATTTTAATCAAAACTACAGTTCAATGTAGTCAATGTGTCAATCAATGTGATCCCATCAACTCCTTTAAATTGTGATGCTTGATGTGTGTCCTGATGGTTCTGGTAATCCATGATTTCTGATTGTCGAATGATTTAACTGTCCACATGTGCCGACCTTAACAAGACGCTTGCACGGTCACTTCTCCTGAACACAGGCAGCGCCGCTCTGCAGCCTCCTTTGAATCATGTAACTTTATAGCAGTGATCCAGGATCAGAACAACACCCTACCTACACACTAGTCCTCATTCACTGCAAAACACCCTCCTCTCACCAGAGTTCTCTACTGTGACATCCTGTTGGAAACTGATGTGGCACAGTGGTAGTTCAGTTTATTTCCAACATCTGTACAAGGAGTAGCAGGATGCTAGCTCAGCTGGTGCACCACAGTCCAACATCAGCCACAAAAAGCACCATCAAGACTTGCAAAATAGACATTAGAGGTTAAATTTAGCACAAATTTAGCAGTGCTTGCATCAACAAACATTAATTCCACATCACATGCAGCCGCTTTCTGCCCCGTCTCAAGGCCTGATTAAAAAAAAAATACTGCACTAATGATATTACAGCATAAACACACCCACAAAGTTTTGCAGCTGAGTGCAATTTTCTCTTTCTTTGCATGTGATTACAATTACCCACCCATGTGACAAAGTTATTAATGTTGCCTCTGTGCCAAAAACACAGTGCAGAACACTAGCAGAGAGAAAAAGAAAACTAAAATATTCAATCTGTGAGCTACAGGTCCTGGACAACAACATGCAGAGGCATTCCTCAAAACTAGAGGCAGGGAATTTAAAGTTGACAAAGGGAAAGGGTATCTGGGGTCAGTCAGTGTGCTTCAGTTATCATCAACTCTTTGAAGACGGCGCTAATAATTTCACTGTGACTGCATGCGGCCATAAGTGCTGAGCTTTGCAAATTGGACGGTTTTTGCAATTACGCTTATTTGCATAGCAGGAAATTTTGTGCCAAATGTATGCGTGCATAGAGTTGCAGCCGTTAAATACATGCAATCAGCACAGGATGCTATTTTGTGGGTGTTTTGAGAATGACAAACTTTGTTTTTGTCTCTTTTGTGCAGGTTTAGAGGGAGCAAAATCCTTTTATGAATTTGACTGTGAGTTATGTTTTACCTTTAGTGATGAATTTGAAGGAGAACTGGATGTAGAGAGTGTTGGTGCAGTCCAGATCTCGTGACACTAACATTCGTAGGCCATCCTGCAAACAGATGAGGATTACACTGTTGGTCAGTTATGAAGAGTCAGTCATCTAAACATATCAAGCTGTATCAGTGTGCTTTAATTGTATTATTATTGCTCTGTATGCTCTCTGCATGGTGTTTAGGAGCCCTACCCCTTTGAAGATGAGGGCAGTGCCAGATTTAAGAGGCTCTCCACTCAGAGTTCCTCTCTCTGCTCCGTACACTTCAGGCCACGTCTCCTGCTGCAGGTTCTCATTAAAGTCCTCTCTCAGCACAGATGGCAGTGGGGCCAAAGGCACACAGTGTGCCCCGCCATAACCCTTGTCACACCTGTGTGAGAATGGGAGTAAAAGAAAGGTTAAGTAATATTTACATTTAGGCAGAGGAGCAAAAATGACAGAAGATTAAAACTGATCAGCTGTGCAGAAAATCCTGTTTTACTTACACACAGCGTCCGTTGTCACACAGACCGTGTCCAGAGCACATCCAGGGGCAGCCAGGGGCAAGTAACACGTTATCTAGAGCCCATCCTTCTGCCCCTGGGGTGAAGTGGGTCTGGATCCAACGGAACCGAGTTCTGGGTGAACTAACGAATACAATAGCAAGTTATAAAGAAAAATATTGTCACGACTTAATGCGCTTTCCAAGAAAATACCAATACCGTCTACTTATTTTGGGTATAAAAGTTAAAAAATGCGTACTTAGCAGCACTGGGAAGGTAGACAGTGATCCTCCTCCAGTGTTTGTACTGGGTCGAGGTATAAATGGAACTCTGAGTATAACCAGCGCAGCCAATGGCTGGGGGCACACACTCTGGGGTGATGAGAGACCAGTGATGGCCGCAGTCTGTGGAGTACTCCAGTCGCACGCCATGGGAGAAGGATGTGGACTTACTACAGCCCATACTCAACTCGAACTGCAGAAACGAAGAGCCTGACACCTCGAAGTCCCAGCTCTCTGCATATCTTGGCTTCTCTGCAGACACAGTGTAAAAGCAATGTTTCATTTTCGCATTTACTATAGCCTGATCTTAGTATCCATAATAGGTTACAATGATATATATATATATGTATATATATATATATATATATATATATATATATATATATATATATATTTTTTTTTTTTTTTTTTTTATTAAACAGTGCCTCAACAAGATAACTTTTATGTCTTTTATGTCTGCTCATATTTTAAAATTTGCTTCAATCAAATTTTGTGGCCCCTCCATATCCCTGACAAAATAGGCTAAGGGCTATTATGTATGTTCACTCTAAATTCATGTGCTAATTTCCATGTTGTCAATGCAACATGAAATGATGAGTGTACACCAAAAAACAGTCAATACAAGTCCAAATCCAACTACAGCCTTTAAAATAATAGGTATTGTTGAGGTATGTGTGAAATGTGTGCATGTTTCAGAGTATACCAGAAAAGCCATTGATTCCGACAATCAGTGCTTCGAGTGTTCACACAGGGACATGTGAGCTTTAGGTTTATAAACGTGTTGCCAAATTGATCTGGCTTTGCACGCTTAATGAATGAGCCCTGCTGTAATGCAATATTTGTGCAAAGTAAATCCGCTCACAGCTTGATGCGAGCATAAACAACAGGCAGGATGTTCATTCAGGTTTGCTCTCATTAATAATGCAGGACCCACGGCGCCACAGTAAATGGGTGATTCAATTTCAGCCCTTTGTGTGGGTAATACTGTGATGTCACTGCAGAGTCGTTTATGTGGTTTGTTGTGAATTTATGTGTCCGTTGTTTACTGCATGTGCATAAGCATGTATGTTATATCTGTTTACCTTTTTTTTTTTATCATGCAAAGTCATCTGTTCAGCTGTGTTACAGGAACATCCTGCTTCACATTGATTTGAACACATTTACACTGCAGCTTCACTGAAGCTGTTGAGTGTTAAGTGTCTTACACTGGGGCCACTTTACAGTGATTGTTTAGGGAGTTACTCCTTCATCTTCCATGCAGACACTTTCTGAGCCAGTCTAGGAAGTACAATTGACAGCCCTGCAGTTGTAAGCCCTGTTCTCTAAATACACATGCGCAGCAAAACGTTTGTGTGACTCACTGTCAATGGCCTCAGAGTTGAAGGTTAGTGCTGTGTCCAGAGACAAACAGTCCACAGTCACCTCCCCTCCCTGAATGCGGTACCAGTTGTGCCTCAGAGGTGTTGTGCCATCAAACTTGTCATGGAAACCTGTTCTGGAGCTGTCGTTCATACCAATCAAAACATCATCCAAAGCCCACTGTGCTGAGTGTTTCCCTACAAGGATGGAGAGGGAGAGGTAAACATGAGCATTAAAGCTGTGATTTCAAAAAGATATTGTAAAGGCAGTATCGTGCACCCTTATCATGCACTAACCTTGCTGTGGCTGCCACCACCTAAACACTGTGTAGGGGGTTTTGGCTGCAGGTGGCAGCTCGATGGTCACCACCTGGGGCTCCAGGAAGGAACTAAAGTCCAGTTCCCTTATGAACTGCCACTGGACACCATTGTTGGTAGAGAACTGGACAATGACACCTAGAATCACAGAAAACAGTAGAGTTGATAGTACTTCTAAATGGGAAAAACATTTTTTTTTTTTACAGACAGAGATACAGACCTAAGTAAATTTAGCCAGAAATAAAAACAATACAATATAATGCAGTGGAATCAAACAACAGTCCACAGGCTCTGATTACTACAGATAAGCTGTTTAGGAGGCTGGCAGTGTTTTATCTGACACTGCAGAAACAATCAGACTGAGCCTTCAGCACTGCTGCAGGCTAAAGACCCACATTCTGCTGATGGGTGAACAGAATAAAACAGACAGTACTACACTTTGATTCTCCATTAGAATAAACACGCTGACAATGAGGACCAGATCTGTACCTACACAGCTTTGGCTGAATCACAAGACTGATCAAAGACAAAGAGTGAGAAGGAACAAATGGAGACAAGCCAGTGGTGAACTGATCAGATTAGATGTGGAGCAGCTCTCCACTGCACTGCTGAGGGACAGCCACATGAATGCAGCAGAGGGCCTCAGTGCTGCGTGTGATAATTACCTTCGTTTCGGGAGCGTGGCCTGGTGCAAGTTGGCCCCAAACTCTTGCTGCCGATTCGGATGTAGAACTGAACCAACCTGTATGTAAACAATAACAATTACATTTCAGTTTCACATTGAACAAACAGCTTTAACTGATCTAACAGACAAGAGAATCACAGGTGTGAATTCCACTCACCGTGTGTTGGTAGTGTCTAGAGGCACTGTGCGTGCTTCTCTCCTCCCAGGGCTACTGAAGTAAAGAGCTTTGCCCTCACCGATGATGCCACAGCCGCCTCCAATTTGTCCCCCACTTAGGCTCTGCCAGAGTGGACTCAGCTTCCCCTCAAAGCCCTCCGTAAGTTCTGTGGGACTGGCTACAGATGGGACACAACTGTCCTGCTCCACTATGGGAAAAAATAGGGGCTCATAAGCTATAAAACATAAAGATAGATGAAACATATGATCTTTTTTAATTGTTTTTGGTTTCATCATTGTACCTGTGTATCCCATATCGCAGAAACAGACTCCAGAGATACAATCTCCATGTCCCCCACAGTGGTTTGGACAAGGCTCAGAGATGTAGACTCCGTCTAAGGCGAAAGCTGGGGCATCTCTGTACATGCTGCTCTCCTGGAACCAGCGAAACCTGGTTTTACTGGGAAAATGAGGGGAATGGGATTAGGGAATAACAGAGATACAGCTGACACCTATATTATACCAGTCAACTACTGTAACTGCATATTCTACATCTTAAGAAAACTGATAAAATCACTATTATAACTTAGCAGATCCAATTGCATGCCTGTTACTATAGCTACCTGGCTGCAACATTGCGCGGTATGACCACAGTGACCCTGGTCCATTGTTCATAGTCTCCAGTGTTGTATACAGTGGGTTCTCTGAGCTCACGACCACTGCCCTCACAGACACCTGCCCCTGGGGTTCCTGGGTAACAGCCCTCTCTCACCAGTGCCCATGTACGACCAGCATCATGGGAGTACTGCAGCATGACTGGAGCAGAAGCGCTGAAATCTGACTCACAGCCTATGTTCAACTGGTAGAGAAAACAGTGGAGAGAAATGAAAGAACAATTTAGGTCTGATAAAGTGGTACTGTGTGTCTGTTTCTCAAAATTACACCAATAGAAATAGAATGGATAAAAAGAACACTGAACTGTCTGACTACTTCAACAGATAATGGCGATTGTTGTTGACAACATGCACACAATGGTAGGGCCCTAAAACGAGTCACACTCACTAGTTTGGGAACACAGTTTAGGTCTAATGCCGCCATAAGTGATCAAATGTAATGACATCTTTGCACAGTGAGTAAATGTTTTTAGAACTGGCATTGTTGGGGGTAACGTGTTACAAAGGAGGTACTCAGATTACTTTATTTATGTCACAGGTAACATAACGCATTAGTTCTGCGATTCAAGTAATTAGTTCTTTAATTACATTTTTGAAAAAAGCAGTCTGCTACTTTTAAAGGTCCCATATTATTCTCATATTCAGGTTCATACTTGTGTTTGGGTTTTAAAGAAATCATGTTGACATGCTTAGTGTTCAAAACACCTTATTTTTCATACTGTGTGCTTGAATATAGGCTACCTGTAATCACCAGCAACAGTTTGGGTCTATGTGTGCTTCCTGTCAGCTGATGTCATTCACATCCGCTGCAAAACAGTCCAACAAGAAATACAGAAGGACCCATTTAGAATGTTTATGTTTCTATTGGTCTATAAAGTATATTTGTGACATCACAATTTCACAGAAATCCTGATGGCTTGTTTAAAGGCCCAATTTCTGAGTATGAACTGTGAGCATTTCTCTGTGGACTGAGTGTTTAGATACTTTTTACAGTATTTATTTAGCACCAAAACCTGCTTTATTTTTAAGATAGTCAATTTGGTGAAAGAAAGAGACTTGTATTGGTGTACAGTTGCATTTTTCTGATTAGAAAGGAAAATGAGGGTAAAAATGTTCCTTTGCTTTTGCGATTTTATTTTGTTAATGAAGATCCGCACACAGGTAGTTAAGTCCCTGCACAAACACAACCCCCAGCCATAACAAGATAATCCTCTCTAGCAGCGAGGCACAAACAACACCTCTCCATGCTTTACACTTCTACACTGCTCGTTTGGTCATTACTGCAAAACCTCACCTCAGTGTGTTTGTGACTTGTCAAAAGTTGGTTTAAATTACATGAAAGTTATATAGAAGTTAGCCCGCTACAAAGGTTGCAATGGCAATGGTACATATAAAAATGGCCTCCGTTCTGACCATCCTGCTATGTTAATTTAAATGGGGATTTAGAATTAGAGAGCCTTTTCTGTCATTGTATTATGCAGGAATGAAATGATGACGATGAAATTCAGAGTGCCACTCTTGGTTGGTGGATAAGAGTTAAAAAGAAAAAAGGGCACATAGCATACAATATTAAAAACATTAAGCACACTGCAAAAGCCACATTGCACATAATGTAAAGTGCCAAAATCAGCACAGTAGTTACTGCACAAGACCCGGTAGTTATTACCATGTAGAAATAAAATATATTAAGTACTGTTGTGAGAGTGCACTATGGCTCTTCATTTTGTATGTTGTTTGATAGGAGAGCAAAGAGCTGCTGCACTCATGTGCGCCGCCATCTTGTTACCCTTAGCTCCCATTTTATTTCTATGATTGCAACTTTAAAATAACTTCTGCCTTTCTAGTTTTCACACTTTCCATGTGGGTACCTTGAACTGAAGGGTGTACCCAGGGCGCAGAGCCAGGTCCCTGGTGACAGCTACCCTGTCCCCATCGGAGCGCCCGAACACCATGGCGGAGGGTGTTGGAGCACAGAAGCTGTTGTTACTTTCCCTCTCCATGCCTTCATTACCCAGCATCAGCCACACACTCATCTGGTTCAGAGGGTAGTCGAACGCTGGCTTCTCGTAAAAGTTCTGTAGAGACAGAAGAGAGGCGAGCTTTACTGTAGTGTTTGGTGTTAACGGGTGACAGTGTCTGCAGCAGAACATATTTCTCATAAAATAAATGGAAACACTTCTGGAAAGATTCAAGACCTTGCAGCTGTTCTTTTTCAGTTCAGCTGACACTTTCCATTACAACAAAAGTGTAGTATCTCAAGATGATGCACGAGGTCAGAGCACAAGTTAAAGGTAGAACAACTCATATTGATTCCTAACCTGTGGTAGAGTTGGATTGGCCATGGGGATGATGTGTTTCTCCCTCTCTGACAAAATTATGACATCATCAATTGCCCACTGGTCATAGCCGTCCCCCGAGTGAAGAGGCTGCCACCAACGAAACCTTGTGGAAGGTGTCTTCGAGGCCAAGGGAAGCTCATAGTGGACAAAGCTGAGAACAAAGGAAGAGGCAGGTCATTGAAGATTCTCTTCCAAAATTTAAAATCATTATAGCCACATCCAAAACTTTTCATCCCTAGGTTTCTTACCGAGGCTTAGTAAAATCAGTGAAGTACATCTCAGCGATGAGGCCCCAGCTGATGCCTCCATCATTACTGTACTGCAGCAGCACTCCTTCCTCCCTGCTATCTGCCTGGTTACACTCTGCCCAGTCTCCGCCCACTCGCAGGTAGAACTGTACAAACTCCGCCCATTCAGTGTCCAGGTCCCAGCTCACCAGCTGCCTCAGCCCAGCCTGACAACAACACACACATGTATTTGTACATATTAAGGAAAGGAGGATCAACTAGGAGATGCACAACATAATGTGGGTAAAGGGTAATATTATTTGTTGGTATTGTGGGGCAACACACTCTTTAAGTGGAAACTTTGTTTGGCCAATATGTTTGTGAATCCTAGAATAAGTGTTACTGGAATAAAAATGAGAGGCTGTTTCCTGGAAACAGCTGCAACAAGAAGAATTCCAGCTATGCGTACTAAGAGCTGACAGAGCTGACAGAGCTGACTGAAAATTGCATGTACACATGAGAGAGCCATGATGTGATTAAATAAAATCTATACATTTTCAGGGAAGAGGTAATCAGAGGTCAAAGGTCAGCAGTTTTTGGCAGGAAAAACTAGAAAGTAATCAGAGATTGCATACTGTTCCTCTGCCAAGCTTGCACAATCCTCTAAATTAGGTGTTCTGACGACACAAAAATATTTTTACATTTGTAATCTGGATCTGGATTTGCACCAAAACACACAGGGACGATGATCAGATTCATGTGTCTGATTTATGTCTTAGGTGTAAGTGTCATAGTTTATGGAAAAATCTAAAATTGTTAAAAAATGCTGTGTTCTTGCAATTTTAAGAAATTGTTTAAAAAGTTCTTGGATCTGTACCTGGATCTAGGTTTTTATCAAAAAGATAATCACTTGTTTCTTTGCCTGTTGCTTAACTTTCCACCAATTTGACCTCACTCTTTGCTGGCTACACTGATACAGTAACTAACAGAAACACAAAGGACCAAAAACATTCTTGAAGAAAGCAATCTGATATTCACTTTACCTTGCTGAAGTACAGGGACGAGCCAGATGAGACCACTCCGCAGCCCATATCAGGGGTGACCACCTCTCCGCCAATCACCTCCTGCCAAGTGGCTAACAGTGCATCCTGGGACTCAAAGTCAGAGAGTACACTGGAGGAGAGGGGGGAGGAGGGCTGACAGTCCGTTCCAGAGAAACCATCATCGCACCTACAACAGAAGACAGCGGATGAACTTCTTATCTTTGCTCTGGGCTCATCTTTGCTTTAATGAATCCCACAAACATCAATCAAAAGTTATTCATGAACCTCCCTGTTGAGTTATGTAAAAAGTTGTATAAAGTGTGTGGCTGAGTTAAAAAATCCACACAAAGGTGCCATTTAGTACATTAAAACAGTGTGTGAGATATCATTAGCATGTCCAAAACCTTGGTATGAAAGCAAGAGTACGTGAACTGCATATTATTTCCAGTGAAATATTACAGTATGTTAACACTGGACACTACGGCGGCATGAATATCCCACAGTGCAGTGCAGTGGTGACACAGCCTTCATAACAGACAACAGTGGGCAGTGACCAAGGCAGCTCTGTAACATCAAATACGCTTATATCTGAGTGTAAGCATACAATCTCACTTTGTAAGGCATAAAATATTTTTAAAATAAGTTCACACCTTATTATTTTCACAGATCACTGTTAGGTAACATCATCGTATGTAAACCGTTGTGTTACCATGGTTATGTGTCTCCAACTGGCAAGAAGGCTCTCAGGAAGTGAGGTGGTAGTTACAACTTAGTGTGTCCAAAAAAGAACCATACTACTTTTTGTGGATACAAATCTATATTAAGTTATAATAGTAACAATAATAATTTAATAGCTTTACTTGTATTGCACTTATCTAAACAAGGTTACAAAGTGCTTCACAAAGAACATGAAAATAAAATGATAGAAATACAGTTGCAATAATAAAAACAATGTTAAGAGCTAAGAAAAATGTAGGTATTAAAAGAAACGCCTCTTCTATAAAACTATGTTTTAAGCAATGATTTAAAAGCGGGCAATGTGTTAGTGAGCCTCTTCTGCTTAGGCAGAGAATTCAGGACCTTGGGGCTATGATGGTAAAAGCAAGGTCACCACTGGTAACCAGCCTTGACCTATGGATGACTTGCGAGGGGAGGCTTGAGGATCTCAAGATACAACTTGAAGCATAGGGATAGTGCACATTTTGGGTATGTAGTGTGTGAAAATTGACCTGCAGTGTCCATGATCACACCAGCCATGTCCGTGGCACATGTTGGGACACTGTTGGCCAATGTAGATGTCATCCAGGGCCCACTCGTCCTGTTCTCCGTAGTAGTTCTGGATCCAGCGGAAACGTGTGGCACTGGACCTGAACACAGAAGGTACACACAGACACAGAAATACTTTAACTAGATTCACACTATAGAAGCTAAACAAAATGTAAAGAAATACTGTACCTTATAACTGATAAAAAAAAAGTAATATAGTGTTAAAGATGCATTACGTGATCTCATAAATCAACAGTTGTTGCTTACATGACATGTTATGTTATACCCACCAATCTACTTCTCTACAGGGGATAGAGATTTGTAGATTTAGTGTTCTGGCAGGTACAGATTAACCTTATCACATGTGTGCATGCCTATTTTTTTTCCTGTGTGTGTGTGGGTTCTGCAGTTGTGTGAGATGAATGTCAGAGCGAGGGCAATGTCATCATCACATCATCTCTGTTGAAGGTAGGCTGGTGATGTGAATGCATGTGCAGTCAGTCTGGTACATGTTTGTGCATGTGAGTGCCATTCGGTGCTTGCAGTTCGGTGTATGTTCAGCGATGACAAATGGTTGTAGAGGCATAGATGGTCAGGTATATTGGGAATTTTATAGCAGGGAGGTGTCCTGGCCCACTGATTCGTTGACCCATATCAACTCAGACCACCTCCTGATCATACAGAACTGGCTGCGACTGTTTTATTATCATTTACTGCCATGACCTTGTGACCTCTCATCACACCCTGCAGGAGATTAGACCACCTTTATTTAGGAGCTGGGTGGCAGAATGAAATGGAGGTGGAGGTCATGGTGCTCAGTGTGGAAGGTTTATGTGATTGTTTGAGTTGATGTATGTGTGAGCCAGGGCTGTAACAGTACATGTGTTCCCCATGAACTGTTCAGTGCAGGATGACTGGTGCAGTATCAGACTTGTTTCAGTGCTGTTTGCCCTTTGAACTGAATGATCGCAGTCTTAATATCTTTATAAGATGTAATAACAGTGCTCGTATTGGCACATACAGAACACAGATTCAAAAGTCTGAGTTCATCCAGCAAAGCTCTGGCAGTGTGTCGGGTGTGGACTCTTAGCGAAAGCATGGTGGTCCGATTATCTGAGCTCACGGAGTGGCTTACATCCCTGATATTTCAAACACAGATGAGAAGCCAGAGCTGGAGGAACCTCCTATATTATCTTACCTTAATATTTAGATTCCATATTTAGGAGAACTATGCTTTTCCAGACAGTAAGTTGCTGTCACTTTGAACAATTGTAAGCAGTATTCTCGAAGTCACATTTTTTTTGTATTCAGCACACGTTCAGCAGCGATAATATCCATGTAGTATGTATGTCATATTTTTTTATAAATACCTGGTAATAAACCTGTTGTAAAGAAGTAATTTCAGAACTGTGCTAAAAAGTTAAAAAAAAATTACCTCACTCAGATTGTCACAAAGCCCTGTGTCTGCAACATGCATGTGGACAGAGGGCTTTGTGGCAATCTGTGGATATTTGACCATACTTACTTGGCTAGAAGGTAACCCCCTGATCCATGTTTCATCACTTTTACCCAAACCATGATCTATCCCTAACCCTAACCAAGTATATTTTGTGCCTAAACCTAACTAAACCTTAACAACAGCGTCGTCACACCATAAAGCAGTGAGATAAGAAGAGTTTCACAAATGTCGGGTTACCATTTAGCCATGACTCATACTCAGATGATTAACAATTGTTTTGCCTGTGCTGCATTCCTTCAAAACGACATTGTTTTGTTACTAAGTTGAAGCAACACTGACACACTGCATTCTTTTAAATTACCAGATTGACTAGATATTAATCAGTGTTAGTTTTTCTCAAAAATAAATAAAAGGAAATGTTATCTCTTGTTTTGCCATCTGCAGCAAAAACATACCAAACCAAGACCCAGAAAATGAAGTAAATATATTAGATGATATCTGTGTGGATGTCTGTGTGTGGGGGGGTTGCAGAAGAAATGTAATTGTTACGGTGCATTAAACCTTGGTGCGTTTTTTTTTTTTTTCCTGAAATAGTGTTGTGCAATATCAACTGTTGAAAGTGCTTGTGAACAAAGCATGCTCCATTTTTTGAGACAGGTTGAATGTAAAATCATTTGTGCACATCTGTAGCTATGTATGGATATGTGTGTGTGAGAGGTGTGTGTCTACATTTTTATGTGTAGACATGACGCTATTAACAATAATAAGTAAGGACACTTCCCAGTGTCCTCTTTATCAGATTTATATTACACATCAGACTGTATCTCAGGTGCATTATGCTTCTTAACTGCAAAAGACAGCATGAAAGATCAGATCAGAGGATGTATTATCCCAGAGGGCACTTTGTGAATCTTTTCTTCTGTGTGTACTGTACAGATGTGAGTTACTTACCATGTCTTCTGAGGAAGAGACAAAGTGATGCGTCTCCAGTCTTTGAACTCTGATGGGTGGTAGACACTTGGAGCTGTAAACTCAGAGCAGCTCGGCATGCCAGGCAGACAAGCCTAGGTGAAAGAAACGAGGACTTTCTTTATAATACATGATTCATTATACGCCCGTATGGGCGGAAAAGGCAATGCTGTATGTTGATTACTCAGAATTCATAAAACAAAGTTTTTAATTCATCACTGTGGATTTTGTTTTGTATCAAAACTCTTCAGAAAGAGCACGATACACTGCGGACACACCCTGAGGCTGCATTAGCCCCACAGTGTAAGCATATAAAAGGCTAACGGAGGATTACAGTATCTCTGACCTTGAACACTAGAAGACACGCAAGGATTAACAGTACAGGACATTCACTGAGTTACATTCTGCACTTGCCAGATGAATGCATTTTCATGCACATGGGAGAATTAGAGAAAATTCACTGATGGAGGACTCATTACGCCCTATTCAATTCCAAAGGCAATAAAAATCTTGGCAGATACTTTGGTGCCTTATGAATATTTATAAGCCAGTTGTGATCACAGAAAATCTTTGTTGAATCATGGGAAGATAATCTGCTTGCTGATTCAAGTATTGCCATGTATTTGCTAATAGTAGGATGATAAAAAGTAATTGCGATAATTTCTCATCTGAAACAAAGTGCCACATTTAAAGACTCTCATTATTTACACATTATTACGGAGGCTGTAATGGGTGAATCAATATTCATGATCATGAATAAATGATATGTTTCCTCGTGTCTGTCCAGGATGACTTCTACAAGTTTTTTGTCATAAGTAAAGGTGTGAGACGGGCTGCGAGAACAAAAGGTGTTAACAATGTGAGTAATCGCTCAACACGGGAGACAAAGTTGAGAAAGTTTCACGCTCCTTACCTCTTTGACCAGGTGCCAGGTGAGGCCATGATTGGTGGAGAACTCCAGGTGGACCTGAGTGTCGATGTGAGGGGAGGGTTCACGGCCACAGCCCATGACCAGTGAGAACTGTAGACTGTAGGAGGCTCCAATCTGCATTGACTGAGTTTCCACATAACGGATACTGGAGCCAGGGCTGGGCTCACCAGAGAAACTAGAGCAGAACATGGAGGAAGAGAGGATACCATACGTCATGTACTGTGGTGCACAATCTTAATACTGTGTGTGGAATTTTTATGTGATTGTAGCATCTTTCAAACTGTTCTGATAGTGTCAAGTTTGGTTTGCAGGAATATAAGGCAATCATGGTGAAAATAAAACCAGAACAATTTGCAAATAGTAACACATTTTAACTCATGTTCAGACCCAGTGGACAACCTGTCACAACATTAAATACCAATACCAAATGTGTCTCCCACCTGAGGGTCCAGTCATGTTGGCAGTAGGGCTGGACATGACCGAGATAGAAACCAAGACTCTGGGTGACGTCCAGCACGTTGCTGAAGTCCAGACTTATGGTGTTGAACAGCACAGACGTCATGCTGATTTCATCCAGGGCCCACACATCATGACCGCGACCTGAATGGTATGGCTGCCACCAGCGGAACTGGACGCCAAACTTACGAGCACCAGCCGGGAGTTCGACTGACACAATCCTGGTTGGGTTGGGGGGGAAGGGATTAGCAAACTGAGCTTCGCTGACACTTAATGGAAAGTTTGCATGACGTGAGCAGTGCATGTGCCATGGTCACAACCGCAAAACTGTGAGAATAATGACATATATTTGGGGATACGTTCCAAAATGACATTTTGGATGGAATTAATTACACAAGCAACTGTGACTCAGACTGACTTGGATCTAAAGCCTGCATAATCACAGTCTGCTTGGACAATCTTAAATAGATTCTGACACAATGCAGATGGTCAACATAACCAAGATTTATGAATACAGCATCTTGCATCACTCTTTAGTTTCTATTAGCCCACTCTTTTGGCCACAGGGACCTATTTTTCTCTTTGCCAAGACGGATTCCTGCATCTTGGTGTTCTGTACAAACATACATGTTGATAGAGTATGAACCTGGACTTACACCTGCAGGTCATGTAGTTGTGTAGACCTTGTCCGTGACTCACTGGCCCCTGTTGACCTTTCTAGTGGTGATGAAGAGCTGTGAGACCCGGCCTGCGCAGCTGGAACCCAGCCCACTTTGTCTTCATTACACAAATAGATAGCTCTAACTGACTCAATGGGTCCCAGTGGCTTACACCTCCAGCATGCCATTAGCAGCACAAATGTGTGTGTTAATGGAGTCATAGTGTCTCTGTGGAATCATAAGCATCTAAGCCAGTGTACACACACACCACACGCAGACACACACTAAACATAGGAGGTACCTTGGCTCGTGGAAACCTTGGTAAGCATAGTGCTGCAGCAGCGTCCAGGTGATGCCGTTGTCTGAGGAGTAATGCAGCAGGACGCCCTCTCCTGGCTGGTCCGGGGCAGGACATGAGCTCAGGGTGCTACGGCTGCCCAGGCGAAGCGTAAACTGTAGATACCTGCAGAGGATTAAAGCAAAAGAATGAAAGCAAGACGAAGCAGGGCCAGTTGGAGAAATAAAGGGAGTACAGCAGCAGTTGAGACAGATTGGGTGCAAAAGGAGGAAATGACAGAGAAAGTGAGAAAAGGGCAGGTTGATAAATGAGAAGAAGAAAAAGTAAGGTGACCAAGAGTTCTCGGGAAGGAGAGGTGAGCGAGAAAGGGGTAAAAGGGTAGACAAACAGACAGTCATGCAGAATAGAGAGGTGGGAGGGAGGTGGCAGGATGATGGATGAGATGATTAAATGAATGAGGACAAAATTAGATGAGAGGAGGCGGAGGGAAAGTAAGAGTAAGACAGAGACTGTGAATGAGAGTCAGAGTTCATATCCATGTATTCCTGTTAACTGTACATAGCTTGAATGTAGCACGAGTTTTCTTCTTTATGTGTTACTCTATGCACTTGCGGACAAATTATCATCTATACTAATGTAATATTTATTCTAATTTCCATCATCTATCTTGGGCTGCCAGTCACCCTCCAGCTCTCTCTGTCCTTGGCTGAGCTTTGCTTTCAAACAGCAGCGCAGTTTCCTCTTTCAGGCAGCTGTTCACTCAATCAGCCAGGAAACTGGCATTAAATATGGCCATCAGGTGGCACATTGAGTGCCGCAACAGGCATAATCAATCTAACACAGATGCCATATCTAACTTCACCGTTCCCTCTCTATCTTCTCTCTCTCACACATTTTCATCCTCTCCTTTCATCTCTTCTCTCATCTGCAGTCCTCCCCATGATCACAATCCATCTCCCAGCTCAGACTATGAGGAAAAGAGGGATTGAGGAAGGAGGAAAGTGGATAGCTGACTGGCTGAAACATTTGCAGTATCAATCAGAGGTAAAGACACCTGATGAAGGCAAGCCATGATTTTACAAAGTAATCTGCTGGTGGCAATATCAGCAAAATCACAATCTGCTTGTGTGCATGCTAAACGTGTGTGTATGTACAGGAGTGTACGTGTGAGTTCCCTCATGTCTCTGCTCGTGTCTGCGTGTGAAACAATTTAGTTTTTGTTTGAACATTCACGATCCAGTTCATTTTCATTACCTGGCCTGAGAACTGTCGAGCGGAGCAGTGACTAAGTGTCTTCTGCTGTCCCTGTTGAAGACCAAGGCCTTGCCACTGGCCAGCACCCCACAGCCAAAGCTGACCTCAGCTCCACGAAGGGAGGAGAAGCTGTGGTAGGAGGAGAGGCGTGGGCTGGAGAAGCCCTCTGACAGGAAGGCTGGGAAGGTCTGGGAGGCAAGCTCACACGCTGGACCACTGAAGCCTGGGTCGCATCTGAGAGAAGGAGAGGAGAGGAGAGAGGAGAGGAGAGGAGAGGAGAGGAGAGGAGAGGAGAGGAGAGGAGAAGTACAAAAGGCAGTAGGGGAAGACACGAGACATTAAAGAGAGTGAAGGATATAAACGAGAAAAAGAAGACAGGGATAATGAAAATCCATTAATAAATCATAACCATAACACAATTTGATTAATTTTGAATGGTGATTTGTGCTGTAAGGCATTAGGTGGATAATGAGCAGACTCATTTTGAAGGAGAGACATTGGATTTATTTGATTTAATAAAAAGCAGATCCTTACTTGCAGCCAGTGCGAGAACAATGTCCTCTCCCAGAGCAGAAACGAAGGCAGGCTGGACCAAGATACACTGAGACAAAACACAGGCAATGGAAATTACATTTTCTTTCCTACAAAAAGAGTCATTTTTGCATATTTAGTTGAATTGTAATAAAAATGTTTGTGACCCTTAGCACATCTGTATTCAGCAGGTTGAGAATTTAAAGGAAGAGGTTTTCAGCCTCTTTGTGAGGTCCATCCAAACAAGAAAACTGGCTTTTTATGACACTGAGTGTGTCATGTGACCTGTACTGACCATTGTCTATGGCCCACATGTTGCCCAATCCAGTGCCAGACTGTTTCCAGCGGAACCGTGTAGTCTCTGTCAGAGCAGCGTTTGGCAGAGGGATGGAAATTCTGGTCCATCTGGTGAGACAAAATACAACATACATATATCCATAGTGGCCATCTGACAATGATATATGTACACGAGAGGTGTACGAGACATCATTATCTGTATCTGTATCTGTTGAAACAACGAAATTATCTGTTTCTGTATCTGTTTTCAGATAGAGGACCAGGAGTGAGTGTAGGTCACGTTAAATTGGGCAAAAGTTGTATTTTTTAAGCTATCATTTATTGGTAATTAACTTGTTGTGCCTTCAAAGCATCAAATTGATTTAATAATAGCAAATAATTAATCATGAAATTTATTTCTACACCCTCATAATGTAATTTTTAACTCTATTTTCATTTTAACTAAATTGAGTTTTATGAACTTTTTGTATGCCTTTATGCCTATAAAATCAACGAGGAAATAAATATATAAATACATTTTGATATAAATATAACAATAAGTAAATATCACTAAAAAAAATATATAAATATATATTTTTAAAAGGACGTTAATAAAGTACTGCTTTGCTTATTTCACAGGACTTTTATTTCCTGATGCCACACTTTTTCTCAGCTCTTTTTATTTCTGTCTGTTTAAATAACTATTTATAACCAATACAGAATTTGTATCAGACTCCCTATACCTATATAACTATAATATTTGGTAGGCTGTTAATGATCACTAAGTCAAAAGTCCACGAAACCTACGGCTGATACATACAACATACATCATAAATGGATGAATAATGAATGAAATACAAGGTAAAGGTGTTTTTTAATGGAGGGAATTATCACATACAGCTAGAAACTGCAGGTTCTAAGCTTTATTTTGATGTATTATTTGTGGGGGTTTGATGAAAATCCAGCTCAGAATATAGTGATCACTTTTCAATAATGTGTATTAACTGAAACAACTAGTTAGTGAAATCAAAGTCCTATGCTGCAAACAGAACGGACATTTTTATCTTGCGGACAGCCACAATGATATGAATCAATCTGAGGGAACATAATGCACAGACATGTCAGTCCGTTGCATTATTTGTGCCTTCCTGAATGACATATTCAGATACAGGTACATCACTCGTATACGTACAAGCACAGTCACACACATGCAGATGTGCAGAATCATTCATACCCGCTGTAGTTGTCTGAGGAGTAGATGGTGCTGTGAGGTAGATGGGGTCCAGCACAGAGCTCTGGCAGACACTCGGTGTGGAGCAGAGACCAGGAGCGACCCCGGTTGGTGGAAAACTCCAGACTCACGCTAATGGAAAATAACAGAGAACGTCTTATCTTAACATTTTAATTTTCAAACTAAAATAGTCTAAAACGACTGAAGTGCTGAGAACTTAGATTAGATAAAAAGTGATGTCTTCTGAGACTCCACTGTAAAGCCTGTCCCTTTACCCTTTCTACTCTTTTATTAAAAAGCACTCTGCAATTTAATACATTTGAAGCTTCAAATGACTGCAAGAGCTTGAACCTTGAGGACTGAAATACCCAGAAGAAATGTAACACGATCTTAGCAAACTCCTTGAACTCATATTTCTTATTCTTAGAGACCAAGTGAGTTCAGATTTCTCTAGATGCTGCTGTTCATAAGCGTTAAAACACTGCGCCCTGAAGTTCCCTGTGTGCACCATTTACCATTCTTGACACCAGATAACTGACTGAATCTAGAGTGTCTCACTTGGCATGTGGAGGTCTCCTTTGTTGCAGCCCAATTTCATAATTTTGACTCAAAAAGTGGCAATGTTTTCACATAAAAGCACAGCCTAACCTAGTTTTAAATTGTGTCACACCTGTTGGCAGGTTGGTAGGAGCCACAGCCGAGGTTGATGGAGAACTGAGCAACATGTGTGTGGGTGCCAGGCAGCACAGGGAGCAGCTGCATGAAGTCCACTGCCCATACATGGCGGTTGGCACCACCATGTGACCGCTGCTCCAGGCAGAACTGTGTGACTGGTGTTTGTAGCTCAGTGGGCAGCGCCACCGATACCACCGCAGGAGTCTGAGATAGAAGAAATGGAAGATTGAATGAACATATCAGACCAGAGGGAACATACTAATTAGAAAACAGTGAAAAGCTGCCAAATATTTTACAATCACAATACCCTAAGGCTTAAGATGGTGTCTTGAAATTGCTTGATTTGTTTATCCAAAACCCAAAGATATTCAGTTTACTATCACATACAAAGAGAAGCAGCAAATCCTCACAGATGAGAAGAATAAATAAATGTTCAGCATTTTTGCTTACATTAATCAGCTATCAAAATATCTGAATTACCACTAATCTGTTAATCATCTAATAGTTTCAGTACATCAGTAAAATCTAGGAATGCACTTGTTTAGTGAGAAACAAAATGACGGAGGGAAAGTTCAAAAGTTCAAATGTGTTTTACACACAATCAAAAGCTATTCCCAAGTTTTATCTCTTAACTGATTCTATAAATTTCACAACACTGCTGTTGTGATCTAAAATATGTCGTCAATAAACAGGGCTTTATAGTTAATCACCTAAAAATCCACCACTATAACATGCTGCCACTTCATTAAAAGTTTGAAAAATTTATATGGTGGGATAGTTGGACTCGGAATAAAATATAACTGTGATGATATCAATAGTAAAAAGCTGGTATGCAGTAAAGTGAGCACTTCAGATTAATTAACTCTTTTGCTTTGATGAAGAGTTCAAAATTTTTTTGTGTGTGAATATGCTGTGTATGACTCACCCTGTAAGAAGAGTATGGAAGGGTGTCGAGCATTACACGTTCCCTCCTGCCCTCAGACCTTCCAAACAGAATCACGTCGTTCTCGTGAGACTCTCCTGGATCACATTCGCCACCACCTGAACACAAACACACCTCACTATTGCCGCATTTTTACTGCCTGGTACGACATGGCTCTACTCAACTTGACTCGCTTTTTTTGTTTTTTTCATTGGCAAAAGTTGTGGATAATACCTGGTACTTTTTTGGAATCACCTCAGTCGAGGTTCAGAGCCAGCTGAGCTGATAGTAGAAGGTGGAATTAAAACACTTCGGCCAGAGACACTTGTCACATCAGCAACATGGGACATCCTGCTGTACTACGCAGTACAATTGAGGAAGTGCAGACATTCCATTGTTTCATTGAATATTAAAGGTTTTAAGGAGTGTCACATTGAAGATGATTACATGGAAGTTTCACATGGTGTCGCTATGGCAATCAGCTGTGAATCCTGCCTAAACTGAGGTGGTACTATCTGCAGTGGAAAGGGAAATAAAGAAAACTGCCTGGTACCAAAAGTGAGCTGAGTTGAGTCAAGTCAAGTGGAACCATGTAGTGGAAATGAGGCATCAGTTTATGGAATTAAATACTCGTGCAAATAATATTGGTGAGGGCACCACAAAGAGATGGGCCGTGTACCCAACAATGTATTAAATAACGCTGCTGCTGTCTAATCCAAATAAATGACAAAGTATTATAGATGGATGGTTTCCATACCCATGGTAAAGTAGAAGCGAAGGTTTCCGTAAGACGTGGTGTCGATGTAGGGGGTGCACACTCTCCTTCGGCCTTCCCTCTCAAACACTAGTGCTGAGCCTGACTCAATCTCTCCACACTGCATCCCATAGACAGCTCCTTCTATGTCCCAGCTGAGTAAAAAACACAGACACAAAGGGCTGGTTTAGTGGGTAAAATAAGTTTCTCAACTGAAATTGTTTATGACAGAATGCTGTATATTCATTTTTTTAAAGTGGAAACAGACAATTTCCCAGGAGATCATACCTGGTGGCAGACAGAGTTGCATAGTGAAAGTGAGGCTTACGGGGAACCAATCTAAACACTATTAGTAACTTTATTTTAAAGCCACTATATTGTGCAATCAACCTTTACTTCACACTGATAAGTTAAAGCAAAAAATGCGTCTGTTTCCACTTTAAAATAAGTTATACCTGAAATTTATGAGGCAGTATTTCAACCACTTTAATACTTATAAAATCACGCCACACAACATGTATTACTCTTAAAAAAACTTTAATAATTTCTTCATAGCTTATATTTTTCTCAGTCAGTTGGTTTATGGCCTGGATGTAGTTTATGAAAGCAAGATATTTGCAAGAGTAAGTTTAGTTAAAGAAGAAAATGTTGACCTCAGGAAGATCACACATAATCACACTCCTATTTTCATCAGTTGGTTGTTGATAGTTTTAAGTTTCTTGGTTCACACATCTCAGACACCTTCACATCGTCAACAAACACCAACAGCATCCTCAAGAAAGCACAACAGAGACTACACTTTTTGAGGTGTCTCAAAAGGTTTGGCATGAGCCCAAAAACTCTAGTGAACTTTAATGAAGAGTGTACTAACAGGCTGTATTACTATGTGGCTTGGCAACCTGACTGCTCAGGACTGCAGACGGCTACGGAGACAGCAGGAAAAATCACTGGCACAGAACTATTTACACCATACATTGCAAAAGGAAAGCCTTTCATTAAGGACACCTGCCATCCTGCTTCAGCAGGAAAATCATTACCAGAGCATCAATTCACACAGCACCTTTTTCAGTAATAGCTTCTTTCCCTTGGCAGCTATGTTGCTCAACAGTTGACGCATCCATACGCAGTGCACATTGTTGCTTGTAGAGCGTATGTACTGTATATTGTGGGTATTGTTATTTATTTGTTGTTGTCTGCGGATGTGTGCCACAGAGCACAAACATTTCAGTGTAATTGTTTACATATGATAATAAACTTGAACTTGAAAAATATGCCTGACATTAACAACATACTGGGAATATGTAATTTACAGTTAAGTAAACAGAATTTATTGGGAATTTTAAGCACTTAAAACTTCGCCAAATAGTAACCCCAAATAAGACTTTATCAACAGAATAGCACACAGACACAGAAATTATTAGATGCAAAAAACTTGTGTTTATAGACTGCCTCTTTTGCATCTCCCTCTGGAGTATTACTGAAGTCAGTAAACTGTTGCCATAATTCACAGCTCGCCAGTAAACAAACACACAATGCCAGGAATGTGGCATAAATCACCTGGAAGAGGACTTACACATACAGGACAGACACACACCCACACACCCACACACACACACACACGTGCAGACCCATATTTCTGCGCAGTGGAAAGAGGATCCTCATTAGCACTGACAGAAGTTAACTCAGTATGTCAGCCTTTCCTGTGTTCCTCTACCTCCCCTCCCTCCTTATCGCCCCTTCCATTTCCCCCCTGTTCCTCTTTAGTTTCTGCCATGCAGCATATAAGCTACTGCGGCTCTGTCACAGCCAGCATTGGGTTAAATGACACTTAGTGGAGTGTAGCATTAACACAAGCACAAACTCTCCCTGCCTTCCTAACACATGTGTCAGCCCATGACACCTGATGGGTGAGAGCTAGCATGCAGTGTAGCATGCTGGCGTGCTGCGGGAGGCTGCGAGGGTGCGGGGCGGCCGTAGAAATGCCATCCTGTTTGAGGTCCTTCTCATTAATATAAAAACGTACTGACAGACCTGGTGCATGAGGCATGCTAATTACTCTCTGGCAGTAACACTATCTATCATCTCACCTCTTTTATCTCTCTGCCTCTTGCGGTGCTCCTGACAGTGTTTCCTTGCTGTCTGCTGTCCAGTGTGTGTGTGTGTTTGTAAGCATGCATGTGTGTGTGTATGTGTCTTACTCTGAACAGATGGACCGCTGTCTCTGTAGCAGTCAGTGGTATGGCATTCACCTGTGTCAGCCCCCGAGCTTAACTTAAACTTGTGCAACACACTGCATGTCACATCACTTGACATATGACAAGTGACAGGTGTCAAAGCATGTGCATGTATACACACACAGAGAAATGCCACAGCACTGATATGATACCAAAATAATCTCTCTCTGTTTACTCTCTCTTTCCCAGCTAATATATGGCCTGGTGCTAAAATGAATGCATAAATTATCATCCCAAACTGACCCAACATTCACTACAGATGATGTTTTCTTGGGTTATTTTGGTTGTGAACTCAGTTGAAGATGCCTCTTGGTTACTCTGAAACCTTTATGGCTTGGCACTGTTACATATTTTGATCTTTTAACATCATAAAAAGACTCATCTGTCTCAGGTCTGGCAACCAAATGCAGTTTTACTATATTAGCATCTTGGCTGTGGACCAAACACCCCCTCAATATCAGGTCAGCTGAGTCAGTGCCACATTTTAAAAAGCTTCTTTATAAGAAAAAAACAACCTGTAAATCTGTATACACTGGCATTTTAATACAGTAGTATTTTTGTTTGCATGATATTTAGCTTTAATTGTCTAGGTCGACCTTCTCCTGGAATTATTTTATTGCATTTGTGGTTTTATGTGCACTTGTGAAGCACTTCGTAACTGCGGTTTGACAGGTGCAATAAAAATAAAAATTACCCACTTATTTAGTAGATATATTGTGATATAATGGTCACGTAAAGGGGGATGAAATGACACCATCACACTGACTTACTTTGAGGGTGGACTTTCAAAGTCTTCCTCCCAGTAGCTCCTTCCCTCCTCACGATGCAGGTCGATGTCTCTGGTGGAGGCAAAGCTGTGGCCAACTCCTTCACCACCATGGAAATACAGGGCATTGCCCTCAGACTGGCAGGCGTGCTGGCCAAAGAGATCACAGGTGTTAAAACATACAACAGGTAATCCCATTTGCAAAATTGTGTTTTAAAGGAACAGTTCATCTCTTAATGAAAAATACGTATTTTTCCTCTTGCCTTTAGTGCTACTTATTAACCTAGATTGTTTTGGTGTGAGTCGCCGAGTTATTGAGTTGGCGATATTGACTTGGAAACATCTGCTTTCTCTGCAGTATAATAGAACTAGGTGGCACTGCTGAAATGACTTGCTGAAAGCCCCAAGACAATACATTTGAAAAACTGCTTGAATCAACTTGCTGTTGATTTTTTCAAATGCGTTTTTTTGGCACTTTGAGCACCACAAGCTGAGTGCCATCTAGTTTCATTATACTGGAGAGAAGCCAGACATTTCTACGGATGATATTCCCAACACTCAGCAACTCACACCAAAAAAAAATTTAAATTGATAAATAGCACTACAGGTAAGAGGAAAATGTGTCTTTTGGATTTTGGGGTGAACTGTCCCTTTAAAAAAAGCTATAACATGCAGCAGAGCATAAGTTTAAAAACCTGTCTTTCAAGCGACAGCAAGTTTCTTTATACATCTGACTGGATATTATGCTTTCTATCATATTTCCAATCACAGGGCTTTGGTCCATTTGTGAATGAAATGTGTTTCATGGTTATTGCTGTACCTTGACAGTAGCACCAGGGAAGAAGAGCCAGTTGGCAGTGTCTGGAGGGTCCAAGTTGTCCTCCATGAGGGGGGCTCTGTGGGCAGCATTCACCAGCAGCACATTGTCAAGCCCCCAGCAGGACTCATAGCCTTCGGGGCCTTGGGGGGCCTCCTGAGACCAGCGGAGACGAACGCCATCAGCCCTGGAGTGATGTGGCAGGGGAAGCAGGTGGACGACGGTGCTGCTGTTGGTCGGGGCTCTAGAGGTGAGAAATACATACAATGTAAGGGTCTTAGTGAGTGTCTGTGTGGCAGCTGTTTTATGTGAGTAAGTGTTACGTATTTATGCATTGAATAATAGTTATTAATGATTAAAATGAGGCTGAAATAGCTGAATATGGAGAGATGCTGCATGCCCTCATGGTGGAGTGAAACTGAGAGAAAAGTGGATTTCACAATGAGTTCAAGCGAATAAGCCGTTGATTTATGAGTTGGTTTCTGTGTATACACAAAAGCATAACATACACTTACTGCAGCTAAATATTGTAGTTAGAGGACTGTATCATTACATTACGTCTCTGTTTGTGAGCTGACTAAACAGAGGGAGGCAGGGATAGAGGGATGAAAAATAGGGGGATCACAGAGAAACAAACAGGAGAAGAATGACAAATTGAGAGGGGGAGGTGTGAATGAGGGAAAAAGGAGAGGGCGGGTGTTCATAACAGATGGAGGGACTGTGGGATGGATGAGGAAGAAGAGGAGAGAGAGAAAGACCTGATCTTCTCCAGTGTGATCCAGTCATCTGAGGTGTTGGCGTTGCCACTTAGGCTGTATGACACAGTGATGCTGGGGTCTGAGTAACTGAACCGACAGGAGCCTGAGCCTGGGGAATATAAACACACACAGAGGACAGACATGTAGGACAGTTAAAGGGAGACTTTGATGATTTTCAACCAGCTTTGTATCATAACAATGTGGGCAATATGTATAATGAAGTGTGGTAAACCTCCCTCCATTCTACCAGCGCCCAGACCTCCCTGCTCATACCTCAGCTAAAATCCACCAGCAGATGAGTTTTACATCTACAGTTGTTGCTCGAACTACAGATTGTACTTTCTCATTTTCATATGCCGCCCACCACCACAGACATAGAGTATAGAAGCATATCAAGAGAGAGGCCCGCCCCTCATTTCTCTCTCAATCTCAGTCCAAACTAGGTACTGAGCAAATGTAAACTAAGAATATATCACTTTGCCTATTTCTCACCTAAAATGTTTCAGAAATACAGTATATTGTCGTGCACTGTTTGGCTGTAATAGCGAGAGTTTGTAGACAAGAAGAGGACGCCACACTGTTTCCTGCATTGATAAAACAGTCTGAAAATACTAGGATCAAACAGGAAAGCTAGGCAGTGCTGATCAAATATTAACTGAAATTCTATTACTGCCTACTTCTCACCTCAAATGTTGAAGAAACATATTTCTACCATTTCACAGTAATATGAGAAAGTTTGTTACCAGGTGGCCACCATATTGTTTTCTGTGGAAAAATTGCCAAGCCTGCATTAAGCCACCCACAAGCAGGGGCATTTATTGGACAGGTGCAGCACAGTGCATTCTGGTAGTTAGGGTTCATCAGTATTTGCGTCTTTCTACTGCATAGAAAGAAAAGACGACAGAGGAAATCATTTCTTTGTTTGTCCCTTGAGGGGAAATGCAATATTTTTTATCTGTTGGTATTTTACAGATTACACACACGGGCCCCAAAAATGAATAAATGCAGACACAATACCTATACATGTATTACTGGAGACATGTCTGAGTGAGTGGACTGCCTATGGACCTCAGCAGTTGAGGGTTTGCTGCCATACTTAAGGAATCCTTGGCAGTGCCCAGGAGCATGAACTGGCACCTCTCCAGCTACCAGTCCACACACTGTCCATAACTTGAAGTGGGGACCCTCGAGTTCCCAAGCCAAGTACCCATGGACTGAGATATTGCCTCGTTTTATGAAAAAAAAGACCATCTTTCCAGCAGTGAAATACTTCTTTAACACACTTCAATTGAGGAACAGTAAGTGTTAACTGTTTTTTTAAACAACTGAACTTTGTCAGCAGGGCAATGATCCTTAGTTTGCCCTGAGGGGCAGCCATGGTGGCTTTTTCTGAATGGTTGCTCCCACATTCCCCCCTTAGCCAAGTGGAAAATTATGTCTAAATGGTGTCATGGTGGAACTAAGTGATCAGCAGCTTAACAGGGCTGAGTAAAGTTAAGAGGCAGTATGAAGGGGTTGTCCAGAGGTGATCAGAGGAGCTGACACAGTACCAGAGACTCTATAGGTACCAGCAGCAGGACACTGTCTGTACCTGCATGCTCACATTCTTGTGCATTTCTGCTTGACAAGTTTGTGTGGGATCAGACTGTTTTTGTGACTTTAAAATGAAGGTTTGTGTGGGTGCTGTGGGAGCTGGCGGGGTCAAAGGTTGCTAATGGACGAAGCAGGCTAACCCCCACGTCCCCACCTTTCCTTTCCCCCTGCACAGGGCCCATGTCCTGTCAGTGTCCTGCCGTGCTGCTCCATCCCCAGTGAATACAGCCATGCATTAACCTGCTACCACTTCATTGCACTGCTCTACTGAACTGCTCCATACACAAGCCTACTGCATAACAAACTCATATTAATGACCTGCAAACAGGAGCTCAGCCAGACAGAATGAGAGAGAAAGAGGCATACAGGATGGGGGGGTGAGGGTGTGTCGTTACAGCATGTACTCTTATTTCCTCCCAGTCACGTTCCCATGAGAACTGGTGGATGCATGTAATGGACATGAAAAATACAACACCTCTAAAAACTCTGTCATGGCCTTCTGTGTGTCTTTCGAGAATATTGTAAATCATTCAGTATTGTAACAAGAGAGGCAGGGAGACAGAAAGAAACACAGGAATATACTGTGTACCGGTATGCTTACTGACATGTAGCGGAGCAAAGCCTGCCTATTTCTTGAGGATGACAAAGAGATCTATTATCCGAGCTACATAACACTGTTGCATGCAGAGCTAAGACATTTGAACAAGGTTTCAAAGGTCTCACACATAAGCCTGTTATACAGAACTGAATAGTTATTGTTTGCAATGTGTGTGGAGATTTAATACTCACCCAGAGCAAACTGCAGGACTGAGGCTGTGCTTGTGTTGAGAGGTACAGTGGTCTGGGGAAGATATACAAGGCATTTTAGGATATAAACCATACGTAATCAAAATCAATATGATTTGTTGCACTGAAGTGTTTCTAGCTTAACACCAGGCAGAAAAGCTTTGTTTCACTGATGTTTTCTGGTTTAACATATGAAGTCTGTCACACTTGTTACCACATCTAACTATGATGTAAAACAGCTTTCACACCACCGCACAGCAGCCGCCCTGACAACCCCCCTGTGACAGAGTTCCCCAAAAAATAAAAGCGTTTTCAAAAGCGGTTTATGTCACTGCTGGATGTGCAAACTAGCTCGGTGTCGTGTAAATCAATAGGCTGCACTCATTGGTTAATACCACATATTGTAGCAAGACAATGAAAATCATTGAAATGACAAAAGATTTCTACGTATTTGGATAATTTACCAGTTATCTGAGGTTGCTGGCATCGCGTTGCACAACTGCGAATATTCAGATATCAAAATTATCAGCACTTTCAACTTGTCTCCTTTCTGCGTCCGGGATGCCCACCAGAGGTTCAACACAGTGAACTCCAGGCAGCAAAGTCCGTGTGTGTTCACCTGGGCAGCAACAGCTTCATATTCATACTGCCACCTCCTCTTTACTGAAATGTGTGAGTCTGAAAGCCCCTTAAAATGTTTTTGATATATTACTACGCCATATTGTGATGGCTGACAACTTCGACCACTGGAGAAATATGTTCTGTATTTATGTTTGCCTGTGTGTACATAATGTATATACAACATATATATATATCTGTGTGTGTGTGTGTGTGTGTGTGTGTGTGTGTTTGCGTAAGAGAGACAGAGACTGAGAGAGATGCAAACGATAGGCTGAGTGTACATGAATGTATGTACTCATTGCTGATGATTGTTGTATTTGAAAATATCCGTGTGTAAACGTCTTTGTGTGTCTGGATGTGCATGCTTGTTGCGCTTGACAGAAGCGCTGCCAGGCAGCGGCATCAAACATTTGGAGCAGTGACAGACAAAGCAACTGTTTATCAGAGAAGTAAATAGAATCATGAGGCACTAAACACTTCTCTGCTGTTGACTGGCTTTCATCTCTTACGGCAGAATAAACACTCTGAAATCAACTTTGTAAAGATAGACAGAGGGCATGAAAAGGTTTGATAGGCAATTATGAGTGGATGTGTATATGTGCCACACTGCATCTCAGACAGTATTCTGATACTACCATGCTTTAATGTAAAATCAACATTTCATTTCACTTTTAAATGTTACATTATGCATGTCATTCTTAAACTTCTGTGGCGTGCAGTGGTACAAGAAGTCAGTTGTGGCTAAAAATGCTGGAACAAAAACTTGCAGACGCAGCATGATTTTTAGTCTAAGTTGGCAGATGAATGAAGGAAAGCTGTTATAGACAAGTTATTTACTTTTTTTGGTAACCTGTTGACACAGAAGAATGGAAATAGAACAAACATATCATAAGACCCATAGAGTTACTTTTGTAAATGTGCACAATCACTCCCTCAGGGTTCTGACACATTTTCATTGGACAACATTTAAAAGTTTTCCATGACTTTTCAAGGACCATAATAAAATGTCCATGACACAAACAAAACTGTATAGTGTACTTTACTCTAAATATTAATTATATATCATAAACAGCCTGCAGACACGGAGCAGCAGAGCTCCCAGAGTGGGGAAGTGACAGCTGACCGTGACAGCTTAGTTGGCCTGCTTGTCTATTTGTTTGAAAAGGAAAAAAAGAACAACACCAAATTCTCCGTACCTTTGAACTACTAAAGTGTGCTCTGGTGCTCTGAGTGACAACTGAATGCACAAGGCTGCCCATGTTAATTGCTCTAACTCAAATATGTGGTACAATTTTAAATTAGCAGTGCGGCAAAGGTTAGAAACTTGGGATTCATGACCCTACATGTTAAATCACACTGTCACAATATTCTATTTCTTGCCCCACTTGCCTGGTGTTATTCAAACATATCAGATTCAAGCTCTAATCACACACATGTAGGGAGAGATGGAACACGGGGAGAAAATAAAGGTACGTGATGGTTAACAAAACGCCCTCTATCAACGTGTAGTTGAGCTCCGTTACGTCAACAGCTACAGAAAATAAATTCACCACTATACCACATTAGGTTATCCACTGAAGATTACTATAACAATTTTATTACACACCACAAAATTCCACGACTTTTCAAACAATTTCAAAGAGTTGACTAATTCCATGACTTTTCCAGGCCTGGAAATCAAGATTATGTAATTCCATTAAATGTTCAGGTTTGCCATGACTGTGGGAACCCTGCTTCTTCTATTTCCACACTACAATCTTATTTTTGTAGAACTACTTGGTTAAATACATTTATCATTTAGTCACACAAAAATCAAACGCATGTGTGACTTTGTTTCATCTAAGCTAGCTTTTGATGGTTGGATAAACAAAAATGTTTTAGCACGCACTATAAATGGAACAGAGAATAGCAAATCACTAAATGTGTTATTTGTTTTGTTGCTAAATGCATGTTTTTATTTTGAAATCTATTTCCAGAAAATAAAAGACAGGCACCATTTCCAGCCCTTTACCACCATCATACATCACCTCCTTTGTTAGAATGGAAAAGTAGTGTTGAGGCTGGTGGAGAGTTTATAGAGATGCAGATGTTTAAACATGAGACCCCACTGTGGTCACAGCCAGTATGCTGTAATTTACTGTAGCTGTGGTTGTGGCTACTGAGTGGTTGGTTTGGATGTATGGTCAATGGGCCGTAAAATGTACAGCAGTGGCAATGTGGTCAAACATGGCAGTTACCAGCTCTCGTTCTCCAAAAGGCTCACAGAAAGTGACCGCTCTGCCATGCATCAGTACGCCACACTGCTCTCCCACCTCACAGTTACTGCACTCAGACCTGAGAGGAGAGGAGAGGAGAGGAGAGGAGAGGAGAGGAGAGGAAACAGAGTTACAACAAAAGCAGAAAGTGTTATTGCAGTTGTAGACAGTGACTGCACCCTAAGACTACAAGAGGAGCTGTAACCTTTTCACCTACCAGATGCTCGGGTCCAGCTCTCCCTGGAGGTTGGAGTCAAAGTCGTCACGCAGCACAGCGTGTTTGCCATGGAGCTCCACTACACAACCACACACACACAATGAGATCCCAGTTAGGCAGTCTGTATGATACCATGTCATTTCATGTTGTGATTAACTGTGTGATTATAATATCTTACTCACCAAGACTAGGTCTCAGTGGGGACTCGGTTGGAGCTGAAACAGACAGAAGAAGACAGTTAGTATTGTGAGTTATACAGTACAGTGGCAACACTTTGCATGTACAGTACAGGTAGTTTGATGCTTGTCTCAGACCAGTCCTTGTCCTAACTAGCATTTAGATTTCCAGGGCAGATGGAGAGCTATAGAAGGGAATGTATTAACCTTCAAGTTGATATAAACAAAACTAAATGTTAAAACTACACAGACTTTTCCTATCTGTAGAGTTTTGCATTGTTAATTGCATGGAAAAGTGTGTGTTAGTAAGTGCAGGGCCCATTCCTAAATCAGCTCTGTGTGAAACAAACTTCCTCTGTGTCCTGGCCGGCCATGGCTGCAGTCTCCTGGCTGCTGATGTTAATTCCTTTCAGTAATGAAAGGCCGCGCGGCCATGATTAACGGTTCAATGCCAATTAACCGCCATCCTCCCAGAGGCGCCTGTGTGCTGTAATCTGTGGCCACTGCCTAGCTTACACACTCAACCATCAATCTCTCCCAGGGGATACACAGCTCTGAGGGGAGGAGGGAGGTGAATGAAGGGGGGGTAGTGAATGTTAAGACTTAATGAATCAAAAACACTGGCTCTAACTCAATCACTGAGGACACTTTGTAGGATACAGTCTGCATCCATATTCTAGATAATTATCGTAAAGTTGCAGAGTATGGGTGTAACCTTTGTGCTGGAAAATATGGAGGAGCTAGAACACAGTGAGTTTTAAAGCTTGATAAATCAAATTGAAAACATTTGATAGATTAGTTTGGTGGAAACTTTCATTAGCTGGTGCACACAGAAAAAACAAGACAGGAGAGATGTGACAAATAACGCAGTTTGGCTGATATCATTTACTAAACATAAGCCCAGTTCAGACCAAAAATTTGCTGCGAGACGAAATCGTATCAAAAAGTCGTAGAGAATACTTTAGAGTGGTGTGAACTGGCCCATCTCAGCGCTACTCAAGCCGGCTGCTGGTGTCACCTGCAACTCAGTTTGTCAAGTCACTAGCAGCTAGTTTTAAAACGTCGGACAGGTCACCTGCTTCAACAGCCAATCAGCCTTTAGCAAAGTCCACTGGCAAAGTCAGTTACATACTGTAAGCTGGAGGCAAGTTTGCTCGCTGTGCCACTCTCTGATAACAACCAAGTGCGAGTGCATCTCATTTACATCCCCCTGGCTGTTGGCACATATGTCTGTCACCATCCTCATAGTGTGTCGGTGTCGGATGGTGGGTCAGTGTTGCTGTGGTGTGTACATCAACTTGAAAAAGTTGAAATGTGAACCAAAGCAGACAGTTGTTGCTATGAAGATGATACACTGTCACGTTTAGTCGTATTGGTGTAAATTGGAAGGTTTTCAGGTTGTTGCAGATTGGCGCATTAAACACAGTTGCAAGTTTAAACTCATTCATTGCAAATGTTTGGTTTGAACATGGCTCTAAACTTGCACTAAAAAAGGGTGCACTAGATGATTATCAACAGTACTGCTGTGTATTTGAGATTCAGCACCTGAGAAGTTAAAGTAAAATATCAGTTGCACACCTGTGTTTCATCTTAAGTAAATTTCCAGAGTTTATGTTGCATGTCCATATTAGAGAATTTGAGTTTAACCTTGTTTCATGATCAGTCCCTGCTGAGTGGCACAGTGGCTTTAACCTTAGTGAACATGTCACCCTTCAATCCCTTTGAGCTTCTTTACTCTGCTCTGGTGTTTTTTTTTTTTAAAGACTGCCTTACTCCAGACAGAAGAGAAGGATAATCTGCCACAGTATTCTCCATCCAGGATGAGCCGGTCCACCTGATAAAACACACTTAGATAACACGGTGAGGACTCATTTCAAAGTTTCATTTCAAGTTACTTAAGACTTTCTTTCAAACCTTACAGCAGTTCTAAAATTTCCTCTGAGAGAGGGGCTTACATTTGAGAAAGCCCACCTAAAACCCCCCATAAACAACGGAACCTGAATCAAAAGAGGAAGGATTATCGAAAAACGGTTCCTTACCATCGTAATGGCTCTGCAAATGTCTTTACTCGGAGCTCAAGCCTCACTTTCGTTAGCTGCCCTAATTTCTTCCTATTGGATCCAAATGCTGGGCACTTAGAAATGGATTTACTATTCACAGAGTAGCGGTAAAGTTTCATGCTGACTGCAGAAGTTGGAGTCTTAGTGGCCTGTGTGACAGAGCTCGGCGGTTCAGTGGCTGCGACTGTTGCTGCTGCTCTGGTGGGCCCCGATGCTCAGCTCCATGGCTGGAGCTTGGGCTCGAAGATGAAGCCCATTAAAAGCAGATCAAAGGGGCCTTTTTCCTCCTACTCCATCTCTCACCCTTCCTCACCCTCTAATCCTCCAGTGTCTGCTGATTCAAAACATGTTTAGACGAGCTATCAATCCCAGCATGTGCAACTCTTTCATGTTTCTTGTACCTTATTAACAGTCTTATTAAACTATAATAAAAATGAAATATGCAATTGTGTGCTCAGTTTACACGTGTTCATCTTACAAATTCAACCTGAAAAGAGCACGTACTAAACCCCAATTCCTGGTAATCCACACTCTGAAACTGACATACAGTAATAAATGCTTGGTTGGTATTCCACTCTCTACAGTCTCTCTCTCAAACAAACCCCTCTAAATCGCTCTCAGTCTTTCTAGTGAGGCCATTTGGCTGGAGAAAGGCCCAAAGATTTTTTTTTTGGGTGGATAATCCCTTCAAGCTTCCAAAAAGGCCTCATTTACAGTTTTCTTTCTCCATGCTTCATCACGCTCTCCTGCTGTCTCTCTCACTTTCCTTCTATCACAATCTCTCCCTCCTGCCCACCCCTCCATCCGCACCCATTCTGTCTCTCTCTGCGCATCGGGAGCAGACAGTGGCGCTCATTTCACTTGGATTAATCCCCTCTCACTTTCTTAAAGACTTCAATTACTGCCTCCTCTATTTGCGGCTCATCTCTGCTAATGCCTGTATCTCCCTGGCCAGGGCTTATACTCACAACCATGCAGAGGGACACACACACGCACACACACATTATTGCACACATACACACAGACAGCTTTTCCTTCCACAGCTGACCCAACCCTCTCTGCTATTTCACTGCTGTACACATGCACACATATGTGCACTTATAAATAGGAGCAACAGAAAGGAGGGGATTCTCAGTAAACTACACCGGGACTAAAATCGGATGGGTGCTGATGAGCAGGGTTGGGGTGATACGGGGGGGGGGGGGACGACTAAATGAGCATAAGCTTTGGCAGACTCAGACATCTCGACACAAAGAGCGCAGGGCACAAGTCATGTTAAATCTTCTCCCCCTCTTCTCTCCATCTTCCAGCTCTAATCTCCTCTCTCTACTCTTTTTCTCCCCACTCTGTAAACTGCACCCGCTCTTCCAATCTCCCTTGTTCTCCTCTCGTTTGCTCTTTTTCCCTCCGTCTGACTCACATCCTTGACAACGTGAACCGCGTTTGAAGTCGAGCTGCTCCCCGTCTAACTGGCGGTTGCAATTACTGACTCACCAGGACGCAGGATGCTGTTGTTTTTCCTTTTACAATGACTAGAAAGAAATGGTTCTCCAAGGTCAGATTACAGCCACTTCACTCCACTCAGCAAAAACAAGGGCCTTTGTGTGGGCTTCAGTTGGCATCATTACAATAATCATAGGTGAGTAGAGAAGAGACCAGCAAAGAACAAGACTCACTACTATTTTCCAATCTCTGTGTTACCTGTTCTAGGTTTTTAAGTGAAGGTGGAATCTAATGGAAAGAGGAGAAATACTTTTCTTCACAATAGAAGAGTCTGAGAGTCTGAAGACACGAGGACAGGCTTATTTAGCGTGCAATTTTTGGCTTTATGTGTTTATCTCTTTGGCAGACAACTCCTGGCTGTCCATGTGTTAGAGATGGGGGGAAACAACACATATTCGTCCACGAATCATCACACCTTGCTTGCTGAAGTCGAGTAATTAAGGTAATTCCAACAAAAATTGCAACCAAAAATCCAAAAGAGGAAAATTGTACTGCGGGATAACAGAAAAGAAGACTGAAAGGGAAAAAGAAAAAAAAAAAAAAGGCTAAAGGAGACAGTCAGGGTGCAAGAGGGGAAGAGATATAGACCAGACAGCGAGGTCTCAAGGTTTCTTGCTGGTGAGCGATGAAGGATGGCAGTCGAACCGGCGTGCAGCCAGGCAAGCAGGCTGGCTGGCAGACTGGGTGGGTGGCGAGGAGGTGGAAGAGGGGAGGCCACCCGTCCGTTCTCTGTTGCGCTGTGATCAGGCGTCCCTCAGGGAGCAGTGGCCTCTTTGAGTTATATGTCCCTTTAATAATCCATCTGGGGTGCAATGCACTCGGCCAGGCCCATAAAGACCTGATTTATTCCCTCGCTGGAAATGAGAGGACCTGGTGATGCTGGGCAGAAAGCAGGGAGTGCTGGCCCTGCTGTCAGGAGATAGAGCTGATGGACGGCCTGCAGCGCCATTGAACACCCACAACCACTCCACCCTCTAGCACAGTGCACCCTTTCCTAGCCCACCCCTGCCTCTCCTCATTCCCCGCCTTGGCTCCTCTCATATGGGCTTAATAAGTCTTTTTATGGTCGCTCAGTAGGAGCGGAAATGTTCTTCTGTTTCATCCTCCTGCCTGTCTGTTCCTATACTTGCAGTCGTTTAAAACGGTGGTGGTAATTTGCATTTTGCCGCATCATGCTTTTAAACATCTCTAGGAGCCTGTCCAGACAATTTGGCAATGTGCTGATTGGTGCCACAAACTACTCCGCTGTACTGTGGATTTCATTTGGTTGCAGCAGTATTTGTCTGACTCATATTAGTGTTGTCTTCTAAATCCACAAGTAAGAACAAAATAAGGGGACTTTTGGGGGATGTCGATGAAAGCAAACTGGGAAGTCGAGGGATGAATTGAACACTGAATGAAGGAATGGGTGAAGAAGGGTGCTGGCACAGCAGACAGGAGCTGCTGGAGCACAGGGGAGCAGTGTGTCTGGGACCAGGCATCCCCCAACACCGCTAGACAGATAATTTCACCCACATGTACACACACACACACACACACACACACACACACACACAAATCCAGCCTTGCTTATATCTCAGCAGGCTTTTAGGGGCACCGGCGTGGAAACATTAAAACAAACACCTGTCTCTGTGAACTTACAGGGAGGCTTTCTGTTACTGAGAGGCCAAGTGCTGTATGTCAGACGTACCAAGGCGAGTTAAGAGCTTATACCTCTCCTCTTCTTTCTTTATCCTTAAATCTCTTATTTATAGAATTTATATCTCCATCGATTTATCATGCTAAGCTCAAATTCACACTCCACTGTTACCTTCTTTTTCTATCTCACTGGCTAATCTGCCCATTTGTTCTTTAAGTCCCTAACCTGGTTGATCACCCCTGATTGCCTTCCCACTTGAGCAGCCTGCCCCTGTCTCTCTCCCTCCATCCTTTCCTTTCTCGTTTCCGCCTTCCCTCCCTCTCCTCCATGGATCATAACCCTGCTTTAGATAGCTTTCATTTCTCCAGCTCTTCAAAGCTGGAGTCTTAAGCATATGAACTTCTGAAGTGGCTTGGCTTGGCCCAGTATCTTTTATTCCACTTTGAATGCTAATGCCTAGATTTGAAGTAACTTTGCTCAGAGCAGCTTGCACTCTCTTTGCCACTCTGCGGATGAATTTGGGACGGTAGCCTATTTGATCCCGTTGGAAGGGAAAAGTCTACAGGCCTGTGCCTCACCCGCTGGTGAGTCTGACTTTGCCGAGGAAACTAAGACAATAAACATGATTTATTTATAGTTTTTAACGTTGGCAGTTTTATTCTGAGATGGCGTCTGCATTAACACACTCTTTCGACACAGTATTGCCGTTCTGGCTGCACCACAGCACAATTTGTTTAATGTCAAAGTAATTTTCAAGTTTCATTTTTATGTCAAAAGCACTGCACATTCCAGTTTCATGATTTCTGTAATCTTCACAGCTCTTTTGAAGTTGCAGGTTTTGGTTTGGAAAGAGGAAGAGTACCTGATCACGGTGAGTTAGATCAGTGGACCAGAAAGAAATGATGCTTGTCTCTCTTTGGACAATCCACAAGAGGCCAGAAATGATCAGACCCATTTCTGTTTCCTCCTTTCTCTCATCTCCCCTTTTGCCTTCTGTTGCCCACGGCATGTTCGTCTCTCATTTGTAATTCAGATTTCCTGGTGTAGTTAGGCAACAGAAAGAGCGTTGCATTATTGGCCATCAAAGGAATTTGCCTGCAACAAGGTCGGCCACCTGCTCACATTTACTCTTTCCCCACTTTTCTTTTGTTAACGATGTTTAATCACCTCACCACCTCTCCCCAACACTCAAATCACCTGCAATTTATGACCTTCAAGTTTCTCATTACTACTATCTCTTAATCCCACCACCTTTGTCCTTCTATCATCCGATCTGTCCTTCAACAATCAGACAGAAACTGTCATTATAGACACAAGTAATTTATAACTCTACATTCCTCCCTATCACTGTCACCCCCCTCTCTCCCACCTGTCCTGCCTCTCATACCTTTACACTGTCTCTGCAGATTACATGTTTTACCTCACTGCTAGTTTCTCTGTCTGCTCCCATTCACAACTTGTCCCCTCCAAGGCCTAAGGTCTAAATCTCCACGTTCCAGCTTGTCTGCTGTGAGTAGTTGTGTATTAGTGTGATACTGCAGGGCCTTGGCACTAAACAACTAAGTGACTGTTGTTGGCTGCAGATATTTTATTTGCAGAGGGAGAAGACTGGGGCAGTGTGTCAGTGGTGGTGAGAGGATGAGCTCTCGGGGCAAGGAGACAGAGGAGAGGAGCCTTGTCGCTCTCGCTCTTACACTCTTCCAGGCCTGTCTGAGGGCCCTGTGCCCCATCTTTTCCAAGTGGCATGGAGCCATAAAGTTGAGCACTCTCTTCCTGGCATGTGCTACAATTTTCGGTAGTGTCTCCAGTGACCTGCTGAGGGACACACTTGTACTGAAGAGTCCTCAGAGACTTGCCACAGAGGATATTTTTCTAATAAAGACTAAGTATATCTTGCCACTGAAATGTTGTTGTTTTCCCCCTGAAACAGTTAGCGGAAAGACCCCGGCAGCAGTTAGTATACTTCTCCACTTTCAGCATTAAAGTCAAATTTGATCTACAAGGAGGAGTTTTTTGAGTGAGGAGGAGGCTTCTTTCCTGTAAACAAGCAATTATACACACTCAGCATGCAGAGTGGGACTGCACTGTCTGTCAATAGCTACTTAAGGCTGTCACAGAAAGTGGATGTAAGAAGTGTCGGCCATAAAGCGTAAATCTCCGGCAGAGAGAGAGAGAGGGGAAAAAAAGCTGAGTTTAGCATAAGCTGAAATTAAGCTGGCAATATAGGACATCCAAATATCTCTGGCTCTGACTGCATCATTAGGCAGAAAGAGAGCCAGGAAGTGCTGCAATGCCACTGTCATGAAAAAGCAGCATATCAACCATATTGTGTCACCCATATTCTGACAATCTGTGCATATGATGGACAGTAATGGGAAGTGAGAAGGGGGTATGGTATGTATATATGTCGGCACATGTGTGCTTCAACATATATGTATTTTCACGCATGAATACCTTCCTGCATGTGCAGTGTATGCACGTTTCTGTCATGAAGGGAAAAGAGTATGTGTGTGTGTCGTCCCCTGCTGATGCAACTCACCTCCTTGCTCACAGAGCTGTTGGGCCAGAGCATCCTTGAAAATGATCTGTCCCCGATGTGTTGCTGTGGCTCTGAGGGAAAGAGAAGGAGAAAAAGAGCATTAGCACTAACAGCACTGAAGAGAAAGTTAACTGGTCTGTCCTCAATATATGAAGATCAATCCAGCACAGATGGTATCATTTCCCACTAAACCAAAATGTGTTCAAGCATCCTCCATATAAGAGAACATTTTCTGAAGTTCATTATGATGTGACTTTGAGGTAGAAACAAGAATAAAGAACTTAGTTTGTACAAAATTTGCACATGTGGGAAAGGATAATATGACGAAAATGAGTTTGGCAAACTACACACAAACTGCCTTATCACTTTAATCTCACTCTGCAAGTTGGTAACTGGCGAGCAAACTTGGAAGCCTTGTTAATGTGACTGCATAGAGGACACCTGACATTTTATTATTCAGGTATTGACAGGCATATCTCCTCAACAGCAACATTTTCTTGCTCATACAGTATAGAGTGTGGGCTATCAAATGTCTTCCAATATCATCAGCTCCTACACTATCATACTGCACTCTTGCATGCCAGTGTAAATCTAACTGTATGTTGCGTGCTGAATGTATGGAATGCAATATGAATTTCCTTCCGGTGGCCATGAAATGCATTATTCATTTGAAAATGGAGAGATCTTTAAAAATCTAAGAGGGTGAAACGGCTCAGAGTGCAGCGGGATCTTTTACACAGACACTGAGACACGCTCTGCTGCACTGTAGCCCAGTAGAAACAGATCCGCTGTCATTTGTAATGGCAGAATTCCATTGGTAAAGATGCACAATAACGAGGCTGCTCTTGAGTATTAAACTTTCATCCCTTACAATAATAACCACTTCTGCTACTACCACTAAGAATAATACAGCAGTATATGTATGTAAATTGGGGCTGTGTATAGCTTGTCTGCAATCATGCAACCATTATAACACGTGAAATTCAGATGGAGGGGAAGGAAGTAATAAATCTATATGATGTGCGTATTGAAAATAGAGGAATGTGACTACATAAAAGGGCTGGATGATTCTGCAGGCAGCGGGTATCGTCAGGAAATTGAAACTCATGAGTGATTCATACAAAATGAAGAAAAGTGATTTTCCCTACAACTTAACCGAGCTGCCCGGTGTGGACATGATTGTCATTACAAATAACCTCATTCTCTAGACCTCTTAATATTACTAACGTAACACAGCGAGCCAAAGATAGTGTACAAGAGTCTAGTTGACTATAACTACTTTGTGTGCAGTTGGGTTCATGACTGCCGTCTTGTTTTTGGCTAGGTGAGTAAATGTGCTTGAGTATAACAGTCTTTTATATTTCAACTCTGTACATGGACACACTGCTGTCAAGATAACTTTACTAGGTAACGTAAGCTAACTTTAGCTACTATTTTCTACCTACTAGGTCAACTGTTCCCAGAGGTCTGTTGAAAAGCTGTTAAAAATCAGGGTTGTGTATCAAAAAATAAAGAAGTCGTCACACCAAATTGTAATTGCATCCCACTCGAAGCAGGTTTAACACATTGTTATAACGTTCACATCTAACATTAGTTGACTCCGCTCCTCCAGACTGAAGATGAAGGTTTTTGATCCACAACAGCTGCTGTTTCTCTGAGTTTTTTTCCCCACTTCTCCCTTTTACACTGTGATATTTTCGGGACTTAATGTGGCCCTTGTTTTTTTCCAAATTTGATCAATTGTAACAGGTGTAAACAGAACAAATCATAGGCATTTGTGCAGTGCTGGTAGTCTTTATCTCCAGTTACCTGTCCTCCATCTGGACAGTCCACTGATGTATGTATGTTCTATGCAAAGAGGCTATTGGCAAGAATCTGGCAACACAATACCTTTAACAATACAGGGGTTGGGATTCAATATATATCCTATACCCTATACTGCAATATAAGCAAGGAGATACATTGCTATTTTTTTTTTTTAAATCCAACTGTAATGGTAAGAACACACACCCATATTCATAAAATCTGAGTAAAAAAGTTTAAAATTTTATGCAATCAGAACAGTGGGATCTGCATTTGTATTCATCACAGTCCCTGTAACATTCAACATCATAACACTACTTTTTGTGCAATCTGAGCAGAGTAATTTAACATTTGCCTGTATCTGTAAAAAAAAAAAAAAAAAAAAAAAAGTAAATAAAATTAAAGTGCTTGCAGGATTCTGTAGATAAAGAAATTAAGAAAATATAAAAATGTAAACAAAAAAAACATTGATACACTGCTTTTCAGACTTGATAGTGTCATAAACCGTAATATTGCAAGACTCAAGTTTATCAATATTTTCTTACACCCCGAAGTATCAGTATTATATATATGTAAAAACAATGGATAATAGAAATAGAATAAATTGTACATGACAGAAAAATAAAATCCCATAACCTGGACACAGGAGGAGATTGAGGTGGAAGTGAGGAGTATGGAAGAAGCTGCAATTTTCAGAGAGTCCTTGAAATGAGTTATTGGTAAGAAAAATTGTAAAGTTTTACAGCCCTACAGCTCTTTGTAGCTCCTTCTAGTCAGTGGCAGCAGCAAAAATGGGATGTGTAGCAGCCCCATCAAGGAAAGTTCTGTGCAAGGGGAGACAACACTTCATTGTTAGATGGCTAGTAAAAGCTCTACTACACCACTCTGACAGAATAACCTGCATTTTCCCCATATAATGCCCAGAGGGAAGGCAATTTGAGTGGGATTGAGGTCAAAAACATAAAGAGGATGAATATCAAAGCCATGACGTGTTTCCTCACTGACTGCTTGCAGTATTGTCCATCAAGGAGAGACGAGCAACTGGAGTCTTGTCTGGCACTCTGACAAAATTCTAATGTATATGGGCTTTGCTATTAATTGTGAACATCATCTATGGCTTGTAAATCGGAGCAACTTCATACTTAAACACACCCTGACACAGAACTATGCATGCCACCCACATACTGTACAATGAGAAAGTCCCTTCAAGGAGGACTTGTGGAAATAAAAGACCTCTTTTCCTGGTCTCTGCCATGTAAGGACACACTTGTGTGCCTCAGACTGTTGTCTCAGTGTTCAGGGTATTCCAAGCATTGCACAACATTTCCTTTTATCGAAGTCAAACCAATAAAGCAGAGCTCTGAGTAACTTCACTGTGATTTCAAATACACTATATGTCAAACTCTATGGAAGCAGTTCAGACAGTTGCATGTGTGTGTGTGTGTGTGTGTGTGTGTGTGTGTGTGTGTGTGTGTGCTGTGCCACACCCGGTCATGTTACAACACAGACCAAGAGGACACGGAGAGGAAAGGATTAAAAATAAGCAAAACTTTATGGGGCGTACACAATATGGTGGGTGCCTGAGTCAGTGAGCCCCACATCCATTTCGCAGACTTCTCCTGCATCAACTGCTCTTCACAGCCCCATGTGGATTTTGCCTTGCACCCCCCAACCCTACCCCACTGTGGCCCACCATGCAGACTCAGGCCTTTTATGGGTGCCAAGGCATTTACACGTTCATCTCAGCTCATGAATAATGAATAGGCCCCTCATCAATTAGTGAAGAGCTCTTGTGCCTTTGCAGAGCTGGGGAGAAAACATACTTAATTACACTCATATTTCAGAATTGGGTGAAAACTAATTTGAGTTTGGTATTTATGAATAAAAGATGGCGCGTAACGAACAGCGGGTGGGGATGTAGGAACAAGGCCCTTAAATATTTACTAAACACAGTCGCAGCTCAAGTTCACTCAACAGATTCTTCGTGCCGGGGGACAGGGGGCTCTGTCAAAGAGCACATCTGACCCAAAACACATCTTTTACACACACTAACCACACACTAGCTACATACACACACATCTATGACAGTAGCCCTTACAAGCCAGGTAGGAGAAAAATGCCACACAGAGCTACTAGTCATACAATGACAGAAATTTAAGTCCTGCATTCCAGTGCAAAAGAATTATTAACAAAACGTCCTTAACGCTGGAGTAGACTGTTCAATTTTCTATCACGGGGCAAAAATCCTTTAATGAACTTTGAGCATATTGTAATTCAAGTGGTCTGAGAAAATATTACACTTTTTTCAGGCTTTCGAAAGTCTAGCCCTTGACGGAGAGACTCTGGCCGATCACAAGCCATTTTCAGAGAAAGCAATAGTCAATCATGAAAATCACTGCTCATGAATTGTGGTCAAACTGTCTCTGTAGGCAGCACTGATCAAAAATTAATCAAGATTCTGTAACTGCATGGCCTATTTCTTGCGCCAAATGTTTACAGAAATAAGGTGTCTCATTTTACAGCTAAACAGTGCACTAAAATATGTTTATGAAAACATTTGTGCTGTGTTAGACACTCCTCAGCTCTGACTGGCTGTTTTTGTGATTCTAGCAAGTGTCTTCAGGAGCACCATGACGAGGTGCTGATTTTTTTCCCCTCACAGATTATCTGCCTCATTTACTACAATCAGGATATAGTGACAATTGTGAAATACAACTTTAAGTCATATTTTATTAAAAAAAGATACCGACTGCAACTTCTATCAAAAGTGAAAGTACATTTAATGCAGCAGTATGGCCGTTGTCAACGTTATATAACTCTAAATGAGATTATGGGATTCTCATTACAGATGCATAATCGTGTAAGAAACATTTTAATGTTGTCGCTGGTTGAGGTGGAGCAAGTTTGTACTATTTTACACAAACCACTGGGTTGTTTAATCATAACAATTTATCAGATTTAATAAACTGATAATTTGTCTGACATTTGTTGGTAAAATCTTTATCTGAAAAGCATCTGTTCAATAAATGTAGTGGAGTCAAAAGAACACTTAAGTGATTATTTTTTACATATTTCCTCTTCCTGCAAAACAAGGTACAACAGTTTTAAATGTTTGATGACTCACTCTGCACTCAGGGGAGTTTACAAAAGTCCATTCAACCAAATGAGACAATGGTCGACAAGCTTGCCACAATGGTCATGTAAAATTGCACTTCACCACTTGCAGGCTAGTGGCTAGCATATTAGCTACCAGGCAATATAGAGAAAGACAGGAAGAGATGTGTGTTTGGATATCAATGGGCAAAACCTTTATTTTACTTTTTACAACAATTTGGCAGAGGTCTAATTCATTTATCTCCCTTTTGACCTCCTTCTGATCTAACAGTGACGGAGGTGTGTACAGAGCCAACAATACGCTTAGCAGTGGACTCTGCTGTAGCTATGTATTCCAAGCGGCAACCTCTGGGACTGAAAGATAAAGCCAGTGCGGAAGTGCCAAAAACTGCAGTTCCTTGAATGGCCGCTTGAGGCTGACTCCAGAAACAAGTCAGTTACCATAGACCTCCATGTTAAAATGCCCAATTTTACAGCAGAAATAAATATGCTTACAGCCTGGTACAAAAAAACTATTTTGGTCTCTATAGCTAATTTTCTCTTTCATGACAACTGTAAAGGGGCTGAACTTTTTTTCTAACTCACCTGTTCACATTTTATCAACGCTTAGAATTTTGCATATTTAAGGCTGTGGCTGCTTTGAGTGACAAGCTGTCTGCAGGATGTCACCACAGTCTCTGAGTCAGATCCACCTCGCGCTCCTCCACAGCTCCAACCACTCATCCAAATTTGGTCACTTCTGGCTCCAAAAAACCCAAGATGACGACGGCCGAAATGCCAAACTCGATGCTTCAAAATAGGAGTCCACAAACCAATTGGTGACGTCATTGTGACTACCTCCATTATTTTATTCAGTCTGTATTGCACTAAACTCTAAGCCTACCTCTATATAGTGGTCTAATCCAATACCAAGGTTTTTATTTAAATCTTTCTTGTAACCAGAGTTGGGTTAGAGCACTTTGATTACTTTTTGCAGTAACGAGTAACCTAACGCGTTAGTTTGCTGTTTGAGTAATCAAATACTTAAGTACATTTTCAAACAAGACATCAGTTACTTCCGTTACTTTTAGAGCACTGGTCCTTCAGCTCCAAAACAGCAACGGCTGTCGTTTGGTTCTAATAACCGAGATAATGTAAACCTATCAGTCTGAAAGAAGCCAAGCTATCTACGTGGTCGGAGAAATGCTGCCGTTGTCTAAGGTGGAGTCTAAATAGGTAGAGTAGGACTCACTGAAAGACATATTTCAGACTCAGGACTTGCATTATGCCTGGTACACGCTACACGCTGGTACTCACCAATTATCCCCGGTCATCTTTCACGGCGTGTGTGATGTCATCGGGTTATTCTTGTCCTATTTTTATTACTTTCACTATTATTTGAGTCACTGCCAGAACTGTGTCTGTTCATGTGCCAGCCGACATGTTGTTGTAGTCACCTAAAAGCGTCAGCAGATGGCAGGAGCTACATTTGAAGCGCCATACGTAAACTGTCAAGCTACTGTATCTTCCACAAGAAGTTCTGACAAATGTTTCAGAATAAAAGCCTATTTAGAAAATGGAGGGATTCTCTCAGCCGAGGTTATAAGGGGCTTTTAATTTGAAACAAGTGTTGAGTTTGAAATGACGGTGCGATATGTTAACTTTATAAAGACAACGACTCTGCTGTTTCACGCCATCATTTCCCCTTTTTACTCTGTGTGGTAACATCCCTAGAGGAAATATTAAAAACGCTGGAGTGTTGTTGTCATACAGTTGTCTACGGCAGCAGATCGTTCTGTGTTTCTACTGGTCAAAGTGACGGCTGTGATGGGAGAATTGGATCTCAGTGAAGGGCAAGTGGTCCATAACTTTAATTTTGGAGACAAAAAAATGTAGGCTTAGCGCCCTGTGGTCCATTGCCCAATAGGAAATGTAGAATACTCAAAAGTACTTTAAAAGTGCTTGAGTTACTTTTCTCAGGGAGTAACGTTGGAAGTACTTTTAAAGTAAATGAGTTACTTTACTCAGGGAGTAATGCAGTAAAGTAACTGGTTACTTATTTAAAAAGTAACGCAGTAACGTACTTTGATTACTTTTAAAGTAACCCTTACCCAACACTGCTTGTAACGGTGAACTGGTTAAATATTTAGTTTCACTGGGAACTACATTACAGAACAAAACCTAAAGTTATAGCTAAAGACACTCAAACTTTAAGTATTTCAGTAAATGTACTTTGTTATACCATACCACTACAATTTGAAAGCTGTGTAGTAATTTGGAGGGAAGTTTTAAAAACACAATTATGCAGAAGTGTCTTTGAAAATTCCAGAAGCACTTGTCTGTTTCTAACGATGTTGTTTTCTTTGCCTCCAATAAATGCAAAGGCATCTACTAAACAATGACAGAAGAGATCAATTCAGTGGGAAAGAGTAGTTTTCCTTTGAAAGTGTGTGTGGATGTTTGAATGGTCTGACTATGTGTGACTTAATAACGTGTATGTCATTAAAACAGTAGCCAGGGGAGGGCATTTAGTCTGAGCCGGAGAGTGTGTGATCGGCGCAGCGCGACGCCAGCGTCTGTCCTGCCGTCACACTCCAGCGGCTCCTCAGCGTGTGTCTCTCATTACGGTCTCCACTGTGGGAGCCCCACAGACACACACTCTCTCTCACACAAAGAACAGCACTGATACACACAAAACATTTATTGAACATCTAAATGTTAATTTGACTTTCTTTGGGGGAAAAAAGCAATTAAGAGCCTAAAGGTGTTGGTGTTTTTTCTCCTCTCTCCTCTACTCTGATTCAAACAGGGGATCATTCATCTTGTGAAAATAAGTGTCATCCTCTCCCCTCTCATTAGTCTAGAGGAGCAAATCTGAGAGATGGGGAAGAGAGAGGGATTGGGGAAGATGAAGAAAAAGAGGAGGATTGAGTGTGAGATATGGATAAATCGAGGGGGGAAGGGAGAGGAGGGGGGTTGGGATTTGGTCAGTGGAAATAGAGATGGGGGTTAGATGGCCTTGTCTTTCAAAGTCCACAATCTGCTGTCAAATAGCGAGGCATGCGAGTAAAGGCAGGGATCCAGTCCACACACACATACACACACACACATGCATACTCCAAGCCACATATGAGCTTTAACATGTATGCAGATGGACAGGCTGTCACTCAAACAGCTCCCGAAAGGGCCTGGAGTGGGTAATTACCAAGCATGTCTTCCATGTTAGATTACATGTTGCTGTCGGCCATAAGTATCCCTCAGGAGCCAGCTTGACAGCTCCCTGCTAACCACACACACACTCACACACTCACACACAGCGGGACGCACTGACTGCTGGTTTACCCTAAAGCCATATACATGCAGTTAAATATAGTGACTGCAATCTTAAAGACATAAATATGCACTAAATAATGAACACACAAAGTTTTGTTACGCTTTTTCAACGAGGCCGGTGATTTTTTAATTTCTCTCTCCACACAAACTATTACATCTGAGGTGGAGAACACACACGATGTCTCGCTCCTCTCTTCCTCGTTAGACGACTCACCCATCCCGTTCGCAAATCCCAATTAAAAGCTCATTTTCTCTCCCAGCTCACTAGGCCTGTTGGTAATCATGATTAATATGAAGAGTTTCAGTGGGGTGCAGTTCCAGTCGCCAGCGCTGATTTGGTGCATTTGGACCTAGCCCTTAAAATAATACACCCTAATTGGTTGATTTATCTTCCACGTTGAGGACCAGCTGTGGTTATGGCACAGCAATCAGGGACAACGGGTAAACGAATGGAGAGGAAGGAAGATGGAGAAGTGAAGACAGGACAATGAGAGAAGCGGAGTAAGAGAGGAAACAATGCATTGCTTCTCAAAAATTCCTGATCACTAAAACAGCTTTGATAAAATGTAAAGCAGGCTTTCTTGATTTCAATCCAGCCTTTATATTTCTTACCAATCAGGGCCTAAGAAGATGCGACTGGCTTTGTGGGATCACATTATATCGTCTCCCCAACAGCCCCTCCCTCCGCCCCTAAATTAATTAATTGAAAAAGGCTCTTGGAGAACATGCAAATTTAATGAAGCTCCACAGAGGAGGGATTTGGGAGTTGTTTGGCAAATTACCTGCTTGTTAGCACAGGGTCATAGAGAGTTACAGCTCCAAATACAGCCAGAAGAAGCACAGTTACTGCTCAGTATACATCCAGGAGAAGAGCAATTGACCTTGACTACTGTTAGTAATAATTAGGGAGATTAGTAAAACAACAGCAGTTAGGAGTAAATATGCCAAAAGGAAAAAAAAGGTTCTAAAAAAGTTGTGGATTTTCTTTTGTTGATTTAGTCCTCGACAACAACTTTTTAAAAAATGATATCTGAGAAAATCAGCCTTTTAAAAATCTCTCCTCACTTTCTCAGAGAGGGTCAGACTAGGACAAGACGGGGAGAAAGAGAAGAATCTGCCGTATTGACACAGAGTCAACAACAGAGAGATGAATCCTTGCAACAAGTCATATCTGTTATTTATCTTGTCAGTCACATCGAAGCACATTTGCAGGAACAGACAGCGCAGACTGTAAACCAATCATTTCTCACAAAATACATCTGGAGCACCCCCCTCTCCCATGAGCATGGTTCATTTTACTGCATTCATAATCAAGCGCTTTACTTTTTTTTCCCTCCAATCTCCGCGCTCTATTTCATCTAGAATTGATAAGGAGGTCAACGTCCCAGCAGGTAGGATGGTGACCTCCTGAGGAGAGTGTGGGATGTCGGTGTAGAACAGATGTGATGCGGACAATTTGTGGCAGTATTGATCAGAGCAGTGATACGTAATATGCACGTATATATGTGTGGGCATGTGTGTCTCTGTGTGCACAGGTGTATGTATATAATTACATGGGTCATGGACCGTCCCTTGGGAAATAAGACAACATCATGGATGCAGAGACCTTTAGGGTAAACAGCAACAGGAGTCCAGGTTGTGATCTGTTGCGGGTTGCCTCTTAAAATTAATGATTTACTGTGAAACTCTGAAAATCCGACACCTTTTAAAAGGTTAAAAAAGGTTAAGAACATGAATATGAGAGATATAAGAGTTGCTGTCTTATATGTGAATGTGTGATATATGAAAATTAGAATTATATGGGTGGACTGTGTCAGATTTGCAGCTCTGGTCGGTTTGTGGTGAGAAAAAGTGGATTGGATTTATGTGCTCTGTCATGCTTCACATTTCAACCCCATATTTCTATATCTACAATGCCAAAATGCCATTACCTTGAACCAGTCATTCATGTTCCCTGGCCCAGTGTCTCCAGTGAATCTGTCACACAGCCACAGGCTACTGCAGTATGGAGCTTTAATGATGAGGGGAGCTCATTAACCACTGATTTTATGTTAAAACAGACCGAAACATTGACTTGAATAATAGGAAATCAATAGAGGAGACTAATACCAGGAGAATTTAGGTGCTGGCTGAGATGGGTCATCTGTCAGTCTGATGTCTGAACTCCGACCTTTGACCTCTGATTAATATCACAGGTTGTCTATCATCCTGCCTGTCAGAATCACCAGACTAGATGAGCTTAGGGACACATTATTGTGATAAAATGGAAAGGTCAACCCAGGTTTTAACTGATCAATCATGCTCCCAAAAAGGAAATGCACATCTGAAGTTTGTGTGAGAGTGTAAATATTTACTGTTTGCAGGGCCCTGAATGATTTCTGGGTGGTGGGCTTTTTAGAAGCACAAATGATGGCTGTCTGCTTCGGCCATCTGAACACACAATAGATGCTGCTCCACTTTGCATACAGAAGACTCATACCAGACGCTGCAAAAATAAAGCCAAGAGATTTATAATGGATCTCAGCCATCCAGATAACTTCCTTTTCACCCAACTGAGGTCGGGAAGAAGGTACCGGTTACACCAGGCCAGCACTGAGAGGTTTAGGAAGAGCTTCTACCCACAAGTTACAGGGATCCTAGATGAAGACATTTATGATAATTATTATTATTATTTTGTTATTGTTGCAGTGTTTTGAATAAGTATACTGACTGAAGTGACTATTACCTTTCACTGGTCATGTTTGTGATTTCATGTGACAAATACATTAAAACTGACTACTAATAATCAGTTATATTTAACAATTACATATCTAAATGAACAAAGGCCTCTTGTATGTGTAAAACTTTTATTTTTCAAGAAAATCTTCTATCTATCCATGAAGAATAATGAAAGGTTTTGAAATTGTTCTATGGACATTCATACAAGTCGGTGTGACAGGTGATACAGTTGTGTAGCACATCATAAGTAACTGGCATCGCTTAAGAGTGACAGGGGACAGCGGATTAAGACGCGAGGAAAAGAAGCAAGCGAGGGAAGCGACATGTTATACATTGCACCCATGGAGTCGAGTTGGCTCAGAGCTGCACCCTGTCCACAAAAGCAGCCACACCAGGCTGTATTCATATACAGCAGCGGACTCCACCTCGTACGATATACCACCGTAGTGCTTGTTTCACAAACTTCATGCTCACACAGACCTACCTACTTTGAACAGATGGCAGTATCAACAACACAACAACAGCCAGCATAATTACAGCACAGGAGCCATTCCTTTTCAATTACAGCTAACAAGACAAGAGAGTGTTTGAGCGCCCACCTGCCCTTCCTCACTTTATTTCTACTTCTCCTCCTAATTGCTCCTACAAGTGGCTTCAATCAGTCTAGGACTCCAAAGAGGATCTGCAGGTAGCAGAGATGTAAACAAAGAACAAATATAGTGGCCGTAAATAAGTGTTTACAAACAAATGCATATATGCACATACACATGCATATACTGTATAAACAGACACATACACAGCACGCTATGACATAAAGGAACGGTGTGCCATTAGATACGCAGAGATCCATCTCCTCAGGGGAACACTTCGGGAAGTGGGCTCACATGCAGTAATTAAAGCATCTCCAACTAGGCTGGGACCCACAGGGAGACAGTACAAAACACTACAGCTCAAACACACACCACACACACATACCAACACAACAACACAAGGTATATTTACGCAGGGCTACATGTGCGCATACAGCACCTAGATACACCCATGTAGCACCCACACACAGGCAAGAGTTAGGCACAGAACTAAGAGTGTCTGAAAGAGTTTCTCTGAAGGAAGCTGTTGTTACACGTAAAACTCCGTGCACACTGAGTGCACACACACACACACACACACACACACACACACACACACACACACACACAAACACACACACACACATACGCATACTATACTCTGACTGCCTTGAGGCTGTAAGTGAAGCAGAATAAAGGCAAAGAAAGGACGAGACACACCAGTGCATCTTTGGATTCGCCAGAGGAAGCTATTAACCATTCTCACCTCTGCTAAGTGCAGCAAAGCATTCAGTACATTATGTAGTGGTGTGGACTGTCATGTCTGAGCAAGAAGAATAAAAAGTGGGGCACAACTATGTTTTATGCAATCATTTAGGCATGGCTTTGTTTGCATTTTGTGTGTAAGAAATGGTTTGCTTACGGCCAACAGTATAGTGTCACTTTGATAACTGCAGGTATAACTTCTGATAGTGTATCAAAGTAGCGCTGCAACTAATGATAACTTTTAATTAATGAATTGTTAAGTCTGTAAAATGTCAGAAAATACAAATAAAATTGCCCATGACAATTTCCCAGATGTAAAGGCAACATATTTATATTGCTTGTTTGTTTGACAGCAACTCAAAAACTGAAATACATTCAATTTACAGCCACATTAAAGAGAAAAGCAGCTTGTTCTTGTATTTATGAAGCTGGAACCAGCAAATGTTTGTTGGCATTTTTGCTGGATAAACAATTGAAATGATCAATCAATTTCAAAACTATTGCTGCTGTGTGTGTGTGTGTATGTGTGTGTGTGTGTGTGTGTGTGTGTGTGTGTGTGTGTGTGTGTGTGTGTGTGAGTGTGTGTCATCCCAGCTCCTCCACCTCCTCTGCCTCCTCTCCTCCAAGGCCTCCCCTTCTCTTTAGGTGGCAATTTACAGCCACCCAGAAAATGAGTTCTTCTGGATGCTCATGTCACCGCACTCTATCACACTCCTGCTAGTGATCTGTTACCAGGAACACTCCCACAATATCGCCCATAAAACAGCTCACAGGCCGCACATTAATGCAGTGGCGGACCGGCTTCAGCCCTGTGAAGGACATGGGATGTCTGTGCTTTTAATTTAAACACTCATGGACACTGCTTGTGGAAAATGGTCCTTGTATCAATCAGGGCAGGGGTACTATGAGCAAGGGCAGGACGTTGCATTATTTACATTTTGTACAGTTGAGACCAATCTGTCTTACACCTACATATTATATTACTTTGTTTGACTTTTAAACTGATTGGAAGTTCTGCCATAAAACTTCCAGGGTGAGGTAATTTTAAAAAAAAAAAAAAAAAAAAAAACAAGAAGAAAATATGACAGCAAATGAAAGTGACAGTCATCTGAGTAATAATTCTGACAGCTCAGTGCTGGAAAATTATATGGCACCCAAGATGGCCCTGGCTTCGGTCACAAGGGCCTCGCCTGTTGAATTCCTCCCAGAGTCATGCCACTGAACTCAGGGAGGCTCCAGAGATGAGGATATACTGGTGGAGATGGGAGCTGTGAACTGGAACAGGGCGCAGGAAAAAGTGTGTGTGTTTCCGCATGTGTGTGTAAGGAGCAGTCTCCAGCCAGCTGGAGTGTGACTGGCTGACTTTGATAAGGTCAGCCGCAGGGGCCCCTATTGTCATACAGCCGTGGCCCCCTGCCAGCCCCACTGTCATCAGCACTGGCACACTGCTGCTCCGTGCTTTACACTCACACGCAGACACACAGCACACGCATGGACACTGCACAAATACTGAGGAAACACACAATCCTCGTAAGCTGACACACGCTCAACAGTAAATGTGTTTGCTGGCAGACAAAAAAGCCAGTAAATCTGTTTGGCTCCGTGGATATTGTCTAAATGGCAGCTCCACTTCAGCAAATTCCCCAGCTGAATCCTTTTCTGTCAGTCTGTCCATAAAAGTGTCTGTCTGATAGTCTATCGTGTCCCTCCAGGAATCCATTGAGGGATTTGTGCGAGTACTGCCAAAATGTTTAATTTAGTTGTGGTTTTTATGAAACACTGATGTGCAATTTGCAATGTCTTTCAAGTTCTGAAAGAGGATGACTGGTAATATAAAAGGAAAAGAAAAAAACAAGGGATTAGTTTGCAATTTGATTTGACTATACAATCATTAAAATGATATGACGATAATGGTGTTTTCATTTTTAGAGTTCATTTAAAAAACACATTTGGCTGTTTTTGATGTGAAAGTGTGAGAATTACCAGAGTCAAGTCTTTAAATATTCCAATATCTGTGGGTGAATTTCTCAAAGATCTTTGTAATGTGGTGCTGTGCCGCTGTGACTTTGCATGGGGCAGAGTTACTGGAGTCCTCCCTTTTCCTCTGCGCTTCTCCAGCAACAGCTGCTAATTGCATTTTGACTGATTATCAGCATGAGGCTGTAAATCACCAGCCAAGAGAACTGGAGGGAAAGAGAGTTAGAGGATGTTTCCAACAGATAGAGATGAAGAAAATGATGAAGAGCAAGACAAAACAGAGGATGGGGGGAATGAAAATGAGAAAAGGGAAAGACCAAGGCTGTTCTCAGATACATAAAGCTCCATCTTTTCCTACTTGGGGCAATCGGACAACATGTAAGCTTCAAGGAAACACAGACAGTAACATGTACACAAACAGACAAACAGAAATCACCTCCACACTGTCTCTGAGCAACGGGTTACTGCCCGAGAGTTTGTTGTGGCGTGATAAAAATCCCAGTTAGGCCCCTAATAGAAGCCATCGTCCCTTACTTATGATCATGAAGAGCATCATGTGAACCAGAGTTTTTCTATAAAGTGTGTGTCTGTATCACACCCATCCTCAGGGGAAGGATGGATCTGTTCAACCACTCACAGATTTTCCAATGAGAAGAGGGACCGAGCCCACTGAATGAGAGGATGGAGATATTTCCGTTGATTCTCAGCAGGGTAAACACACACAAACACATTCACACCTGCCACTGCACAGGCCATGTCAAGCAAGGTATTAAGGATATTACCACACACACACACACACACACACACATACACTATCTCTGTCCCCAGTTTAACCTCTTTCCAGTCATCATGCATGCTTTCATTAGAGAATGGCCTTTTAACATCCTTTCTGTGGCAATGAGAGAGAAAACACCACCCATGATGTCAGCTGATAAACCTCACTCAGCCTTACTGGGTCAATGTGCAGCCACAGCATTACAGGATATTATTGTTACAGTTTATGACTTCCATGTCTGGGTTGGACGCGTGGCAGCTGTAAAGGTCTTAAAGGGAGAGTTCAGTTTTTTTGAAGGGGGGCTGTATGGGGTACTTAGTTGCTAGATAGTATATGGAGTCGGCAGGTCCCCAGAAAGAGGAAGAGGAGAAGGAGGCTGGAGTCAGCAACAAAAGCCATTCTATCACTCTCTTCAAAGCCAGACTCCATTGAGAAAAACAGTAATTTAACAATGCTGAACACAGGAGTGTTTGGTCTACCACTGCCCTGTCCAGCTATTTTGTTTGTGTTGTTGTGTGACTTTTGTGATTAAAAGGAATAGTTCAGATTCACCAAAGTCACACATTCACACAAACAAACTAACTAATCGAAGCAGCTGTAGACCAGGAGCTTTCATGTTCAATGGGGTAAAATTACTGTTTTTCTCAATGGAGTCTGGTGGCTCTGACAAGAGCATAGATGGGGAACTGTAGCCGTTAACAGCTTCCCTGTTGGAGTGGTCTGTCTGACAGAAAGGAAAAGCAGTAAAAATATTCTCAATATAGTGAACATTTAAACCGATATTAATTTTTTAGATGGGATTTTTTTTAGGTAGTACAAAAACGTTTTGTTACAGCAGTACATTGCTCTGCACCCATATCAGACCTGCTTCTCTAAGCTGAGGTTGTGTTGACTGACATCTACTGTATCTAATATACTGTCTTTGAAAAAGTAACCCATTCAACACCACTTCAAAAAAAAGTGAACTATCCCTTTAAGGTCCAGACACACCTATCTGATTTCAGAGAACTAGCGGCAACGAAAACCCCTGCTGTGTCGCCCTTATGTGCCAGACCTCGCCCAAAAAGTTGCACATGAACAGACCGCAAAGACTACTGCTGACAGTCAACCAGTGAGTACGTTCTGCACCTGCCTCAGAGGTATTAGCTTTCAACACCAGCAGACGGCAGTAGTCTATATTTGTTATTCAAAAAGGGAAACTGGAAGTTAGTCTTGACACAAGTTAGCCAGTTAGCACATTAACAGCACAATGCAGTGTTGAAAGAACAAATGATATTCAGCATGTTACAGTAAAACAATAACACAAACCACCATAAAGCATTTCTGCAAAGGAGCTCAATGGCGAAAGAAAAATCATCCTCTCTTATGAAACAATTTTGTTTTGATCTCACACCCTCTTGACTTTAGCTGTTTGTCTTCTTTCCTCACTTCCATTTCTCTTCTTGTGCGCTGAGCTGCCAATCAGTGATTTTATTCACTGCCATCCCCATCACAGATTCAACATGCTGAACTGCTCAAAAAAAAACCTGAAGGGGGCCAGCGAGGGGTAAAGGTGAGAGACACACCGTACCAACTAGGGTGACAGATGCTCATCAATGGCCTTACGTTGATGGCAGACTGCCAGCTTGGGGTGTCAGGGCCTTTAGTACGCACCCCAACTGCTCATCTGCCTATTCTCTCTTATGCCTACCATACACTGGAAGACTTTAAGAAGACTTTAATAATACTTTTAAAGACTAGAGTCTGTCACCCTCCCACTCGAAAGATTATGTGAGATTTTCATCACACACTATGAGATTTTACAAAGACTGGGAATCTTGCAGGGTCACTGTTTGCAAGACTACAACCAGATTCCTTTTGAGATTATTTCCTATCCTGCTGCTTTTGGAGAGTAGCTCTGTTTTAGTGGGAGGAGCAGAGAGTGGGAATGAGAGGTCAACCATCTCAAAAATTAAGATTTCACACTAAAGTGAAACACACTGAAGTGGCTGCAAATTTTATCCAGATTTTGCAGAGCACTCCTGCAGAGATTTTACCAGCACCCTGTGATTTTATTGTGGACAATTTTAACAACAAACTCAAGTCAACGCTGGACTCAGTGGCTCCACTTTTAATCAAAACAATTAGAACAAAACCTACTCCCCCATGGAGAAATCAGGAAATCAAACAACTGAAAAGATACTGCAGGAGTGCTGAGAGAAGGTGGAGAAAATCAAACCTAACAGTCCACTACGAAATATTACGTCAACATCTCAAAACCTACAATAACGCAGTCAAACAGGCAAGAATTTCCCACTTCAAAAAACTAATCTCTGACAATAAAAACAATCCCAAATTCCTGTTCTCCACAATTGATATTTTAACAAACAGTAATTTTAACAGATCACCTAAGACAACAACCAATGCCCTTTGTGAGGACTTTGCAGACCACTTCAGAAGTAAAATCAATGACATCAGATCCAGTCTCTTATCGCAACAGATTTTAACTGTCGACACACCTGGATCATTGCTTTTACCTGAGGAAACACTGGAGAGTTTTGCCCTGGTTGATGCGAGGACACTTGGTCGAGTTTTCTCCCAAGTAAAGCCCACAACCTGCCTTTTAGACCCAATTCCCACACCATTTTTTAAAACATTTTATGGATTCTTTGAGAAACAGCTACTGTACATGGTGAATTGCTCTCTTCAGACAGGTGTCTTCCCGGCCTCCTTGAAAACGGCGGTGGTGAGGCCCCTTCTGAAGAAGAGCAATTTAGACCCCAACGTTCTTAATAATTATCGACCTGTATCCAACTTACCATTTTTAAGCAAAATTTTAGAAAACTGGTTTTTAACCAAGTAAATGATTTTTTAAATACAAATAACACTTGTATCAGTCTGGTTTTAGGATGAACCACAGTACCGAGACAGCCCTTTTAAAGATTTTAAACGACATCAGGTGCAATTTAGATAACCATAAACTCACAGTCTTGGTACTACTGGATCTAACCGCCGCCTTCGATACAGTAGACCATCACATTTTATTAAATAGACTGAGGCACCTGGTCGGCCTCTCTGGTATTGTTTTTAACTGGTTCGTCTCTTACCTTACTGATCGACACTTCTTTGTAAGTATGGATACATGTTCCTCAGGAACCCATGAGATAAAGTTTGTGGTCCCCCAGGGGTCAATTTTAGGTCCAACTCTTTTTAATCTCTACATGCTTCCTCTGGGGGACATCATCAGGAGGCACGGCATCAGCTTTCATAGTTATGCTGATGATACGCAACTGTACATCGCCGTGTCTCCTGATGACACAGGGCCAATTGATGCCCTTTTTAACTGCATTTTAGATATAAGGTCATGGATGGCAGCGAATTTCCTGCAGCTCAACCAGGACAAAACAGAGACTTTAGTCATTGGTCCTGAAGGTCAGAGAGAGAAACTTTTACCAAAACTACAGGATTTTAAACCAACACAATCTGTAAAAAATCTGGGTGTGATTTTTGACTCTGAGCTCTGTTTTATTCCACGTATTAAAAACATAACAAAGGCAGGTTTCTACCACCTTAAAAATATAGCCAGAGTCCGCCCGTTTCTCTCTCAGGCCAGCACGGAAGTGCTGATGCATGCTTTTATCTCCCGTAGGTTAGATTATTGTAATGCCCTGCTCTCTGGTCTTCCCAAAAAGAGTATCTCAAATCTACAATTATTACAGAATTCAGCTGCACGAGTGCTGACGAGGACCAGAGGGCGGGAGCACATTACACCAGTTTTGAAATTGCTGCATTGGCTCCCTGTGCGCTTCAGGATCGATTTTAAGGTTCTTTTATTAGTTTTTAAATGTCTTAACCGTCTTGGGCCTTCTTATTTATCTGACCTGCTTTTACCATATCAACCCTCGCGGACCCTGAGGTCCTCCGGCACCGGCCTTTTAACCATACCACAAGTTAGGACTAAAACACACGGGGAGGCGGCATTTAATTATTATGGCCCCCGATTGTGGAACAGCCTGCCGGAGAACCTCAGAGCTGCAGAGACTGTTGATTTTTAAAAAGAGGCTCAAGACTCATCTTTTAAATCAGGCTTTTAACTGATCTCTGTATTTATCTATTTTAAATTCCTCTTATAACCGATTTATCCATCTATTATCTATTTTTTATTTATTTTTTATATTCTTACCCTTCCTCTTTTTACGTTCTTATCTCATTTAACCTTTATCTTTTGTTATTTTAGTTAGCCTATAGGTTTTAGTTTTGATGCATTTTATGTCTCTGTTTTAGATCATTCATACCTAGCTACTAACTCAATTTTATGAGCTAAATAGCTTTTTGTTGGGTGGGAGGGTTGGGTTTTCTCTTTTCTTTTAGTTTTCTGTTTGGATCTTTGTTGTTTTTAACCTCTGTGAGGTACTTTGTGTTACTGTTGTATGAAAAGTGCCATATAAATAAAGTTGATTTGATTTGATTTGATTTAAAATAAGTGTAGGTTGGTGGATCATATACACACCAAAATCAACACTGACTATTGTTGACTCCACAGCTCCTCCTTTTCTACAGCCCAAGAGAACCAAGACTTGCTCACATTCTTGTTGTACCTCCGCAGAGTCCCCTCCATGTTTACTGTCTACCTGGTTTACTGCTTCTTGTGTAGTGCTGGAGAGAGCGCGGCTATTAGTTGTTGACAATTTTCATGTCACTGAACTTCTGTATTTGCATAAGACTAAAAACTTGCACTACTATTAAAAATTTGATTTAAGACAGCTCAGACTGAGTTTTATGACCACCTTAGACAAAACCATCAAGATAAGTTTACCAACTAAGGTAAAAGTCTCATGATTTTATTCAGTCATTGGAAATTTGTCTGCAACAGTGAAATCGCTTAAACGATCATCTGGTGTAAGGTCAGCAATTTTCTTTTTTTTTACACACACGCTTACACATGACTTACAGGAAGTTGACGCAGCCGGTGCCGGGTGGTGGTGCGATCCAGACAAAGCTGAAGCTGGTGGAGGGCTGGTGGCTGACGTGAGAAGCGACCACACTGCAAACAAACTGGGTTCCACCAAACTGCCGCTCTGGCATCACACCTGTAGGAGGGAGGACAAGAGAGTGACACCAAAAAGATTAATTAAGAGACAGATAAAGTTAGAAGTCGTAGACTAGATTTGAAATGTTTTGTGACTTCCAATAATTTAATTAGTACCAAACATTTTCCAAAGCCTACCTTAGTCTTTTAGATTTTTTTGTTACTATTTTCCCTGACCTCCAAGTAGCAGCTGGTTTCTATTTATTTTACTACAGTATTAACTTGCAAAGACATAAAACTTGTATGTTATAGGTTAGACTCATGTCTGCTTTTATCTTTGTAAAAGTTACATTATCACTGTGTGGTAAGCCCATTTACAAGATAGTGATTTTACAGTCTGCCAGTGGTGTGCGTTCATGGGTCTCCTAAACAACACTGCCATCATAAAATGCACTGTCGCATAACCACACCTAAAGACAAACAATTAATAAAACAAGGATGTGGTGTCAATGATTACAGTTATTTTAGGTTATTAACTCTCACCAGTTTCCAAACAACAGACTTTAAGGTTTATCTGCACTCCACTACATTGGTGCACACTCGTAGATTTACTTTCACAAACGTAAAGCATACAAAAATAACAATGTGCACTGTGATGGATTACCAAGAGTATCTCATCTACTTGCATGCAATTAAACTGCAGCAACAATATTTGGCAAGAGAGTGTACTAGAAGAGTGATACATTATTAAGTAACACTTCTTACAGACAGGTCAGCATAAATCTGAAACTAATGCATAAGGTGACTGGCCACTGATTTCAACCAAAGAGCCACAAGGACCTGCGTGATCTAAGAATATTGTCTCAAGTTTCTCACATGCTGTACATATCCAACTTATCCCCTTCTTTCCGTTTGCTTTTCATTTCTTCCCCTCGCTCGTTTGATCTCATTCCATTCTTCTGATATTTTTTCCATCCACTGGCATCCTACAGTTTTCTTTTTCTTCTTCACTGCTTCCTGACTCACACTCACTTCTCATCCACCGTCTCTACTTTGTCCTTTTTTCCTCTCTACTTCTCTCCTTACATCATTTATTTTTTCTCAACCCTCTCCTTCTTTTCTCCCTCCCTGTGAGCTGACACTACACAACGGTGCTCTTATTAATGAGGGGCTGTGTCCGGCTATGATTGCACCGATGGAATGACATCATGTCACACAATCTTTCCTTCATATCACAGAGGGCAAGGGCAGGACGCCGCCGGTCTCATCAATCACTGAGCAGACATACAGAACAGTTTAATAATTTACTGTAACTAAACGGCTTCGTAGTGTTGGTGAAGAGGCGTCTAAACTAATATGAATGCAAACACAACTCCAGTATGGGACCGCGGGGACAAGTGTGCATCTCTGAGACAGATTATCCAAGCATTTGTCACAATTCTACAACACTATGTCAACATAGTGTGGTCCAGTGGTCACAGAGCAAACACTTTCAGCCAGTTCAAAAATTTATGTGATGTCCCATCTGTGTGTGAAGATGTGCTCTGAGCTGCAGCGCTCTGGTGGCTGGCCTCTGCTCTTTATAACCTGCAAACACAATCCTCTCCTCTCTCTCTTCTCTCCTCAATCATAACTCAGCTCACTGAAAACATAATCAGCAATGATTAATAACATCGGAGCTTTAATATCCCCCGAATCAATGTGCAAATCAATATGCAAAGATTGTCTGCGCGTGTGTGCGGTGCAAAACTAATTATTTAAAGAGAAATAATTCCGCCCATTTCTGACAGTAATAAATTTGACCTCACAGATTGCATCCATAAATACACACAATGTCGACAGCACCATAAATGTTTCTGTTTAACTCAGCCAGCTGTTTGTGTGTTTTTGTGTGTGTGTTTCGGCTGTAACGTTACATCAAATTTGTGTGTGCGTGTGTGTGTGTGTGTGTGTGTGTGTGTGTGTGTGCCATGGTACAAACAAATCTAGTTATCATTGCTGTCGGATGAAAAACTAAGAAAAACAAGCTTGTTTTTGAATTGAGCACCACACACTTATTTGTTTACCCTGTGGGGTCTGCAAAGGTTTTCTTGTACATTTTCTCATCGTGTACAGAGAAATCAAACTCCAAGTTCAAACTGAATAATCATCAAAGCTTTATGATTTAAAAGGTTCCACATGACAACAACATATTGTGTCATTATGTGTGAGAGCATGCAGCGTGTGGGCCTGGTTTGTCAGATTTACGGGGTGTCGAGCAAAGCAGCCTTTTACATTGCTAAGGAGCTGCTGGTGTGTAATAACAGACTGAGATGTAATCACCCACTAATAGCACTGCTGTTCTCCAATCACCTCTCGGCTACAACCTCTCTGTGTAATGACCAGGATTTACTCTTAAGCAAACACATACACACTCACACAGGGACGCACACATAAACACACATAACTGTCTTGGGTTATTGCGATGTTGTTTGCCTGGACAAAATCTCCTCAGCACCCTATCTTTACTGCCGACATACAGAAAAGCAGAAATTGCTTCTGTGCTGTTCTTACGCAGCACTCAGGCAAGCATGCAATGACATACCCATACATCCTTCTCTCTTTTTAACCCCCTCTGACACAAAAGAGTGCCATTTCCAGAACAATTTCCTTGCTGTTATGTGCCAAGCATTTACTACTGCAACCAAGGCTGTCGAGACAACAGTTTTGGCACTAATTGTCCAATTTTGTGGCAGAAGAAGAGAAGGAGAAGCGCTGCGAATCTTTCTCATCACATTGCGACGGTGCAATTTGAGAATCCCTGCAGATGTGCATAATACAAGCTTAGCTCTCGTGGCAATGGAAACACTATCTGGAAAGCTGCAAAGACAAACAGAAAGAGAGTGTGGTGTTGGAGTTGTGCAGCAGACTGAGCAGGGGAGATAGCAGACGGAGAAAGTAGACGGGCTGTGGCTGGCGTGGACAGATGGACAGAAACAATGAATCACTCATTCAAAGGGAGACGGTGCTGTCACTCATCATTGAGTAAAGGAAAAAGGTGGGCAGTGCACCAACAACAACTTCAGTATTGGACAGTGTGGTTTTTCATTTACAGTGATGACAAACTCCTGTAATACAACCCTAATTAATTTACCACAAGCTACTGTAACATGAATAGGAAAATGAACTACAACTGGATCAAGTGAAAACAAACACAGCATTCAATGTCTGAAGCAAAAATTGAGCATAACATTGTGAGAAAATTTGGAAAATAAAGAAACTAGCACCAGACAGAGACGGGGAGGTAGAGAGAGGGAGGAACTGAGGATATGGCCAAAGAGAAGCAGAGAGCAGTTAGGGTAGGGTGAAGATGAAAAGGCAGACTGATGCACTCCAGGACACAGCAGCGCTGGGACTCGACACTGCTCACAGAATTTCTATTCCCACTTGAAAAATACACTCAGGCGTAAAAATGCAAATAACGAAACTAGTCCCTTTCATGTCCGGGTGTGGAGAGAGGGAGAAAAAAAATCACTATTATTCAACGAGATCCAAATCCCAAACGTTCCAGTAAAGCAACAAGCTATAGTGAACCTGGATAGAAAAAAAAAAAGAAAGCTCTAACATTCCTGGTTCTTTCCAGGCAGATGAGCGGAGGAATAAAAGACAGGCTCTTTCGTCATTTTGAAATGAGAATATATAACAAAGCCCTTCCTGTGTCCTCATGTGCTGGGGTCAAACCAACTTTAAAAATTGCTCATTAATTCAGTCATTTGACCTCTGAGTTCTGTTTTTTTTTCTACATCTCTGATACCTAACAGATGTGACAGATTTTATCTTTGGTTTATGTGCTTGGTTTGCTTTGTTGATATCTGTATTTTGTTCATCTCCTCTTTTCTTGATCCCCATGAATTCTCTTCAGATTCTCAGCACTTGATGCAGTTGTGTCCAGTGCAAGTTGCTTATGATCAGTAATTAGTTACAGTTACTAGTTACTTCTCTCAAAAGAAATTGAATTTAGGGATGCACAATATATATCAAGTCCATAAGTTAGAGGAGGAAGACAACACAATTGTGCAAGGGGTCTGATCCCCAACTGCCTGACTCCCCACCAGATCGGCAAACTTCCTGCTGCCGTTAAACCAGAGCCACTGTCTCGCCGAATGGTCAGTTCAATGTCTGCCTGGTTAACATTAGCACCAGCTTACACAGCAGCAGCAGCAGCAGCAGCAGCTAACATCCAACACCAAGCCTTTGAACTGTCCCAACAGTCTCACACAACAAAAGGCTTGACTCTGAGGTAACGCTAGCTGTGTGATGCTGCAGTTAACCCTGTCAGTGTGCGTACTGTCTTCAGCACAGAGCTCACACACCTGCAGCAGTAGTCTTGTGCCTCCACAGGGAGGTTGAGGGACTTAACTTTCTGTTTGAATTACTTGTGTATAACATGTTGATATGTCTGTCTTGATACATTATGTCAAAGCATTTAATTTCAATTCTTAGGGCAAAATGCTCTAATCAAAATCAAAGTATGTTTGAGAGTTTTTTGATATACCTTAATAGAAGTAAAGAGATAGATATTTAAACAGTCAGAACTGTTTTTTGTTGTTAAAAATAGTGATGTAAGGTAGATTTTTATAGATCAGAGTTCTGGATTATTAAATCATCCATATTTTCTTACTACATTTTAGCCTTTCTTATCCTCAGGCATGCACAAACTACAGGTTATACATTTATAAACTTCTAAAATACAAAAAATGTGGGGCATTGGTGGCTTAGTGGATAGAGCAGGCACCCCATGTACAAGGCTGTTGCCGCAGCAGCCCGGGTTTGACTCCAGCCTGTGGCCCCTTGCTGCATGTCATTCCCTCTCTCTCCCTTTCACACTTGACTTTCCTATCAATTAAAGGCAAAACTGCCCAAAATATATCTTTAAAAAATAAAAAAAATTAAAAAAAATGTGAAATAACTGGTTATTTTACTGGTATCGTCCATGAGAAGCAGGTTTATTATTAGTTACTGGTATCAGCTGAAAAAAAAATCCATATTGTGCACCCCTAACTGAATTATTTCACAGATTATGGCATTTAAAGAGTTATTAGTTACCAGGAAAAGTACTTTTGCATTACCTTTATTTTAGTGTTGCTGTGGAACAGTGGGATAACTGTCAAATTTGATCTTTGATTGTACTCATTATCACTATGAAGAAAGGAAAGTAATACAACAGTAAAACATAACTGATATGTTCTGATTTGCCTATTTTTTGTAGCCTCAACAGGCCTTTGAGTCAAGCAACACAAGACAATTTTTAATGCTCCTGGTAGAGTAAAATGAAATAACATCAGACATTTGACAGTAATATCTTATCACGACAGGCCTGACGAAATGAGTGATAGAGTTATTTACAAAAACATATCCGTAAAACTTAACAGTAACTCAAATCCTGCACACAGACCAAAACTCACCACCACAGGCCTAATAATGTTCATATAGTTCCAGGACAGCTCGCTCATATTTCCTGAACTGTGGGCCACTGTGTACAGTGACAGTCTAATGGTGGTTATTGATTGAATAATTCACGCCAAGAGTGTTGCGCTGCTGTAAGGTCGATGATTAGTGATGCACTAGTGTTACCAGTCCACCAGCTGTTCCCGCAGCTTACTGAACAACATTATATTATTAATAACTAACAGAAACACAGTGAGCAATAGTACACCTTTCACATTCTCTTCACCTCTCTGTGTCTTTCTAGCCCCTTCTACAAAAAGATCATGCTATAGAAGCACTTCAAAGTCCCTCCTTTATGCTGCCTTTGCATTTTCACACAGGACCAAACAACAGCGACATCGTGTGTGATTTTAGACAGCATACTGGCATTGTGGAAGCAAAAGAGGCATGATGGGCGTGACATGTAACACAACAATGTAAGCCTCTAGTGTGACATATAACATACACATCATCAGCACTTTCTAAACAATAACAATGGCATTGACATGGCAATAACAATTTTTTACCATCCCTGTTATATGGCAGCTGACCTTGTCCTCTGCTTAGAGAGTAAGTAGCTCCTGGATCTTATGGTTTTCCCAATTAGCAGAAATGTTCTGCAGCTGTTCTTTTTTGAGTTAGCTGCTAACTGCTATCAGTTACTTTTTAAATCTCCCAAGGTGGGCTGCACGCATGACATGTTGTCAAAACGTCACACCAGTGCTGTCCATGATCCCTTTTATGCAGAAGTCATTTCGGGGCTGTTACTTCCCATGATGCCAGCTTTAGGACAAGAAAACTCTGTCTACTCATTCAGCGACTGTACTTTTTATACAGAACGGCGAGGCGACATAACGCCATCAAATTCCCACCTTGAAGAGGCAGTGTAAAAGGGGCTTCTCTCTCAAACACACACAAGATGAAGGGACTGCACGCAGCTCAACTGATCTGCGCATCACTACAGATAATGATAAATCATAACAGTGAGTGTGTCAGTGTGTCTTCATCAGAATCAAAGAGAGCACAGACAAACAGGCACACTCATATACAGTCAACCTACAACAGGTGAGCAGTTCACATTGGATGACTGTGAGCTGAGAAGCACCTGATTTGGCCGCATGCTGTTGGATGATGCAGGAGAAACCTGTTTAAAAAAACAGGCGGCGTTTGTCTGCTATGATCAAGACAAAAGTCGATTTTAATTTAAGTAACTGTAATTACGTTATTTATTTGAAAAAGTTATTAGTTACATGTCTAGTTACCACCAAAAGTAGTTGAATAACAGTAACATGTCACTTGTGGTGTCTAACAAAACAAACAGTTGTTGGGTGACTGATAGGAGGAACTTACTTATACATTTTGGCGTTTACTTTCCACAAAATAAAAGAATCATTTAAAAACGTTTAGCTTTTAGTGGGCACATTTTCCGCTTCATTGACTGTGACTGTTTGTTACTCACATTTGGACTCGTTAGCAAACAATCAGCCGCATGCAGAACTCACCTAATGAGCTGACAATGACAGAAGTTGTAGCTGCAGTACAAATGCCACCGGTGATGTGTTCATGCTGCATGTTAGATAAGTATCAGCAGAGGCCACTTCTAATTCAATAAGCAGCCACGGGGGGATCGTGGAGGACTGTTACAACCACACATCCACAATCAAATGCACACATGCAAATACACGCACGCACGCTCGTATGCACATACGCATACACATGCAGTTCTTTCACATGCAGATTGGGCACTTATGAGCTGTCGACAGTGATTAATGGCAAGGGAAGATGACCTGCTAACTCCCACGGTGTGACTGGGCAGAGCATGTTTCATAAATATAAACCCACACACACACACACACACACACACACACACACACACACACACGCAAATGCCTATACATGCACCCTCGGGCATGCCCACACACAAACTCACTCATATACACAGACACACAGGAAATGGGTGTGTCAGGATTTTAAGGGTCATATGGTGGTTGTAGTGCTGTCACCCCGACATCAATCTCCGCTGGTAATTGTAGTGAATTTTTAAGCGCCTCATAAAAAGGAAGTGGGAAGTTGTCGCCTCTTATGCATTCATATTCAGTCCGCCCATGTCTCCAGTGACAAAGGCTTCTCCACATTTTTCCCCTCCGTCTGGCTTTTCTTCTTTTAAATATGTAAACACTTCAATTCACATCTGTCTGTGTCCTCTTTAACATCTCTCTGTTTGGACACAGCCTTTTTTTATCTGTCGTTATATCTCACTTTGCAAAGCTAATGAGCTTTTCCACAGCCAAGCTCAAAACAAGTCAAATAGATGGAGTGAGAATTCTCCCCGATGGAGCAGATGGGCAATCGGTGGCTCAGCCTGGCAGGGACTTCACACTGTAGGACCAGCAGGAGCCGGTCTAACTGGCATTAGAACTGATAGTTAGGTTTTGTGGCAGTGTTGTGAGGATTCAAGAGGCACCATTCAAATTGATGTGCACATTTACGAGTATCATTCAGAGTTTATACACACCATTTGACATCTGGTCAGTACCAAATAGCTACTAGATTCTGCACTCATTCCACAACTGTCCTTCAGCAACGTCTGGCTTGGGGAGCAACAGAGAACTATTCGTTTGACTTATCTGTCTGTGTGTGTCTGTGATTTGACTGTATCCACTCCTAAATGGTTTCTGGGATGCTTTCGAGATGGTGAAACAGGTTTTTCCTGCTAGATTTCTGATTGACAGACAGGCAGTGAGAAAACGCACTTCAGTCCAAAAGGTGAAACCAATCTATGTGCTTGTTGCTTCCTTACAACTAACAGTTAATCTTACAAGCTGCTCCAACCTTTTCTACACTGGAGCAATTGTTATTAATGAATTCATGCTTAATGCATTCATCTTTAATGCTAAAGTGCATACCGCAACACCATAAGCACACATGCGCTTCCATGACCCTGTACGCCCGCACACACACATACATAAGCAACCACAAACAGAATATTAAAATGCATGCGTATGAATAGCAATTGGCCTGGAGCGTTAATGAAATGAAATGAATCTTTATGAAGTAGTGTAATGTGCTGTAAGGAGATTAGGTTATTTGATTTTGTCTTAGGAATTTATATTTGTCTCCACTCACTATATTCTTTTTGATTAAACACAGAAAAGTGGGTCTCATTTCAAGAGCACAGATTAATGTTTATGATGCACATCTTTTGTCCTCCAGGCCTGGTGTGTGTATGTGTGTGTATATGTGTGTGTGTGTGTGTGTGTGTGTGTGTGTGTGTCTGTGCACGCTCAGACAGACAGATAATAGACAGTATATGCAGTGATCATTCTCCCACTTGCTCAGACTTAGAAATTCAATGTATACCACCCCAGATAATTTGGAGAGCAGGCCCATTAAAGACTCATATTTCATGTGGTAATTCTTAAAACCTGTCATAAACCTATTGGACCATTAACATGTGTTATTAAAAGCCTGTGAATGTATGGGAATCTGTCAAAAGCCAGAATAATGCCTCTGTCAACATGTTTCAAGAGAAGGCCACACAATGGCGACATAAATGATACATCACAACAGTACTGACAGCCTGAGTAGGGACCCCATACGCTTTGTGCTCTTGAATGATCCCATGCTATGTGTGTGCGTTTGTGTGCGTCCGTTATGTTTGCATTCAACGCCTTTTCTCAACACCAACCTCAGCTGGTCAGCTGGGCCACTGCAGGGTCTCATGGCGCATGACAACCTGACTCTGATCTGCTATTGGCTGCAACGCGCATCCATCTCAGCATCTGCCAATCACACTGCCATGGAGACAGGTTGGCAGCGTTGTGGTGATGGCGGGGGTCCGGCACAGCGTTGCCAGGAGGAAGCTGTGTGTTAATACGGGTGGTGAAAGATGCCAGTGGCCAGGGGGAAAGGGGGTAAGAGACTCTGTGGGAAAATTTGAGGGGGAGACGTTTGCCATATGAATGAAAGTGAGTTTAACTGGCAGTAACGGACACCTGGAGGTCTGCTGAGCTGTATATGTGTGTAGGTGAGCATGCACCAGAGTGTTTATGAGAGGCTTACTGTGCATGTGTATATGTTTACATTATTATGTTTTTCCATGTGCGCATAGTTCGTTCAATTGAATGCTCTGTGAAAGAAACCACTTGTGTACAGATAAAACGTACGTATTCATGCCCTGGCCCTAAGCACCACACCAATTTTTGCCCATATGCATACATTCACCGAACAATTGCGCTTTCATTTAGGCTTCCATTGTATCTCACAGCATCCATCATCCATCATCCATAAAGTCCTGAAGGCAAGGCCACACACACAAACACACACACCCACACCCACACAACACACAAACACACAAAGCTAAGGCTTATTGTAGGAGCTGCCAGTATGGCTCTGAAAGAAAAAAAGTACTGTACACAACAACATATGGTCACGCATGAAGAATTATCTAATACAAATACTCTATTAATTTAATAATTGCTTATTCCTCTGTAATGTGTCCTATACAGTACGTGTTGCCTCTATCAAAACCAACAACTGAATAATAACAAAAAGTATGAAGAAAATAAGCATTTAGCTCGTTGCTTGAGGCTGCTTCCTTTCAATGATCAAGAGCTACAAGCCATACAAGCATGAATGATAAATGGCACACAGGAACACTAGTGGAGCATAATATACCCCCCTGAACTAATGTGTCATAATTGAAATGAATGTTGTTCTAAATCATACAAGTGCTGAGTGTTTTTGGAGCCCCACCCTGTATGATAGATGAGACTTCTACATCTCTGCACAGCCCTGCAATCCATCTCAACGGCACGCTGACATACTCACAAACACACATAGTATACCCAAATACATGTTTCCATTCATATGCATGCACAAAATACACTGTAATAGTAAAAGGAGAATTCAGTTTGTTACAAACTGGGTGTTATTTTCATTGTTTTGGCCTTTAACTCCATCAGTAATGGTAACATTTTACTGCAAGTAATTGGTGAGAAAACCACACTGCATTGCTTGACTAACCAGAGGGTTTATTTAAAATCTGTTTGAACATCAGACTGTTCAAGTTTCTTGGTGCGGAGGACTTATTTTTAGTGATATTGCCACTTTCAGTTAGAAAATAGTTTGAATTGACTTGGATAAGATTTTCCTGATCACGTTTGAATCTCTTCTGGGTCTGGCCCAAGCTACATAGCAGAAATGTTAACCTCATATGAGCCAGGTCGCAGCCTTAAATCCTTGGTTGGGGACCTTCTAGCCATCCCAAAGTCGAGGCTTAAATCTAAAGGTGATCGTGCCTTTGTCGACAGGGCCCCTCAGCTTTGGAACGAACTTCCTGAGAGGGATAAGACTCACAGAATCAGTGACTTCCTTTAAATCACTTCCTGAGACCCATCTTTATAGACCTGCTTTTATGAGATATTGTCTTTTCATTTCTTTTTATTTAATCTTTTTATGAATTTTATGATTTTTTTTTGTATTTACTTATATTGTCAATTTGCATCCTGCATTTTTTTGTATTCTTGTTTTTATTTCATCTGAACTTAAACCTTAATTTTGTCTCGCTTATGTTTGGCTTTCTGTTGCGAAACTGTCTTCTAAGTATCCTGTGTCTGTTTTTACTTTATCTGTCAAAGCACTTTGTGAACTGTAAATTTCTTATTCTTATTATTACTGATAAGAACAATGGCCAAACTATGAAATTGAGACCCAAGTTATATAACAGCAGAATTCCCATTTATGTTTTTGATAGATTCAAGCTGAGAAACAGGAGCCTGTTCAAAACTGGGTTCAGTCCCAGACTCAAGATGTGTGTATGTGTTATGTAAACCATCAGGGTGAAATGCTGCTAAAAGGCCTAATTGGAGTGACATAGCCGAGTCTGCTGAGTGCTAGTGGTGTGAGGCCTGTGGAGCACCACCCAGCCAGCTATGTGCCCCAGGAGAAGCTTACCATACTGGGTGGCAAAGTCACCGAACTCCCTTTCCCCCCACCCCTCCAGTCCTTGAGGACCCATTTCTTCTTCCACCCCTCCGTCCATCCATACGTCCATCCCTCAGCGAAGCCCATGAGCGGCTGGCTTCTGTGGGTGTGTGTCATTGTAGCTTGGCAGGCACACACCACAGCTTTAACGGCAGGCGCCAGGGCTAATTTGATTTTTAATTCAACACGACTCCTCGGCTAATAGTTTGAGCTGGGGATTAATTAATCTGATTTGACTTGTGCTAATTTCTTGCACCCACGTCCCTGCTCCCCACCCGTCAATGCAGCAAATAAACAAACTGGTGGTCTCGCAGGCTCTGTCCTGACACACATGTTGAGTATGAGAGATAGAGACCTGGGGCGACAGGTGAGGAGCCAGTGGAAAGCTTAGGGAGAGCGAGGCATGGTGCCCGTGCTGCAATTGCATGTGTGTGTATATACAGTATGTGTGTGTGCACCTAGATGTGTATATGGAGGAGGCTGGAGCTGAGCCTGGTCTGACAGTGGAGTGCTGGGAGGCAGTGAACTAATCACGGCAACAGCCTGGCTCTCGTAAGGAGGGCGAAACACAGAGAAGGTCACCAACTATTTTCACTGCCAAAATATGGGTCAGATTGGATCTGGGTGAGTTGTTCACAGATAACTTGTATATAATGTAAAAAAAAATGGGCCAGGCAGTTGAGCATTCCTGTTCTTCCTCCGAGGTTTTTAGAGGGTGCAGGGCCAGATCCAGGCACAGCCCTACAGGGAGAAACCAGTAGAACCACGAAGCTTCCTCATCTCACAGAGTCAGAGAGAGCACTTCCACTTTTTCTAATACGCTCTGCAAGGGAACTTTAAAAATGAATAGACCTCAGAGTGCAGCCCGGATGGCATGCACTTTGTGGAGAACGCTTTGTAAAATCACTTTCTCGCAGTTTGCACACCAAACCCACAGATGCCCACACACTTGCAAGGTGCATATGGAGGTATAGAGTATAAGGTGTTTTATATCACAACACAACAAAGATAAATTTCAAAGTCAGCTTGCCTCTTTGTTGAAATGATGCAAACCCACTAGTGTTCACAGAAATGTGTCAAACTGAGCAGTCTTTGAGTCAAAGCTCTCTCTGTCTTTATTCTATCTTTATTTCTCTCTCCTCTCTCTCATTCTCTCTGGCATGTAACCAACCTCTCTGCATGGCAGAAAATAACATTGCTCTGCTCAAGAGAGACCACACATGGGAGAAACAGCCTACGCCTGCTGCTCTCTCCTGCAGGATAAAAAATAAAATAAAATAAAATAAAATAAAAAACTGGCCAACATCTCACACACCACTTTGAAATCTCTATCACAGTCAGTCCAGCTCTTGCCTTCCCCTATTTCTGCTCTCTCGGTCACCCTGGACCTTTTTTTTTAACCATACATTTGGATGCAGAAAATACAACGAAGAAAGGGAAAAGCACTCAAATGCTCAGCATGTGCACACAAATACATGTGTGCTCTCACAAAAAACAAATATAAACACACACATATATGCACACCTTCACTCACAGATGCACATATGCATGAGCACAGACACACATACTGAACACCACATACAAATGTAAGCACACCTAGCGAAGCCGTGGGAGTTCAAAGAAGGGACTATGTTTTCCAGGAGAGCTAGTGTACACTAAGTGAACCAGTAAATTCCCAGCAGCAGTGCTCCAGCAGGTCTACTGTATCATCACACCTGAGACACAAGACCTATGCTATTGGGACTTATGGCAAACACTAATGCATTAGTCTGGAGTCTGCTGTGGGTCTAACTTGAATTAATAATGGATTATGTTGTATTCTGTTTAAATCCTTTGAAGGTTGCTTTTTGCTTCTGTGGAGGCTTTACACATGGAAAGAAGCTACATGACTTGTGATGCATAATCACCCAAGCATTCCTCTGTACTCTGAGAGCACCCAAATGTTTAGCCACCTGTTAGCAGCTTCCAGGCATTGTGAGATTGGTGGAGGAGGACGTGCCAGGCAATGCGAGGGACAGAACAGAGGCTCAGTCTGGGCGCGAGGGTTGGGAAAGTCCTGTGCCAGCAAAGCGTGGAGATTTACAGCGAGCCGACCCGACCGATCTCGAGTCTGATCTAACACTGTGCCGCAGAGAACACAAATCACCTCCCATACATAACCCTGCCCCTGACAACTCATTTCATCTTCTGCACTAATTAATTCATCATTGGGAGGGATCTGCCTTTGGGTGCCACAGCCCTGAGCAGAGAAGGAGTAATGGCTCAGATAAGTCATCATCATCATTATCAACATTATCATCACCACCACCACCACCACCTTGCCTCTGTTCAGCCCATAGTTCAGAAGCAACAGTTTGAGACTGTGCGATGTCCTTGACAGAGTTGCAACAAGGGAACTTTGGCAGTGTCCAAGGTTATTACAAGGTTGGATGTCAGAGCAAATGTGTCACAGATGTGCATCGTAAGTGTGAGAATCAGCACGAGTGTGTGTATGGCAATGGAATTTGAATGTGTTGTGGTATGAGTGGATAAATCAGCGAGTGTGTGAGCTCTTATGGAAGCAAGCAAGTGTATATGTGTGTGTGTATGTGTGTATCTGTGTGCGTGCATGAAGGAGTCTAAGCGGCGCAGTCAGGGAGCTGTCAGCAGAGAGCCAGGGAGCAGGTTGATCACAGGGCTGCAGTGCGTTTGAAGTCTCCTAGGGACTGACAGCTTCTCTCCCCATGGGAACCCCTTCCCTCGCCCCTTCTCTCCTCCCTGCACCACCGTTTCTCTATATCATTCCTCTTTATCCTCCATCTCTCCCTACACAGTATCTCCATCTCAGTTTTTCTCCTCATCCCACTGATGGAAGAGGTATGCGGAAACACACTTGTGCTCTCCTGGGACTGTTAGTGCTTCCAAAACAAGGCTTTGTTCAGTAGGAATCACACCTGTGAGGGTGTCTCTGTAAATACTGACATGATGAGCTGCCATCTCTCATAGTATGACATTCTGGCTGACATTCAATCTGGCTTGGTGGTGGGAGGGCACAGACAGCCGACCTTCAGCCTTGAGATGGATGAGTGTGTGGATATCGGGATTTGAATGCATAATGAGAAGGAAAGACCATCATGATTGTGTATTTCCATATGTTTCTATTTTTGCATGATTCCTGTTAAATGTGTGTATGGTATGATTACACTTTTGGCTGCACACCCTCTCTGGCCCCGCCTCCACAGGTCAAGGTGCAGCAGGATTTCATCTCTAATCAGGCTGTGTGTTAGCATGAGCCCATCCGTCATGGGGACAGAGTGTCGGCTGGATGTCCCTGTCACTAAGCTGTCCATTTTGTCAGACCGCCAGATCCATCATATTGAGATGGGGACTGATCCTTGCTAGTGGAAGCCAACCGCCCCGCAAATACATACAAATATGCAAATTAACGACAAAATAAACATCACCCTGCAAACGAGCCATCCATCAATGACCAGTTTCTCAGCAGCTCAGCATTGGCACAGCAACACCAATCAGCCACTCCGTCAGAGGGAGTGATGGAACGCCATCCTCTCATCTTCTCTCCCTCCTTCCCCCTCCTTATATCATTCACATACTGTCTCCTTTTCATTGGTTCCTCTTTGCCATTTTTCATGCATACTTTCTCCAATTTTCTCCTCTCAATCTCCACTCACACTCATTCCCTTAATCTCAAACACTCTGTCAATTCCATGTTGGCATTTTCGCCTATCCATTTCCCTCTCCTGTCTATTTTCAAAGCTCTCCCCTCCCTTTAAGTGCCTTTTCTTCATCATCGTAATTATAAAATATCTAGAGACATTTAGAATGAATACTTGTTCTGTCTTTGTATTTGAAGGGATAATGATGTGATGGGAAACATTATGCCATTAGGGGAGCAATACAAATCAGACCACATGTGACATTTCTTTCCATACAGGCTCTGGCCTGTGAGGTCCATGCTTCACCTCATCAATGCAGTGCGACACACACGACAGCAAACTGTTCTGATGTAAACCCAGACCAAATAAATCTTCATTATGCCAGTATACAAAAGTTATTGTTTTCATCATAAAAACTCTGTAAATGCCAGTTTGAAGGCTGTGTGAGTTCCTTTCAGAAAGCCAAGAGGCTGGAATGGAAAGAAAGAGCTCTTAATGGAATAAAAGTCAGAGGAGGGAAAAACACGAAGCAGAAGTTGGAATTCTCCTGCAGCTGAGTCAGTCCAGACTCATGTTGCTTTTCTGGCAGTGTGTGTAGACATCCCCTCCGTGCATGTTGTACACATACATACACATTGAGTCTAAAAGTTGTCAAACTATACTACAGAGTATAATGAAATGAATCACCTTACACACTGCATGTTTATTAACTGTATATTTATGACTGAATGAATACCACCATGACATGTTGAGTCTTTCCTGCCAGGCCCTCACACCTTGAAACAGAATAATTGTGGTGGCTGTTAGGGTTGGACAACCCAATTAATCAAACTTATATCAAAATCGCAATAAAAACATGTGCAATATCCAAAGTACAGGAAGCGCAATATTTGGTAACGGTGAATATGTGCCAAAATACCTCTCTGAATTAAGTAGAGTGCTGTAGAAATGTCCCAGCCTACAAATGATATTCTGTGACTTAAGAAATCTTTGTTTGGCACAGATCCTTGCAAAAAAAATAATATCATGATCATTTTAAATGAAAATGAGAATAATGATGCAATTTCCTCCAGTGCCATGAATCATATCACAATTGCACTATCAGTCAAAATAATCACAATTGGATATTTTTACCAAATCGTTCAGCCCTAGTGACTGTGCCTCAGCCAGACTGGTTTATCGGGCCCCTTATGGGCACGTTTATAAAAACCACAGTCAATTTACACTCCTGTGTTTTGCCTCTCTCAAGAGGGCCTGGCTCCCAAACAAAACATTGTTTTTAGCTCCAGTTTGTCTGATTCTGCACTAGCCATAGCAAAGCAATTACAGCATCATAAAGGTTTGTGGTTAGCCACCCGGCGGCTAGTGGGGGATCCCCTGCCTTTAGGCAGCAGAGGAATGAGCTTTGGGCAACGGTGCCGCAGCTCAGCCCAGAAGCTGAAAGTATTGCGTTCCTCAGACAACCCTGATTGCCACCCCAATTGCTCCATCACACTTTAGCTAATTCGACAATGAGTGGGTGTTCTGACAACGCAGTAAAAAGTCAGTCCCTCAAAGCTTCACATTTTTATTACTAATGTAGTGTGAAGTGCTTTGTTATTTAGAGGGAGTGGAAGCCAATAAAATGCTCACTTCTCTGTCTCCATGTCGTGGTGTCTGTTTGTGTGTGAAGGTATCTACATTAGTGTGTAAGACAGACTGAAAACAGAAAAACACAAAAGCCAAAGAAAGAGGAGGACCAGTGATAGAGCATGTGTATTTGCATTCAGTGTGGTCATGCATCGTCTTTATGAGTTTTCTGTAAAAAGCAGTGAAGGGTGACACGGAAGGCCCAAGGGGAATTCTCTCTTTGGAGGCCGGCGTGCAGCCGTCCTGTCTGCTCGCTGCAACAGCTCTGACCACACCAACCACAAGACATCCCTACACAGAGTGTACAAACACTAACTTCTCTGTCTCCAGAGCGTCTTGTCTTTATCTGTTTATTCCGTCTTCACTTCTCTCTGTCTCAAATCATTCATGCTCACTACATTTCTGTCTCGTCTTTCTCTGCTCTTTCTCTCCACTGACATCAACCCAGCAGAAATAAAAGATCTACTAACTAAAAAGTCTTCCCTCCCCTCTTGCTTAGCATTATCTTGTGATTTCAAATCTCAAAAACATTCAGCAATCTTGTTTTACCACTGATCCTCTCCCTGTGTGTGCGCGATCCTGCGGTGGTGGTGCACTGAGGTCTCATTTTTCCTGTGCTGGAGTTCATGTTAGTTCCCGCACTGATACATCTGTCAGCCACATGTTACCCCAGCCAGCCGCCACTCTAGCAGCTGTATGCAGCTGGAGTCTGTGTATGTGTTTTTGAGTGAGAGCTGACGGGTGTTTCTTTATCGAGTTCTATTTGTGTGCATGTACGTATCTGTGTCCCCTGCATGCCTCTATTGAGCCACACCCTGTCTTAGACCCTCCGAACTAAACATTAGGCTCGTAAAACTCCCTTGTGGAGTTGCGTGATCCTCTTGTCCTCACAGATCCTTTTATATTTGTCACAACAACAATGGACATCAAGCGGTGTCTCATTCCATTATTGTTCCACTGAATTATCTTCAAAGAAATTTACTCAAACACTGGCTCTTTTATGCGAAGCGATGTCACTGGGTTTCCATGAGCTCATTGATGAAGCTCTCTCTCTCTAAGGGAGCATCCCTCTTCAGCCCTCCCAAGGCGGGAGCGTTCTCTCCCCAGATGTGACACCCTGCAAGGCTACAAAGGGTGTGTAGGAAATGGAGGGAGTCTCATTAAAAATCCCATCTACATTATAATTGTGCAGACAAATGATGTAAAGGAGAAGTAAAACTGTAATTTAGACAGCAGCCCCACCATGGGCACTAAGAAGAGGACTATCGTGGCACTGATGAATCATCCTTGTGTTTCCCCTTTATGACAACATTGATTCTGTGTAGCTCCACAGAGGCCGCAGTGGGAGAGGACGCAGGAGTATCAGAGCAGAGAGACACAGTGCAGAGAGCTCCTCAGCTGGGGACAGACCGAGTGACTGGAGCTGTGAAACCTGGATGGCATCACTGCTGAGCAGATTACACATACTGTAACGGAAGGCTTTGCAGACTTATTTAAACACACACACCATGCAGAAAGTCACAGTTCCACAAGCTGCTGCCTATCAGTCTGTGCAGCCCCTCTCTTAAAACTTTTCAAATTAATGAGAGTGAAGCAAAGGTGACGCAATCCTCGCTTGGATGCCTCCCCAGTAAACAGGGCTGCCAAGAGTGAAGAGCTGCCCTGGCCGGGGTGAAGTCAGCATCTGAAGAACAGTGGAGTTAGTCAGGATAAGTGAGCCTGCTGGGCAGCAGTTCTGGGCCAGTAGCCCTGTTCTCTGAGGAGTTCTTTATGGCTGATCCATCACCCCAAGAGAGCCCCCACCCCTGCACACAGGGGCTCCATCCGCACACACTTCATCTGAGTCTTAAAATCCTCATTGTACTGTACTTGTCACAACAGTTTAAGGACTAAATTTAACTTTAGATATTACACACAGCTACACACACAGATGATGCAAATAAAATACTGATTAATTTAAGAATTTTCAACTTTCAACTGGATTTTCAACTTGTAATTTGTTTTCCAAAACCATTATCCATGGATAATTTCATATTTTTGTAATGATACAGTATAAAATCAAATGCAACTGGACCACTGCACCTTCTCTGCAGCTCAACATCTGACCAGCTGACCTGACATTCATTAATATTCTCTTCTTTGTTATTTGAAGTTTGGTTTTGTCTCTCTGAGGCCTCACATACTTTTCCTACTTTGTTCTCCAGTGTCCTTTCTGCATCTCATATTCAGCATTCTGTTTTTCTTCTCTCGAGCATCAATAAAAAAACGGCCGAACCCATGGTCACATCATCCCCACTCCTCATCCATCACGGCCTGTCACAACAGGAGCAGGGAAGTGGTCTTATGCTCATTCTGGGAACGGATGTGGATCACTGAGCTGGGTCGAGCTCACTGTGATACTCTAAAGCTCCAGTATTAAGATACTATTGAGGGTGGCTGAGAGTTTGTTTGTGCTAGAACGTGAAGCTAAGTTGAACATTTAACGAGGAGCTTGTATTGGCACGAAGACCATGGGTGAGGAAGCCATTCTAAACAGCCCACAGTGGTATCGTATGAAGACTCACCAAAGCCGAAGGCCGCTGGAGCAGGGATGGGAGCCGACTGGACCGGTGTGGAGGTGTAGAGGCCAGTCACAAGCAGACCATCGAAGGATACACTGGTAGAGATGGTCACTGAAGAGACAGAAAAAAGTTAATTATTGGTGATACACTCAATCTGAATTTCACTTAATTTCCACTTCCAGTTGGTTACGTCAAATACAGTGTTGGGAAGGTTACTTTTGAAAAGTAACAGATTACAGATTAGTCAATATTTCAATTAGCAACAGTTATTTGATTATAATCACATTTATTTTGTAATTTATGTAACTAGTTATATTCACTGGTTGCTCCCCAACACTGGTCACAAAGCAGGAAGGTAAAACATAAATTGTTTCACAAATGTAAATTATGAAACATAATACATTATTGTCACGTTTTAGTGACCCTTTATTGATAACTCAAGAAAGGACTGGAAGATAAACTATAATATACCACTGTTAAGGTGTCAACGATCGCAAGTACTAAGTTACGTTCACACTTGGTTTGCAAGCTACACAGATAATTAGTCAGTGTGATAAACATGCATGTGGACAGGAAGTCTGAAAGTGCATACACACTACAGCTCCCTAACATCCCGCTGCTAATGAGTACAGAGCTCAGGTGTTAGCAAATGGAAATGTAAAGTGACCATTGACTGGGAGGCCGGTGAGACCAAACGCCCTGCAGGAGGAGAGAAGAGCGCACAGATGTGTGAGCAGGTGTTAAAGCAAATGCAACAATGTCACACACACACACACACACACACACACACACACACACACACACACACACACACACACACACACACACACACACACACAGGAGGCTGCTAAATGGAGGCTCGAGTCACTTTCAAAGTAGTTGAGCGAAAAACAAGACGATCACCTCACCGTCTGTCTCACGGCCAGCGGCTCGAGAATGTAATCTAACTCATCCTGAACAAATCACAGTGCTTTAATCAAAGCCTGTCCCTATTGACAACCATATTAGAAGAGACTGATGAGCTAATTGGCTGTAACCCTGATAGCCTTGCTAAGCCTCTATTCATCACAGGTCACTGCAAACAGCAGCAAAGCAGAAAACTGCCAGAGGTCTATTATCCAGCTGTATGGATCTACAGCTTAGTGTATCCAGCAGCAAGTTAACTATTGATCTACCCAGTAAACAAAGGCCCTGACTGACGGGACCACAGAGCCAGCTACATCACTGGAGGAAAAGAGCTCAGCCACTGGAGTGCTTCCAGCCAGACAGATCAGTGCACAGGGGAACAGTCTGCGGCTCAAAGGAGAACACACTCCCACAAAAATACACATTTACACTTTGAGGAAAACAATCCTTTGCATTGGGGAGAGATGAAGGTATTGTTATATCCTGACCCTGGAATCCCCCCTGCTTTTGGGGGGAAAGTGAATGGGAAAAGGAGGAGTCACCCGCGGCATTGCTGTGTTTTTTGTAAGAATAGCAACATGTCGGTTTGGTCTCGGGGCGTTCATTCTTTTGGGCTTGGTGTGTTTTAATGTGGGAATCTGGGCAGAGCAGACTCCTGTGTGGCCCAGTCTCCCTGCCTGCCTGTCTGGGTGACTCCATTAACACGTCCTTACACAAGGCGCCCAGTGTTTGTGTGTGTGTGTGTGTGTGTGTGTCTGAATATGTGTGCTCTGCATGTTTCTGTGTATACTGGATGTGCTACACCCTGTCTTGAGAGCCCAGTTCAGCCCATCTCTCCTCCATATCAAAGCCTCAATAATTCATCCCACGACTCTTGTTATTATATCCAGACATGTCCTCCTCTCTTCTCCTGTTGCAGTTTTTACACAGGAATCCAGCTATAGCACTAATGTTGTATTTAACACACTCTCTGCTCCACTACTGTATACAACAGTAAATGGTGTACTTGTTAATACTGCTTTATCTAAATCTTAAAAAAAGCCCACTTACGTGAAAAGATTCAGGCCTATGATTAAGACTTGCTTCAATAAAACTATGTAGTCTATGTTTTTTTGTTTCAATCATCTACTAAAAACTTGCAAACTTCCAAAACACAAAATTAAACACAATAATAGGATAAACATGCATCAACTACAGTATATGCTCTTTGCTCAACAGCTTCATCTCAAAGGGAAACTTTGTTGATTTTCAACCAGCTCTGTGTCATCTCAATGTGTGCAGATGAACGGTGTTTGGCCTTCACCCAGTGCCGCTAGTGTCCAAAGCTCCCCACTCATTTGCCGCTGGGTGAGGCAATCAGTTATCGATGGAATGAATGGTGCAAAACGCATCATCTGGTGAACTTTTGAGGGGCTCTAGAAGCACGGGGGGAATACAGACACCGTTCATCTGCATACACTGAGATGACACAGAGCTGGTCGAAATTCGGCAGTTTCCGTTTAACTGAATGCAAAACAGAAGTTTCTTTGTCAGACTAAATAACAGCATTGTATGTTTATGAAAACAGCAGATGTGTTGTAGCTCTTGTATGTTACTATGTCGTGCAGTGGTTCCCGACTGGTGGGTTGCGGTCCAAAAGTGAGCCACAAGTCTTTCTGAATGGACTGTAAAGTGCATCTTATTTGGAAGGACGGTCAATTTCCAGCATTGAGCATTTACTCTGAAGTGCTGTATGAATTAATAACGAATAGCTACCTAACAGAGACAGCAAACTAGCTCGACAACATGGTCAAACGCAAGTATAATGCTGATGTCGGTGAAGATTCTCAGTCATCCAGGTCATGGTAACCGTAGATGTCATATTGCAGGCAACTGGACTTGCTTTCGTTTCTTGAAGACGTTTTGCCCCTCATCCAAGAAGCTTCTTCAGTTTTAAATGATATGAAATATAATGCTGAATGTATTAAACTGTCTGGGTCTTGAACTAATGACTAAGGAGAAATCTGTACCCCCTAGCTGGACCAGTTAGGAACCACTGATGTAGAGGATATGTTGCAACGTTACATTTTAACAACCCTGTGGTTAACGTGTGGTAATGTTAATCACAAAAACCACTTCATTATGGTTTGGCAAAGATTAAATTTTGGCTTAAATTGCCTGCACAAACTGGAGGCACTGCGATGCATCATTAAAAACACGCAGGTGGCACAAATGCTGCTGCAAATACCACAGTGTGCTTCTAATGAATGACCAGCTTGGTAACCGTCTGGCCTAGGTGTCGCACCATCCACCCCCTTCACCCCCTTCACCTCCTGGTGACATATTCAGCTCATATACATGTAATCAGATCTACGTCTCTTTGGAAACATTGATATGATACATATGAAATGTACAAATGTAACATATCACTATATATATTAACCAGTCAAAAGAGAGACCTGTTTGCAGTTGTTTTGGTGAATATAAAATGGTCTACAATTGAAATAACAATCATTTTAAGAAGAATACAAAGTCTCAATTATTTGTAAATATTTCCCTTTTGCATGAATGGCTCTAATAACACTCTGAGAGCAACAAGTAATTTCCCAGAATTCCTTTTTCTTGGCAGCGGTGAGCACTGCCAAATTCTATCAGCATGTACAGCGTGTACAAGAAGCTGTATTGTGAAAAAGACAGATATTTTGCTTGGCAACAGAAACATTATCATATTCAATCCATGTTGCTCAGCGCACCTCTAACACTGCAATACCAACAGAATGCAGGGAAAAGGCCTTCCCATTCAAACAAGCAATTATCATGTTCATGCTGAGCATACGTGTGCTCCTCTTCTATGCTATTTTTGCTTCCCAGAATACATTACCTATTCAACAAATCCATTCCAGAGTGTGGTGAGACAGGTTATCAGTGTTTACATGATGTTGTATTGATCCAAGGCCATGGCATGATGCTGTATTTAATGGAGTAATGGACTGGGTTTAATGCACTAAGTTGGACCAGGCTTCACCAGCCTCTGTACACACAATATGCTCATTTCTGCATTTCTACTGACCTGCATCACCAAGGTTACACACACCCCATTACTCTCCACATACACTTGCATATGAGCTACACACAGACAGACAAAAGATTTTTTCCACCTTGAACATGCTATTTCTCTCTTTATCCACCGCTTACACCCTTCTCCCAGCCTCTCTCCCTCAGCCTCACTCCTGTTTGAGGAATCATGGTAAAAAAAAATGCTCTCTCCTGCACTTTCACCATCTACTCCCTTCATGCATTTTCTGCTCCCTTGCAGCAGTGTGCCTGCACTCTGTTTGATGTGGAAGGTGGGGGGAAGAGGAGTGGAGGGGAGGCAAAGCTAGGGGCACAAGGTTACAATCGAAAAACAAGAACAGGGGTGAGGAGGGATGGAGAGATAGGTAGTAGTGGAGTGGCCCACGGAGAGCAGCGCTACCTGATCAATACAAATGCAAGATCTAAATTATTTAGACAGGCCTCTAACACCCCTCTCTCCCTCGCCTGTGGAACGCAACAGACGAATGAGCCAATCAGATGAGATGAGATCAGATCAGATCCAATCACCTGTGGGGGTACTTTACACACACACACACACACACACACACACACACACACACACACACACACACACGGATCTAAAGGAGGAGGCTTGCGGCCTTTGATGGTAGCCTTTAAAATTCTTGTCCATACTTCATTTCTGAGTACTGTTCACTTGGCCAAGGGGGATGAGAAGCCATGAGGAGGGAATGGGGGTGAACTTTATTACCAGCATTCTCATCCAACACATTAGCAGGTTCTGTGTGTGTGAGAATGTGTGCACACAGTGGATGTGCACTTCTGTGTTATTTGTTCATGTGTAAACACACCAGGTGTTAGGCTACCGTAGTTCATCCAAACATCTGGACTTAATTTTAGGCTTCTCCTACCATAAGATTTAAAAGAGCTAATAGCTTTACTATGAAACATGAAGGGTGGAAAGAGATTTCTGGATAAAGGAATACATAAAACTGCATTACTGTAAACTGTGTGTGTCTCTGAAATGAGATGTTCTGGATATGGTGCAGAATCTCTGGTGCACACATGCACAAATGCTCTCAAGTACATACTTAAATTATGTGGAAATATATTATAGTCTGTTATCTGTGTCGGTTGTGATTGTCAGGTTAGTAATGGGGGATGGGTTGGTAACATGTGGAGGCTGCAGCTGTTCATGACATGCTGAAGAGTCAAATCCTGCTTTATCTGTCAGGTGCACCTTGGCTACTGACCTACAGGCCCCCTTTGCTCTCGATCACTCCCTCCCACTTCAACTCCACATCAGGACCTCTACATGCTCCCGGACAAGTCTGGTGACTGTAGTTCCAAGTGTACCTAGCTTGGGTCATGAAAAACTGCTCATTACACTTTATGCATAGCACTCACACCCGCATGCACACGCTCACACTTTATACTTGAACACACCACAGAGCACATCCCTTGGCCCTAAGCCGGCATGTAATATTGATGATGCGATGTGGTATGCCTCATTACAGACACACACAACCGTGCTCCTACTCAACTATTGATGGGCCCGGGGCTTTCTTCACTTCTCTGGATCCACCAGGAGTAATGTTAAGGCACAAAGTACCAGCACAGCACACAATGCAACAAAACACACACGCTTTGCTGACAAGTCTCTCAGAGCGCGAGCAGATACACACACAAAGCGCACACACAGTGACAACTAATCAGTAATGGGAAATTAATCTTCTGTGACAATCTATTGAGCAAAAATAAGATCACAAATAATTGCGAGTAAATTGGAAAGCCTATTTTCCATCTAGGTTTATCCGTGTGCAGAACAGTATGCTGTTTTTTTTGTGCAACACCCCCCCCCCCCCCCCCCCAACTCTTGGTTTGAATTTGTTTGATTAATATTTCAGCTAGGATTTCCAAACTTCCTCTGACCACCTGGTAATCAAGAACGACAGGATTGCATTAGGTCCTGGTATGACCTGAGTGCATCTCCTTATCCCGAATGCTGTAAAAGCATCCCCAACATGGGACAAACAAGGTACTGGAGGAAGACAGGGAATAGATGTTTAAAATTTTATGAGATACTTGAGTACGATTTTACACTAGTCCCAAAGAGGTGTGCTGTTGCCTTTAGAAATGAATGTACCTGAGGTAGACAGAGAGTCTGTTTTTTTTGTCTGGTTGTTACTTTCTTTATTTATAGTGCAAGCAGTAAGGGAGCAGCCAGGATTGATAGGAGGTTTTGGCTGATTTCCTCGAACAAGAAGCAGATCTATTAAACAGAGAAAAACACACCAAAATGTTGCTTACTGGATGCTGGGTCAGCAATCATATTAGGGGCATGAAAAATAGGGCCCAGTGGCATCCTAAAAGCAATGGTAATGTCTCCTCAAGGTACAGCAAAGCATGGTCGGCACTGTGGTTGGCAACGCTTGGTGGCATGAGCTCATTCTTAGAAAACAGCAAGGCGAGGGATTAGGCTCGAGCTGGACAGGACGTCTGGGAGCTCTGAGAGAAGACCTGATTTACGTCGCAGCCTCGTCCACTTGCATTAAAGTCTTCGTATGGTTGGCATGGCCTGAACAGCTCCTTTCTGCTCTTTATGTACAACATCACCCACCCGTCGTACCACACCCACAGTCATAACCTTTACTTTACTTAAACAAGTCTCAGAAAAGAAGTTAGAAAGTCCCCAAGACTGGAAAGACATGGCTGCACAAGAAGGTTCTGACAATATTTGATTCAGTTGCACTAAATCATACCACAGACAGAAAATATCATAGTCTGTACTGCTGCATGATGACAGCATTAGGTAGTACGAGCTATGGGTGTAACGGGCCATCAATCTTGATCAATGTATCCATTTAATGATTAACAAACCAACATCATCGATGCAAAGTCAAAACATCAGTCCATCATCCGTAGGATACTCCATTATTTTCAAAGTCTGTGTCACCCTCAAACAGCGCCAGGCAGATAATGGCAAGCAGTTGAGAAAAAAATGATTCAGATATTTACTCCCCTCTCGGGAATAAATCAGCAGGGTGGGAATATTTCGGATTTCAGAGAAAATACGGCTCCACAGAGAAAGCACGTCATATGTAAACAAAACTGTTATGAGAGAAAATACTCAGGAAACACAACGTACCTGCCTGGCCGGGCATCTCACTCTGCTAACTTCTCGCCACAGCAACATTAGCAGCTCTGTTTTAGTAATGTTAGGCTGAAAGAACGTGCATGTAGTCTGAAATTCAATCCTGCTGTTATGTTGGGAGATGCAGTGACCTAAACCAACAGTAATTAAGAAAAAGTATAAATAGCGCATGTACTTTATCAAGCTATGAGAAGAGAAAGAGCCCGCTAGCCACTAGGCTACTGAATGCAAAGTTAAAGTGGTTAACAAAGGTGACTAGCAAAGAGAAATTGTTTTGTCTATTAACCTTGACAGTTGTGACTGAGCTGAATTTTATGTTAAATGATCTTGCTGTTAACCCACGTTTTATGGCTGTTGGGGGAATATTGCCTTCAGGACTTCAAGCCAGAAGATTTCTTCAAGGAAGGGCTTTCTGACATGGGCTGACTAATCCCATGTGCTGTTTTATGTGTGTTTATGAAGTCAATTTAAAAAATTTTTACTGCACTGATCTGGTTACAATTATTTACAAATATGTATGTGTTGTTTTCTTCTTCCTTTTGTTACCCATTGTGTTAAATGGGCATATGATATCATCTCCTATCAATTGCAGGCCCCTGAATTAAGTCATATCGAAATTGTGTCATGCCAGACTGTGATATGAGCAAATACCACATCATTGTCCAAAGAATGAATATAATATAGTACTGTGATGAAACTAGTGTTTTACATGTCTAGAACAAGTTGCAGCAAGTAATGTGAAATGCGAGACACTGCAACAGGAAGTATTATCAATGAAATCTCCCAGTTTTTTTCTCTGAGTAAACCAGGAGGACGCCCTTTTCGTTTCCAAATGGATGGAGGTTTTCCTGGCAACAATCTGGATAAAGATAGCCGACCATCTGACCCATATCCCACTGGCAGACACACACGTGCCCCAGAGAGGACCAGGAAATGGAGGCCAGACCATGGGGAAGCTATAGTTCCATCTGTTTCCATGGCCATGCCAGTGTTGGGGTGCCACTTCACTCTGAGCTTCCTGAAATGGTTCAAACTGTCAGTCACCTGAGCATGACACCATGAAGGATATGCCGCTACTTCCTCTGTTAAGGAAGGGAAAGACTGGTCCTTTACACTGACCACAAGTGCAGGAGGATGCAAACAAACTGAATCTCCTAAGTATGAATGTTTCTTTACAGTTTCAGAAGATTGTGTGGGAAGTGTGTTTCTGCACATATATGTGTCATGTGGTGTTCCAGTCAGGTCTTAGAGGCATCATTCCATTGCGTAACCTTCTGGCACCATCCTGGCCTGCTGGCACTGCCATCTGCTGCTGTGAAACACTACATCACAGACAACCTATCAGCCACTGAGCTTCTACAGGTCTGCTTAACCGCAACATCTACAACATTTTTTTGCATGAAAGCAATTCATCTCTTGGGACCAGTTTACAGGTCCTTTCATGATCGCTGCCAGAGATTATTATGTGTAGCCTACTCTTGTTCCTGGTCCAATTCGCTCTACTGAGGTTCTACTCTGTTTACCAAAGAGGGGAGCTGAAGCCTTCCTGCCTGCCTAGCTTGGCTTCACCCCTGCAACAGCCGTGGAGAAAAACAGGAGTGAAGAGGCAGTTCTGTCACAAACATCCTGTTCCTCACACATAATCTGCTTCAGAATCACACTTTATTGTGCTGCTCTCCTACCATGCAATGTATGCTTGTGTCTGTATACATTCAGATGAGACTGTGTGTCACATGCTCGAGCACGAACAGGCGCAGGTGTGTAAGTTATTCTACACAAGGAAAGCTGCAGTTTATATATACCTAAATCCCCAGAGTATAGTATTCTTTTTGCCTTGAGGGACATTTTCTTTCCTTTTGTTATGATTTCTAGGGTAACATCGTTTGCATATAATCTGCAGGTAATCTACAAGTTATATTATTCTTCACAAAATGTACTATATATGCTTTTCGTTCTTAGTGACGTACCAAAAGGTCAACATTTGATTTACAAGGAAGATACAACCCCACTGGGAAGGCATATCCACAAATCAACAAGGCTGAATCATTACTGACGGAACATCTCTAACTGAACATTGCATGTTCAGAGGAAGCACATCAGGCTGTGATCACTCAAAGGCTATTCTCTTTACCTGTGAGGCGCTTTGACAGCAAATCATCTGTCTGGGCTTTTGACATTATTCAGTGGTTCATTGTAGAAAGGCCTCAAACAGCAAGCAGATCTAATCTCTGCCATGACACTCTGAATAGGTTTTGATAAGATACACTTCTCTTATATGGACCCTGTCTTCATCAATCGTGATAAAGTTTGACAGAATGAGAGGAGAAAGGGTAAGAATATGTACTGTACATATAAGACCAAAAAATATTCATTAAGAAAAGATCAGAGATCTGAAGCAACAAGCTACAGAATCCTACATACTCATTACAGACATCTTACAATGATTAGATTTTTAAAACATTCAGCATAAAGGGAATATCATTCAGCATAAAATGCATAATTGGTGGTTGCTATAAAGGGTTACATTGTAATAAGGTTCAGGAACACCATGATTCTTTCCCTCTGTCGCTTGGTGACTGCCAGGACTAGAGAGTGAGCTGTCCTCATGATCAACACCATGTGTTCTGCAGACAGAGAAAAGGCTTCAGCCATCCAGCTCTGACAAGCAAAGCATCTTCCTTTACTTGTCAGAGTCATGCTGAACAAGCTAACACACAATTAAAAGCCCAGGTGTTAAACATGAGAAACACAAACGAAAAAATATAAAGAATTTTAATTTAAAATCAATGCAGGTTACAGAGGAAAGCCACTGCATATGGCTTCCTGAGGCTGAATCGAAGGAATGTAGGAAAACACTAAAAGCCCAGTCAGCCTCAGAAAGTGGGGTAAGACCCAAACCACAACTCCTTACAAAAGGCAGAGACGCACAACACAAACCCACAAACACACACGATCACACTTAATATATATTATTAAAATCTATGGCAAGCTCAATGACACTAAACATATCCATCCGCAAAGACACAACATCATCACATGCACTTGCACAGCAACACACACTCAGATATGGACAAAAACGCACAACCAACCAGCAGACCAGCTGTAAAATTACACACAGACAAAACTCAGACACTGGACAAGAACCAACACTGTTGCATAACTCCTTTTCCATCTCACCTGCTCCATCGGGAGCTGCCCTGATAGGAAACAGGAAGGAGGTAATGAGGGCCAAGCTGTCAACCACAGCCTATAACCCCTCTGCCTGCCATGTCCCTCTCAGGGACACCAGGCCACTTAGCCTAAGTGACCCCCATCCCCTTCCCACAGCTGGTCTGCCCCCCATCTCCCTCCTCCCAGAACCCCCAACAGCCCACCCCGAACTGCTCCACAGCTGAGCGACACATGATCAGAAGGCATCTGTCAAAGCAAGGCCTTGAGACTTTGGACAAGGATGGGTAGTGCTTTGGACGAACACTGAAGGACGGAAGATCATGTCAACAAAGTGACACCCTGTCAGTCTAGTTTGACCTACCTGAGCACCTAATGAAAGCAGTTCTTTAACACTGCAAGCAGAGAGAGGATCAGTATGCTTCCTCACAATAACACTGCAGAGCAAATTAATTTAACAATCTTAGCTGGCCAGTGCCAGCGCTAACCTGTTCTCTGCTGCACAATGGCCAAGGTGCTACAGGAATTTCTCTCTGCACTGATGTTTTGGAAATTGGGCCCATGGGCTATAATATCCAATATCTCTTATGAGAGTGAGCACCAAATCACCTCTGCCATTTAGATCTTTGCTCTATCCTGTGTGCATGCTAATAGGTTAATAAAAGAGGCAATGTAAAAGATCCGGAGTAGAAAGGAAGAACCTTTTGTGATAAAAGGTTGTTTTTTACTCTTTGACCTGTAAATGCCTCACTTCTTTGTCATAATCAAGTCCATTACAAATCAAAAGCACAACAAAATTTGGCTGGCTTTAACCACCTCCTGTGTAAACCAAGACCACAACCAAGCGGATGCCAATATCAGAGCTTTGGCAAAATATAAACTGTCCATTTAATGGCGTTTTGTAACTTTACATATATATACTACATGCTAAGAATGAAGTGGTCAAAACCATGAGAAGATAACAGGTGTACAGTACAGGAGAGTACAAACTGAAACCCTGCCCACCTGTACTGGAGTCAAACTATAGTGAAAATCTAGTCCATCACTGTTTTAGTTGAATGATGAGGTGTTTTTGGTGGCACACAACATACACCTCTCCTCACATAGAGGGAGACGAAACAGACCGAACTTAATAACTGTCTGTGTCTTGGAGCTACTCAGTAATGTTTTATTAAAATGACTCACGGTGTTTCTATTGAATTATTTCCAACTGAGAGGAAATAGCCTTAAAAAGTTAATACTTTATTTTCATATTGTGCTTTAAAAATACAGTATTTCCCAAAAAATGTCCTTCTTTTTTTTCCAAAAATAATTTTTAATAATTTTTTTTTTTTGTATTGTTTCCAACGTTGCATATTCCAGGCTCACTTAGGTTTATGAGATGAAAGAGAATAAGTAAGTGAGTTAGCACCAGGTACAATTGCCCTGCTCTTGCCCATCCTCCTCTTAGCCATCTAGGTCTGACACTTCAAACTGCAGTTTATATCAGAGCATCAACCTGGACTTTTGAACTGTTTCAGCCTCATGAAAAGTTAAAGACAATGTGCTCACTTTATGTTGGACAGCAATTGTTATTAGCGTTTCAAAAACATCAACTGTTTTCATCAACTACAGAACAACGCCATCTTTTCTTGTGTAAAATGTACATGGATTTTTAACGAATCTTTAAACGAATCGTTTTTAGGTAATACAGTCGTGGCTTCTAGGGGCCACACAACAGTGAAGCGACAGTGGTATGGCTTTGCATGGATATCATTTCACCAAAAGATAAGCAATGGGAAGAAAATATATCTTTGCATATTTTTAAGCTGACACACAAACTATGTCTGCAAATGAGCCAGTCTACCTGTACCTGTAATATAGAAACATCTGTGCATAGTTTCAAATGCTCATTGCCCAGAAACATCTGGACACATCTCCCTTTTGCAAAACCAGACAGCTGCTCTGCCTATTAGCGCCAACTACTGTATGTACATGTACATGTGCACACAGGAGGACATGCACACAGCACAGACTAAGAGTCAAGTTCCCAACCAAGTTTCCACTATCACAGATTTAATAGCTTCAATATGACTGATGAAATTTACACAGGGGTGTACAGCTCCGCTTTGTCTATCCTTTTTAACGTCTCTTCCACATCTCTTTTTCATGTTTACACAATAATCAACATAACAGCACTTGTTTTTATCTACATAGTTAGGAGACTACACATTATAATGTGACCTATCATAAAAAGTCAGACTCAGTGTAGGACATAAAAGTTTTTTGTGGGATCTTGCTTCTTCCATTCAGAGGAGTAATACATAATATAATCATAAAAACTGTCAATAGATCAGACTTATTCAAAACAATTTAACTGATGTAAAATTATGTAACCCCCCCCCCCAAACACTTTAAAAGATAAATGAGCCATGGACCATTAGTCTCAGCAAGTTTTCCACAGAAAACCTCTACAGGTCTGTCACTGATCCTAAAAATACACAACTGCGCACAGATGTAGTTGAAAGACAACACGATAAATGCTATTCAGCAAGAAAATTTGAATTCAGTCCTCAATCTTAAACTAATCCAAGAGTTTGGCAAATTCTTTAAAGAACTGAAAGACGTCCTGGGAGCTGGAAAGGAAGGCAGGATATTGTGCCTCACTATTTTGCTCTCTGCTCCCCGCTCTTTCTTGGCGTGAAAATTACAGATTATGGCCAACTAAGTGAAAAAGTACTGACATTAGTCAAAGTCTGTCCTCCATAGCTTTTGGGTATGAATGTTTGGGTGGAAGGAGAGTGACACAGTGGTGTGGGGTGGGGGGGCTTCATAGAGCAGAGGGGAAAGATTGATTTCTAATTAACAAGCTGGTTGCAGTAATGAAAGACTAGATGGTCTCTACTGGCAGTGGATCAATGGGGAGCGTTTCCCTTGACATCCAGTCTTAATCACACCGGCTCAGCTTGGTAAGAATGCACTCATTGCTGTAATTAACACTGTCACGCTCCCTCCATCACCCCTCTCTCACCCCCACCTCTTTTCTGTGGTAACCTCTACCTCAAACCTCTGCTTTCACTCGATAGCAAGGATCACTCAATGGCCCTATTATTCTATATCCTCTGCTGTCAAGACTAAGTGACGTGTGCACACAAACAAATGTGTTGAGTCACTGACAAAGACATTGGGATGTTCCTGCCTAAACCTTGGCCGGGCCTCATTCACAGCCCCAAGTACACTGACCCAATCACCAGAAAAAATGTTGCTATTGTACGTTTCTACAAACCATGGATTCATTACATGTGTATGTTATTATGAAGCGGATACGTTGAATCTTTACATTTCAATAACGCTGTGGTTCAAGTGTGGTTCGGTTTAAGCAAAACCACTCAGTTAGGGTTAGGAAAAGATCACGTTTTAGCTTGAAATACCTGGTTTTGTTGTTTGTTGGTCTTGAACAGTGGTCTGTAGCTTGGCATGCGTCTCCCCTCCAGCTCTTAATGACAAAGTCAGCTATTTTACTATGTCACTTTACATGATATGCGTAAATTGTGCAGGTGTAGCGTATTTGTGGTTTGCATAAACGAGCATTTCCAACTGCAACTGGCAACAAATGTCCCAGGACCTTGTTATAGATACAATAGTTTTAGTTTTTCTCAATTACTTCTTGGTATTTCCGATATCCATTCCATCTAAAATAAAAAAAATTAAAAAAGGATGATTATACAGGTATTTCCCTGATATCTACTGTCCCTCAAATGTTACTGATCACTGAACACTGTATCCTGGCAATTTCACTGAAAGATCAAAAAGGATGTGATAAATAAACATGACTGTCTATCTATGTGTCTATCTATTGCCACTGGTATGGCTGCCAGAGAGGGCTGAGGTAAATGGTGTGATGAGGTGTGATTAAGAGCTGGGCTCATTTCATATTCTTGGTCCCTGTGAAAGTGAGCACTGAGCAGCAGGTGACAGACACATGTTCCCAGCTTTGCGATCATTTTTTTAAGAAAGAGTGAAGCCGAGGACAGACATCAGCCAAAGAGAGAGAGGAACAGTGTCCTTTACAGTGGATGGACACTCTCAGTTTCCCTTGAGTACAGTGAGGCAGGAAGGTGAAGTCGCACTTCTTCTTCTTCTTCATTGTTCAGAATTTCAGTTGCCACTCGCTCCCTGACACACAATCAAACACCTGGTTCACTAAGGCGTAAGACATGCTGCTCCTCGGGGTGCTCCTTGGTAGAAAGGGATATTTTTGATTTACTGATGGCAGCAAAGAAAGGCAAAGGTAAGCCTATACTCAGAAATCTTTCTGACAAATCCTAAAAGCAAGATAAACGAGCTAATCGTTACTGAGGTCTACTGGGATATTCTCTGTGGATGTTCTACTCCTGAGTCAGAGCTCACTGATGACACGTAGACCTGTGGGGGCTGGAGGTATGAGGTTTGATATGTGGGATTTCACAACAGAGCATGAGGGGAATTAAGTATTTTCAGGGGCCCTGTAAACACTAACCCCCTCACCCATGCTGTCACTTTCAGCAGCCATATGTGTGAGCCTGTGCACAGGCACCAATGTGTAATCTGCCTCTGCCAGCCTGCCGTGTCTCTTTGGGCAGAGTGGGCCTGGCTGTTTGAAGGAGGCTGGAGCTGAATGGGGGGTAGAGCTGGGGCTAATCCGCCTGTGCCACGCGCCATGTGCCCAGCACCCAGCCAGTTGCACCATGCCGCCTCCTCTGTAGTGGGTCCATTGGAGCGCTACAAGGCCCTCTGAATGCTATCAGCACAGACGACACACTGCCCCCCAAGCAGGGATTACAGCTCTCTCAATGAAGCCGCCAGGAGGAGGATCCAGAGCAAGAGGAGGAGAAGAGGGAGGAGGAGGTACACAATCCTCCAACAGGAGCTCCATTCTCTAAAAGGAAGAGGCCATCGGCAAAGCTGACACGCTAATCAACAGCGGCTGGGAAACCACCCCATGAGAACAACACGTCCAGCACGCAGGATGGGGAGGAGGGAAGAAAGGTTTAAAAAGGATCCATCACTTTTCAAAATCCGGCTTAGAGCCACTTGGTACTCCTTAAGGAGAATGAACACTGGCCCATTGTTACGAGGTAGATTGGGATAGCAACATTAGCATGAGTTTGCATAGACACACGGAGCCCTTAATGTTGTATGTAGACCTTGTGTTTGTGCTTTCTGTAATAAAAAAAAATGTAATTATGTTTACAACCTGTTTGTAAGTTGAAAGTAAACATCAAAGAGGCAGAGGCAGAGGAAAGGGGGGGGGGGGTGTAATGTGCCAATAAAAAATAATTCAAATAGACTGTGGAGGGTTGCTTCCCTTGTGTTTTCTATTGGGAAACTCAGGCAGTAAATACAGCGTGGTTGGGATTCATCCTCACCCTCAGGGTTTAGAGTATGTTGTGTGGGCTCTGTGAGCTGATGTTCTGTTTCTCACTATGATTTACCATAGGGACTGATACATATACAATGACTCAAATACAGAAATCCTCATTAAAGTTCATATTCAGCAACAGCAGGAATCTGAGCAGGTAACCAACAAGAATGCTACCAAATTCTTTGTGCTTCAGGCGAGGAAAAACTCATTATGTCACTGTATTTTTGGGCGGTTTATATGTTGCTAAAGTTGTGCCAGGAGTAGAATCTTTGTTGGTGCTTCCTCTGTCTAAAACTTAAACCTCCAGACACCAGACAGAGACACGAGGGACACACAGCAAGCAAGTACATACTAGGACAGCAGGAGCCCAGCATCTGCACACCCCAGCTTGTATTATCAACAGAAAGGCACTCCAAATCAGGCAAACCCCCAAAAGGCAAGCACACACTCCAACATCCTGAAAATACTTACGCCCACTCGTCTGCCCACTCATGAAAGTTACTGAAAACACAACTCACATTTGCTTGTTAAGAGCTTTCTTGTTTTGGCTAGAAAATGAATCTGCTGAGGAAATTGAAAATAAAAAATGTAAGAGCTCCTTGCCGCTTGCCCAGATAAGACTGGCACAGGCACACACCTCTGCCTGGCGGGGATCCACTTATTGCCTTCATTTTTAGCTCTTTCTACCACACCTGGCACCACGCTGGCATCACTCTGGCACCAGCCTGGCAAAGGCTAACAATGTCACTGTTATCTGAGGCGATTCTCCGTGCTCTGATGCAGTAAATCAATTTTCCACAAATGTAGCGTATAGGTGGCATCTGGGCCATCTCAACTCTCACGGCTTCAAATTCTCCAGAGCTGCTGCAGCTCAGTGCCTCTTTATGAGAAAATGCAAAGGTAGAGACAGATCAAACGCGTGTGCAAGTTTCTTGTAACATCATTACGATGTCATACATTTGTTTGGTATGTTACAATAGCTAGAGCATGCTCCTGTGACAACAACTTGACACAGCCATTTAGCACCTGACAGGAGGGAAACAGTAACCTCCTATTCATGTTATCATGTTACATCCTATTGTAACATTGACACAAGTAAAATTGTAATAGCCCGCTGATCAGGACATTTGTGTTTAGCCAGCGTAACATCTGACCTGTCTCTGTGTCATGATGGATCACCCACTAAGAGCTGAGTGCTGCGTGCATGGCCAAGCGTGCATGTGTGACAAAGAGAAGATTCCCAATGAATATCCATTCTCATTTCTCGCCCATCTGCTCCTTCATATAAAGGAAACTGGCATATCTTGGTGAATACAATGCTCTTTAAATGGTTCATCATTCAATGTCCACAAAGACAGAACACCCAAACACACCCAGCAAGCCCATACAAACAGTAATACACTTGACACACTTCTCTCTACTCAGTGAAGTGACCTATTCAGACAAAGCAGCAGGAGGCAGAGAGGCTGAAGAGCTGGGGAGCTAATGAATGCACAGGTTTGGACCACTTGAAAGTGCTAGTGCTATCTGCATGTTGCTTTTCCTTTGCTCACAAGAGAGCCATATTAAACCATTAGCCCCTATCCCCTGTACTCCTTACCCCCCTTTTCAGTGTCCCGCTTCCCCTAAACTGGATGTCGGCATGAAAACTAGGCCAGTCGTTTGATGGTTCACTGACCAATGTTTGCTGCACCGTAAGAAATACTTAAAGAGTTTTTCTTGGTCCTTTAAGTAGATAAATATGAAATGCTACAGTTAAGCTGAACAGAGACGTGAGGAGCGCTAGACTGGTGGACAGGAAAAGCAGGGACACCAGCCAAATCTAATCACTTTGTAGGAACAGAACTCCAAGCAATGCAGCACTGACAAGAGGCGGTCAGAGGTCAGAAAGCAGACCCTTAACAGTCCCCTGAGAGGTTAAGTGCTGCAGAAGGCAATGATGGCTTCCCCTGGGCTGCTGACGTCACAGCTGACTGATGCCACTTTGGTATACAATCTAAATCTAAAAATGACTGTGAGTTTTGAAGACATTAAAGGGACAGTACAACCCACAATAAAAAATTGTTAAAGATATCAGTCGAAGAAATGTCGGCCTTTTCTCAACTATATTGAAACTTGATTGTACTCAGCTTGTGCTCAAAGTGGCAAACAATACATCTGAAAGACTCAACAGCAATGTCTGTTTCCAAAAATCATGACCTGGTTACCAAGATAATCCAGGGACCTTGTTTGAGCAGCTTCATATAGGAACTATTTTCTTTCTACCAAACAACACCTGCCAGACGTGCGTATCACTGCACAGGAGGAAGCATGCTGCCACTGAGTTGGCTAACATTACAGGTCAGCCGAGTAGGATGCCATTAATGATTTAATTTCCCGCTGTCATGAGTATGAGCCCCTCATCTACAAGTAGAATCACGGTGCACGGTTCTGCACGGTGATACGGTTGGGGGGTGTAGTTTGGCAGAAAGAAAATAGTTCCTACATGAAACTGCTCGCAACCTGGATTATCTTGAGTAAGCGGGTCATGATTTCTGCAAAGAGACATTGCTGTTGAGTTTTTTTAAATAGATTTTTTGGCGTTTTCAACACCACAAGCTGAGTGCCATCTAGTTCTATTTTATTCAAGAGAAGGCAGACATCTCTACTGCTGATATGGGCAACACTTGGCAATGAACAATGAACAATCTAAAAAGATAAACAGAGCTACAGGTAACAGGAAAACTATGTCATTTTGATTTGGGGATCAACTGTCCCTTTAAGATGGGCCCTGTTCATGGTGTCTCACTGTGGCTTTACTGATATGACCTGGCATATGGTAAGATAATGTCAGCTTCCCTACAGCTTTACAGGTTCCGTGTGTCTGTGACCTTCACTTCGACATGACTGACTTGTTGTTCTACAGACATCGGTCAACAGCACAGTTGCAGAAAAAAAAACCACCCCCAACCACGACAAGTAATCAACTTTGCAGATAGATAATGGCCTTTTCCCATTGCAAGGCGCATTGAGTTGTTTCTGGTGGTTGGCAGGAGAGCTGCTGAAGTAATTCACAATGTCTAATCTGATAGGTTATCATGGGAAGAGCTGATGGCATTTTGTGGGGATGAATTTATCTCCAAGTTCCCATTAAGAATGTCATTTAGTGGCAACGTCCAAATCTCCTTGAAATGTTGATTGTTTCTTGGGCCTCTTCAATCATTTGCACATGAAAAGGTCCATGGAACAGGGACGGCTGTAGAGACCATTGACAGATTAGCAATGGCCATTTCAGCCTGTACTGTCAACTAGTTCTCTAAGCAGCTCTCTTGTTTCACCCTCTGTCACTTTCCCTCGCACCGCTGTTTCTCCTCCTGTTTTTCTATTGTGGCACTGTGGTAGAGACACACTGCTGAATCCCATTGAATATTGTTTGGCTTTCAATAGTGTGTAGGAACAATGAAAGTAGTGAGAGGGAGAGCCACGTTGCCTACCTGAACCTGCATGCCTCAGTAGGGGCTTGTGTGAGTGGCTCATTCAGCGCTTTACACTGACATCAACAACCCTGCATATAGAAACACACACAAAAACTCCACGCAATATGCAAATACGCATAGTGGGAATACAAGCACTCACTCAAGCTTTTCAAATACCATAACATGAAATCAACAGACTCAGGCTATGTTCACATTGCAAGCCAATGTGGCCCAAATCCGATTTTTTTTGCTCTCTTGTGACACAGATCTTATGTTTTTAGAGTAGTGTGGACACAGAAATCTGATTTTTTTTCCAATCAGATCTGAGACACTTTCATATAGTCTCCTAAATCCAATACATGTCTGATTACTGTCCACGTGACCATTGTGAGAACAGTGATATTGGATGTCATGTGTGTTCCCACACATCCATGGTTTTTCCATGTCATACTTAACTGTACAGGTTCACATTACTCGCCAAACAGTTTTTAAGCAGTGCGTTGAGAACTAGAGAAGGCTGCCGTAGCCGAGTAGGCTGCCCCGGTCGCCAGCCAACAGATCTCGACTGCCAGACGCTATCCGACAGGGATAGCTTGCCTACATGCTGCGCCTGTGTTGTTGTGAGGCGCCGGTAAAGTATTGGAATATAGCCCTGGACATCTGAAGGTCTGTATGTACTGTTCCTTCGTGAAACCCTCCACATCGCGACCCCATCACTCCTGACTTCTCTCCTGGCCACATCTACACCTCTCAGCAATAGAGCTAGTAGACCAAAAGCCTATTTATACAACAGCCAGTTACCCCGAAAACAAACTGCCATTGCTCTGAAGCGCTACACACTCTCCCAAACAGAAGCACATGACTAATTAATATCGTGAATGATGGCATCTGATCTTCCTCATATGGCAATAATTCAGGAGATGAAGCTTGCACCGCTGTGTCATTCATTTTCCCCCAAATGCCTGTTTTGCAAATGTGACGTTTTTATTGTAGTTCCAAGGCACAAGTGTGTGACATTATTGGCTGCATGTGGGATGCGTTCACACTGATGTCAGATATAAGCCCCTTCTATCATGAGAACAGTCTGGACAGGAAGAAATAATCTGAATTGCGTATTAAGCCCTGTAACGTGACAACAGACACCAGATGTAATAGTGTGCTCTACACAAACAAACATGCAGTGTGCTTGAGACCACTGTCATGATAAACACAACTGCAGCTTTAATCACAAGTGCACACGCATCATTATGAACTAGGATGAAATCGTCAGAAAGAAATGGTACAAATTCCTCGACACACAAAGGCACTCAATCAATCTCACTGGCCCAATTTCTGCTCATGCACCTCCATTTTTTCTGGCTATTCTCTACTGACTTGCAGAGGACACCGCGCTGCCACACCATTCCCTCACCAATCTTTTCTATTGTGCTTTCTAATCATACTGCATAACACAGTAGATTGATGTCCCCTCTGCTCATGATGTGAATCCAATGTGCTTTACTGGAAAGGCCATGTTTTCTGATACTAAAACAGTCTGTTTGGAAGAATTTTGCCTCTTCCTGTTCTCTCACTGCTGTGTCACAATCCCTTCTTGAATGCTGTTGTTCATCTGTTAAAATGAATACATAATGTTTCCAAAGAAGAGGGACAAGAAACAAGAATGAGAAACAACATGCTCTGATTGACTGTATTTAGAAAGAGGGCTCTGGGTTTTGTGTTCTGATGTTGCTTCCTATAAACATGCGGTTGCTGTATGGGGAACATCTCGAATTCCCACAGCAGTTAAAAGAGGTCAGAAACAAAATAAAAAATGCTCTGACATTATTGAAATAAAGAACCGCTTCCTGAGTGTAGCAAAAGTGGTTCAAAAGGGTTGTTTGATTATTTAGAGGACAGGCTCAAATCCCAGCGTGACCTTTCTTCTTTTTGCTGCTCTCTCTCTCCTGAAAGATAAGGCTGTATGTGGGCAGTATGTGAGTGTGTGTGAGTGACACTTGGTCTCCATTTGTCTGGTACAAGGATTGACCCTAGAGTCTGAATGCAAGCACATAAATCTTTTCATTTCCCCTCGTTCTCTTTCCCAGCAGTTCAGAGTGTCTCTACAGTATTTCTGTTTCCATTTTGTCCACTATGACCCTGCCAATACACCCACCCTCTCAAACATTTCACACAGAGAGTAACACAACCTCTCTTGGTCATTTCATTCTGATAGCTAAACACAGTAATCTGTGTCTATAACACACACACATACACAGACACAGAGTACACTGCCCACACATCGTCTTATCACTCAAAAGCAACAGAGAAGCGAGAGGCAGTGAGGTCAGGTCAGAAACCCAATTACCGTACGACAAATCGGCCACACAGAATCTTCCTCTGGCTCGGCACCGAATACTGAGGTGGTTCTTTGAGACACTCACCTTCTGTCTCTTTCATAACGGGTCATCTATCTCCTTTCTTTTTCTAACTTTCCCTCCCTCCGCTAACAACCTCTCTCCTTCGCGCTCTTTCTTCAGTTTTCTTTTCTACAGCCCTTCAACAACCACACGGCCAGCATCTCTAATGCTTTCCGCCCACCATTTCCACATGCAGCTCTTTCAGTGGTTAGATCACACGTTGCTTTTAGAAGATTAAACCAAATGTAATCCAAAACTAAAGCCCAGAGAGCACATAGAAAGCAGTGAGAAAAAAAAACCAATTGAGATCAAACCAAATAAAAGAAGCATGCTGAAATATAAGAGCTCATTCGCAGAAATGGACAAAAAAAAAAAGCCACAAACACTTCCTTTGCCATTTTCCTTCACATCACAAGAAGATGTGATTTACAGTTTTTCCCTTTCTATGTTTTTCTCTCTTTCTGATTTCAGCAGAACAGGCAGAAACATGTCCACCCTCGAATCTAACACCTGTATATTGCACCCTCAAAACACCCAATTCCTGCCATAATGAGCCTGGCTGCGACTGTGGTAGGAACACGTAAAGATGGATCTAACTATCAATGTTTGAGAAGATGAGAGAGAGGTGGAGAAGAGAGACAGAGAATGGGATTGCTCCTGACTGCACAACTAAGCACACAGCCAGCCACGTTTCACTTGCTCACTTGCCATTTATCCTTCCATCCCCATGCAAACTCAGTCAATACCCCAGAAATTTAACAATGAGGTGCCATCATGTGCCAAAACATGGGACGGAGAAAAAAAGTGAGCAGCTTGGAACCCTGTCATTTTTCCGTGCAAGCCCCGCTGCTGGTATCTTATCTGCTCAATCCTCTCATCGTCATTTAAATCTCCCCCTACTCCATCCGATCCCAGCCGTGGCCCTATTTAAATCTCTCCCTCCTCCCAGTCCACCACATTTCTAATGCTAATTATTTAAACCTCTCCGTGCGCTCTATCCCTCCTATCCACCAGCTAGTTATTCAAATCTCTCCCCGCCTGCTCTCCCTACAAGCCCGGCCCCAGTTAAAAGGTGCTTGACTGAAGGGTTGATCCGGGCTGTTATTTTCAGACAGAGGATAATACTGCTTCTTCCAGACTCCTCTCCTTTCCTGCTCTGTTTTCCTGGCCTTCTCATATCCCTTTCTTTCTATATACAATTACACAAACTCCGCTACACGTATCCTTCTGGAATCAAGAGGTTTATTTGCCATGATAATAGTCTGCAGTTGTGAACAGCGCAAGTGCAGTGCAATAAATCCACTGTTTGCCATATCGAATTAGGTGAACCACAACAAAGACAGGGTTGGGAAAAGATGTGGGTAATGTGCATGTGTATATTAAGGAAGTTAGATATAATCAGTAATATACATTCAATGTGTATACATCCAGCTCTTAGTGAAGAAAACAGCTGCATGGGAATGTGACCTTAGTGGGTCTGTGGTGGCCTGTGCGGGTCACTGTCCCCAGTGTTAAGTGAGTGGCGAGAGTGAGTGACTGAGCAATGATGAGACAGTTTGGGAGGTCAGAGGGGATCATTTTTCCAGAACCAGGTGCCAGCACATCAGTGTGGGAAAGGGGACATTAATCTCCGTCTCCTCTTACGCGCTACGCATGGTTTACTGATTTATAAGTCTTTATTTCTATCAGTCAGAGCTTTCTGTGGTGCCTCGTTTGTCCATTCGCACTTGCAGTTTTTGCACTCTCTCTCTCTCTCTCTCTCTCTCTCTCTCTCTCTCTCTCATTCAGTTGAAGGGATCTCGCTGTTAGTCCTGTGGAGAAGCCACCTACACATGGAGCATCAGGATCACAGCTCAGTAAAACACCAAAGCTGCTCACGGCACTGAACAGGAGTCCCACTCAGCATCACTACTTATTACAGTTACATAAATGCTGGTTTCCAACAACAGCCACCCCACACAAACTGCACACTCCCATATGCACACACCACAGCGGTGCCTCATGTGTGAGGCAAAACACCTGCAAGTAAAATGTATTTGTTGTACACGTGTGTGTGTGTGTGTGTAGAATCCTTGATCATGAAATAGTTTTTATATCTTTAATGCGAAATGTATTTTATGCATAATAACAATTTCAGCAACGTGTATTCATCAAGAACACATCTACAATATCAAAGAGAATTTCTGTCACAAGACGAAAACTAATAATACAAAATACATTGTATTTTCACAACCAGGTCAAAACATTTCTTTTTTGTGATATTCAACACTGATATGAACAATTTTCTAAAACAATAGATCCCATTCTCGTCAACATGCAGCAAAAACAAGTGGACACCGTAGTGGGTGTGCTCACCTTGATACTCCTGTCCAGGGGTGTAGGCGGTGGGGTTGCCCGTAATTTGGAGGGTGAGTAGCACCTCTCCCCCACCCTCTGCCACCCCAGTTCCTTCCAGCTCCCCGTGGTGGGTACACAGGAAGAAGAAGGGGTTGAAACGGGGGTAGAAGCTTGCAGGGGGCGCCCCGAAATCCACGCTGCTGCTCCCCAAGACTAGGGCCAGCAGGGCACAGCCTAAGGCGCCCCCGAGAGAGGCCCGCACCATGGCCATCTGCCCTCACCAAGCGAGGGGCTGAGGGAGTGACAGTGGGTGAAGAGTTGAGGAGAGTGATGAGTGGGAGCGAGAAAGGCACAGGTAGAGTTCCAGAGGACCGCTTTTGGAGTCCACCAAAAATGAGTCGAAAGTCCAAAAGTGCGTGCGTGAGAGCGTGTGGGTCTGTGTGTGTTTCTATGTGCAATATTTATATGTGTGTGAGAGTGTGTGGGCTTGGCCGTCAGGAAAACTGTAGAGCTCTGTTCTTCTGCTTCCTCTCCCTGTCCTACCTTCACTCTCGGGGAGTTCAGAGCTTCGCCTGTGCTGTCCTGCTCCGGCGTTTAAATACCTCACCCCCTCCCTCTGTTTCCCTCTCTCCTCCCACCCTCCCTCCCTCCCTCTCTCTGTCTCTCTTTCGCTCTAACACCAGCTCCACGCGTGCTGTATGCGCTCTACGAGACGGCCTCCCTCCTCTCTCTCATCCAGCTCTTCTCTCCTCCCTTTTCTCTACCAGTCTATCACTCTGCCTTTTTCCTTAATCCCCCCCCCCCCCCCCCCCCTCCTCTCTCCTTCCCTTTACCTCTTACTAAACCACTGTGTTACTCCACATTGCACTCTTGTATCCCTCTCCTGAGACCTTGGCTGTCTTATCTCTATGCATCTGTTAGTTTCTTCATCCCAAACCAGCCCACTGACATATCCCTTTCACTCTCCTCTCTTTCCTTTGTCTTTTTGCCCGTCCACCAGACTGTCTCCTCCTCTCCCACCCACTATCACACCTCCTTTTCCCTCCCTCTTCCGCTCTCTTCACCTCCCTCTTCTTCCCTGTGTCTCTCTGCTGCTCTCCCACTTCGTCCCCCTCCCCTCTTTCGATCTCCCTCTTTTTTCCAACCCTGTACCTCTCTGTCTCTCCTCTCGTCCTCAGTAGCACTCAGATTTGTTTTTCTTCTTCTCTACTGTTGCTTTTTTTCATGGGTTTTCCATCAGAATCTCCTTTTCCACAGGATTCTCCAACTTTTTTCTCCCTGTCAGAGCAGCGTGCGCCGCCTCTCTGCTCTAGATTAACCCACCACTACGGTGCAGACACCAGCCATAATGCTGCTTTCTCTCCCCCACCAGCCTCTGCTCCAGCTCACAAAATGATGGATAAGTATTTCTCTAACACCCAGTACACACCCCCCATCTCGCGCTCTCCTTTTTCATCCGGGAATAAATACAAACAACATGAATCTGCACCCCTCACACTTTTCAGCCACACACTCCCTCTCTCTCATCCATCTCTTGCTCTGTGTGTAAGTGATACACTATGCCCCCCCTCGAATATTCTCTCAGCAGACAAAGTCTGCTGTATAATGTGGTTCTGCAGAGAAAACCACATTAAATAAATTATAACTGTAAAGGGGGGAACTTAAAGAACTTGCTGTTAACACCGCTGAACGTCTCCTCTGGCGTTTCTCTTTAGCTGCCTGCTGGGTTTGTGTGGTTAAGTGCCTATTACAGACATAAACACTCCCAAGCCAGCGAGCTGCACACACACTCACAGCCACTTCATGTCCAAACAGCCTGACTGACCCACAGCAGGAGCACACAGCCAGGCCGGCATGGCCAGATGCTTTCACAGTCTAAATCACACAATCACACAAACACATGTGCACATACACATCATCCCTGCACACATGTCCATATACAATTCATGGATGATGAGAATACACGCAAGAGCAGAATGCATGTGTACCATGTAATGCCTGTATCTTGTTTCTCTCTGCTTTAGTTAGGATGGTTTTAGAGTGATTTTTATTTTAGTGAAGTCATTCACCTGCCAGGACAGCTGCTGCACCCAGGCCAGCTCCAGTCAGCATGTTTATCCACATAGCAGTCCAGACCAAGACAGCTGGACAAAGGCAAATATTATGCAACTTTAAAGAGCTTCCCAGCCTCAGCTTGCGGATTTTTATTATGGTGGTCAGTATGATCTATATTAACTTACAAATTAATGTCAGAACTGTAAGAAAAGCCAGCTAAGTGGAAATTACACAGCCTTGAAATTCTTCAAATAGTTACTTGCAGTTTGATTTTGAAGAAAAATTGAGCTCAACACGTTATTCTGTCAGATCAGATTTTGAAAAAAAAAAAGCACCTCCTCTCTCCAATAAATGCCTGCTCTGTGCTCTCCTTGTTATATTGACTCTTTCACAATTCAGTCTCTACTGAGAACACTTTCTGGCTGATGAGATCATGTGTTTGAGTTGTAGTTTTTCTTTTTTCATCCATGGACATGACATACAGTACTGCAATAACTCTTCCAGAAACTCAAAAACCTTCAAGAACTAAGTCATCACAGTTGCTCAAATGAGCAAAGCACTTCTTTTTCCCAAATAGAGACCACTGTACTACTGAGGCCAGACCCCTGCTGCTTCTGCTGCCCATGGGACAACACAACATCTGAAGGCTAAATAAAGTGATGTGGAAAGCGTGACAGCTGCTTCACAAGGACCAGGTGTGTTGTAATATTTGTTTTAGTATGCCAATTTAAGACAATGTCAAGGGGTGTGCACTACAGCACTGTGAGAACAGCAGTGGAAAAGAAAGTACAGTAAAGAAATAGTGCGCGGTCCAACTGAAAGCAGTAACTTTTCAGACACGCTGTGCGTCCTCCCCAGCTGCTCTACGAGGTCAGCTAGGTGGACGACTCTGCTGAGACCGGAGAGTGAGGTCAGGGGTTATCTCAGTCCTCCTCTGTTGTTCCTCTCAACCAGCCACCCGCCAGCTCCTCAATGCCTTAATTAAGTACTTTTAATTAATCTAACTGCATTAACTCACCGGTGAGACTTCTTAAAGAGCTTAAGTCCTTACAGTATGTGCAGCTTCGATAGCATTCTTCTCTGTAAATGTTGCCAAACTGTAGTTACAGCTTTGAGCCCGCACTGAAATAAACATACCTCTTAACTTTAAAGTTCTGACTTGGATTCAAGATTAAACTGTTGTACACTTGTTATTAAAAGTTTTCTATAACAAGTGAACAAGAGGGGCCTTTTGGATCCAATGAAAGCAAGAGGTGTCTTTGGGAAAAGATATTCTGACACAAGTTGAACAAGCTAACGTAACTTTTCTGAAAATCACAATGTCTATAGTCCAGGCTCTAAGTCGGGGACCAAATAATCCTCTTCACTAGCTGTTTGGCGATACACAAATGCGCTGTGGTTTCTGTTTTCACAGGTAAAAACAAGCTGAAGGAAGTGAAATCCAATTACAAGAATTCACCTGAAGCACATCTTCACTGCATTCTCATGCCAGGTATTAATAAGCCAGATAAACCATAGAATATACAATATATCTGACTTAAACACTAGTTTCAGGGTGGCATAGGGCAGTGAAATATGCAATATCTGCTTTGATGTGCTGTTAGCACCATATTTTAGGGCCATATTTTATGTGACAATTCTGATGTGATTGTGCTCTGAATAGTACACTGACTGTGTGACAGGTTTTTATTACATTACACTAAAAAACACCAGCCAAATCTCTCCACCTCTGTTTGGAGAACCTCCAGATAGGCAGAGGTGTAAAACAAAATAAGCTTGCAGACAGGCTATTACATCAATAAAATAGTGAGATAGTTCCTGTGCTATGATACCATATGAGAACTCATTAGCCAGGTCTCCATCTAAATGCAGGTCAAATTCCAATCAAATTTTAAAAAGTTAGCAAAGAAAATTCAAATGCATGCACCTGTCAATCCACTACTGTTCTGTGAATATGTGGAGTTGGTTTAACACGGTAAGAGTAGCTGGCACTAACTCCAATCAGGTGCCATTAAACCATTACTGAAGAGGAGGGCACAACAAGATGATGAATTAAAGAAATGTTGATCAACCAAATAGTATAATAAAATGAAAAAACATGATGTAAATATGGTATTTATGTTTGTTTTGTGTATTAATCAATTTGAGGAAGGTTACAGTCTCCTCATCGCTTAACACAGATCGCTTCCTTCATCCACCATTAATTTTTTTGCCAGTGGAGCTGAAGCCTTAGTGGACATCACATGCTTTATTTACGTCATAATTAAGTCTGTCTCCTCTCACATTTTGTTTTTATTAATGCACCAACTTTTCCATCTCAGCCAAGGGTAAAAAACTTTTTTTGCAATATTTTGAATTTTTAAGGTTGTGCTTTTCCGTGGAAATTAAAAATGCACATGAAAAAAGATGCACCTATTGTTGAGTAGCTACAAAAAAAACTTGCAATAAAATTAAGAAGAGAAGCTGATGCTGAGCTGTGTGATGCTGATCCCTTCCACTTAAAAAAAGAAGGAAAAAAAAGAAAAGAAACTACAGTCCTTTTTTGCACTCCCCTCCATGCAGTACAGAGACAGAGCGCAACAAGTCATACTCTGAAAACCATGCCCACTGGACTGGAAAAACTTTCGGCGCCACAGTTTGCAACCAAGGGCTGAAATGCTAACAAAATGCCTGTAGCTCCAATCCAATCCAATCCCCTTTATTTATATAGCACATTTGAAAAATCACAGGGATTAGCAAAGTGCTGTACAGAACAAATAAGTGCACAAAAATAGCTAAAAACATAAACACAATCGTCTAGTCAACAGCCAGAAAAGACTGGGCAAAAGACCACAAAACTCTCAGTATGAATTAAAAGCCAAGGTTAGCTAGCTAAAAACATTCAATATAAGCATGTCAAAGGACTATTTTAGCACCGTGTGTCTACCAGAGAGGAAGAGTTGCATTGACAAACTCAATATTGTCGGTCTATCTCAGTGTCCCTTCTCCTTACCTTGCTTACCTTGGAGAAATTATCCTACTAAATGGCTAGTTGTGAAACACTTTGATATTTACAGCTATTTGTTCTAATTGCCAGCTAAGATCATCGTTGAATTAACAAAGATCAAAACCAGGCATTACATAGTTTAGTTAGCTTAGACCTCTACAGTTTGGCCAAATTAGCCAAATTCTTGCTGCATCATTCTTGCTGGCTTCGGAATCAGGATCCCAGTTTTCTCATATCTTCCTGCCGATGCCTCATGTCTTATTGCTTCAAAGCTCAGTCTTGGTTCGGCAGCTTGTAAATACTAAGTTATGGATCCTTATGGAAGTGCATCCAACCACATACCTGCTTTTAGGCATTTTTGCATTGTTTGCTAGCATGCGTAACTGACGAGGTGACGGGAGAATTGTTTTTCCCTTCGATGGAGATGGGACTTAAATGCCCTCTGTCTCCACAGGCATAAAACCCAAAACAGTCCAACAATGTTTCCACATTGTTCAGCTTTCAACATTTCAGGGCAAATCTCTCCCACGATTGGCCTGTTGCCAGTTTCGAGGTCTTTAACAACCTCCGTGGCCTCTGCCAGTAGGTTTACAGTCCACAGAGGGTGTGTCAGTCAGGAGCTTGCTACTGTTCCTTCTGCTGTCTGACAACATCCCAACAAGAGGTCAGCAGTTCTCCACTGATAACAGTTAATAGCCTAGCCTCAGCTCCCTGTTGAGCACCACTTTGCTGGTAGTTTGGTCCTGAAATTGAAAGGCCCATTCTAGGGGGGGATTTCTCCTGCAAGGAGATTGGGAACTTGGAATCTGAAAGACCATGTTCAAAGCTCCCATTACAACGAAAACTACTTGAAGTGGTGGTCAGAAGGTCTTTGGTGCCTGTCATGGTAGCAGCTGAAGAACCTGCTGGGTAACATCAGCAGTAGATGATGAAACAGGCTTTTCAGGTGTGGATAACCCAGTGACCTTGCTAATCAGTAGAAGACAACCAAAAGGGACTGAATCATCTAAAGTTGCAAAAGTAAAAACTCAAGTCTAGACAGGAATTAGTCTCGGAAAAGTTTCAGTAAAGAATCGATGAGTCACAAAGGGATAAACACATTCACCAGATTTTTTTTTTTTTTAACTCTTATTTTTTTACATCTGACAACACTTCTCAACAACCTGCCCAGTATGGTGCTAGCCTCTAACTTCAAAGTTCATCATGTGAAATTTCTGTATTTAGTTCATATAAAAGCATGTTTCTATCCTGGATTGACAACACAAGTGGATAATCATTATTTCTACAGGATAGTTTACATGGCTGGTACACCGACAACCCACACAGCTCATTATTTTTAATTAGCCCCACTTATTTAGACAAAAGCCATGTGTCAAAGCCTCTTTATTCATTTCACTGAAACCACTGAATTGACACAATGGGTTTGCAGACGCATGGAACTCCAGCTAAAAACTCAAACACAAAAAAGTTGATCCTGGTTAAATTTGTGCCACTGTCCAGTCCACAGTCACATTGGACTGGTCAACTGAATGTGTGCAAGCACATATTTAGAATAACTGAAAATGACATTTGTCTGTTAATGCCAGTTTTACAGATATGACTTCTACATGTCAACAGTAGCGTTACTAATTGCATTTAATGCTACTGCCCTCCAACTAGAGGCCTATATCTGAACAGGGCCATAAGGTGGCATCAGATTAGTAGGAATGTGAGTCTGTGTGACACACCGACACAACTGCAACCTTATAATAGCAAAAAATATGCTATCTATAGGCCACCAAATATTATAGTTATGTCATTGTTCATCATTAGATAACATGTGTGTACACACATGCAGAAATGTGTGTTTGTGTGCGACCTTCTAGAGCCTTCTCTGACCGGAGCTGCTAGCAGAGATCGGTCACAGCACAGTGTCCGCCGTCTGTTCCACACACCCCTGCTGAATACACGTGCTCACAGTGCTCAAACACACACAAATACATTTGCCCAAAATGAGGACCCTTGACACAGTGAGCAAGATCCCAGCACTCTAAGACAGAGTGAACGCCAGCACAAGTGTTTCTGATGCGCATGAGGCAGAAAGAGAGAGAAGCAGTGTGTGCCAATAGAGCCATCTGTTTTACCTGTAGCAGTCTTTATTAACAGCAACACACCTCCCTGTACCTGATGGCCTCCTTGTTTTCTTCATGTAGGTCCTGTCCTACATCCATCCACACTACACCATGGCCGTTCTGCAGCCCCTTCCCCTATCTGCACACACACACAGACACTAACACACACTTAGACGCACACACATAGTGTGCGACTGGGGGCTATCGTTCTCCATTATGAAAACTAGGTCGGGGAGGCGTGGGTGAGCGGAGTGGGGCAGTAATTATTTTTATCATTATTAATTTCCACCTCAAGGTTGCGCCAGGGCTTTTTTGTCCGCTTCAATCTTCATTTCAGACCCCCTGCATCCACACACACAGACACACACACACGGCCACCATCACTACCACTGTCTTTGAAAAGGCTGCGTGCCAAACAAGGCAGAACAGAGGGTGGGGGCACAAAAGAGGAAAGAGCTCAAAGGGATGGAAAGAGTGCGATGGCAAGGGAGAGAGGGGAAAGCAGAAGCAGAGGAGGCAAGAGGGGTTGGATGTGTCGCTTCATCACTCACTGGACCCTAATTTACACTAACAGGTTGTTTACTCGATATGGCAAATGATAATAAAAGCCTGGGTGTTGGAGGAGGGGAGAAGGCAAGAAAAGAAAAAAAGAGAAAGAGAGGCCCTGCGGGAGCACTTCAGCTGTGATGGCTTGCACACTCCAATTAGTCCTATGAAAAGCTTGTCCCCCCTGAAAGGAGTAAAAGGAGGGGTGCATTACTCAATGTGTAAATAAAACCAGCCAGGATCACCCCAAAAACTCAATGCCCTGTCACAGAGGGTGGGCTGCAGTCACAAACATCAAGGCTCTCTCTGGGCCAGCACACATGGGACAACTGTGACGGTCTCAGCAGTGGGCACACAAAGTGACACAGATGAAAAAGACACCCTTGAGTCCACAAATGACACAGACATGTTTTTTACTGTATGCGCTGGTTTAGTTACTGTACTAACACAGACTGTATTTCTCTCTACAGTACACATTAACCAGGGACTGGGCAGACACCAAAAACCAAAAGTTTTTCCAGACTTTCTAATTACAAATATAAGATTTGACTGAACACAACAGGACCCAAGAAAAGTAAGATATAGTTATTATGAGTAAGATTGCTGACACACAAGTCCATGTCTGTGTTTTTCCATTGTAACCTTGCCCCAGTTTAAGTCACTACACACAGGAGAGCTCTTTTTCCATGTGCACTGCTGCCACAGAAAAAATAAATAAATGCCACTATGCCAGAGGACAAACATTGTATTTTGACTCCTACAGACTACTACTACAAAAAAATGGAAACAAAGTGTGGAATGGCACCAATTTGCTCTTTGTAACCAGAACCTCTCTCAAAAATGGTTCAAAGTCAAATACAGAGAAGACAAACAAGTCTAGACAAGTCTTCCACATTAATTAAAGTCTTAATCCACTTCTGCTCCCACTGTACATAAAAAACTGTATCCAGCTATACGTGGTTCCAAATGGGTTCAAGGGTGTGAGCAGGGTCCTTTTCTTTGGGTTCATTTAAACTCTGCTCCAGTTGGTCTATGTTTATTTCTTCAGTGCATGAATCCATTTTCAGCCCAAACCACCTGATGTTTTGAAAATGTTTCACTTAATTTGTAAAGTATTTAGATTTGTTAGTTTTTGATGCAACTGCTGAGATAATTACAATTACAATCATGCTAATCATCCGCAATTGAGTGATCCATGATTGCAGTTGGAATGAGTGAGCTAATTATACTTAGCAGTTACTAAAAATAGTGAAAGGCACACATGACAAAGTGATCACAGAACACTGTTGTACTGTTTTGACTTCAGATACTTGATGTTTTTACATTTTATGCGGGTGATAAGTGGTCCCTGTTCTGTCTCTTGTACCTTCAGGATTAGGCAGAGAACCCCTGGAAGTGGCTCCACTGACACCTTGACAAATAAAGCTGTCCTGTAGATCAAGTGGAGTATCATCCTTTGAAAAACAGTAGGATCAACATTCCCCACATACTGTGGTCCTCCTCTCTCTCACATAAACAACTGACCACCGGACTCAAATCTGTTGTTTGGACAAAGTAATATAAACTGTCTGAGTGCTAAGTTGATGGGTAGTTAACTTGTCTTAGTGAAACCGCCGCTCCTGGAAAAGTTGGCAGACACAATTAGATAACGATTAGGCAGTAAAGTCAATGTGACTGTGTGTCTGAGAATTCAGCAGGTCAGAATTAATCTTGAAAAAATAACAAGTGAGTCACTTGTTCTTTCTCTCGGTTTCAGACCACATTAAACTGCAGAACACACTGGAAAAGCTGCAGACATTATGTTAACGTAAACTAAGTGAAGCCCCTTAAAGAACAAAAATATTTAAGATGTTGTTTCATTACTCAATATAGAGCCACAGACATCAGTGTATGCAAACTATTGTATGTGTTGTTTTAAGATTTGTGTCTTTCAGTGGAGTTTTCTGTCCCCAAACTAATTATGTCTTCAAATAAAAATTCCTTATTAAGCTCAAACTGGTCACGAGTATTGTTTAGCTGTCACTAGCCAGAAAACTGAAGAGTGTACTCGAGTTGAGCAGCATGCCAAGACCATTTGTTACTTAGGTGAGTTATACTCTCCAGCTCGCTGCTTGGCACGGATCAATTCTTTTTGCACTGCATGACTAAAATCATGTTGATAAAACACACAAGTATTGGATTTACATAGAGAAAAATGTGATGGCTGATGATTCTCTCTCTAACATAGTTTTTCAGCCTTTCACTGCCCACAATTTTAAAGGAACACCTGTCATGGCCAATCAAATTCAGGACTGGCCTTTGCCACCCCTGGCCCTTTTCTGTTTTAGCTTAAAGTTTACTTTTAAAAGAAATGCCAGGTCATGGTATAACTAATCAATCATATAGGCAGTACTCATTTTTATCACACAGCCCGTGGCCTTCTGCCGTGTATAATAGCAAATCCAATATTTCAATGTAAACATCAACCTTGAAAACATTATTGTTATTATACTAGTTTCATAACATTTAGTAGCTTTGTCAGACAGGTTTTCAAGTTTCTGTAAGTAAGAAAAGTTTCAAAAACCAACCAACTGTTCCACTGTGACAGACTAGAATTACAGCCTTGCAGTTGTTTGCCTCCACCAACCAGTCAAGTTGCAGTTTATATCGACGCTTACCCTAATCTCTATAAACAGATACCAGCATAGAAATGCAGAATCTGAAGGCAACAGGACAAAATTTAGTATTGTGAGTGTTCTGGTATCCGCTTGTGGTTCATTTTACAGTCCAAATAGTATTGACCAATCACGTTTGAGCAGTTTCTGGTTGCATGTAGGTAAAAAGTCCATGTGCAGAGCGGTACGCATTGGCCGAAATGCAATTTCAGAACTAGGGCTGCCACGATTAGTCGACTAATCGATGACTAATCGACTATTAAAATAATCTGTGACTATTTTAGTAGTCGACTAATCGGTTTGAGTCATTTTTCATAGAAAAGCACTATAAAAGTACCCCAAAATACTCTTACTGCAGCTTCTTACGTTCAGATATTGGCAGCTTTACACACTCTCCCGTGACAGTGAACTAAAACCCTTTGGCGTGAGTATGAAACAAGACATTAGATGACGTAATTTTGGGGTTTGGGCGAGACAGACCGACATTTTTCAACATTTTAACACATTTTTCGATGAAATGATTAGTCAACTAATCGAAGAAATAATCGACAGATTAGTTGACAATGAAAATAATCGTTAGTGGCAGCCCTATTCAGAACACATCAGCTACCGTCTGACCACAATTTAGTTTTTTATTAGCTTCTTGTTTAAGTTATTTGTATTCATGCGCAACTCCAAATCCATTCTTGCATCTCAAGTCTCTACTTGGACTGTAAACATCGACAGGCGCACTTAAGGGGAAGTCTTGGCCCAGATATCCGTAATCCCGATCTCCACTGTCTACACTGGACCCAGAGCTTGGCTATAGCCCCCGGAGGCTAAGTCATCGTCAGACCGATAGCCAGTGGGTTTCGAGATGATAAAATATCTTTCTGTCTCTTCTATCTAAATTACTGTAATGTCATATTTCTTCTCTTTAAAAAAATTACAACATACAGCACAGTAATTACTGGTTTATTGTACCCTAAGCTGGCTGAGTTTTCACGTTTGAAATCAAAATTAGAGTTTTAATTGACATCAGTAATCATTATAATTTCCTAGCAGTCAAAAAAGAAAGACGTCATATTTTCATGTATTAGCTGGCAAGCAGTTCATTGTTATAAAAGGTACATGAAGCAATGATAAGTGTGTGAAAAACAAGTGGGACACAGCTACAGTATGTTATATATGTAAAGTACACACTTAGGAATAGTTCATGTACAATCATTCCTCCCCTGCCGTCTTCCTCGCCAGACAGAATTGCATTTTTTTTGGCGTTCACTGCAGGGGCGCCGTTCCACTGAACACACACAGAAATAAGTGGAGGTTAAATGAGTACAGGTGCACATTGTTGTCCTGATGGACTGGTCCTAACTCTGTCTGCCTTGTGAGCCGCACTTTATTCCACAATGGCAAAACCATGAATTACAAATGCTGGGGCTCAAACAGACATCATTGTCTGCGGTGGCTACAGCAGTGTCTGTATATGTCTGTGGGTTTAAATGGTGGAGGCACAAGGCCTGGCACAATTTAAGTGTGATGCATTTTTCAATAGCTGTGAGTCATAGTTCTTTCTGAGTTCTGAGCATGGCGAAGTGCGTCGCTCAGGGCTGCCTGTGTCCACAGACTGCTGGCCTCGTACTTCTTTAGCATTTGCTAGACATTAAATCTGTTCTCCAAACTCCACGTTTTCAGTTCATCTCCCAGTTCACTGTCATCACAGCAACTCCCCTCCCATCCTGCAGTCATGGTAACGGAGCTGTGAAAGAACAAGCCGAGGAATATGAGACATGGGAGATGACAGACACATGGCCACATTGTGACAGAGACAGACGGAGTGAGTGCTGAGTGGTTTGACACCACAGACAGCCATTTCCCCATCCTAACATCCAGCATGCAAGCAATTAGGGAGGACAGGAGGCAGAAGTTATGTGGGACCCAGCAGAGTCAAGAAGAACAGTATTGCTAGCGTTTGAGTGGCACTGGAGAGCAGAGTGAGTGGAAGTAATCGCTGAAAACATGTTTTATTGTTTAAAAGTACATACATGTCTTTTTGGTCCTGGGGTATCATTTTCTGAGCTGACATGGGACTAGTTTTCTGTATAAAGAGATCAATGTGCTGACCTACTGACATGAACTTTTCAACATTCTAGCTCCAATTCCCTTCTGTTACCCTTTCTGCATTCAGAGAACAGCTATGAATGTGTCTGAAAATCAATGAGATAAATGATAGAGAAATGTCCTAACATCTAAAAATGCTACATGCACACTCAAAAAAAAAAAAAAAGTACAAAAGAAAAAAACCCTCAGCGTTCACAGAAAACTCTTATAGCCTAATAGATACAATATTGATTTTAGTGTGGTTGGTGCAAATGTCCATGAACTTGTACGAAAAATAAATAAGACAAAACAGCTCTTGTTCTTACTCCGCTGTGTCCTGCATAATCTGAGCTGTTTTCAGGCATTGTGCTCAGCAACAGCCTGGGAGAGGTTGCTTTTCTTGTGTGTGCAATAGATGCCCAGCATGTCTGGCACACACATAATAAAACAGATCTATCCCAAAAGATACCATTCATCCCTAGACATCAGCTCAGGCTCTCACTTCATACAAGATAGAGGGTGCATAAACACACATGCAGTGGTAGCAGCAATGAAATGCTCGCACACACTCATAAACACTGTTGAGATTCACACAAACTCTCACTCACACAGTGCTAACACACACAGACGCACTTGGAAAAACAGGCAGTTGTAGTAGAGGTGTAAATGTGCATGCACACACGCACATATTTGCACTTGTAGATACACACATTAAAAACACAGAAGGAGGAGGGGGAAGGGGGCACTGAGGCCATGGAACATACAACAAAAAGCAAGCAGACAGCCTTGAGCTATGAGCTCAGCTAAATAAATAAATAAATAAGTGAAAATCTCATTTTAACCCAGTAGCTTCACACCCCCTCTCGGAGCCCACTCCTCCTCCCTGCTCTCCTCCTTCTCCTCCTCCCCATATCCCTGATCAAGGTTTCATTCTGGAGAAGCACAAAGACTGGCTGCCCAGCATTCATCTCTTCAACTCCATCCATCCCACCTACCTTGGGGCCTCTAGAGATGTGGACCAGGAGCACTGCACTGACTGTGTTTTCTACCTTTCTTTATTCCCAGGAGGAATTCCAGCAGTACCAGACCACCACAGATCTGACACCTGGCAATCAAACCTGCAGAGGGGGCAGGGTCCAGACTGTATGTGTTTGTGTGAATCTACTGTAGCAAATTCAATTGGCTCCATTTCATATTCCATAGTTTACTATGAACTGTGAGGCTGGTAGGATGATACCAATTAGAGACATGGACATGGATATCATGGAAGCTTATAAATTCCACATCGAAGACCACAGTCGGCACACAACCTTCTTATTTACAGTCTAGGTTTAGCCTTCTGTAACTCCACGGGCTAAATGCTGCAACCCACCACCTCATTTAAGCCGAGCTGTAGCCGAATCCATATTGTGCTACATTGCGTAAACAAGCAGGGATAAGTAGTGGCTGTGGGCATGTGGATTTCTGTGGGTGTGGATGCTGGGGAGACGCGGAGGATCACGGCTGTTTTGGCATGTAAACCCCACACAGATGGATGAACATCCTGCCCTGGGCTGGGGAAACCAAATGGATTTGTACAGACGTGACACATCAACTCAAACTGAGCACACAATCAGACTCTGAAAAACCACCAACAACAGAGGAAGAAGAGGTACGGACAAGGAAGGGGGGCACCAAGTGAGACAGATGATACAGATGATAATGTGCCCTTCATCTCTGTGGCTACCAATAGAAGGAGAGAGGCCTTTGCCCTTAATTATATGGGTCAGTGGACAAGGAGCTGGTGGTTCCACATGGAAGGGATCAACAAGTCAAACAAATGCGCAGACACACACAGACATCGAGTTGATTTAAAGGGAGTCAATCAATGCTGAGGCCCTGCTTAATAAAGTGAAACCTACCGAAATGCAAATGCAGCACACACAGTTGTGTTCCGTGATATGTTTATGGGCATTTGAAGAGAAAAAATGAGCACAACAAAGAGATGACGACAGAGTAAAAGAGAGCATCTCAGTGGAATTTGTTCCCTGACTTTATATTCAGTCATCTATAAAAAGGACGCTGTGCACTTGCATGTTCAATCATACAAACCAAGGACAATAGCTGTTCCACTACAGTGTACCAATGACAAAGAGAGCAAAGCCTCATGCACACCTGCTCCACCATCATCATGATGGCTAGAGACTGTAATTAACAGCGAGATGCAGACACACATTGCCAGGAACACATGCGTGCAGACAAACACGGCCACACCTTTACACAAAATGAAATGGCCCGCTGAAACCTTCACTGTAGGTCCTTCAGCACAGTGCTCCATGCACTCATTGATTCAATTACAGGTCAGAGGTCACAAGACAGTCCCATCCTGCCACAATATACAATAGGACCTCCCCCACTCACTTCTCCCCATCCTCCCAGCATTTCCCTCATTCATTTATCCTGCTCTCTTCACACCCTTCTGCTCAGCTGTCATCTCTCACTTCGTCTCCCCTAAATGGCTATTGACTGCGCTCACAGAGCTTTCGTTCTTTGTCTGTCTCCATCACAAATGTGTCTGCCAATCACAGGCTTATGTTCTTTGTATATTCACTTCCCTGCTCTGACCAATCCTATATCTAAGAGAAACAGCCAAGTTGTGTGTCATCTTTTTTTTTTTTTTTTTTTTTTTTTTAAATCTAAAACATATTTCCATGAGTTTGCTCTCCTCTTCTGGTATTCCATACCCTTCCAAGTGTTGCTGCTGCAGTTTCTCGACTAATCTATTTTCTTTGTGGTTGCCCTTTTCTCAGTCATTGCCCTCTCTCCAAGCTTTCTCTCCTACGCTCATCCAGTGTTACTCACTCAGTCTCTCTCCTACTCTCTCCTTTATTCTTTCCTTATTCCCTCTCCCCTTCACATGGTAAGTCTCTAGCTCTTGCCCTGAGGGAAGCTCTCCCTTCCAACTCCCTGGACCTGCAGAGAACAAAAATCTATTCCTCTCCCTCTGTGTCACGGCTCCGTGTTTGTCTTTGGTAGCAGGCCAGGGGAGTCTATCCTGCGTGTGGCAGTCACTGTGTTACTGTGTCACTGTGTCAACATATGGTTGGCTTTGTGATGCTGGACACAGTAACGTTAAGCTTCAGTTATGCTTTCTGACCAGAGAGGCATGAGCTGACGTGAAATTATGATGAGGAAATGCTTAGATCTTTTATAAGCTGCAAGGGTTTCTCCTAATGGCAAAACTCTCCAAAACTGTAGGGGGCAGTGTATAGCAAACTCACATTTTATATCATGATTTCTCCATTTTATTGGCCAATCTGTGGCTGCGAAGATAGAAAATGTCAAAACCCACTGGGCAGAGCCCCACAGAAGCTGCGTCTGATAATGTAATGTAGCTTTGGTGATGTGGACACTCACAACCCTCATGGATTCATCAACCATAAATCAAGCATTACTCATCTTCACTTACATATTTGCTGGTCATTAACAAGTTTTGTTTATAATGGTATGGGGCAAAGTATTAAGTATTTTTGAGTTTATACAAAATCTACTTAATTATACAGTATATGTACTTATTATTAGGGCTGGGTGATATGGAGAAAAATCAAATCTCACAACATGTTTGGCCAAGCACTAATACATTTTTGCAATAATACTGTAGAGTTGACTATTTGCTTTGACACAAATACTTAAACAATGAGGTTTTTGATAAATAATTATCAGTAATGTGAAATAATGACTAAGTGGATAAAGGCAAAAAATAGAGCAGCTAGAACAGTCCGGTAAGGTCAGAAAATTACATCACTTTACTGTAATGCAGCCTTTAAAACCTGGAAAATGATAACACTATATCCAAAACTACAGTCTCATATAATGATATCCATATAATATTGATATATCACACAGCCCCACATACAACTGTTAAAACATAACCCCCAAATTAAAAAGAAACACACACACACACACATACACACACACACACACACACACACACACACACACCATACCCCCCATACAGACAACTATACACCCCACACAGACAAGGCCATGCCTCATTAATCTATCACTCCAACAAGCACCCCCTCACACCCTCGTTCCTCTCCTCCACCATGCATTTGCTACTTGTCCTGCTTGAGCGCGTCAGATTTACTACCTCTCTGCTCTACGGCTGAGGTTAGGTTGATATACAGTGAGTAATGAAAGAGAAAAAAAGGAGAGAATTGAAAAAGAGGAAGAGATGAGAAGTGAGATTTTAGCACTCCATGCCCTCAGCACCTCTGCTGATGAGTTTTGCTCTCCTGGCATCAGTCTAGTAAGAGCACAGAAACTCATCACCTCTCTGGGCAACAGCAAAGGTAATTATGACTAATGAAGTGCAGACTTTTACGGCCAAACATGAGCCTAACTGCATTTTGTGCAGCTCATAATGGCATACAGAGAGACACACTCTGCTGCACTGCATAAACATCACCCAGACGCAGAATCAAGGTCACCTCAGCAGATTAGCACAGCCTGTAAATGAGTTCAATTAAACAAGTTGCTAATGACTGCCAGCTAATGACCAAGTCCTACACTGGCAGCTTACACAAAGCAAAGCCTCTGTATAACCTACACTGTATGACAATCAGCCCATCTACAGGTACATTTATGGACTGTTAGTGTTTCTAAAAATAAATTACAAATGTCTATCTGCTCAGAGATTTTATCCATTAAAATAATTCGAACGGATCATTTACCTGACATGCTTTGTAGTGCTTAACTAATCCTAGGGGATTAATGAGAAGAGATTTTGTAAAGGAAAATAATATTCAGCTAAAATGAAATCAATCATTGAAGTGGTAAAACATACAATGGAGTAATTTCACTCTACACAATGAAAAGAAGAGGACACATTTTGATCAGCCAAAAATCTAGTTGCAATAATTAAACATGAGTAATGAGCTCCTCCATAATTAACCTGCTCCCCAAGCTACACTCTTCTCTATTAGAGAGAAGATCAAGAGAACACCAGAGACGGAGAGATAAGGGTGGGATATGAAATGTTCACACAACAGTGAGTGAGATCAAACCCATTTGCTGGGACCTGGGTGGAAACTTTCCATGCAATTAAATGGCAATTCCAATCATGAATTGGGAGAGGGGATCTCATCATCAGCAGAAGCTGATGGATTATGGTTATGAGCCTGAGCGTTGCTGTCACAGGGCCAAGCTAGGCTCACTCACCTCCACCACCCCTCTGCTCACCATCATTTACGCCAAGCTATTTAACAAGCCATTATGCCATCTCATTACATTTGACGTCACAGTAGGTTGTTTGACCCCAAGCAGCACATGGGCAGCGAGGTCAGGAAGAGCCCGGCAGCAATTAAAGAATCACAATCATCTTCTGCCTCTGAAGCAAAACATAAACAGATTACAGAAGCGCTCAAGCGGAGAGAGTATTTTGTTTTAAGAGAGATAAGAAGGTGAAATAATGTGTTCACATATTAATCAGCAAGACCCTGCACAACCAGAAATAAAACCCCATAATACACAAGGGAAACAACCACATAATGAGGAGCTAAAGGTCAATCCAGACCCTAGAACAGAGGAGGGCAACTTCCAGCTTCTCTTCAATCTGGTCCTCTGCCAGGATGATTTGAATCTTATATTTTCCCTTGTTGGGTCACACTGGAACTTTTAGGCATATTTTAAAAAATCCACTCTAGGTATTATAAAACAAATATAAAGTAAATTCAAATCCCAGCCAAAACGTAAGGCCCTGACACACAAAGCTGATGGTTGGCTGTTGGTCCAAGTCGGGCCATCAGTGAGCATCTGTCGCCCTAGTTTTGGTGGTGTCCTGAACTGTTAGTTGGTCCTTGTCAGCTTTTTCAGCTGATTCAGCATGTTGAATCTGTGTCAAACCCAGCAGAGCCCATCAGTGAATGAAATGACTCTAATTTTAGTTCAGCTCAGGACATGTGAAGAGAAACAGAGGTAAGGAAGGCAACAGAGGGCTCAAGTCAAGAGGGCGTGAGATCATAACAAACTTGTTATATTAGGTAAGTTATGTTTTAAGTCATTGAGCTCTTTAGCAGAAATGGTTTGTGGTTGTTTGTGTTATTGTTCGCAAAGCACATGGTAAATGTCCTTTGTTCTTTCAACATCAGCTTGTGTTGTTACTGTGCTAACTGGCTAACTAGCGTCTTGAATCCATCCTGTTGGTCTTCTGGTTAACTTTTCACAGTAACAAATAGAGACTACAGCCACCTGCTGGAATGGACAATCATTTCCTCTCACAAAGGCACAGAATACTAGTTGGCCGTTAGTCCAGGTGCAACTTTTTGGCCAAGACACAGTTAACGTGAGATGACTCAACAGTCAATCTTCGTCGCAACTAGTTCTTTGATGTCGGTTTGATGTGTCTGGGCCTTAAAGTCTCAATAAATTAAAGAGACTTGCAGTGAAGCTATGTCCATAAACCCATCTATTTTGTTTCCAAACCCACTTAAAAAGCATTAATAAAAATGAAATGAATCAAGATACACAGGCCTGCATCTCGGCTATACCTGCATCTCCCCTCTATCAACAGCGGTTCAATATAGGCTGACTGATGACCGTTGTCCTAGAAAATCACGATGGTGTTTCACATCTCTTCCTCCCAGTCAGTCCACTGTGGTAGCAGGCGAACTTATCCACACAGTTTCTGTTTCATGGCTGTTGTGGTGCCAGGTTTCAACAATATACTCCTTCAGGGAGATAAAAAGTAGTCCACTGGCTCAGTGAGGAAGCTCTCTATGTGGAGTTTTGGGTCTCAGCCAACACTATACCCCTACTGGAGGTCTAACTCTATAAACAGCTGGCCTCCTTCCCTCGAAAGACAAACCACCACGGTCTCAAAGTCCCTCTCATGGGGAAAATGTTTTGTGGGAATTTTAAATGGAAACCACAATTCCAACTTAGTGTATCTGTACAAGTCAAGAAGACTCACAAGAAACAGAAAAGACAAACATAAACTAGCATAGGTAGATTTTTTTTTGGTGAACTCTCAATGACTGAAGCAGAAATGGACTGTATTTTGGAGGGACAGGAAGAGTCACCCTGTGCTCTTGTCCTCTATGCTTCCTTCCTTGGTTGCTTATTGAGGCCAAGGCAGGGTTGCTGTACACTGGCTCAGCGGCGAGCCTCTCAGAAGGCGCAGTAAAACTAACCACCAGTGGGAGGTTAAGCTACTCCAGTGTCACTCTGACAACCCACAGTGATGCCGACACACTTCCTCTGCCAAGTTCTGCGGCTGGATCCTGACAAGGACAAAAATGTTTCCCAACTCGTCCGTTGGGGTCCGAGTCTCACGCCATGGATGAACAAGCTGAATAAATCATACAAGTATGACTAAAAGTGTAGAGCCAGAAAGCCTGAAGGAACAACAGAGTGGATTCTGAGCTTCTTTCATATTAGCAGACTGCCGGCCGCATGGCTGGGGGAGCTGAGCCCTTCGAAGCGCAGGCTGTTGTGAGAGAAACACTGAATTATGCATCTGAGAAGGGAGGGGAGATTGGCTGCTGGCTCCAATACCACCCCCTCCTCCTTTACCTCCTTTCCCATTCACTGACAGATAGATGAGGGCATCTAGATGAAGTTTCACAGGAGGTCAGCGCTGCGGACTCAGGATTGATAGACACTGTGGGGCGTGTCCCTCTTTCTCCTGTTTTCTGCACCATTTCACAGAATTGGGGGAAATGCCACTCTCCGCCCTCTCATCCAACAGGGGGGCGGGTGGGGAAGGTCCTGTCGCCTCTGGCGAAGACGTATGCTGGATGACATATTGATGACACATTTGGGACTCTGAAATCGGCAGAGGGTGGTTATGAGGCCTGCTGCATCGATTCTCAGGGATGAGGATGTGGTCTCCTGCCACACCTACAATGAGCAATGGGGTCAGAAGGTCACAATTTTAACTGCCTTCACCAAAAATCAATTCCTTATTAGAACTTCATCGCCATCGGAGAGGGAATGGAACGGCGATAGAATGAAGACAGAAGACATTCACCTTTGTCACATATGATTATAGATGCTCTCTGGTTTCCCTCCTGTTGTTATGGAGGAATTTCAGTGGTTCAGTCCCTCTTTCATTAGCTGGGCCTATACTGTTCCTCCTCCTCATTTGAACCTTTTTGCTCCTTGTCTCCTGACAGTTCATTGCCAGGCTGTTGGTTCTATTTCTGTCCATCGCCGCAGGCTATACATTCTGCATATTGTGCATGTACAGATGAAACCCACATATGAAACACCTGCTTTCCACGCACACCGTAAAATACTACATCCAGTATGAGGGTTTTTTTCCACAGCGATTTTCTATGCGGTTTCTTGGCAATGGGGAGAAGAAATCGTTTCTACAGCCTGGTGAATTAATGACAGGGTAAAATAACCTGCTGGTGTTGCTCAAAGACACCTGTGATTGCTTTCCTGCCTTAATTGATCATTGTTTGTCCACCCAGATGCCTTGCAAAAAACACTGTGTAAATCTCATTCCTGATGTCCTTCAATGCTGCTGTTTGTGAGAAAAGTACCTCTGGCTAAATGGGGTTCACAGTGAGACGGTGTTATAGATGAGGGCAGGTCCCTTAATGGCTTCTCCTGACTGTCATAACCACCCAAGGCCTGTGGCAGAAACATCCTCCTGCTGTCAATTTGGCTCCTGAAACTGGAGCAGCGGGCCCCTCCCTGTCCCTGTCCTCTAGACTACCTCTCTACCCCTGACGAATGGCTGTCAGTCAGTGATAAGCTGGCCAAGGCTACTAGAGACTGCAAACATGTAATAAAAGCAACCAGCATTACAGAGACAAATAACAGTATAGACTCCATCAACACCTATGCACAGTTTCACATACAAAGATACAAAAATGATGAAAAGCCGTCCCACTGCATTAATTTTAAAAATATAACAATGGAAATGGTGACTGATCACACATTAATTCATGCCTATATTGATCCATCAAATCTTTCATTCATACTGTATATGTGTACATAGGCATTAACCTCCCATTTGAGATTACGCAAGGTCGTAAAGGAGGGGCATCAGGGTACTATACATTACATCAATTTGCCTGATTATTTATGAGCTACTACAAGCTGTGGCCAATCTGCAGACACAAACAACTAAATGAGTGCATAAATATAGATGACATGCTCCAGGCTTATGGCAGGAATATACAATCCCCTCGGGCTATAGGTCCGTTTCTGCTTCTCCCCCCACCTTGAGCTTCGAGACGTGTATATGTATGGAACAGGGATGGAGGGGGGAGGCAGTGAAGCTATTTTTTCAGAGAGTCAGATTTATGATCTGGATAACTAGATGAGGGCAGATCAGCCTGTCGCATCCACACTTGTACGGTACATTTTTCAGAAAGCTTACCGCACGGTAGCTGTAAAATGCATTACCTGAATCCTACTTTCCTTGCCTCATGTAGCTCATCTCTTGTCTGACATACAATAGCGTCAGCTGATACATGGCATGCAGTCATCATGAAAATATGTTCTGTAATTTTCAGCATCTTGCTGGGGCATAAATCATCCCCTATAGCTCATGGTAAGAAACATCAAAGAAAGGGTGAAAAAACAGAGAGAGAGATGGATGTAAGCATGCAAACATACACAGAAATACACTCTACTTCCCCCTCTCTTTTCTGCCTCATGACATACACACTCCCACTCTCCACCTGCTTTTCCCTGTCTCCTGTCACAGTACACGTCTTCCTGGTTGCCAGAGCCCTGATAAATCCCATCATATGCAGGGATATGTGGTCCAGTCTTTCTTGACAAAGGTCGTTACCATTTCACAACACTGACCTTGACCTGGCGGCTGTTTGAAGAGCTGTGGAGCATGCTCTGTGGCTCAGGTGAGAGAGGAGGGGAGAGTGGGTGGTGGGTTAGATGACTGGAGGGGTTTCTAACAGGTTTTCCTGATGTATAAGCAACTCCCACAAGGCTAGCTACTATAAAGTACCGTCCAGCAAAACCTTTGGGATTCAAACAATTCCAGGTATTCACTGAATATGATTATCTCCTCATGCTTGAGATGAAACCTTTCCAGTAACCATCTGCATCAATCTGACTCGCTCATTCTGTCTACCTCATTTTTTTTGCTCCTTTTCATTTTTTTTCTAGTTTTCTCCATCGTATGCATTTTAAAGATGGTTCTGTTCGATGATGCATTCTAAGAGCACCTCACCTTGTCACTTTCCTGTCATATTTCACTCCATATTTCCCCATCTCCTTTTGTCCTCCACCCATGCCCTTCCCCACCTCTCCATATCACAGGCCACGGGGCTTTTCTCTCCTTTTCTGTCCTTGTCTCGCATCATCTCGTGACTTGGGGTGTTGTGTCCTGCTAAAAGTTTACCAGTTCGTATCGTTGAGAAATGACTGATGCTACATTTTTCATGCGGGGCATTAAAAATTCAAAAGATCCGTTCCCCTTCTTCATTCTGAGACTCAAGGAAAAAAAACAAGTCTCAATAATGGATGAGAGAAAGGTTTGCTAAGAAAAGAGAGCCGGTGTGGTGCGATTGAGCTGAGGGGAGAGAGAGAGGGAGTGAGAAGGGGGATGGAGAGGATGATGTATGGATGGACACGGCGAGAAAGATGGAGACAGATAGAGGGAAAAGGGAGTTGGTGACCAGTGGTTTTGATAGACAAGGAGAGGAAGAAGGAGTGTCAAAATATGTCGAAGGTGATCTGACCTGTGGTGAAACATTTCTCTTCCACGTGCAGCCTTTGTCCATGGGTGTACACAGCTGGCTGCTCCTGGTGCTCTGCTCTTAGTCAGTCACGCACAGCAAACGCAGCCTGTTCTGTCTCACAATGCCAAACATTCAAAACACACATTTGTACAAACACACACAGAAACACATAGAGTTCTCATCAGCTTGCTGCTACAGGGTAGATATTTGTTACTATAAAACAGCATTCATTGTCCAAGAGCCTATTTGTCACAGGAAAATATTAACCCGGCTGAAATTTCTCATTTTTAACATTCCTGAAGGCTCAACGCTGCTATTGTAAGAGCCTCGTTGGACAGTGGTAACAAGTTGAGAGTGAAGACACTTAACTACTCACCATGTAGACCATGGTGAGTATAACCATAAAAGATGTTTCACAGGATTTCACGCCTGTGGAAGCTCAGTTTATCACCAGCAATATTTGACATGCAATAAAATATCAGTAGTACAAACACAAAACATCTGCCATGAAGGTTTTAGGTGCCATCTCCAATTCTCTTCACTCTCAAAAAGAAAATGCACATGTAGGCTTCATGGGCATTTTGATTTTCCAATGTCTAGACGTTATCAGGGTTGCATCAACAATGAAAGAATAACTCCCAATCATGTTGTGCATTGATGGGCAAAGTAAAAAATGATGCACAAGAGGTGAAGGAACAAAAAGGCAATATTAGACTCATACATTAGGCTGTCACAAAAAGGCCTAAAGTGCATCAGAAATATTAGGACAGTTTAAGGCACATATAAAATCCATGCCTATGGATATAAGCATTATTTTATAATGTCCCTCTTGTACTCTGCCAACAAAACAGAGCCGCTGGGGTGACAAGGCCTCTCTCAGGATGCCATCTAGTGGTATATCATAAGACACACACACTTTGTACTTTATTTAGAAAGAAATTTAAGGAGCTGCACATTCCAAGATATTAAACCAGCTTTCCTGACAGGCAATTTATGTGTAGTGTCATGATGCTTATTTTCTGTACCACTTGAAAGCTCTTATCCAGTAATAAATGGCATCAAAGTCCTGAGGGTAGGTCAATTAAAAACCAAGTCAGTGTTTTCTTATATATGTCCTACACAAAGATGTGTCCTTGTACAAGAGTGGATTATAATGATCAGCCAGGAGCAGTAAGAAATCAGTGATTTCACCTCAACACCAATGTAACTTAATTCTTTTTTGAGACATACAAATGCATGCTTCAAAATAAAATCGGCATCAAATAATCACGCTCACACTTGTACAACCAAACTGCACTCTCACAGGCGCACACACTCTCACAAATGTTACAAAGCTCATTAGTATGTTGCAGGGCGTTATCAGTCTAATGAGTGCAGTATAAACACGTCGATCAGAGGGAGACAGTAGAGCATCAGAACTGTGAAGGCAGAGACAGAACAGACTTCCCATGCTGTCAAAACAATCACAGAAGATAGTGTAGAAGATTGCAGACCCATCAACACATTGCACACTGGTACATGTCATGATGTTAAGTCTAATAAAGGGCACAAGCTCAAACCCATTCTTACCAAAAGACTATCTTTAATAGTGGATGACAAATATAAACTCATAACTTATTTTACAGTTGTGCGCTGTAATTTACTCAAGCAGTAGTAAACAGTGTAGTTTTGTTGGAGACTATTTTCAGCGGTGGATTTGGGGCTTTCACACTAAAACCACACCTAGTAGTGGCCAAGTGCAGCTCACCACAATAATTACATTTTTCTGCAGTTGAGATGTGTGTTCATATGTTTTACACAGAAAGAAAATTTTGCAACACAAGTCAACATATCACAGAAGTCACAAGACTATCCCAAACTTTGCTGCAGAATCAAACGGCCACAGGAGCGGCCACCACAGCTGTCCATAGCCAATGCATGGCAGCTTGCCATATGCCGCACTTCACCACTGCTTGGTGTGTTTTCGTCATAGCGCCAGTTTTTATTTGCATTGTTTATACTGCCTGACATGCACCATCTCAGAAATGTAACAACACGTCACGGCACTGCAGATCAAAAAACAACTGTGGTCAGCTTGGTAGCATCACATTCTCCTTTTCCGTGAACATGACCCAATCAAGGAGAGGTTAACTAAAGAAGTCTGTAAATATGTAAATTCGTATGAGTCTACGTCGCCACATTAACTGTTGTTCAACATTTATTAGCTTCAACTCAAACATGATCCGCTCAGTTTCAGTCGCCTTTTTTGATGTACACAAAGAAACTCAACACAGTGGCACACAGACCCCATAGCAGCATACAAGTAAAAATGTTCACAACTAGGGTTGGGAAATATGACATAATACGATGGTACTGAAGGGTATTGGTGTTTTCATGAAATATTAACACAATAATATTTTTGATAGATAATCATCAGTAATGTGGATATGATGACTAAATGAGTCGGGCAAGTTCAGAACATTGCATCACTGTACTAATGAAGCCTTTAAACCAGAAACAGACAGCATTAATGATATTGTGATATCAGAAATCTAAGCCAATATATAGTGTCATTTAATAATAATGATAATATACATATATATATATATATATTGCCCAGCCCTACTCACAACTGCATAGATAACCATAGGCTACATCATAGGCTATACGTAGAACTTGCATAAGACTATAAGTCAGCCTTTAGTGAGTATTCATGGCAGCAGACAGTGTATGTGGGATCAACTCAAAAAGCATACAGCTCTCATGCTCATCATAATGAGGACCATGTCAGCCATGTGATGTGATGATATGTTTTGGACAATAATGGAGCTCTGTGGCACAGAAGAATAAGCTATATAAGGCTTAGAATTGTTGCTTTTGATAGGATTTATGCAATATGGAAAATATAAAATATTACCAGACATAGATTATAATATCATGAGTAGCAAAAAGGTGAAATTAATAATACTGAATTTCTCATTTTGCCAACAAATGCCAAGACTTTTAAACAACTATTTTTCTAAAACAGATGCTAACTAGCCTGTTGGTCAGGTCATGCTTTATAAGCATTGCTGGTCATTCTACTAAACCATAAATACACACAGAATTTGAGAGACATTAGCACACACACACACCCATGCACATTCCCACTCTATAATCAACAAATTTCGACACCAGCCAGCATCAGACATCACACACACACACACACACACACACACACACACACACACACTCCCGCCACTATTCAACAACCCCTCTCATTGTGTTGATTTTGCTCCCTCTCCAGCTTTCATTTGGGTGTTTTATCTTTTGTTTACTGGTGGGTTTTATTCTCAGTGGCTCGGGGAAGTAAAGTGTTGGCAGAAGCTCAGTTTGATCTGCGGTCGTGGATGAAAAGCGCCAGTGGGGGAAAACAAGGGCATTTTAGAAATATAAAAACACTGCCATGTAATTACAATGAAAATACATAAATATGAGTCCTCCTGACAGCGAGGGAAAGTGCCAGTGTCAGCATTGTGATGGTAAACAGTCTGCGAGGGAGTGTTTGTGTGACTCTGTGGGGGTCACCTCTACAATAGACGAGATGGAGTTTCAACTGGGAAATAAAAAGTCCGGAAACTTCCTCACAATCCAACCAGCCCTTTCAGGCGATGAGGCTGTGAGTCGGCACACAGCAGGCTGGTGGTGATTTAGCGTCAACAACACCACAAGACAATTTTGATGTTGCGGGGAAAAAAAAGGAAAAACAAAGCACAGAGGACAAGGATTTGCCAAAGTATACCAATGAATAGTTTTACTCATAGCGAAGATAAAAGCTGATTTGATTACTATAGGAAGAATAAAAGGGAAGATGACAATTCAACTTTGTATGTTTGCCAGATTTCATTATTTATTTTCTCTGGAAGTCACAAATGATTGTAAATTAGAGCTGGAGGACCAGGCCAAATTCAGCGTGATGATATTCATATTTATCTCAATTACACATCTAGAAAAAACATTTTTTATGTTACTTTTTTTATTATGTTCTCTTCTCCTTAAACAGGAGAAACACATAATGACAGTTATATTATGGACTGGTATAAACTGGAACGTGGGCTGGCTGGTTGGACATAAAGCTGTAACAAATAGTCGAATAACAGATTAGTTAATCTACAGAAAATTCGTTTTCATAATGCACTGATTGTTTTAAATAATTTAGTCAAGCAAAGATGTCGAATATTTGCTAGTCAGAGCTTCTTAAAAGGTATAGTACACAGGATTTTCCTAAAAAAATAAATGTATAGGCAGAAATAATCGGCCTCAATCATATATGTGGTAGAAGTATGTGTCGGTGTTTTCACTGTATCAGCAGAGACCCTGCCCTCTGCTTGTATTGTCTTATTTTATTCTTGTTTTGCAGTGTGTGGAGTGTCAATAAAACTGTAACCATAGAACTGGTTTGGACGCATGCTCTGGGCAACAACAATAAACCAGTGTTGTTTATTTATTATTACATATGCTCACCTTCACACAGGTAAAACATTATATATCCATAATCCATCACAGGTAAGTTTCCACTCAACAGTTCAGTGTATGTCAAAGGTAAGTTTCCATTCATCAATGTCAGTGGTGTCTTGCACAGTATTCCGGTACTAAAATAGTACTGTGGTACTAGAGTATTCCAAACAGTACTATACTGCATTTGGAAAATACCGGTACTTTGAAATTGATTCAATTCCAGTGTCAGAAATTAGCAAGGGCCACGGGCCATTTGGCCCGCAATTTATCCAAGAATTCCCCCAAAAGCCATGTTCCGGGGGCCAAAATTGCCCCCCAAGTTTTTGAAACAACTATATGTATTTATATTTTTAACAGTATTACAATCTGACATTAAAGTATAATTTTATTTTCATTAAATTAATTTACCGTCACGTCTACAACTCATTTTCCAGACATAATCAACGAGATTGCACTGATTACGTGAGAGTAATCTGACAGAGAAGGGGAGGAGGCTTTGCTGTACCATAAGTATAAATTAACCATTTCTTGGGTGATCTGTGTCTACACAATGACAAATTAATAAAAAATTAAGGTAGAATGAATGCTGAATTTTAAATTAACTTACTTCCAGGATGGCATCTAAGGAATTTATAGTAATTTGGCCTTTTTAACAGTAAAAGTAACTGTAATGTAGTGAAACATTAGTAGTGCTATCAGTAGATTAATGGTTAAATCATCACATTTAAACTGGTTGAATTATAGGAAATCTGAGTGATATTTTGCAACCATAACTTTATGTAACCCATTATTTATTTCATTTATAGTGGTTTCTACTGAGGAGTGAAGACACTAACTTAGTTGGTTTTGCTTTTCATGTGCTTATTGTTAGAACATAATTACAATTTTTTGATGGCCTCCAAACATTTTGACCCCCCATGCCCCCCCATTTTTTAGACCGTGGAGGCCAAAATTGCCCCCAAAATATTTTGTTAATTTCATACCCTGTTCAATTCATTAATTTAGTTAATTTATTTTACTCTTTTATGCACACAAACGCCTTTCTTGTTCCTATTGGAGCACAGATTGCGCAAGTGGTGTGTATGACAACACCTGTATCAACATTCGCAGCTGGCGCACGTGAAAAAAGGCAAGAGAAAGTCTGAATCGCAAAGGGAGACAACACGAGACAACACAAACTTGGTGGAACATTTACCAAACTGTGACGTCCGTACCGAGGTACTTACCGAACCATGATTTTTTTGGTACTGTTACATCCCTACTATTTATTGTTCTAAAGGTTTGTATCCAAAAGGACTTTTCCTTAGGAAAAGTACCGAAGAGTATCGAAAAGTATCGAAATTCATATTGGTATTGGTACCGAAACAAAGATTTTGGTATCATGACAACACTATGTCAGTGTCAACATGCTACAAACTCTTTATGCTGCCACACTCAACATGGTCAAAAAACTGTTTGCTTATGTCCTCCATAGTTTACCTTTAAATGTGAGGCTTTTCTGTATGTCATATCATTTTGATTTTGGTCAAGAGAGGCCATCATCTTGGGTTCTCAGACATTTTAATAGGCATTTTTCCCAATTTTGTGGACTTTTCAAACAATTAATCAACTAAACAGAAAATCAGTCGATAAATTAGCTGATAATTAAAATAATGGTAAGGTTAAGTATTTTTTGTTGGGAACATACTGTATATTTAAAGATATAGCAACAATATACGCAGTAGGGCTGCAACGATTAGTTGACTAATCGACTATTAAAATAATCTGTGACTATTTTAGTAGTCGACTAATCGGTTTGAGTCTTTTTTCATAGAAAACTACTATAAAAGTACCTCAAAATACTCTTATTGCAGCTTCTTACATTCAGATATTGGCAGCTTTACACACTCTCCCATGACGGTGAACTAAAACCCATTAGTGTGAGTACGAAACAAGACATTAGATGACATAATTTTGGGGTTTGGGAAAGACATTTTTCAACATTTTAACACATTTTTCGATAAAATGATTAGTCGACTAATCGAAGAAATAATCGACAGATTAGTCGATAATGAAAATAATCATTAGTTGCAACCCTAATATGCAGTACAAAACATGTTTCACATTTTCTTTATTTACTCATCTATTGGATGGAGTTCTGGTGAAATGTCACTAATTGTTTTGGCTGTTCTCAGTTTAATTATATGGGATTCCAACAATTCTTTGAACACTGTGGTATGGGCAAGTTTACTTTGCCAGTTCAAAAGATTTAATTTACTGTCCAGATTGTAAATTCCTGTCCAGCACAGTGAAGTAGATTTGATGTCTTCCTTGTGAATTTAATACAAATCAACAGATGGTCAAACCCACATAGTTTTGCCATCCACCATCACAGAAAAAACAAATTGAGTCTTCGCACAGGGCTTATGCGGTGGAGTGAGTTGTGATTGCATGGCAGCAACACATCATAAACAGGCGCTTTTCCCAGCATGAGGAAGATAAGAAACACTTTTGGCCACATTAAAAAAGTAACAAGTAAACAAGAGTGGAGAAACTTCGAAATACGTAATCACTCGATTCTGATATAAGAAACGGCATCTGGGAAAAAGCTAAAGAGCAGCAGTGTGAGGGAGGGAGAGAGGAGGAGAGACACTTATCAAGAGTGGCGCCATTTAGGGTCGACATTTCAAAAAGAACTGTGCGCAATCCCAAATCAGTACTCAACAACTCGTCACAACTGTTTATGTGCACACATAAAGACAATCATTTACACAAGCACATGCACATACACACATACTGTGCCCGGAAAACAACAACCTCCCAACGACCCATGCTTATCTCAACACACCCAGGCTTTCTCTCTTTGGCATTGACTCACTCTCTCGCTCTCAAACATACACACACTGACACACACTACACACACAAGCCTATCTTTCATCCCAAAATTCATGGAGGCAAATCTCTCTCATCCTCTACCAACCATTCTTTCTCTTCAACTCTCGCAGGCACCGTTCCCTCTTCTGTCCCAATATTGCCTCGGAAAAATCTCCCCATTTTTCTGGATAACACTGACCAATCGCTGTCACAGCACACTCTGCATCCCTTCTTTTCTCTGGCCTTGTCTCAGTCCAACTGCTTTTTTCTCCTGAAATAATCTAGTTCAGCCCCAAGCAAGTGTGACAATACTTTTTTCATTAGCCAAACCCAGAAGAATTGACTTAATATGCACCCCGTAACACAGGTTTACAGGGTTTCAACTTAGACAGATGCGGTGAAAATGATCCCAAATCATGTTAAAGCACAGTACACAATGACTTAGCAACAATTTCAATGGGTTACACCATCATTATCCGCTCTGTGTCACTGGTCATCACCATGCAATACAGCAGGAAAGCTAAAGCTGATTCCCAAATACTTTCTTTCTTCTTTGCTGATATCATTCTTTGCAGCACCAGGCTTAGCAAGGGTTGCGGTCCAGAGGGCACAAAGCACGAGAGGCATGGCCTTTATATCCGGGCTTCAACTCTCACAGGGTTCAGACAATAGATTACAAGAGATTAGTGACATCATAAATCATCTTTCAGAGCATTTTGGCCTTTTTTGTAAAACAGCAAGCTAGACTTAAAACATTATAAAACAATATGACACAATTTGTTGTACGCTATATTTATAGTGGCAATGAATATTATTTGATATCTTGGTGCAGTATTATGGAGGAGAGTGAGTCATCCTTAGATCCTATCCTCTGGCCAGTCTATACCACAGTCTAATGTTAGGTTATACTGACTCTTGGTGGTCAGATGAAGTACTACAAGCACTGTTAATAAAGCAGGGATTATTTTATGTGTGCAAAACCTGTTGAAACACACTCTTAATTATTAATATGTAAGTGTATAAAATCTATCTAAAAGAAACATAGTTGTAAAAATGTAAAGCTGCCAAGTGCACACTACTTATCGTCAGATCCAGATCGAAATGTGGAAATGTGATGTAAATTTATCATGAAACAATGACATAGCACCACCTCCAGGTAAATGAGAGAACTATCATTTCAACAAAACTAGAAAAACATAATTATTTCTTCATCCCGTGCAGTGAAAGACTTGACATTTGAGCACAATTTGAAATAAATAGTCAACGAATTATTAGTCGACTGACAGAAAATTAATCCATAACTACTGTAAAATGCCTGAAATTCTCTCAGCCAAGCTTTTCAAACGTGAATATTTGCTGACATCACATCATCATTAAGATAGACAGATATTAAACTGAACAGCTTGATGATTTGGGCTGCTGGTTGGACGTCTAAAGGTGTCACCTTGGGGTTAGACAAACTGTGATGGACAATTTTCACTATTTTGTGACATTTTATGGATCAAACAATTAATCAATTTATCAAGAAATTAATAAACAGATGAATCAAAAAGAAAATAGTAACTGCAGCCCTAATTTTGATGTAACTATTACTACCTTTTCCACCAGTTTCTCACACCATCCAGTCCAGTGGCAATAAGCCACCAGCAGTAAGTACAATCTGTTCACCTTTTTTTTTTATAATCCTTGAATTAATGTCAGCATTGTTATAATATTATATCAACATGGCAGGAAGAGCTAGCAGAGCAACTAAGGTAAGGTATATTACTTTTAATTGGGCCTGCAGCATTTTATCTGGTGGAGGTTACGTTTTATCTTATGTCTGCATGTTGTTGTTGTTGTTATTATTATTAACAGGACAATACGTTCTAAGTTATAAACTGATTTAATGAGGTAAATTATGCAAACTAATGCAGTGTTGCTGACAAGTCGAAGGAAAATATAATTGGAAATCACATTTCACAATCCATAATGCTACTTTTGTTTTTGCTTTACTGTACGAGAAAGAGTTAGTGGACATGAAGAAACATATGAACAACACAAATGAGATGGAAACATTGATGAGGATGACTAAGATTGCTGTTGTGAAGGAGAGACAGCAAGAAGGAGCTTTACAACAGTTTAGCAACAAATGCGACACTGTGGAGGCACTGAGGGGAGTTTCTATAAGGAGCTCTTGCAAAGGAGGAGAGCTGAGATAAAGAACACTGCTGGAGGAGATAGGGTTTGTAAAGGAGCATCAGTGGGAGAGCACAGCAACAGACACATCAAATAGCAAAGCATTCAGTTTGGGATAATGCTCCTTCATTGGATTCTTTGGGGAGAATGGCTCACTGGATTCTGTCAGTCTATTTCTGAACTGGCCCATTAAAGTAAAAACAAGCGTCTTTCTTTTCTCAGGAGCCCAAGAAGAAGATATGTACACCTGTATAATCCCATAGAAAAAGTGTGCAATACTTGTCCAAACAGTTAGAGCAAGGTGTTAATAAAGCTATGGTTTTATTGGAGGTCCTAGTATACGGTGTTAAAGAGAAATTTGCATTATACTGTAAGGTGCTATTTAGACGAAGTAATACACATACCTGCTTTAAGGTGATGTATGTACCTAACATTTTAGCCACACTATTCAAATTAGCTTATCCTATAACCATGGAAGGTACTGAATTATTAACTATAAATGACATTAGATGTAATTAGCCTAACTTTTTATTATTTTACATGGCAGAAAAAACACAAGTGAAATGAATAAAGGCATAAATAATGTAGGTAACGGAGGCATTACTGCAAAATAATTACTACACCTGTGACATACTTGCCATGACGAGTTTAGCTAGGTTAGCTAACCGTTAGCCCCATTCAGGACAACCGTTAGCTGCTGTAAAAAAGAAATTAAAAAAAAAATGGAAATACATTTTCCACATTTGATTGTTTCGAAGTCTGACATTAGTCTAGAATAGCCTTGTCTGTAATTGGTATCACTTTTTGCTGCGCATTAAAAAACATACTTGTACTTTTGAAACATTAGCACTTGATAAGATGGAGTCACGGAGATAACGTTAGCTTTAGCATCTCTTTTAAAACTAGCCTAATTTAATGCTACAAGCCAAACTTCAACACGACGACCAGTTTTGATAAACTCACCTCCGTTTTGAAGACATTTTGGCCTCCTCAAAGACTTCCTTTCAATGACTGGAACAAAAAAATGTCCTCTCTGCTGCAGTTAAGAATTACATCGTTAGTTTTTTCCCCGAGCTGCAAGTTGTACCATAACGTTTCTCCTGGTCTTTGACCCCAGCAGGACTAACTGCGTCATGCCCACCCCAATCATCCATGGGCCCAGACCATAATGCCTACTAATTGGTACCAGCCAAGGTGGCAAATTCTAGTTTGGTATTTTGAAAAGGTCTTTATGTCTAGACACCATATATTTATGATAACTCTTCCCAGATGGCAGCTTGGTCACAAGTAATGCCATCAACCTTCAATGACACCAACCATTAAACCAAAGAATGAAAAAAAAACCCCATAATACTTTATTTGAACAGAACATGTCATACAAACAAAGAATTCCTCTTTCATTCACCTTGTTTAACCAACAGTCATGATCATCATCATCATCATTAACATCATTACCACAAACATCATGTCATATTAATATCCATCAAGTATCCTGTTTGTTCACCAACCATTTAACCAAAGAATGAATATTTCTTAGATTAGATAAATATTAGGCTTTAAAATTCATTAGGTAGTCTTAAATTTGAATATATATGAGCCTTCAATTGCCACAAATGTGTCTACTTCCATTATTTCATCTTTTTATTTATTTATTCATTTTGTTTAAAATGAGTCGAGCTTATCTATCTTAAGTCCTCACATCTGATGTTACAAATCCTTAAACCAGTCACTGACTCTAATACTGTCTTTTACTTTATCAGTCTTAAATTTGGTTCAGTTATGTCTTAAGCATTAACTTTAAGTGTCTGATACTTGTAGACACCCTGCAATATCCATTCTCGGGTATTCTGTTTATTTATCATCATCATTATCATCATTATCATTATCATCATCATCATCATTATTATCATCATAGTCAACCAGTTCAAGACAACTTCTACATCCTCCCACTGATGGCTGCAGTTTGTAACTTGCACATTTCTGTTCTGTGTACTTTAGTTTAGCTAGCTTGCAGGCCAATAATGGCAAAACAAGGATTGTCCCAAAAATTAATACAGTGCAACCAGAGGAAAAAGTACTCATATACTTCACTCAACTAAATACCTCAGTGTAAAAAAACACTCTTGCTTGAAGTAGACTATAAAAGTTCCTGCATTCAAAATCTTACTTGAGTAAAAGTACAATTATTAGCATCAAAGTATAGACCACTTCAAGTAGGCCTACCAAAAGTAAAAGTACTGCAAAACACTGCATATGATATCACTGTGTTATAAGTGATGCATTAATGTGTAAGCATCACTACAGGACAGTTCACCACTCAGTAAATATAATGCAGTGCTCTGGAGTTTAAGTAGATGATGGGGTAGTTAATGCTCAGTTGGTGACCTCTAGTGGTCACTAAAAATTTAGATATTTGTGTTTTTGTATGACAATTCTTTCTTAATTCCTTTAGAAGGTCTATTTCTATACTGTTAATCTCTTGTTTTATCCCAAGGGCCTGTGCATCTTTTCTTTTGTCAGTTTTTATCCACCTGTTTTATTACACTGCTGCTGTTTTCATTTCGCCTCAGTATGTTGATGCCTACTATGTGGTGTTGTCTATTGTTTTCTGCTTATGTGTTGCCTTTCATTACCTATTGTATGCCATGTACACACTTGCCATGCACCTATATGTACTATGTGTCCAAGACAAATTCTTCCTAAGATCTCATCTCATCTCATCTCATCTCATCTCATCTTTTCTTTTCTTGTCTTTACTGCTTCAGCTGGTAACTCAACTACTTTATACAGGTCTACTGCTGGTTTGCTTAAGTGTGGTATGATATATGAATAGTCATTGTTCACTGCACTTAATCTAAAAGGGTTGTACATATTTTGCATTTTTGGAAGTAAATCAAATCATGAAACAGATATTTTAGTATAGTGGCAGCACACACACACACACACACACACACACACACACACACACACACACACACACACACACACACACACACAGTCTTCCGCCTCTTCTCATTTTGATGAATGAACTCCATTCCATCTGTGCTTTACAAAATCAGCGTTGAACTCTAACAGTAAATCCTCTGAGCGCTAATCCATGAGCAACTGGCATCAGGCAGAGTAGCTATCAAGAGGGCAAAGTAAGGACAAAGCATGTGACACAGAAATAAGACCACAGACTGATTCAAAGTGTTACAGAGCGGTATCTGTATAGTGAGAAATAATGAGGATTCAATGCATTTAACCAACAATTAGTCATTAAACTGACCAGTTATAATAGCACTCCTGCAAAAGTTTGTGGTAAAAAAATTGGTTTAGTAGAACTTCACGAAAAATCAAAAATGGTAATGTGCATGGTTATGTCCTTGATCTCTTGTGTCATCTTGTGGTTGCAGGACAATAACATTTAAGTTGTGTTTGTAGTTGTCTGTTTTGTGGCAGAATTTAATTATAGAGCTTGAAAAAGGAGACAAAGATTGTGTGTACAGTGTACGCTTTATGCAAGATGCTGAATATTCTTTTGTTTCCCTACTGCAACAGATTTTCCTTTAACAATATTGTGGTTTAATTTTACATTTTGATTTAATTTTTCCAATAAAATAAAAAATATTATATATTATATTATATTATATTATATTATATTATATTATATTTTATAATATATAAAATAAAATAATAAAATAAAATTAAATTCAATTAAATGTAATGAAATGAAAATAAGAGACAAAAAAAAAGAGAGAAAAAAACCCCCAGCAATTTTAAAGTGACTGTGCATCTTGACGTCCAAGATACTCCAATAAAGGTTTCCATACTTTTTTAAATTCTCCTGCCCTCCCTTTGGATATGAAGTAAGTCTCTCCAATACAATACAAAATGCCACCTCCCTCACTCAAACATGTATCAAAGGTACATCCATTTTCGTCCAAGATAAAGCTATTGTCCCCCTAACCCACAGGAGTCCAAAATTAACTGTTATGAACCAAAAATGAAGTTATTTGGATAAAGTTCACAGAGGCCTATCTTTGCTCTGTGAGGCACCTTTGCATCATCAGTCTCTCAACAAATATTTCCCAGTATTTTTAAAATTTTGGACAGTGCCATACATAGTAAAACAGAGTACCTTTTTTTCCAGACATTTTAAACAAGAGTCTAGGATGTCAGCGGACCACTGATTCACTTTGACAGGAGTGATGTAAGGTCTCATTAACCATGTATATCCTCCTGAGACCCTGTGTCTTCAACTTATCTGAGGACATCACATTTTGGGTTTACTTGACCTTATACTTCATTCTTCATACATTCTACTTAACTTAGACCTGTTGTCCTTGTTTGCAGACACATTTTGTGCCATTTAGTGGTAGTAAGAGCGCAATACACTAATCTATGTAAAACCAAGATGGCAGCCATCTCTGCCAAGTCAGTCTGCAGCCAATCCTGACACAAAAGTAGACAAGGTCCAAAATAATTAGGAGGTACTCTTTTGACGACACTGGGACTTTATTACTGTCTCGTTTAAGGACACTGGGACTTAATTATCATTGACAATGTTTAGTTTTTATGCTCATCAGATTCTACTGATCCCAAATAGCTAGCAGAAATTAAAAAAGGCATACCAAACAAAAGTTTGGGCCTCTGTAATAGTTTAATTCTCGTATTAACTGATTTGTTTTGGGGCTTTTAATCAGTCTCCTGTGTGTCCTTTAGAAATTCCAGACCACTGCAACAGTTATTGGTGTCTTGTGTCCATGCAGGGTGTGTACTTGCATGTGCACGATACAAATAGTTAGTTAGTTAGTTAATCAGTTAGTAGTAGTTATTTCAAACATGTAAATAGCAAATAAATAGTCACACAGTGGTAGACAAACAAAGAAAAAAATAGGTTACTAAAGTGGGAGTAAGACAAAGTACGAACTTATTTATTCCCACCCCTTCTTCATATATTAATTATAGTCAATTATGTAGCTCCCCATCACTGTAAAGCTGTACCATAATTAATTCTCCTAGACCTTTTTTTTTTTTGCCTTTAATTGATAGGACAGCGTCAGTGTGAAAGGGGAGAGAGAGAGGGGGAATGACATGCAGCAAAGGGCCACAGGCTGGAGTCAAACCCGGGCTGCTGCGGCAACAGCCTTGTACATGGGGCACCTGCTCTATCCACTAAGCCACCGACACCCCACTCTCCTAGACCTATTCTAATATATTACATTAATTGCAATAATATTTGTCTTACAGCATGATATATAAATAATTACAAAATTACTTAGAAAATAGAAATTCAAAAAATAATCTTATCTTTATATCCTGCCCAATCATGACAGATATGTTTTACTTTGTCAAACTATGTAGGATATATGTACACAATCTACACCGCTCAGCCAAAACATTGAAACCACTGACAGGTGAAGTGAATAACTTTGATTATTTTGTTAGAGTGCATTATTCTATTGGGAACCCTTTGGTACTGGCATTCATGTGGATACCACCTGACATGTTCCACACACTCAAACACCATTGCATACCAAGTATCCCCCCTCATGGCAACAGCACTCCCCAATGGCAGTGCCCCCCCAGCAGAAAAAAGCAGCATGCCACACTACAAAAACTGTTTAGAAATGGCCTGTGGAGTGTAACAAAGAGCTCAAGGTGTTGACCTGGCTTCTAAATTTCCCAGGTCTCAATCTGCTCAAGATGGGGCCTCCTTGGATCTGACTTGGCTCTGACCTGTCGAGACATGGACACAGGATCTCTGGGAGTGTCCTGCGGTGTCTGGCACCAGTGCATTGGCGGCAGAACCATTTAGTCCAGTGGGTTGTGAGGTGGGTTAATGGTACATGCCACAGATGCTCATTCAGATTGGGATCTGGGGAATTTGGAGGCCAGGTTCACACTCTGGGGTCTCGGTCACATTCCTTGGGCCATTCCTGAGCCATGTTTGCATGATTACATGGTGCACTATCCTGCTGGGGGGCCACTGCCATTGGGGAGTAACCTACTGTTGCCATGAGGGGGGGTACTTGGTCTGCAACTGTGTTTAAGTGGGTGGAACATGTCAGGTGGTATCCACATGAATGCCAGAACCAAAGGTTTCCCAGCAGAACAATGCACTGGAACAAAATAACCAAAGTTATTCACTTCACCTGTCAGATACACATAGCCTACATACACAAAACTGATGGCAATAAACAGATGAATAAATAACGAGTAAATACCTTCCTCATTCTTGTGCCTTGTGAAAACAACAACAACCACTATTACTAATAGTGGAAAAGTATTATTTGCCTCATATGATGATTTGTTTTTCTTCTCTTGGGAAAGCATAGTCATGACTTTGGAACCGAGCATTTTGATAAAGCAGACAGTGCTCATTAATTTACTTCGAAGCAAAAGATAAATGATAAGTAGCCTTTTCATCTCATACTGTGCAGTGTCTTCAGCCTGTGCTTTTTCAGGCCACCATATGCAGTTTCATGAAGTGTTACATAACCTCCTGGCAGCAGAGCAGCGCGCCTCATGAAGCCGAGCAGTGTTGGCTGCGTCTTTAACGCGGCAGGTAACACTGACACAAGGACCGCTCGCCACACATCCAGGCGGAGGTTGTTGTTATCCTGTGGGAAGGGTTGATCTGACAGCATTCAACTCCTATTTCCTCTGCATATTTAATACATGTCGTCAGCTCGGTGGTCATTGACGCAGCGCTATCCAGAAGGTGTGTGCTTGTGTTTGCACGGACAGACACGCACATTACGATCTGCCTCTGCGTCTGTACCGTCTGTGCCCCTCCCTCTCTGACTCCCAGCATCACTGGCAGCCCGGTGATGCTGTCATAAACCGGAGAATAAATTCCCGTTTAACGACCCTGGGGAGGCGTCGTATCCTGTGAATGGTTATTATGGTTGGCTGCGTTAATTTGTAAGTACAGGCCTGTAATGTGTTGCTGGATGCGACCCCGTTCAGATGCGTAACACAACCCGCTTGTTGTAGGCTGTTGCTGTTTTTGTTTGGGCTTGTAAGGATATATTTGATGCTGTGTGGAAGCCGTCGGGGTGAATAATACATTTGTCTTCCAAGGGCATCAGTGAGCGACACGGTGCGGCAGCGATGTGCACGTCTGACGGCTAGACGGAGCAAGAGAGGGACGGAGCCTGTTCGTGCAGCTGCAGTCGTTGACTCCTCGCAGTTATCGCTCATATCCAGGGTTCAAGCACTCTGCTTCTCGCTCCTCACTCGGTTCACCGCCTGGCTTTAGGATGCGACGTCATGACTTGATCGCGCCTGACAGATGTTGCTGTGTTGCAGTTGCACGGGCATAGATCCTCCGCGTGCGCTCGCTGTTTTGATTTTCTGGTTGGCGGTGATGATTCTGTAAGAAAAAACGGTTCGTGCGATTCATGCCAAGTCCTCGCTTTGTGCTCGGGCAGACAGCAACATTCATTTAGTCTTCGGGATTGCATAAAATGATACCTGGATCTGCCGCATCAATGCTACCATCTGCAGAAGCTGCGAAATTGTACCAGACCAATTACGTCCGCAACTCCCGTGTCATCGGACTTTTATGGGCCATCTTCACTATCCTGTTCGGCATTGTTAACGTGACCATCTTCTCACAGCCCTATTGGATTGGGGATGGCGTGGATACGCCGCAGGCCGGCTACTTCGGCCTTTTTCACTATTGCGTCGGAGACGGGATCTCCAGAGAGCTGGCCTGCCAGGGCAGCTTCACCGAGTTCGCCGCGATCCCCTCCACCGCGTTCAAGGCCGCCTCCTTCTTCATTGGGATGTCCATGATGCTGGTCGTCACCTGCATCGGCTGCTTCAGTCTCTTCTTCCTGCTCAGCACCTCCACCGTGTACAAGATCTGCGGCTGGATGCAAGCAGCATCAGGTAAGTGCCTGTCGGCGCTTCCTACGGCGCGGTGCAGGGGCTGGAGGGGACCTTGAAAGGTACTTAGAGGATTTATTGTCACTGTATTCACTACATGAAGGAAGGGCATGTATTCATGCTACCCAGCTACACTGTCACATGCTATATAAATATTTTCTAAATGAAAATAAATCAGTGTTGGGTCCTGAACATGACATTTAGGGGCCTAATTCTTTCTGTATAGGGTCCTTTGCATGATACCTTTTTGTCAACTCTTAAACTAGGGCTGATTTGAATTTGATTGATCACTTGATTAGATAAATGAACTGCCAATATGAGCAGCCAAAGTGAAGATAAGCAGACCGTGTCCAGGATCACTCCTGGAGCTGTCAGCCAACGCTGCTGTCCATGGTGCTGAAGTGATGCTGGGGACACAGCTGGTGTATTTACAGTCAGTCACATACTTATTAACTGTATAAGCTACAGGTGTACTTCAAAATATCTACATAAAATCATGTGAGACTTTCCCTGTTATACTCTCCTTGCATTTACAAATATTACTAACATTAACAAACCATTCATTCATTCACTCATTTTCTGTGACCGATTATCCTGTTAGGGGTCGTGGGTGTGCTGGAGCCTGTCCCAGCTGACAGTGGGTAAGAGACGGGGTACACCCTGGACAGGTTGCCAGACTATCACAAAGCATTCACAACTTAAACGCTGACACGATGTAAGATTTCACTTTATTGTAAGAAAAATAACGCAGAAATACAACTACACAAGATAACATTCAACCGAACAGCAAAACACACACTACAAGAGCCACAAATCACATCAGACATTATGAAAAGTGGATGCAGTGCAAGAAATAACTGTTAGCTGCTGCCTTGTGTTTGCATTGTCATGGAAAACTGCTCTGTAAAACACTCAGTCACAGAATCAATAGACACACAAAACACCGTTAGACTTCAAGTGAAATTATTGTAATTACCAGGAGACAAAAACAGACCTTGCACATAGAAAAGTCTCCAACAAGGTTTTTTTTCCAGAGACAAAGAAAGTCATGGTGATTGGTTGTCTGCCAAAAGACAGACTTCCATCCAATCCAAAAAAGCCTCGCCAAATCATACCATTATGTTATGATCACACATTTGTTTTAACTCAGCTAAACCTGAGGCCCTTACTTCCTGAAGGACAGATACAAACCTTAGTTCTGTCTCTCTCAATTGTCCAAACTCAATACAGCAGAATGAAAAGTCACAATATCTGAAACTGATAAACTTTCACATTTTATAATAGCTTGCTTCCTCATTGAAATGATAACCGCATGTGTTTAATCATCACCTTACCCTTACAAAACGTGTATCAGAAAACCTGGTGGTCAATTTGGAAGTGACAGCAGGCTCCAATTAGGAACCTCCAATCAGACTACATAGGCCTGATACCATGGATGGATTACTCCACAGGTCCCTGGCCTTCACAGACAACCTGTCACTTAAATTACCAACCAGAGAGAGGCTCAAAATTACCAAAAAGAGACACTAAGAGGCCACAAAGAGATGAAAGAGAATTCCAAAGAGGCACCAAATAACGATAAAAATGGGGAAAACAACCTCAAAGAGACAGAAAACCACAAAAGGATGCACAGCAACTAAAGAAAGATGCAAAACAGCAACAAAAAAAAGAGGCAAAACCACCTCAAAGTCTGTGTCTTGCTCCTGTGTAGGAGAAGTGGTGGGACCTTTTGCACAGCTGTGCCCAGGGGCCCATTGTCTGATAATCCGCCCATGCCTGATACCAACCTTAATAAGTGGATCAGATATTGGCAATGATGTAACCAATCCAGTGCTTTGTCAGTATCATCAAATTGTTTCCTCTATCATTCATCCAGTCGTGGCACTTTTCAGTGATCCCAGTCTTTGGTCTGACGTTACCTCACATAAAAGTGATCCCAATGAGTTCCACACAGTGAAGTATACAGTGAGTTAAGTTATGGGACTCGGTGTCAAGAAAGAAAAAGTTGGATTGGTGCATTTTTAGTTTAAGTTGTGTGTTTTTTAATTTTTCTCGGTAGTGGTCCATTTGTTTATATTAGGAGCATGCATTGTGCCTGAAGCCAGTCTTTGCTTTATATAACAATATAGAGACATTGGTGCGTTGATGTTTATACATCAGTGTGGCTCTTTGTTTTTCATCATAACCCCTTCCCTTAATATATCACCCCAACAAAAGTGCACATGTATGCAGCTGAAACTTCTGAAAAGTGCACATCTCTTTGCATAATTGGTCAAAAATTATGGTTGAATGTGACTGGATAATATCATGCAGTATTTGCAAATGAGATTGCATGATCACATAAAATAGATTCATAAATGAAATGCATAATAATGCTGGTGTTATAGCATCTAAAGCCTTATTCCCCCTGCACAAAAAACACTAACATCTGGCTTTTTAATGTAACGGGAAAGGTTACAATCAGCATTCACACCTGGGTCAAATGACTCTGCAGTAGTTATGGGAATTTATTGACTTTGGCTCTGATCAGCATTGATGGAAACACAACAATCCTTTACTGGCGAGATGCAATGGTGCATCACAACAAAATACCATCCATCTCAACCCAAGCAGCACTTAAACATCGCTCCAAATTAGTCTGCACTGAGTTTGAAAGAGAAACTAAATAAGTAAGAGATATATAAAAAGAAGTAAACACCGCAAAGTTTCCACTGTGTTTTATGCTGCTACTGTTCTCTGACCTGCTCTCTAGTCAAACGTGACACACCAAAAACAAACAAACAAACAAACAAACAAACAAAAAAATCCCCCACACAGAAAGGCGTGCTTGTCTGCTGCAGAGCCATGTACACAGCTGTTGTCTACTAACAATAAGAAAGGAGTTTATGGCCTATTTTCGGCATGTTTCCCTTGTTTAAACAGTTTATCTTCTGCCAACAGGTGTGTGTGGGTGAGTGTTTGTGTGGTCGAGTCGGGGGTGTTGAGGGGTGTTTGAATGTTATCGGGGTCAGTAGTTCAGCTGCTGGCAGCTTTTTGTCACTGCAACTGTGAGCTAATGTCATCCAGCGTGAGCCGAGGCCTCCATCATCTGAAAGAGGTCCAAACGTTGCCAAACATCAGTCTGCTCAGTTGAACCCAGTGGTTGAAGCAGCTGGCTTCCTGTTCGCAAAAAAAAAAAAAAAAAAACAGAATTGGGGGGGTGATTTGGAACAGTTCCAGCTCAGTGTGTTATGTTGGGCTGAATTAATGCAATAAGCCTGTTTAATGAGGAGACCGCCGGGCTTTGTGCTTCTGCAGCTAAGAGATGAAAGAGAAAGCCAAGAGGAGAGACCCTGACCACGGCAAGCTGGCACTGGGACACCTAATGAGGAAGCCTGGCTGCTTAGCACTGTCAAACTTCATTACGCTTAGCTGAAGGTTAAACTCACGCTGCCTTCGCTTACTAGCCCCGTGGAGGACAGGTGGCCCACTGGCATCTGTAATGGGCCCCTTACTGTCAGCTGATGTTTTGATGAGGAGGTACAAATCATCAATATGATAGTGATAAATGGCAGGCCAGAATCTGTGTGTGCAAGGGAAAGCAAAGGAGTGAGAGATGATTGCCTTATTTCTGTATTGCTCTCCTCTGTTTTATCCTCTATCTCCACATCTTATGCCAGTAATGCTTCTTTTGTTTTTTCATTGTCAGTCTATATTTTATATTTATATCCCTGCCTTTGTTGCAGAATTATATGGCGTGAAAAAACAGCACATAACACCACGCCTCATTGAGTAAAAGGGCAATTCATACACACTAACTCAATATCAAGGTCACACTGTATGTGTTGGCCACGTATATGTAATTTAAGTGATATACTGTACGCCACACTGGCAGCAGCTTCCACAAATCCCCTTGGGCTGAGGTCAGGAGGTTGTGAATAAACACTTAACAACATATAACAAATTCACACCGTCACACAGAGCTCGGCTCTAGCGAGTCAGCCGGTGTGAGCACGCACAGCCATCTCCAGGAAGAGTTTTCTGTGAAGCCCAGGTTATAAGAAAAAAAAAAAAAAGCTGAATGTTTGATGAGAAAGCAAACCACCAGGACACATTAGAAGTCTCAAAATGTCTACCACAGCCAAACAAAGTTGAGTGCAGAGATGCTCCTGCATCCATCCTGCCCTAGATGGACTCGTATCCTTCTTTTACCTCACCGGAGCTATTTCTGTCCGTGCATCTGCTCAAGTCCACGGCATGCAGATGTAAGTGTGTGCTTTTCTGTCCGCCGAGCTGAGCACAGCAAGATGCATGATGCACAAGCTTCTTTACCTTATCACTTTCTGTTACCTCCACACAATTTCACCCTTCTGTGCATCTGGGCTCGTCTCACCTGTTCATTTTGACCTCGCCGTATCTCCAATTCCACTCTCTTTTCATACCTTTTCTTTTCCTCAGCTCGCCTCTCCCCTCTCTCCGTCTTTTCTCTTTGTAACCTTGTTCCACTGCTGCCCATTCCCCTCTCCATCTTCCCTGCCCTGTAACTGCAGTCCTTCAGGGTCTGCACGCCAATTAACTAAGAAGACTGTGAGGTCAATGATAATTACTTCACCGTTTTATTACCCCGTCTACGCACTCCGTTATGTCAGCTGCCAGCCCTTTTCTATATTTGATTAGGTTTTTGTTTCTCCTCAAAAACACATGAGTCATACCTGTGAATAAGCAAGACGTAAGCTTTGTAAAGTCAGCAGAACAAATGTGCAGCATGAGGGTGGCTTCTCTGGAAAGATAGAGACTGGTTTTCAAAGAACTGCGTTTACTTAGAGGTCAGATGTCTATTTTTCCCTCTTTATGTTTTGCTCTGTTCTGTTAGTGTGGGCCTGCTTGTGTGAATGTTGTTGTTGCTTCACTGAAATAAAACGTTTCTTTAGAATTGACAGAGAAGCAAATTGACAAAATGACATTCTGAAGCATCCTCTGAATCTGTTGATGTCTTTGGTTAACACTTCAGGGATGCCGTTTCAGATCGTGCACAAGCCTCGGCTTCTGCAGCATTTGCAGGGTTTCCTCTGATAATAAGCCACGGTAAAATTAAACATATGAACATCTGTCTGATGAGATACTCTTGGCAATATGATTATGTAAATATGATTACACGAGGAAAGAACTATTGCTGACTTTACACTCTAATTAAAAAACAGCAGGGCCACACATGGAGAACTTTAATTTTCTCGCTAAAAACCAGCAGATCTTTTTCAAGAAGTAAAAATTATTTAGTGCCCCATATAGCACAAATAACAATTTCCCTCAGGGGGCATTGCAAGATACGACACCCTCTGTCCTTGGGCCCTCGCAGTAAGGAAAAACTCCCCCCCAAAAACCCTTTAACAGCAAGAATAAATAAAAATGGAGGGCAATCTCAAGAAGAGCAACTGAGGAAGGATCTCTCTCCAAGGAAAGACAGACGAGTCTACTTCTGATGGCTGTTTAATCCACAACTGACCGTAGTTTCTGTTATGCCGCTTGACATACAGTGTACATATATGTAGGGGGCACAAGCTACGTGAGATGGCATGGGGTAGAGCAGACACAAAAATTCTAAAATAGACTTTTCTTCATGGTGTGAGGGTTTCATGCTTTATTTCTTTGTATAATCATACAATATTGAAAAGTTTAGTCAAATAACTGACAGTTTGTTTGTCAGACTGTAGTGAAAATTGGAATTTTGTCCAAGGTGACGTCCTCAAATTACTTGTTTACTATCACATAAGACAAAGAGAAAGAAGCAAATCCTCAAAACTTAGAAGCTGAAGTTACAGAATGTTGGGTACTGATGCTTAGAAAATTACTTTAATGACTTCAACAATTCTTAAAATATTCAAAACAGTATTTTCCATCAAACAACTGACTTTTGTTTGACTTAATTAGACCAGTAATCACGGGTCTGATCTTACTACTGCAACATATCCTTGTACGATGGTTTGTATGTTATCTAACAAACTAGCACCCCTCGAATGATGTTATGCACTGAAAGTAAAGTTACTTTATTCACGTCAAATTATGTAGGTGGGGTTTATGAAAACAATGGAGATGATGTACCTTGAAAGTAACTCAAGGTTCACTTGGTTTCACACAGTCAGAACACTGGTCTCCTGGGGGAAAGTCCTGTGTTGTTTGACCCATCCACCTCCACAACCTGCCTCTTTACACAGACTTACTTCTTCACTCCTGCCAACGCATTGGTCTTGTGACTGCAGCCTTTCCACTTCTGTGGCTAATACACAAATTACTGGCTCATGATTACCTTGGTTACATACAAATTGTGGTGCATTTCTTTTCGTATACATATATGTAACAGTGCATGATGGCAGCCTGACTATAGACCTTAGAGTAATATGGGATCTCATTTATAAATGTCATGTATGCACAAAACAAAGTCTGAAAGAGGCATACAGCACTTCCCATGCAAAAGTCTCCATGTATAAAAACAAACTTGATAGCTGAACTTTGACCCATGCATAGGAACAGTTTGGAGAAAGGAAACTGGCAATGCAGAAGCCTGATTGTAGAAACTGTTGAATAATTTTTGCACACGCCTTTTTTGGCTTTTGTTCGTATGTACATTTTTAGTATGGATCCTACGCACTGTTGTATAAATGAGATCCCTGGTGAATGGAGCTGCTAGGCTGCTACATACTGTACATTTAAACTGCATGTATACAGTAAGAAGGGCACTTGTGGCAGTCCGTCCCTTTGTAAATAAAGAAAAAGTATTCCACTATATATTCTTTTTATTGTATTTTTATGAAATATTTAAGTGACTATTATGCATCTGAGTGCCTTCAGTTTAAGTCTAAGATAAAGGTGGATAAAGATCAAACAAAAAGGATCAACGCATCAAAACTTTAAACCTGTATTGCCTGACAGATGTGAGAAAGGAAGATAAAGGGGAAACAGAGATGAAAATACAGGGAAAAAGGAACTGGGAGATAACATATGTGAGAGCAGTATGAGGTCTGAGGACAGGCGGACAGACAACAAATCAGACACCAGGGCTCAGAGCAGACGTGCTGAGTCTTTGGGTCACCTCCTTCTTTGTCTCTATTTGTCGTTATCTGTGTGTCTGTGTGGCTGGCTCTCACTCCCTTGGTCCATTAGCTCTGTTGAGAGGCTTGTTCTGAAAGGAGCATTACAGCCTAGTTGATGCAGAGGTGGAGCTCGGCGGGAGAGCAGCCGTCACAGAGCTGCACTTTTCACTGCAGCAGCACCAGACCTGTGTGCTCCAGCTCTCCAGAGTTAATGCTGTAAATGAGCACTTTTATCCTGATACCTATCAGGCTTTTAAAAGCAGATTAGTGCTTGACTGAGGAAAAGGCTGATTCTGTTGAATTTGCATGTTGCTTTGCTTTCCGTGTGTGTATGGGATTGTGCTTCAAATTCAGCTTTTTTGGAAGACAAAATAGATGCACATCCTTTGTTTGCATGTCTACATGACCAGCTGTGCCCAGGGCTTGATTTACTTTAATGGCCACATGCATTTTTGTTGACTTACAGCTAGCTCAAGTCGCCAGTCCCCAACAACATTATATTACAGCAAAAATTTGCATATAAATTAAACACATTCCTATTTAAATGCACAAAAGAGTTGACTTTAATTTGACAAAGTGCTGTGAAGAGTTGTCCATAATTGCCTTGATCCCAAAGTAGTAAACAAAGAAATGTTTTGCCAAAAAAGTCGCTATATTAATTTTTGGCACATGAGAGTTTTTTCATCTAAGACTGACTTTCGCAGCTTTTTTGTCATTCATCCCTGATCGACCTTCTGCATCTTAACTACACTGCATTCATTCACTCAAACACTGCACTCATTCACTCAAAGCGACACATCAAAGCTGTACCTCCACTGTGTTTACCCTGAAGATTTTAGTTCACGTTGCACTGCTCCATCAGTGCCAGTGAATTATTATTTATCCATACTCCAGTTCACTTCAATTTGGGCTGACTTTGTGAAGCACTTTCAAGGACAAAACTAATGCGCTGAGGAAAAATTCTTGTGTTTTTGAGTTTTTACAAAATGCCACCACATCTCCACTACTCCTACTTAAAGCTGTCGAATGAATATTCATAATATTCATCATTTTAGAGAGCAGTATAATGGGAATAATGTCAAGTGGATGAATAATGGGAGAAATAAATTAGTGACTGATCAACACTGTCACCTGGCATTTTCCACTTTACATTTTTTTAGGCCTACCACTTTCTAAATTTAGCCCCTGATCCGATCAATAAATTACCTATGGCACGTCAAAATAACTTCATGAGTGCGTGCCAGGGGTGTGTTCAGGGCCTGGCTATTGGGTGATAGCCACGGGTCTTTTTACTGCCAAAATATTTCATATGAATATGAATTATGAGCTCATACAACCAATGAATCTGTTGTGGCAAATGTACCTATCCCCACCCTCTTACTCACACACGAGCATCTGACGCACACATACGCTTACAGTGTTGCTAACTTGCTGGACTTAGTGACTTTTCAGACCTTCTTTATTTCTTCTTTATATCTAAAATGTGATAGTGGCAAAAAAATCTACTAATATAACACAATTTCACATTTTACAGGGTTGCAAATATGTTGTCACGCTGTCCCCACAAAACTTAGTAAGAAAATAAGAAATAATAATAGAGATAACATACTGTAAAGCCTCAAAGTCACTCCTTCATGAAAAATAGTTTTGCCCTGACTTTACACTTTAATTTCACAACAATCATAAATTGATATGTTAATAAAAATATATATCTAACCTGTGTTAATGCGATTAAGAAAGTTAAGGTCAATTAAGCCTCCTCCTTTCGTCCCGGTTTTGCCAAACCAAAGATTGTACTGCAGTGGTGTTGTACTGGACTGAATTATATTGAGAGGTGTTTCTGCAGTCATGAATGCAGTCCAGTAGGCCGATAAGGGCCCTGACACACCATGCCGACAATCAGCTGTTGGTCATTGTCGGGCCATTGGTAAGCCTCAGACGCCCTAGTTTTTGTGGTGTGTCCCGCAATGTTGGCCCTTGTTGGCTTTTTCAAATGACTCAGCATGTTGAATCGGAGCCGGTCTGTGATTGAAATCGCGTTGTGTTGTCAATGTGCTAACTGGCTAATTAGCATCTTAAATCCATCCTGTCCGTCTTTTGGTTTCCCTTTCTGAATGATGAATACAGTCTATGGTGGCCCGCTGCTATGGAGATTTATTTCCTCTCATGCAGGTGCAGAACGTGCGTGCTAGTTGGCCGTTGGCTGTAGTCTTTGCGGTGTGTTCAGGTGGAATATTTTGGCTGAGACACAACAACACAAGATGACAGTCCGCCTTTGTCATCACTAGTTCTTTGATGTCAGTTTGGTGTGTCTGGGGCTTAAAACAATCGCTAACTACAACACAGGTGTAGATTTTGGGGGGGGGATGTAGGGGAAACAACCACCTCAATATTTAGAACATGTGCATTTACACATATAGCCCCAGACTCATTTAAAGGTTTTAGCACTAAGCCCCGGATCTCCACTGACCCTAAAACTGTCCCTCGCGTGGACCTCCGTTATCTACAATCTGTGTACTGTGAATTCATCCAATTGTATGAATGTGCAGTTGACTAACCTGAAACCTTCACAAACGCTACACTGGAACGTCCGAACTGCAGCCTGTGACAGGAGGTTAATTTTACCTTGGACCTTTTTGTTATTTTACAGCAGTGTGTGACAGTTTGGGGGCTGGCGGCTACCATCATCATGTTAGAAACAGTCTGATGTGTCCAGTCACTCGTGCTGCTGCAGCTACAGAACAAGGAGTAATGTCTCTCTACAGCACATCAACTCAGATACCCAGTGGGGCAGATTTGTGTAACGCCAAGATAGTGAAACAACATGGGAGAGTGCTGTCTGCTGTTATAACAGCTCGGTGCATCAGTGCTTTTAACTATGAAATACCAGTAAAAAAAAAAAAAAAAGGTTTCTGTGCCTCTTTGCGTCCAAGAGAATGAGAAAGTGGGCTCACACTGATGTAAGAGGCGCAACAAACAAGACCTGAGAGAATCTGAAGCAACAGAAATATGAATTCTCCACAGAGTTGCTCTCAAATCCTAAATAGGCTTCAGACATCTTTGGCTGAAATCCACGCCGGTTGTTTGGGGTTAAATGACAGAGGCAGTCAGGTGGTAAAGAGAGGTGATGACAGCCGGTTCAGGATAATTGCAGAGCCGATCTGTATTCTCAGCGGGTCTTTCGGGAGCAGCGCTGAAACAGAATGTGCTGACCCACGACCTTTTTTCAATCAAATCAACTGGATGCACAACACTGCCCTGTGCACTAATCCACATGTGGCACCTTCGTAGCAGGCGGCTCAACATCCAAGTACGAGATAGGGATGATCTCTAGAGAACAAACTCATCGCCGTGACACTCCTTCGCTCTTTTTCTGTCAGCGTCTTCCAACCTGTCTCTCTTATTTCAACTGTTTTCATTTACAATCACCTAACGAGGAACAATCCCTCTTGCTTGCTCGTTTTCTTCCCGTCTATCCAGTTAATCTGTTTTCAAATCACCTCTGCATTAACAACCTTCCACTCCTGCGTGTTTGTAATTAGAAACACATACAGCTATTTGAACCATCTAATTATAGCCAGTGGGAGACACTGGGGAACAATGATGGTGGACAGCAGGAGGAGAGGATGGGTGATGGATATCTACACACACACACACACCATCACATTACTTAGTAATTCACATGCATGTACTGTACATGTGTTTCTTTCCAGTAATTACCTCTTGGAAGAGAATCACAAGTGTGGCTACGTGCTGCATGTTCTCCATATTTGTTGACTAAATCCTTATTTGCGAATGTGTTAAGTTGGTTTTAATTTAAGAACCCCGAGATGTTTTTGGACATCAAACCAAATAAATCGATGCTGATTAATTAGCCCGCAGAAACTGCGAGTTTGGGCGTAGCGCTGTGGAATATAACCTCTAAACACCGGCCAAGCAACCACCATGAGTCCCCTGTGTTTTGTGTCCCTGTAGCCCTGCAGGGTGGGGACTATAGATTTGAGTTAATCCCTGTGATCTCAGAAGTGGCCTGGCTCAAGCCACAATTCAGGCTGGGGAGGGAGGCGGCTGATTTATTCCACAGGGGGAGGGATGAGGTGGGACAGCAAGGACAGTGTGACCCATGAAAAATACTTTCTGTGCTGTATGGACAGTGAAGAACGTGCTGGTGTATGACGTGTGTAGGTGCACAGTGGTGGAAACGTATGTACAGTTATGAGGTACTTGTTTCTATTTTCATTTATGGTGATTGATTTTTACTTCATTTCAGAGGGCAGCACATTTTTCATTTCCCTGCATTCGTTTAAAGTTCCAGTGTGTAGGATTGAGGGGATATGTTGGTATAAATAGAATATTATAATATAAGTGTGTTTTCTTTAGTGTATAATCACCTGAAAATAAGAGTCTTTGTGTTTTTGTTACCTAAGAATGAGCTGTTTATATCTACATAGGGAGCTGTTCCTCGTCCAGAGTCCACTATGTTTCTACAGTAGACAGGAAAGGACAAACAAAGCACTAGCTCTAGATAGGGTAATTCATGTTTTTGCATCAGCCACCATAGTTAACAGCCACTCTGTGACAAGAGCATTAGAAAAACACAGATTAGTTTTAGTGTTTTAACTGGTTTTTGGAGAGCAGGAGACATCTGTGGATAATTCGGCTCCTGGTAAAAAAAACCTCATGAAAGTCTGGATCAGACATTAGCAGGTGCTGGGCTGGTGGGCCATCTGTGACATGCCAAACAGCATCAGAGAAACATTAATATGTAAGGTGAAATTGCTTCATTCAATGTTTTTACTGGTTTAAATCACCTGGCCTTCTTGTTGAGACCTCTGTGGATAATTTGGCTCCTGGTAAAAACCTCCTGAGCAATGAGTACTGAAGAAATTCTAACCAGGAGAAGTTTCAGCTGGTTGCAATCTTCCATCCTCACCACTAGATGCCACTAAACCCCCCTAAATCTTAGACACTATACCTTTAACACAAGTATAGTTACTAGTAATTTTTCAGATGAGGATTTTACATACAAAACATGACCAGTATATAAAACAATTTAAACTAACTACAACATTAAAATACTGCTTACATAATAATACATACATAATAATGATCCAATAATATTACACTAACAGGGGCCATAATGAGTACTTTCGTCACTCTAAGTAAATTTTGTTTGTTTCTACTAATGAACTAACTAATACACTTTTATTTGATTAAACATTTGTAATGGAGTATTTTAAATAAGGAATGGTTGCTTTTATTTCACCACTTTGAATATCTTTTTCTACAACAATACATGAAAAAGTACAATTAGTGATCAAGGAAGTATTCAGATCCTTTACTAAAGTAAAAGTACTTACACCACCCTGTAAAATACAAGCATTAGTCCTTGAAAATAGTATTTAGTAAAAGTATTTAAGTGCAATCAGGGAAATGTATTTAAGTATTAAGAGTAAAAGTAATCAAAGCAGAACATTTTTAATCAATTTAATAAAACAAAATAATTAAAACAATTTAAAAAAAACAGCAGGTCCTAGTAGAAGTGGGAAACATAAAATGCTTTTGCCTGAAAAATGACCTAAAGTATATCAAAGTATTAGCCAATTCATTTTCTCATCCATCAAAAATCAATTTCAGTTGCACTTTTATATTTTCATGTGTGTGCAAACATTGTAATTTGTAAAGTGACTAAACTAAATAATTGTAGTGGAGTAAAAAGTACAATATTTCCCTCTGAAGTGTATTGAAGTAGAAGTATGGAGTGGCATGAGATTAGAATAATAATAACTATAATAATAATAATCTTAATTTATAAAGCGCTTTTCAAAACATACTTAGACATGAAAACAATAACTTTTAAAAGGACAGTTTAAACAGTGTTGGGTAAGGGTTACTTTAAAAGTAATCAAAGTACGTTACTGCGTTACTTTTTAAATAAATAACCAGTTACTTTACTGCATTACTCCCTGAGTAAAGTAACTCAATTACTTTAAAAGTACTTCCAACGTTACTCCCTGAGAAAAGTAACTCAAGCACTTTTAAAGTACTTTTGAGTATTCTACATTTCCTATTGGGCAATGGACCACAGGGCGCTAAGCCTACATTTTTTTTGTCTCCAAAATTAAAGTTATGGACCACTTGCCCTTCACTGAGATCCAATTCTCCCATCGCAGCCGTCACTTTGACCAGTAGAAACACAGAACGATCTGCTGCCGTAGACAACTGTATGACAACAACACCCCAGCGTTTTTAATATTTCCTCTAGGGATGTTACCACACAGAGTAAAAAGGGGAAATGATGGTGTGAAACAGCAGAGGCACTTTGTCAACCCGCTGAGTTAACGTTACTGTCATTAGCATCAAGCTAGCAAACAATGGTACATCCTCACGGTCGGACATAAAGTAATAACATTAACAGATAGCGGCGGGGCTTTTACTCACCACAACTGCAGAGGCTCCCAGCTTCATTTGAAACAAACTACATTATAGACGGTCCGTTATTTATTAATCCCTCTGTGTGTTTATATATTTACTTTTTATCCGCTCCATTGTCTTTATAAAGTTAACATATCGCACTGTCATTTCAAACTCAACACTTGTAAACGTAATCAAAGTACTGTAACGCGTTACTTTGTAACACATTATACCCAACTCTGAGTTTAAATGAACTAAAAACTCAAGTAAAATCAAAAAAGGCTCTCTGATAAAAGTATGCTTTAAGAAAGGATTTAAAAGAGATCACCTATACTCAAGTAAAGTAAAAGTACCTCATATTTGTACTTAAATACAGTACTTCATTAAATGTACTTAGTTACATTCCATCACTGAAGTGTAACATATTAATTTCTGTCAGCTACAGTAGCCAGTCTGGCCCCTAAGCACTCTTATGTTAGAAAGTGTTGGCTGGAGGGAGCACTTATGAACATTTTAATTTCAATTATTATTTTTTGAATTTGTTATTTTTACTGTTATAAAAATAATTTGACTCCATCACCGTAGGTTGGTGCTCTGCTGCAGCCCCTCAGTCTGTCCCGGGTGAGTTCTCCTTATGTTAACTGTTGGCTGGCAGAGCACTGCCTAAGCCGTGGCTGTTTGCCTCCATCGTCCCTGAATCAGTGGCCAAGTTGGTATTTTCACAGAGAATTCAAAAGGTCTCTTTTGATCCCCATTGCCCTTGCCAATAATCTTTATCCTCTGTGGAGGTACAGGCTGCATCTGGACCTGTTACATAAACCCTCCACCCCAGCCTGCTCACTGCGGTTTACACTGCACTCCTCCCTCCAGTCCTCTCCCCCTCCCTCCACCCTCTAACTCTGCATCCCCACCTCTGCTTCAACCTCAAGTGCTACATTTATTAAAGAGGCACATGTCTCACTCTTGTGTCGACCTTATATCACTTGAGTGGAGTCACTCTGTAATTTCAGAGCACACCGTGTCCTTCCTACTGCATGTCCCGCTTCACCTGAAGGCATTTGCAGCCTGTTCTCCTCTCTAACACCTACTTTAATCAATGTCTAATAATGAGGCGCCGTCTCATCGGATGATGTGTGTGGACATTAAGAGTCGGAGCACACACACTGTCTGAACATACACCATTTAGCCATTTGAAAAAAAGCTTTTAAAGACGAGGGGGCATTGATCATTTACTCCAAGGAGACAGTGAGGTAGACAGATGTAGATAGATAGGTTAGCTGAAAGGGATAGTTCAGATCTTCTCAAGTGTGGTTGTTTGAGGTACTGATCCATAGTCAATGTATAACCTACAGTAGATGACAGTCAGCTCGCCCTGAGTTTGGAGAAGCAGGCAGGAGTACTGCCCAAGAGGCTAAGCAATGTACTGCTGAAGACGGGCAGAAACAAAACATATTTAGCTGCCTGAAGAAATAATCAGTAGCAGTTTAAGTGTATGCTATATTGAAAATGTTTTCACAGCTTTACCTCACCGCAGACAGATGTTTCTGACTGTTAACGTTTCAGTTCCCCATCCCCCTCTCATCAAGGCCACCAGACTCCACTGAGAAAAACAGTAATTTTAGCTTGCTGAAGACAGGAGTTGCTGGTCTACAGCTGCATCGATTTGTTAGTAAGTTTGTGTTATTGTGTTACTTTATTGAATCTGAACTAAACCTTTTAAAACCAAAGTCACACATTTACACAAACACACTAACAGATCGAGGCAACTGTAGACGAGTAGCTTCAGTGTTCAGTGATGTTAAATCACTGTTTTTCTTAATGGAGTCTGGCTCAAAAGGAAGCAGTATAATGGCTTAAGTTTCTGTGCTGTCTGACTGCAAGGTGAAGCTGATATAAATGTTTTTAGGTGGCTAAAATACATTTCACTGCTGCCCCCATCCACAGCAGTACATTACTTAGCTTCTGTGTCAGTACTGTCTCCTTCTCCAAACTGGGGCGTGCCGACCGCTCTACGAACTCTTCGTTGTACTGTGCTGCATTGCTAGTGTAACAGACTATTCTATATTGAGTTGCTTCAGGACAGAGCAAGTTTTGGGGTGACGTTCGGCTTTTTTTAGAGGGCTCATGCATGTGTGGGAGTTTTGGAGTGAAGAAAATAAATGGGCAGTGGTTGCTTTTGGAGCTGTTACACCGTCTTCCACCCTGTTTAATGTTTTATAAATTATTCAGGTATGTAAAACAAGACGCGTGGCTACACTAGCACTGAATAAACCAAATTTACGACACTGAATATAAGCAGTGCACATATTTTAGCCATCAAAAATTCCCATGCAAAAAAAATCAATATCAGTTTAAGTGTACACTATATACGTGTAATTGTTTCTTCACTTTACCTCACATACTAACCAGTCGAGGCAGCAGTTGACCAGCTGTGTTCTGCGAAGTAAAATAATGTATGGTGGCTTTGAATTAACAGTTTCCCCATCGAAAGAGGCTGTATAACAGCAGGTAAAGCAATAGAGATATTCTAAATATGGCGTACACTTAAACTGATTATGATTTTTTTAAGTGGGCCTTTTTTAGGTGGCTAAAAACGAACCAATTGTGGCAGCTTTAGCTCAGTGCCATTTGATTTTATGCCTGTGACGAGGGGGTTTTCTGCCTGGAAGTTACAGAAGACAAACATTGTGATTCGGTTTATTACCTGCTTATTCTAAATAAACTGTGAAGAAAAGATTTTCACGTTTGTCCCCAAATCTCAGATACTGTTGGTTCTCCTAACACTGCTTTCTTGGGAGTCATGTTACTGCTCCTGATGCTGTTGTCATTTCCTGTTCAGACTGCTTTATATTAAATGGCATTACAGATGTATCTTAGCAACCAGTGTAGGCTACACATTACTAAGACATAAATTAGGTTTTAAGGTTGTTTAAACCTGTTTTAGTAAATCAAGAATTTGAAAAATGCTAATGGCTAATGCTGCGAAGTTTCTTCCTCAGTCTCTTTTTTGGGATTCACACATCAGGCTTGTTCTGAAGCTGAACTCAAAACTACATTTCTAAAGCTCTCCTTCTTGTTGAGTTTTATTCCCCATTGTAAAAGTCAGAGCGCTTCCTGCAGCCTACAGGTACGCTATGCTATGCAATATGTTCATGTGGGAAGATTATTTGCAGCATTGCAAGATGGTTAAAAAGTTTTCTTCCAAGACTTGCCCTGGTGCAGAACAGAGATGATTTGATGAAATAAGCCATTTCTTGCTACGTCTAATCCTTTGAATTGAATTGATAGGTAAGCTGTGGGCATTATGTGCTCGTTGTGCAGAAAATTGCTGAAGATGTTGACGGGGTGGGATACAGAGGAAGCCTGGAAGCTCCTTGCTCCCCTCCAGCAACCACCGAGTTTTGCCAGCAACTGAAGCAGAAATAGATTTGGACTGTAGACAGCTCATCTCAAGAAGCATGTTCGTCATCTTCCAGGGGAGATAGTTGGAATCAGTTTTAAAAGTTTCTCTTGCTCCACTTTCCACTGTATCCCTGACACTTCGGAAATATATATGTTTTTTGGAGAACTGTCTTAAATTTGTGTCCAACCAGCTGTCTAAATGAATGTCTGTTCTGCGTGAAACTATACATTTCTAACTTCTATATTTCTTATTATTTTCCTCTTATAGCCACAGAAAACTGACACATATTATAACACAATAGACTGCTTTTATAAAAGCACCAACCCCACATATATAACCCTCTTCCTTTGTTCTCTTCTGACTCCATAAAGCGGAGCCACGAAGCAGACTTAAGTGGTGACACATTTTCACACTCCATTTCCTCCCACTATATAGATCATACACTCTTAATTGCCCCATTTATCTGGATGCAATTATGGCATATCATTGTCTTAGTCTTAGGCCATCGCTCTTTGGCGCTCATTGTCTCATCGTCGGAGCCAGAGAGAAGTCTGGATTGTCCAGCATGAAGAGGGAGGGGGCTGATGCTGCCCGCACTTCATTAGAGCCTGGACTGAGACATTAGATTAATTAGTCTCATTCTATGCCCTCATCATTCGGCTACATGAGGCTCACAGACGTAGCGCTGTAGGTGAAGTGGGGACTGTATCTTCATTACTGAGTTAGTATGATAATTATGTGAGGAAGACCAATCAGAGACCAGGACATGCACATAATTATGAACATTATGCATAGCCTGGAAAATGCAAACAAAGGAATACCAGAAATAACTGGGGGGGTCCTGCAGAGCGTGAAGCATGTAGAGTTGAGGATCAAACCATGAGGACAGGCTCCCTTGGTAGCAGAGCAAGATGAAAGAATTCAGACTTTCAAAGGCTCAAATTACGAATTAAAATCCTTTTGCATAGTGGCTGCTAACCTCATTCAATCCCAGAAAACACAGCACGACACTTCTAACCTGACAATATTGCCCACGTTGCTCCTGATGGACGGGCAAGTGCCATGCATGGCAGCTCTGCTGTCAGCAATGTGTCTGTGTGTGTGTGTGTGTGAGTGGGTGAATACAACACATTCTCACTCACTCCCAAATCATCAAACACCAACACTTGGTCAGTGGATTTGCGCATCAGACAGTGACGTTATAGGTGCCCCTCTAGCGTCAGTTTTGGACGCATGAGAAGCAAATGAAAAAGCTCTTCCTTAAAATGAGTTTTTGGGCTATAAAAGTGCAGTCCTGATGATGTTTACCACTGTTCATTCAGTAAAGACACCATCTAACTAACCATTATATAACGGTACAATCCAGCAGGTACCACGACCAAAATTCAAAACACAGGAATAGAACCTGCAATCACTCCTAAATTGACTTGAAGGCAAGGCAGCTTTACTTGTATAGCACATTTCGTACACAAGGGCAATTCAAATAGCTTTACAGAGCAAAAAAAGAGAAGAGGCAAAAAGAAAAAAGAAAATTATATATAATGTAAAATTAATTACTAAATGATTTGCAATAAAAAATAAAACAAAAATAAAAAATCACCATTAAAAATAGCAAAAGTGCCGACAAGAGGTGCAAAGATAAAAAAGATTATTAAAAGTTATTTAAAACTGACTTTAAAAATAAGGTTGCAGTCATTACAGAGTGATGTGGGTGGTGTAAAAAAGGAATATTTTTAGCTTTGATGTGAAAGTAGGCAGAGTTGGGGCCTGTCTGACATCATCCAGGAAGTTATCCCAGGTTTGTGTTGCATGATAACAAAACGCTGCTTCACCATGTTTTGCTCTGACTCTTGACACATGTCCTCAGGGTCCTAGAAGGTTCATGGTATGTTCAGGTTCAGGTATGTCACAAGCATATCAGAGATATATTTGGGTGCTGAGCGTCAGAGTGATTTATACCCAAGCAGCAAGATTTTGAAATCAATGCTCTGAGTGACAGGTGACCAGTGTAAGGATTTTAGAGGCAGAGTAATGTGGCCATATTTCCTGTTTTTTTTTTGGGCATTTTTTGCCTTTAATTGACAGGACAGTGAAGCGTGAAGGAGGCAGAGAGAGAGGGAGAGATATGCAGCAAAGGGCCACAGGCTGGACTCGAACCTGGGCCGCTGCAGCAACAGCCTTGTACATGGGGCGCCTGCTCTACCACTAAGCCACCGACGCCCCATAGTTCCTGGTTTTTGTCAGGACCCTGGTCATTTAATACACAGACTCACAGCAGGGAAAAACTGTGCTTACAGAATTCTGACAAGCTCAGCAATATGAGATACTAAAGATTTTTAATTCTTATTAACACAGAGGTAAAATTGTTGATTTGCAATTAAGATAAGTTTTACATTTAATACAGTGTGTTAATACTCCTGAACATGCTCAAAAAATATGAAGAACAGAAAAAATAAAGTTACAAATACACATCCTGAGGCTCTGCTGCAGGGACTCGCTCAACAGAAGCTGTTTAGAATGAAGAAAAGAATGTGTTATTTTTCCGCCCACACAAAACTCATATTGGTTTGTTCCACCAGTGACCAGACTGTTTCTTTAGGTGTTGGCTGTGTGCAAATACTCTCGCACATGCTCGAGAACTGGAGAGGTGCCAAAGAAGAACTTTTGCAGTAGTGAAATCAAAGTACTGTTGAATAAACTTATACAAAGTAAATGTGATTTTGCAAAGCATCAGTACTGGCAGAAAAATAAAAAACCCAGATGCTGTAAATGCCGTAACTAAGATTTTAAGACTTTTTATGTCCATCAAATTAAAAACTGTTTCTTGCCTTGGAAAATTTGCTCTTGACCACTCGACCACCCTAAGAGAAGAGCAAAAAAAACAAAAAAAAGAAACACTGGTGAATCCCAGATATCAATGGGTACCAATGAGATGAGAATAAAATGTGGATAAAAACAAAAATAAGATGATGTTTGTTCATGTTTTGCTTGCAGCATGAGGCCCACTGTTAGGTGAGCCACAGTTAAAATTTAGCCTGCTTTATTTTTCCCCAGTCATTAAATGTTAGTATAATGCAGTTGTGAGCAGGCAGTGTTTTAAAAACCCTTACTTATTGGTGAATTCATGTGCTTTCAGAAACCTCCAATATCCAGTATGCTTTGAAAAAAAAAAGCTCTGCAGAAATGTAAAATGCACGCAGATTGTCGTCAAACCGTTAAAACATGCACAAGCAACCATTTGGTCCCTGAAACTTTAGGCTATTTCGCTCTCTCCCACAGTGTGGTGTTTGGGCTGCTTGTCTCCAGTCTCAGCAACGTGAGTCATCCGAGCACCCAGCCACACGGTCACACTGTGCCTCAGCGCTGGCAGGAGTCTCACTCTGCCTGCAGCTCAATGCTGAGAACAGCAACGCGGACAACAAACGTCAGGGATGAACCATGTCTTTAGGGGTAGCAGATCACATTACTAACCGATGAAGAACAATCGCAAGCTGTTATTCTGTTCTGTTTGGATGTGAGTAATAACGTTACTGTCTTTTTGTGTCTCATAAAAGATGCATAAAAGACTGCACACGGAACACTTTGGACTGGGGACTGTGCCCACATTCAGGTCACTATTTCACCTGTGGGAGTGTAGCATTAGCTATTATATTAAAGCAAACCTACCTATGCATATTCATGGGGAGCCCCAGTGGGATAAACACTCAAAGCTGTTCCCAGAGTGTCTGTGCCGATTTCATTTTTTCAAGCTGACTTTTAGTTTTTACCTTAAATGCCACTCTGCCAGCCGTGGGCTCATTCGCCAGAGAGGCTTACAGTTCAGTAAACACACTCTTTTATTCACCAGCACCAAGATGTGTCACTATGAGAAGTGACAAATGATGCTCGGCACTTAAGCCGCCGTGTATATTTTACACAAAGAGCGGCATGTTTACCGGTCTGTGCATGTGTGTGTTTGCGGTAGGAGAGGATCCATATGCAGTGTGAGATAGAGCTGTTTGAGATGATGTGTGTATGCATAATTCAGTTTGTCACAGCCAGGGAGGAGAAAATGGGATCCACAAAGGACTGTGGGAGTTTAAAAAATGTGAATCCCTTTTCATGGCTGCTTAGATGTTCTGCAGATGTGTAAGTGATGGAGGAAACTGTGTATTTCCATCTGCCACCCAGTGCAATCGATGACATGCCGAAACACTGAAAGCACGCTCAGACATGCAGCTGCATTGACAGTGTAATAGTAAAACATGAGCCAGATGCTATGGCGGTAGATTAAACCGGAGTCTTTCGAATGCAATATACAACATATGAGATTTATTTTTCTTTGTCTGCAGAGAAGACACACAAATCCAATCAAACTGCTGCTTTGGAGGTCACATTGGAGTTCCAGTCAACTACACTACTTGCAAATGACACACAGAGATTATCGGAGGCAATGGGATTCTGTCAGTATCGATGGGATTTACTTGTCTCTTTGGGCAAAAAAGAGCCAATGTGCTTCTGACAAATCTACTGCCATCACACCGCTCTGTACCATCTGCTGGCCTGCCCTCAGACTCTCCTGTGGAGCTGTTCGCACCTAATCTGCCCTACCTACGGTCTCTTACATAAGCTGCTGTTAGCCAACAAGCATTTCTCAGTCCAGGTTTGCGCTCACATGGTCCCAGGGAGAGACAGAGACAAACAGAGGGAGGTGTGTGGAAGAGACACAAAGGAGTAAATGCTGAGAATAGCTCCGCCGAGGGGCTCCAGCATATGGTTAGCCAGTGCTCATGACGTTAGCGTGGTGCTGGGTACTTGCTGGCGGCCACACACAGGGCTGAGGCATGGCACCCTGCACGGGCTCTGTCTCTCACCACCTCTCCTCTCCTCTCTCTCTCTCTCTCTGTGTGTGTCTCTGCCTCGCCCTGCTTCATAATCTGTCTCTCCTCTCTCTGCGCCTGTCTGCTGTTCCTCTCCAGAGAGAGCAGGAGAGAGACGGGAGAAGGGCAAAGCTGAAAGGGGAGGATAATGCCGTCAGTTAATATCTCGTCTCCGCTCCGACTGACAGCTGCATTCTGTCAGGTGTGCTGCTATTTCTGTTGCCAGGATTTGGAGAATGCCATTTATTACTGCAGCATGAAGTTTTGCTCCGGTGCGGTGCGACTGGGTGAAGCCAGCAGATGTCAATTGATAATGAGATAATGTTTTTTTGGGAACACTTCACTTTAAGTCCCTATTTAGGATTCCTAAGCTGTATATAAACACTAAATAGACTCATTTTAACCTACTGAAATGTAGCTGTAAGCAGCTATAAGGTCATTTATTCAGTGGTTATTAAAACAGAGTATTTTAACTTCTCCTATAAGGAGACATACTTTATACAACTGTGTTTTACTATTGTTATTCATTTTGTGTTTATACACCAGCCTCCTTTTGTGAGTGTCCACAGGAGGAGTTAAAGCTGTTGGCAATACATGAATTAACACTTATATCTGCGTACATCTCCATTAAGTGTTTCAAACCATTTATTAAGTCTCAAAAACTGCCCAAAAATGCTAAATAATGAGACTTAAAGTACAGTATTGGTGTTTTGGGCACTTACTGCAACTAACAGTTATTTTCATTACTGTTTAATCCCTCGGTTACATTTTTTGGTAGCACTTTACTTGAAGGTATCTACATAATAGTGACATGACACTGTCATAACTATGACATGAACCTGTCATGAACACTATGTACATGTCATAAACATTTATGACTGCTGTCATTAAGTGTCATTCAGTTTTTGTAATGACAAGTTGACATTGTTTGGGTTGTCTTGATTATGACACCTTGACATTAATCAAAGTGACATTACCAGAAGTTGTCTTTGTCATAACAACTTGACATTTCTTTTTGTGTTTATGACAAGTTGACATAATGATTATTATTGTTATGACAAAGACATTTTCAGGCAATGTCATCCTGGTTACTCTCAAGTTGTCATTATAAGGACATCCCAAACAATGTCAACTTGTCATGACAAAGACAACTTCTGGTAATGTCACTGTGATTAATGTCAAGGTGTCATAATCAAGACAACCCAAACAATGTCAACTTGTCATTACAAAAACCGAATGACACTTAATGACAGCAGTCATAAACATTTATGACATGTACATAATGTTTATGACAGGTTCATGACAGTGTCATGTCACCCTTATGTAGATGCCTTCAAGTAAAGTGTTACCCATTTTTTTAACTGTTCAGTCTACAAACAGGGCTGCAGCTGATGGTTACTTTCATTGTTGCAGCCCAGAGGTGGGTCGCAGGTCTGTTTTACATGGACCACAAATGACTCGTGGGATGTCAAGTTTGTAAAAAAACAAACTTTATTTTGTATTTTTTGTACAGTGAATTTCCAGCACAGAGCTTTAATTTTCTAAGAGCTTTAATGCTATTTTCCTGCTGTAGAGTGAGTGACTAACATACAGCTACTTAACAGAGACAGCAAACTAGTTCGGTGACATGTTCAAATGCAAGTATGATGCTGAATGTATTAAACTGTGTGGACCTTGAACTAATGACTAAAGAGAAATCTGAACCCAGTGGCTGGACCAGTTGGGAACCACTGATCTATAAAATGTCAGAAAAGGCTGAAAAATGTTGATCAGTGTTTCCCAAAGCCTAAGATGACAAACTCAAATGTCTTGGTTTGTCCACAACCATAGATATTCACTTAATTGTTATAAAGGAGTAAAGAAATCAGAAAATATTCACATTTAAGAAGCTGGAATCAGAGAATATGACTTTTTTTTCTTAAAAAATAACTGAAACCAATTAATCAATTATTAAATTAGTTGGTGATTATTTTAGTAGTTGACAACTGATTGATTAATCTTCGCATCTCTATTAAAAAAATAACAGAAAATATATTGAATTTACAATAATATAAAAGAAAATCAGCACACATTAAAGAAAATAGTGGATGATTAATTTTCTGTTGATCATTTAATTAATTAATTATTTCTAACTGGCACAAAGGACACGTGCATGACGCACATATATAGGCAACCAAAGTCAGGGGAATTAGTGAGTCCATATCACTGGAATTTAAAAAAAAAAAAAAATATATATATATATATATATATATATATATATTACATATTAATTGTGTGATTAAGTGTTATAATTTACTTCAAGGCTATATTCGCTTTCCCTCAGCTTGCGTCATGTTCTCTAATGTCAGTCACTGGTTTCCTACATTTACTAGAATGACTTGTAGGGCAGGCAACGAGCATACGAGCTAACCAGGCTTCTGCTACTTTGTTATATGATGAAGCTGTTTTTGATACAAAACCAATGATTTTTAAAGAAGCCACACTTCTTGATTCAAAGGGACTAAAAACTACATGTTTTCTATATATATATTTTTTTTAATTAACTCACGATGACAGAGGTGCAATGTCCCCCCACTCACAAGTATAAACCCCCTTGAATGAATGTACTACAAAGGCACGATATAGTGCACCACCACTGTGAGCACACACTAGCAGGTGCTGGGCTAGCAGCCACACAGCATCAGAGAAACACTGATTTGTAGCGGCAAACTTTTCTATTCAGTGTTTCTACTGGTTTTAATCACCTAGTCATTTTGTTTTGGAGAGGAAGAGACATCTGCGGATAATTCGGCCTCTGGCAAAAGCCTTGATGGGTTTCTTTGCTAGGGGCCCCCAGAGTCTAGGATCACCACTGTGCCACATTTGGCTTGTTATCTTTGTTAACAAGAAAAACACCAAGCAGAAAAACTGGCTCATCAATGCTGCTAATAATAAACTCACAGTGCTTTGTGTTTTTTGATGAATATGTACTCCAGTATTAATATTTAGCAAAGATTTGCATTTTGCTTCTGTGCTGATTTGTCTTCTTCCACTATCCTCTACAGTATGTCCCTGCAGACACTGGAATTAATGCACCAGAGCATATTTAATATATCATCTTAGATGCTGCTAATATATTCAGAATGTATGCAGAAAAGTCTTTTTAAATGTTTTAAATATTTAAATCCATATGAATGTCATGCTGCTTTGCCCACAAGATAATATTATATTAAAGGTTTTTTAATTCCTTCTGTAAGTGTGAAAGCCTCAAGTGAACCAGTCTTTCTTCCTTTGGTATTATTAACATGGGTGTGTGCTGTGAGGTTGTATAGTTCTGAATTTTGATGAAGCTCTACATTATGTAAGTTGATGCTGGAACAGGCCTGCTGGGTCCTGTTATGCGGTTGGTCGTGTTCTGTGGTTATGGATTAGCTGACTCCGGGCTTACTGTTACAGTGCACTGAGGGGACATGTGCTCCTTCTCTACCACAAGCTGTTTCTGGAAACAGGAGCGGCATATGTGGCACCCTCTGTTGGTATAATCCTGGCCGGTGCATCCCTCAGAGATGTTCATCTGCAGAAACAGGCTTTGGGATAGATATTTCATAGCATTCATTCCTGTGACAGATATTTTACTGCGCCGGTATTCCTTGTTCTCTTTTGGTCTCTGTCCCCTGATGCTATCAGCATTTGTCTGTGCAAGCCTCTTTTATCCGTCTTTTTCCTGCACCCTCAGTCTCTTCCTCTCTCTCACCTGCTCCGGAGCTCTGCGCGCCTCTTCTCTCTCCTCCTGAGCCTCAATGTAATATTCATGATGGCGTTGAATCGAGCCAAAGGCGTGCAGGAGACACCCAGAAGGATCTGGAAAAGCTTTTGTTACCTTTGTAGTGAATGCATCATGAGGGAGAGAAAATAAATGTGTATTGACTTGCAGAATATCAAATGTTATTTGATAAGTGAAAGCTGTTACATAAACCCCCGTGATATGCATAGCATTTATGCAGTGAGGAGCAGCCCGGCTGGTAGGATCTCACTCTTGCTCCAGAGTGAAAAAAGTAATTCAGTGCACCACTATTTATGATTGCATATTTGCCACACCCCCAATGGAGGAGCACTCAGAGAGAGTAGAAAGACGGCTTCCCCCTCAGGTCACCTGATAACGTGACAGCTGACTGATGAGTTCAGCTTTTCAGCATGTCAGGATGGACAGCTCGCTTTCAAAGAGCAGATTTCAAAGTCAGTTCTATTATTAATTTATGTCTGTAACAACCATTTTATAGTTTCAATTTCAAGTTCATACTATTCTATTTGTTGTTAGCTTGTTCCGGGCAGCATCAATGAATAAAGCATTAAAGGGCCAGTGTGTAATATTTGGCATGGTTTATTGTCAATCTGAATCTGAATCTGAATATTCTACCCATTAATATGTTTATACAAGTGTGTGATCGCTATAAAATAAAATTCGTTTGGTTTTCGTAGCCTTATAATTATGCTTTTATATATGTATATATATATATATATATATATATGTACGGCAGACTGAGTGGACAATCCAGCCAGCCAGAGAACGCGTTTTGCGTGTATAAATGAACCAACGAAGACAGCGGAAGGAAGGAAGAAGGAGGAGGAAACAGCAGAGAGTGTTAGTAGTTCGTCGACAGAGAGTAGTGAAAAGTTTTTTATATATTTATAAAGTTTGCGAATGGACCACACTTACCACACAACAGGAGGGAATGAACCCGAACCGTCATCTGCGAGGAAAAGAAGACGCAACTTCACTCCTTGTGATGCACTCTCTGCGGCGCTTTTCCTCCTGATGATATATCTCCCCAACGATGGTAGCACCGAATCCCATTCTGTGCATTCAGCCTCTCTTCTCGCCCGCTCAGCATCAAACACATGGAGTTCCTCATCTGTATGCTCCGGCTCAAACAGGTATGGCTCTGGGTCTGTGTCCGCTACAAGAAACTCTTCAAAATCACGTTCAAAGTCGTCCATTACAGCTACTATAGTCCGGAGATATTGCTAGGCTAAATAAACAGCTGAGCTCTGTTTACCGGCTACGCTGTCAGTCAGTGTGCGGGCTGGAGATTGGTGGAGCAGAGAGGGGAGGGGGGTCCCCACTTGGTATGGTAAACGAGTATGTGTGTAAAGTTATGAAGCGTGTCTGTTACGCTAGAAGAGTCAGAGTTTGGGACGGAGTGGAGTGTTACCAGAGTTTCTGGAGTGCTCAAATAAACGGGCCTTTTTCCTGAACGCTCCTCTGGTCTCCTGCTCGTGAGGGATTCATTACAATATCGTAACATGGTTTAGATTTCTAAATAAACATTCACCTTGTCGCTAGATAGACCTACTCCTGAAAAACTCGTGCGCAAGGCTTTTTGTCCCTACGAGGCTACCATCATTTACCCGACGGGAGGGGTGAGCGAGTGAGCCCTGCAATCTAGAATTTGACCACTGATGTCACTGTTTTCAACCCATTTTACACACTGGCCCTTTAAGCCCATTTTTCCAAACTAAGTCTGAAGATGCTCGAGTTCTCACTGCTGTGAAAGCTTGCCCTCACCCTTCATTTGATTTGATGATCCACAAAAGAAAAACACTAATCCCCAGATGACACGTTAAAGTGAGAATATTTATTTCCAAAATGGTCCTAAGATTTTTAAAATGGTTATAATAATAATAAATGGTAATAAGATCAAGCTGAAAATCTCAGTTGGTGAACACAGTGGAGCATTTAGTTGCTAAAGGGACAAATATTTCTCTCTTGACATGGTAGAGAACAAAAACAGAACTAAAAGCGAGTGAGTATTTATTCACTTATTTTTAGAGATTATTTTTTGGGGGGCATTTTTGCCTTTTATTGATAGGGATAACATGTAGCAAAGGGCCGCGGGTTGGTATCAAACCCTGGTTGCTGCAAAGGACTCGGGCAACATGAGGCACACACTCTACCGGGTGACCTCGAGGTCGCCCCAAAATGAGTGAAAATTTAACTTACATTCACCAGGTAGACGGAAGCACATATGAATAATAATGTTGCTCCATAACTGCTGGATGTGTAAATAAACAATTGTGTGCTAAAACTTTTGCCATATCAACTTATGAGGTGGTGATATGTCAATGTGTGTTCACAACTTACCATAAAACTTCAATTAAAAGCCCAGTCCCTTTTACCAACCTGGTGTGACGACACATTTTGACAAATAAATGCCTGTCTCAATTAGATGCCTGGTCTGGTTGCAAAGCAGTTCATTTTTATAGAAGTTCTTCGGATGTATACAAACAATTTCATTGTATTTCCCATCTTTGCTGATTAACAGTTTGGAGTGTAAAGAATTAAAGGCCTGTCCCAAATGTAAGCCTGTTGATTTCAGTGATTTAAGCAAATAATAACCTGGGCTATTAATTGAAGCTTTAGGGTATTTCTGCTGCCCGCAAGTGGAAAGAAAGTTATTGTAGGTTTAAAGGCAGAATTGTCACACAGAATTGAACAATAGACTCTTAAGACCAAAACTACATCAATGCAAACTCGACCAAAACATTACTGAGTTTGTTTTTGCTAACAGCTAAAGGGTCACTTGTATTTTCTAAACCTGGACTCTATATTCCCATGTTTTCTGTCTAAGTGATTAATGGGAACAAATGTCTTTTAAATTGGGCCAATACTTAGGGAGTGGGCTGCAGCTGGCAGCCAGGATACTGACTGCATTGTAACAACGTCCACTATAAGAGCTTGTTTTTGCCACTGACAGGCCCAGATTGTTATTGTAAGTGTCTGAAAACATTTTTGGAAAGGATCCCTACAGAGATAGATCTTTTTACTAAAGAGTAAGTTCCTGTTTGTTTAACCAGAAACAGCCCCGACATTGCTGTCGCCACAGCCACCAGACTCCATTTAAATAAACAGTCATTTTAGCCTGTAAAGAGACAGTTTATTTTCACATCCACTGAGCAAATTAAGGGTTTGTTTCAACCAGACCAGAGTTGATTATTTTTGACATTGTAGAAGGACAAACCAAGACAGCTTTGTGAGATTTGTTTTGTTTCTGTTGACTTTGAATGAAGTGTGTTTTATGATGATAAAATCACCTTTAATTGAGATGCAGTCTGGTGGGTTTTGCGATAGCAGTTTTAGGCTGTTTCTAATTAAACAAAAAAAAAAGGACCTTACTCCTGACATAAAGGTCTGTCTCTGTAGGGATCTTTTTTGTAATGTTGTCAGACATTTAGAATAACAATCTGAGCCTGTCAGTGGCAAAATAAACTGGGCTTCTTGTGAACGTGACGGTGGATGTGCCTAAAGTGGTTACACTCCAGCCTGTTTCGCAGCTGCTGGCTGCACCAGTCTCCCTTGATACTGAGCCAATTTCAAACACTGTTGTCTCCGTTAGTCACTTAGTTTGGGTTGTAGGTCAGACAGTGTCATTTAGTGGAAGTCAAGGACATAAAGACGCAGCTTTGTTTCCTTTCTTCTGTGCTGGCATCAAACTCCCTCTCTGAGTACCTGGAGTTCAACACAGTTATTGTTATAATGTTAAGTGTTTGTCACACATCTTGTGGTGCTGAACAAACCAGTCAACCAGACACTGAGGAAAATATGACTGTCTTTGTCAGGTACTGGAGCGAGAGATATTAGCTGGCGTTTGCCCTGAGCCACTTTACACTTTACAGAGAAGAATAAAAGGTGGTTTGATTTAACAACACTGACACATCCGTGTAAATGTAATGTCAAGTCAGGGCCTGCTCTGCAGCCTCTGCAGCCACCAGTCACCTTCTGTCTTTGTCAGTGGAGACTTGTTTTCAAGAGGTGGACAGGCACACAGATTGAAGAGGTTTGTTGTCTTGCGATGCAGGTAGAAGTGGACCTGTTCACCGTTTGTCTTGTCCCTGGTCACAATACGTCAATGCCTTCAGTGACACTCACGCAGAAGCTGAATCATGTACTTGACTCAAGAGGACATTTGACAGACTGGGATGTTATACAGTGTATAGCACTCAGGTGGGCTGAGTGACATAGGCTCTAGCACAGCTCTCTCACAACCAGTCAAGGCCAAGTTAAAGGAGCAGTGTGGAGGATTTAGAGGCATCGAGCAGTGAGGATTGCAGACTGCAACCACTTCTGCAGCTACTTCTCCTGTGTAGACTCCACTACACCAAGGCCAGAATACACAACATAAATCCAAACGTGTCTCCAACTTGTGATAAATGTCAGACCTCAGAAGCAACCTTTTCTCACAGCTTTGTCTTGTGTCCTAAGGTTGCATCTTTTTCATCTGATGTCTTCAACAGCATCTCAGAAATAATTGATATTAATCATCCTGGGTATCTGAAGCATTAAGACAACTCTCCATTGCCCAACAAAAATTCCTCTCCTACTGTATCATTATGGCAAAACTATTACTCATGTCATGGAAAGCAACACAACTTCCAACTTACAATATGTGGCCACATGACCTAACCAGCACACTACAGTTGGAAAGGATAAGATACGTCTTAAAGGGCAGACTCCCACAGTATATCACAATCTGGCAACCTCTCATATCATACCTTGCACAAAGTACAGTTCCTGAGTTGTAACCCACTCTTCTACAATATCCCATTCTGAGTATGAGTTATTGAATGAGACAAGGGTAAGGGATAAGGACATAGAAGGGGTTAAGAAGTCCTGTACCTAGACTTAGTTCCCTATTTTTTCCCCTTCATTTACTTCATGCACATTTAATACATATATGATTTGTCACATGTTCATGTTCATGTTCTCTTGCATCTGTGAACCTACTATTTCAAAACTCTTCTCTATAAAATGAAATGAATGCTGACACTGCAATGGGCTCAATAAAAATACCTGGGGAAAAAAAAGAATTACTTCGGTGTTCATTGTTGAGGAGGCTTTTACCAGAAGCCGAATTATCCGCAGGTCACTTTCTCTCCAAAACATAAAGACCAGAGGATTAAAACCAGTAGCACCATTGAATAAAATACTTTTATGGTACAGATCAGTGTTTCCCCAGTGCTGTTCAGCTTGTCGCAGATGGCCGCTAGCCCGGCACCTGCTAATGTGTGCTCACCTTTTTTCTATGATAACTTAAGATCAAGACATTCAGGAAGTTTTTTGCAGGAGCCGAATTATCTACAGAGGTCTCATCCTCTCCAAAACAAACAAACCAGGTGATTTTAACCAGTAAAAACACTGAATAAAGAGTTTCACATTAAAAATCTGTGTTTTTCGGATGCTGTTTGGCTTGTTGCGCAGATGCTGCTAAGTACAATGGCCAACATGAATGGCTCTATCTAGAGTCAGTTGGTGTTTCTCAAAGTCAAGGATCCTTCCTTGGTAGGACGAGTCCTTTCAAGGAAGGATCCTGCAGAGGCAAGGCAAGAGTCCTTCCTAGCATTTGGTGAGCACCAGAGATGGGACCAAGTCACACATGTGCAAGTCTCAAGTAAGTCCCAAGTCTTAGCCTTCAAGTCTCAAGTAAGTCCCAAGTTATTTTTTCTTGGGCAAGTCAAGTCACAGGTTATGTCAAGTCAAGTCAAGTCAAGTCCTGTAATAGGTCAAGTCAAGTCACCTTATTATTGTAATTTTACCTGTAGAATCTGATCTCAGTAAAGTGAAAATATAAGATATAAGTAACTGCCAGTAAACATTGACTTCATCGCTGCAATGTTTACTTTGCAGGGATGACCCCCATGCGTGTGCACACGTACACACACACACACACACACACACACACACACACTAACCAAGGCAGCGGCCAAAATCACCAATTTAGCTCATTTAACCCTGTGTTGATCGTTCATAAAACGTACAGCCGGTCTTGTGATGAACCGGTCGGAATGTTCGCTCACGTTTTCTGGGGTTAATGTTAGCAAATAAGTTAAAAACAAGTTCCACCAAACCGACCCACCCCACCCCATATTGTATCAAACTAACGTTAGCTAACTACCGACTAACCAGATAATATTAGCTAATTGACAAGCACTTACTGGGCAGAATGGCTCTTCAAATGACGAACAAAGTTTGAAGTTGTCCGAGATGTTTATGCCGTATGTCTTGCACTGTGCTGTTCGTCTTTTGCCGTAATAATGGTAATTCCGAAAGCTGAAGACGATGACTCTTGGTACCCATCCCGCTGACATGTTGATGCCTATCTGATATAAGAGGGGCTGTTTCTCCAATAAACACGTAAGGTACATAGAGAGGGCATGACTGATTGACAGGGGAGTGATCCAATCATGACAACGCCATTCTCAGCCTGCGCTCCTACCGGGTAATCGACATTATTTTTTTAATTAATTTATTAATTTTATATTCTAACTGAAAACATGATGTAAATAACACTCAAGTCATTCAAGTCATCGTGTCTCAAGTCAAGTCAAGTCCCGAGTCTTTAACTTCCAAGTCCGAGTCAAGTCTCAAGTCTTTTATTTTTTGTCAAGTCAAATCAAAAGTTATCAAAACAGTGACTCAAGTCGACTCGAGTCCAAGTCACAATGACTCGAGTCCCCATCTCTGGTGAGCACACACTGGAACAGGCTAATGTGTGTCCCTGGGTGTACGTCATTAATCCTCAGCAGACTGATGGGTTTCAGGATACTGTGATAATTTTGGCACTCTCTAATGTTGTTGTACAATTTGAACAAATGTAAGCAGTACTTTCAGAGTCACATGACTTATGGAGAATATATTTCTGCATTACATTTAGCACTCTATCACTGCTGAAAATGAGTACTTCAAAAACTTTTATGTTTTATCTTAATGCCGGTATTTTAAACATTGTATTATTTGGCAGTGGACAAATTGGAAAGTGTAAATTATGAGGTTTCTGTCAGTATTTTTGGATGCATTTTGTATGTATCATAACAACCTCTGGAGATATATGGAGAAATCCAAATAAATGACATATTGACTGGCGCAGGTTTCATTGAAGAGGCCCCACCTTCACCAGCAAATCATGCCCAAAGAATTGTGGGTACTCTATACCAGCTGAGGATCCACACATGCATTATTCAAAACTCTCTGAAAGAAGGACTCAGTCCTCAGTAGAGTTTGAAGCATCCTTGACACTGGAACAGCCCTTAGGGGGGATTTGATGACATAGCATCCTTGAAATTCAGCCATTTCAGGATCCTTCCTTGACTTTGAGAAACACCCAGTGTTTCGTTTGTTCTTCTGGGCGACTGTAGAGACATGGCCACACAACATGGCCAACTATGTGGACATGGACCTGCTCCCTGTGTAGATATAAATGGGTCATTCTAAGGTAACAAAAACACAATGATTCTAATTTTCAAGTGATTATACATTTAAGAAAACAGACCTCTTATATTCCATCTCTGCCAGTATATCCTAAATCTTCTAAATACACTGGTCCTTTAATTTTTTGTTTTTGTTTTTTGATTTTGTCTATCGGTGAGTCAGTGAAAACAGTAAAAAAAAATCTAGTCTCTCTTAAAACCAGGGTCACACATTGTTTGCTCCGTAGCTGTTAAACAAAGTAAAGAAATATTTTCATGCATTGAAATGTTTGAAATGGAAATGATCACTGCAGCGCTCCTCCATCCGTCCATCTGAGCCTGAATAAGTACCTGAGTCCCTGCTCTCTGAACCTCTGTGTGCATGTGAATTTTGTTATGACAGTTGGAGCTGTGGGGGGAAGGTGGGAGAGGAGTCGAGGGGCCGCTCTGCTCTGTTAGGTATGCAGTTTGTCTGCGGCATATACTGCCCTGTAATTTCACTCTCACTCGCTTTCTCTCGCCGAAACGTCTCCCAACACCCCCTGATGTCTTTCGGCACTATTAAAGACTGCAGCATTACTGTAACAAACTGCAGTGTGTGAGTGTGTGGGCAGCTTGTGTATGCATACAAGAGGAGAAGATCTCACTTTTTGTTGTAAGACTTTGCAGAGCCCTGGGAGATACAAATAAGGACACACAAGTTATATACGCGTGCATTTTATTTTGAAGGGCGGACAAATGAAAGCAGCGTGCAGGTATTTAAAAATGCAGATTACATGGGTAGCAAACTAGAATAATGCTGAAAAGCCTACACCCTGCTACACAAACAAGCAGCATTCAGAGAGGAAACATCGCAAGCATGTGTTTAGGGGATAAAGAAGTGGGGAGTGTGTGTTTTATTATTAATGTGCAATGCACTCTGGATAATTGTGCAGTCAGCTTCTTTTTCCAGGTCTTCTGCTGTGCTGCTGCAACATCACCTCAAAGGAGAACCTAATCCAAATTGAAGATGAGAGAGATTTTACCCCTTGGGCAAAAACTGAGAATGAGGAGAGCTTAGTTAAAAAAAATCAAAAGAGGAAGAGAGAAGGCTGCAAGACTGTGCACGGGCTTTCATTTTTTTATTTATTTTTTTCTTCTTGTGCCGTTCTGCCGCAGCATCACCTCAGAGAAGAATCTCTTTCAAACTGAAGATGAGAGAGACCCAAATTGAAGATGAGAGAGATTTTACCCTTTGGGTGAAAAACTGAGAATGAAGAGCAGCGAGATAAAATCTAATATTACCACTATTTAAAATCCAAGAAGGGGGAGAGACATCCATGCAGCTGTTTAAAAAAAACAAGTAAACTATGTGAATGGGAGGAAATCCCAGGCAGTTTGTCAGGACACTTTATATTATCAGAGCAGCTACAACACTCTAATAATCTCTCGTTGCTATTGTGTCTGGCTTTGACTGTTGCTGGGGTTGTTTACTGCTATTTTTGCTGCTCTTCCACTCGCACTCATTGTGTCTAGACACTTATTTCCCGCCTAAGGGAGGGAATGAAAATCAGTGTGATAAATGCAACAGAAACGCAGCAAATCTCCACAGAGGAGAATCAGGTTGACGTTGTTTTTTTTTTAAAAAGCACTTGAAATGATTGTTTTTCTTTTTATTTCTCATTTCCCCACAAAATCTCATTATCCCTGACCTCATTTATTACCCCCCCCCCCCCAAACTCCTTTATGCTCTGCTTATACCTTTTGTTCCCCCTCCCTCTCTTTCATCCACTTTCCCTCCTAATGACGCCAACTCTCTTGTCCGTCTTTCACCCATCCTTCAGGTGTCTGTCTGGTGCTGGGCTGTATGATTTACCCTGATGGTTGGGACAGCGACGAGGTGCGGAGGATGTGCGGAGAGCAGACGGACAAATACAGCCTGGGGGCTTGCTCAGTGCGTTGGGCCTACATCTTGGCTATCATGGGCATCCTGGACGCTCTCATCCTCTCCTTCCTGGCTTTCGTCCTGGGGAACCGGCAGGACGGACTCATGACAGAGGAGCTGCTGGCTGAGAGCAAGGGTGAGAATAATCGGATTTTAAAAAGTGATATTTACTCGGAGTAGCTCTCCAGCAGCATGTTGGGATTTAGTATCTTCAACAGGACTGCTACTTGCCAGCAACGTCAAATAATTTATTTTGGCTGTAGGACAACTTCATTAATCATTAGGCTATACATTCTTGGAGTTAAGTGAGTGAAATCATAAATATTTCTCCATACATATAAAATACAAAGTAAATGTGTGCAGAACTGGAAACAGATTCCCCTGAATCTCCAATTATTTTAAAAGAGCAAGTCACCCCTGCAGTGCTCTATATCAGTCTAGATTGTTTTGGTGAGTTGCCGAGTGTTGGAGATATAGCACATCCCTCTCGTCAGAATCCTGCACAGGTCTAATTTGCAAGACCCACTCCTGAACAAGAACTGTGACATTATATAGTGCACCGCCCCTTCACCCGCACATACGAGCAATTGCTTCCACAACCTGATCCACTGAAAAAAGATTCACGGCACAACCCAAAACTGTAAATCCTATAATGCTCTGTTCAAATAATTCGGTCAGGTAGCATGTTTAAAGTGATCATTTTGAGACTTGTCATATATGTGAAACTAAGAAATTGTATTTTAAAACAAAAATAATTCAGGAAATATCATTTAAATTATTATTTTTTGGCTTATTTTCATTATATTGAGCAGTCCATCTCCACAGTCAACATGCCTGTTAGAAGCATCTCTTAAATTCGAGGTTGGACAGAAGACAGCCGACACAAAAAGTCAGCAGTAAATGGATTAAAATGGGAAAATATTAAATTAGATTATCATTATTCTCATCTATTTTTAAATATTGTAACACATGCAATCAGACTGGCACATTTTTTTCCCATCCAGAACCAAACTCTGAAATAAAGTTAAGATAATATATCACCTGCAAATCACCTTTTTTGCGGGTCAACCGCAGGATACATGAGGGGTACTTGACCCAATGCAGGTCTCTGCCTCTCACCCATGAGTAGATGCACCCTTCCTTTTGTGTGGTGATACAGTTAGTGGGTGTACTACGGTACAAATAAAATAGTTCCTACATGAAACTGCTCACAACAAGGTCTGTGGATTATTTTGAATAACCTGGTCATGATTTCTGGAAAGACACATTGCTGTTGAGTTTTTCAAATGTATTTTTTTATTGTTTTGAGCGCCACATGGTGAGTGCCATCTAGTTCCATTATATTGGAGAGAAGGCAGATGTGTTTGACAGCCGATATCTACAACACTCTGCAACTCACACCAAAACAATCTAGACTGATGAATAGCACGGCAAGTAAGAGGAAAAATATGGATTTTTGATGCCTCTTTACATCGTGTATAAGCTTTGAATCTTTGAGTCACCAATGAGGAATCAGGTTTCAGGTGGCTGAACAGTATCGGACAAATTGCTCTAAAAGTGCACTCTCAATGCAATTTGTGCTACAGTGGGCTGGCACACACTTACAGTGAAGTAATACTTTATAGCGTAAAGTTGCTCTTTAAGAATAGATTCCACATTTATCACAATCCACTTGACTTTCCACCAGACTGGAAATAGAAAGTGTGCACTCATTAAGGCAGTGGTAAAACACACAGTATTGTCTGGCAAGCTTTATTCTATGAGCTGAATGACAACTGAAAGTAAAGTTTTGATGTAATGAGCTTTTGATTCAGCCTCTGTAAAAATGAATTTAGGAAGCTATAAATGAATTTGTCATTAGTAAAAAGGACTGCATGAGCCAGCTTTTTAATAACAAGTTTAATATGCAAAAAAAGTAGATGTGTAGACATCAGTGGTGGTGAATGGACTTGTACTTGAGTAGCGCCTTTCTAGTTAACACTACACTTACACATACTTGTCACATAGACCCATTCAGACACATTCATACACTGGTGGCCCGTGACTACCATGCAAGATGCCATCTGCTACTCAGTTAGATATTCACACACTCTCACAAACCGAGGATGCTGTGACATGCTGACTGGAGGAGACGGGGATCGAACTGCCAATCTACTGATTAGTGGACAGCCTGCTCTACCTCCTGAGCCACAGCCACCCAAAAACATAAATAATGTGCTCTCATTTTAAACCCTTAACAAACACTCCCTTTTTGTCCACAAACCTAAAGAGACACAGGCCTACCTAAAACAAAATGCTTCCTGTTCTTCACCCACTTTGACATGGCCATGGTCTCTTCTAAAAGGTAACAGAGTAATATAAGTGATACTGACCAAATTTCTCAGTGTTTTTCCTTTTGCATCTAATGATTTACAATTACAATTTGTATGGACTGTTGCAAAATTAGCAACTGCTGTCTCTGAAATATTAGGATATAAAATAGTTCACACAGATAGAGTCACTGTGCTTTGTGCTTTCAAACAAGGTATATTTTGTCAAGATGCATCTTTGGAAACATCGGCTTCTTAAGTGGTTTTAACGTCTTCAGAATTAAATTTAATGGTCCAGTGTGTAGCAGTTAGGGGCATCTATTGGCAGAAATGGTATATAATATTCATAACTATATTTTTATCCATTTATAATCACCTATGAATAAGAATTGTTGTGCTTTCGTTATTTAAGAATGAGACATTTTTATCCACAAGCAGAGCAGGTCCTCTTCCACAATGTCAGTACAGTACAGTACAGTAGTCAAATCAAATCAAGTTTTTTTTATATAGCACATTTAAAAACAACTGCAGATGATCATGGTGCTGAACAAATTAAAATAAATGGCATGGAAGAAATTACAAAGCAATATTGTATGTACACAAATATAAAACAGAAAAAGCCTGGTAAGAACAATTAAAGATTATAAAGTAGTAAAATATCAAAACCACTAAGAGCAGCCAAAGGCCACTGACAACACGTATGTCTTAAGATTTGTCTTTAAAGTGTCATCGGAGGGGAGCATCTGATTGAGAGCAGAAGGCTTTTCCAAGAGCTACTCCAGAGCGGACAAATCAAACACTCACTCTAGATACTGCCATTCCCCCAGCCTCGCTTTCCCCTCAGGGGTTGTGATGATTTAGTCATGGTAATGGCCTGACCTTTACACTGGTGCCCATGCATATGTAATGTCTGCATTACTATCACAGGTCTACACTGTGAAAAGGCCTGGGTCCACAGGTACGTCCCTCCAGAGGGAAATGGGATTAGTTGGTCCATGCCCTGTAGACTGTAATGGAATCAGACAGGCATGGGCAACCAACAAGCCATTAAACAAAAGTGTGGAGAAAGAATGAGAATGGTGATGAAAAAAGGAAAGATGCTGATATTTTAAAGGGACGGAAGGTGCTGGGAATGTGAGTTTCCTATTATGAGAGAGGTAAACATGTGACGTCATCATGGTGCCATGTTTAGTCATCTGTGCATGTAGCCGTTAATATCCTCTACAGAGTAACACCACCAACTCTCAGAGGAGATATGTGCAGTTTCTATGTTCTCGTCTTCAAATGACGAATATGAGGAAAAAAAGACAAGATAAAAGATCTACGTAAAACAATGTCATAGAAGAAGAGAAATCTTGAATGGCATTACCAGTCAACAAACAGCCTCTCTGTCATACTGATGTACCACTCCTCAGTTTAAGTCTCTGGAGAATCTACAGTTTATAAATAATTCATCACAGCTCAACAGACTTTCACCGATCAGCTCATCCCTGGTGCCATCTACTGGTGTTGGTGTGCAGTACAAGCAGTCATTCTGAAGGATGCATGTGTTTGGCAATGCGTGAACATGGGGGTCTATTAATAGCATGACCTTGAGAACCGTGTTGTTTTTTATTTTACTCTGTGTTTCTGTTTTTGCAGAGGGAGGCAACGCCTAACCAAATCTGTAGGTAAGTAAGGACGAAACATAATCAGCATCTTGAGATATGCATCGATCGATCAGTGTGTGACAGCGTGTGAGCCGTCATGCACAGTGTGACTGTTCTTTCATATTTGATAGCCGTGAAATATCATTAGTGTCCCCCATTCACAGTACAGCAGTGTAAATTAAATGTAAATTAATTTAATAACTATCCCTGAGACGGCAGAGGAAGAAGTACTCAGATCCTTTACTTAAATGAAAGCAGCAGTACCACAATGCAAAAATAAACTGCATTACAAATAAAGGTCCTGCATTCAAAGCCTCATTCAAGTACAGTAATATCAGCAAAATGTACTTTAAGTATTAAAAGTTAAATTACCTGTTGTAATAATAATAACATAAAGCACTTGAAAACAGAGTTACAAAGAGCTTTACATGGTTGAACCTGGAATTAAAGCAATGCAGGATTTAGTCAGATAACATCAGGCTGTTTTAAGAAATACAAAGAAACAGGAGTCCCAACAATAAAAATAAATATCACTAATGAAACAGACAGCAAAGTTGGCAACTACCTGCCCTTAAGATTGCACGGAGGCAAATGAAATCAAAGAGTAATACAAAAGTAAAATAATACAATACCCAATGACAATATAAGGTAAAAATGATAATAATAATCAAATAAGACATGTTTTAAATCAACAGTGTGCTTAAATTAATAAAATGCTTTCTGAACAGGTAAGGTTTAAGAAGTGATTCAAAATATGTCACCGATTGTGAACACCTCAGACCCTCAGGCAGGGAGCTCCAGAGCTGAGGGGCCTTGACTGCAAAAGCCCGGTCACCTAGTTTTGGTTGAGGAACAGCCAGCAGAGCCCTGCCTTGGTATGGAGTAGTCAGTGTTATATTTAATATTTGATCATCATTGCCACATGTATTACTTTGTTAGAAGCATTTTAATGTTGTAGCTGGTTAAGGTGGAGCTCATTTTTATTACGTTACTGTGTTTAATATATAACAATGTCATATCACAGCGTATGAGCGTATCATAGGTTTAGTAAGTAGCTCAGTCCATAGGGACTTGGGTTGGGAACGGGAGGGTCGCCTGTTCAAGTCCCCAACCGGACCAAATATGGAGCGTGGACTGGTGGCTGGAGAGGTGCCAGTTCACCTCCTGGACATTGCCGAGGGGCCCTTGAGCAAGGCACCAAACCCCCCAACCACTCGGGGCGCCTGACCAAGGCAGCCCCCTCACTCTGACATCTCTCCACTTTGTGCATATATAGCTCCTGTTTGTGCATGTGTGTGTCTTTTGGACCTGTGTGTTAATGACAAAAAAAAGAGTGAAAATTTTAATTTCCCCTCAGGGAATAATTTTATTAATAATTTTATGAATAAAGTATATAAAATTACTTGTCTGTATCAGTATACAGATATAAAATCATTTTTATATTATTGCAGTATTTTTTTACAATTAAGAACCATCTTTAAAATAAAATCCTTTGTGTCCTTCTGTGATATGGAGAAGGTCATAAATGCTTTTATCTTTTCTAGAATTGAGAACATGCCGTGTAATTGTCTAGCCAGCTTTTCTTGCTGTTCCCAGGACACTTTTTTTTTTTTTTTTAATAAGAGAGAATCAGGTTTTTGCTGTCAGGGCTCCCAAACTCTGGAATGCACTTCCTGTCGAGATACGATCATCTACATCTGTATCCACTTTTAAAGAAACATTTAAAAACACATTTTTTTTTTTGGATGGTATTTCTGTAAGGTTGAATATGTTAAGTATTTTGTGCGTATGTCTGCTAAAACTTGTGCACAGAGCATGTGCATATAAGGGTATATTTATGTGCGTGCCTATTTGTGTGGATACATGCACATATTTATGCACATTTATGTATATTTATTTGTTTTTATCACTTTGTTTTACCACTTCACTATTTGCAGATATCTCATTGTTTGCTTAATCAAACTGTTTTTATTGTCTTGTGAAGCATTTTGTAACATCTGTTTCGAGAAGTGCTATATAAATTAATATTGTTATTATTATTATTATATAGATGAAACAAAAATCAGAGATCAAAACACATTCGCATAATAGAGCATAACAGTATCAGTTGTGGAAGAATACTCACATCCTTTACGTAAGTAAAAGTACTAATACAAGAATATAATAGTTCAGCAGAAAAAATGACAATATGTATATAAAAAGTGAAATATTTCCCTTTAAATGTAGTTTGGTAGAAGTTAAAAGCAGCATGAAATGGAAATACTCGAGTAAAAAACAGTCTCAAAACTGTAATGAAATGCAGTACATGCTTACTTAGTTACAACTAATGCACTCCATTCAGCACGTACAAACACACCATGTCCCTCTTTTTCTTTCTCTTTCTGTCAGGTCCCTGAATTTCCCTGTGTCTGTTTTCATGAAGTACCAGTCAACCCTCAACATCAGCTCGGAGGAGGGAGGCCATCCAGCTCTGTGACGGAGAGGAATACTTTGGAACCAGCCAGCCTGCCTTCCACATCTACCTGCCAAGACCCCAGTGTAACCTTCCCTCAGAGTCCATCCATTTTGCTTGCAGTCCCTGAATCATCCCCAGCACTTAGATGGAGCCCAATGCACTTCTATCCCAGTGTGTCTACAGACCTAACCCTTGCACAGCATCGCATAGACCATGGCAGGGGCGGAGACTGTTACTCTATTGAGAAGTATATGGACTACCCACTACCTACCTGAGAAGGCACAGGGTTGACATTGTACACCTGCAGTACGAGCACAGACACAAGACACAGACACGCACCCATACGCACAAACACAACTTGACGCACACACACACACGCACACACACACAGTACATTCAAACAAGACATCGACAAACTCTGTAATTACAAGTATTAAACTATGTTAACACTTAGCCGTGTGTACCACCGTCAGAATGTGTGTCATGTTTTCTTTGTGAAAAGAAGAAACCGCTCATTTTCAGATAATATCGGGTTGATGTAAATCTATTGTGTTTCATATGTAAAGTTTGACAATGAAATGAAAATTCTAGTTTCTTTTGTTTTTCCTCATACACCCCCTGTTCATTTAGGAAAAAGATATTTAAGGTATTTTATAAGAATATTATCATCAAGAAGAGAAAATTAAAAAAAACTTGTATTAAAAAGTATGTACAGTGAATATTAAAGATGTTCTAGGAATTTTAACTAAATCCATTTAATGCCCTGCTAGCTAACTTTGCACAGCGCTTCAGTTTGAGGAGAAATTTAATATTTTATAGTCTGTGGTATCTACACTGTGATGGGGGCTATTAGGACTGTGTGCTGCAGGACTCGTAGCTGCGGTGTGAGTGTGCTTCTGTGCGTGTGTGTCGGGAGGTCTGTGGAGGTGAGAGCGTGACTGGGAGTGCATGCACATATGTGAGTGTTGGTGTGAATGTGTTGTGTGCAATAGTTGGGCTAGAGAACCAATATGCCAGCCTCACACACACAATTGTTCCTGTTGTGTAGCTAAATCAGTCTGTCTCCGTCTTTGTCTCCAGATCTCTCTCTCTTTCCGTTCCTCTCTCTTTGACTCCCTTTGTTTTGTTGGGACATACAGGGTAACATGATGGAGGTGCAGTGTGATGTATAGTGACTGCGGAGTGGACACTAGTGGTGATGGATCAGTGAGGCCTGTCCCAGCGTCACCTGTGGATATGTTCCTGTGTAAATAGATATTCTATAGATACCAAACAATTAGCAAACATGGAGAAGGAGGTTAACTTAGAACAATTAAAGAGATTCCTTTAAGAATATATGAACACTTAATAAAGGTTTTCACTGTAAAACGCTGTTGTGGAATTTTTTTGTTGACTTTGATCATGCATAACTTTTGTTAAAGGGGCACTGCACCGAATTTTCATATGAAGATTAGCTTTTACAGTCAGCATCTGAAAACAGCTGCATAATTTCTTCTGTGGCTCTGTCGATTTGCATTATGGGAAATGTAGGATCCTAATTTTTAACCCAGTCTCACTACGAAGTCGTTGGTGCTTGGGCAGTGACTTGCGCCATCAGACACTGACAAAAAAAGCCGTCCTTTAACATTGGCATGATACGCGGCCGGTCACCGTTATAGTTAAACAGTGCTTGCCGACATCAGAGGGAAATGCGACGGGACAAGAACGAAAGTTAAGGTGGCGAAAGTCCGATTAAGGTGGTAGATGGGTCCAACAAACACTGACTTTCACCCTGGAGAGAGGTGTTCGCGTTACCATGTGCATTAGTTATTGAAGGAAAAAAAGTTGTTGCACAGAAGTAGTGCGTTTATTTTGAAAGAGACGGTATGTAAATGGTAAATTTCCTTAGAAAACCAAAGTGTATTTTGAAAGAAGACAATGCATGCAACAGGCACACTCTCGGAAAGTTTTCTTATTCTTCCAGACCTCAACTTGACCTCTACAGTTCCTGTTAACTGCCATTTCTTAATTACATTACAAACAGAGGAAACAGCTTCCTGAAAACACTTTGCTAGGTTTTTATAGCCTTCTCCTGCTTTGTGGGCATTAGTTATTTTAGTTTTCAGACTAGAGAAGCCCATGGCTGCTGATGCCTTTCCTAATGATGATTGTAAACAAGCCAGAGCCCCAATAAGTCAACTAAGGTCTGAGACCCTGTTAAAGTTGTCTGAGAGCTCAAACGTCTTGAGGTGCCCATACTTTTGCATAGTGTTCCTTTCCTTTTTTCCACTCTAAAACAGTACAAAACAAAAATAATACACTAGTCTTGCTTAAAATGTTGAAAAGCTTGTTCAGATCGGTTCATCTTCAACCTACTTAACTATGAAATTTTAACCAGGGGTGCCCAAAGTTTCGCATGCTACTCTATTTATTAATTAATTCCAACATTGTCCTAATGCCTTTCTCATTTTAATGCTAAAGTCAGAACACAAAATTTCAAAACAGTTGTCCGGTGATCAGTGAACTCTCACCTCAAATTTTCAGACAATGAAAGTTAGAAAACACAGTCTCTTTAAGAGATAAAACTTCTTTGAGATTATGAAAGATTAACCTCTCACTCACAAGACACAATAGCCTTTTTTAATCCAAGTCACATGTCCAGGCCGCCATAAAGACAAGAATGTTGTGGGGAGAGGAACATGAAAGAATATAAGAAAATACCACATTGAGCCTTTATTGTTTGCAGCTGATGCTTTAAGGCTGACAGCAACAACTTATTTCTTGCAGCTCAGATGGCTTTGTCATCAGGAATAAAGAAAAAAAAACAGTTGGAAGGTTATTACTCTGATTTACAGCACTCAGCACTATCAGGCTTTGAAATCAGCTCTTGATCCAATCCTGGACTGGTTTATAGGCTGATTGGTTGTGTGTGGTTCATCGTCCTCATGGGAGTCCTTCAGGGTATCCAGGGGGTAAAATGAGGAATAACTTCATTTTATTTAATTGCATTTCCTGACAGCACATTGACTGAGTGCATAAAATGTTTGCAGCATTTTGACTTGGGATTTCACTGGTAGGTTAAATGTTTGTTTTCAGCCATTTCAACACAATGAAACATGATGCCATTGTAAATCACAAAAGGTTAAAAAAAATATGGTTCCTTGGGACAAACCCATACCAAAATAATGAATCCTGATACAAACGGACACTGGGGAATATTTTGGGAGTTACTGAGCAACTTAAACAACTTTACTAAACAACTCTAATGTTTAAATACCTTGGAGTTCAGTGTCCTCACACAACACTGAACTAGAAAGTCAACCAATCACATAACCTATGATGGATGCAACTGACTACATGTGTATTAAGACACGTTATATTTATTATATACTTACTCTGTACTAAACTGTAATTAAGTACAATTTTGGGGTATGTCACTTTTCCATTTTGTGCTACTCCGCTGGCCTACTTTTTGCACACTGTACTTTTTTCTCATCTACATTTATTTAACAGTTAGCCTATAGTAGCTAGTTATTTTGGTTTGGCTTGATTGACTTCTACAATACAACCCACTGTTACAGAATAAAGGCTCAGCACATGCACACAGGTGTTTTTGGTTATCATGGCAAAGCTATACTAGAATTTCTTTGACTTTAGTGATCACCAAGTGTCCTCTGTAGTGGAATTAACATCATATTATCCATGCATACTCTTATCATGATGGCCCACCAGCAGATGGAGACGTGAAGTACAATACTTTTCAGTGTATGCAATATTCATTCATTGTGCAAAATAAGAAAAAGCATGTTTGCAGACAGATCATTTTAAAGCCAGTATTGGCCGATACTGATGACATGCCGATAGCATCGTGCATCCCTGGTTATAACTTCAGTTGCCGATTGTATATGTGTATTTTTACATTGTGATTTTGCTACTTTTACTGAAATAAAATGATCTGAGCAGTTCTTTCACCACTGATTATGTGTTAATATTCTAAACAGCAACAGAAGTCTAAGTGTACTTTTGAGGTATTTGTACTTCAGTATTTCAGAGGGAAATACTGGGCTTTTTGCTCCCCTAATTTTCTTTCTAAAGCTGTTTAAACTAGTTGGGTTGGGGGGAGTTACTGCTTCAAGCGAGGGAGCTCAAGTATCTTGGGGTCTTGGTCACGAGTGCTGGACCGCCGTGGTGAAGAGGGAGCTGAGCTGATTTCGATTTACTGGTCCATCTACGTCCCAACCCTCACCTATGGTCATGAGCTCTGGGTAGTGACCGAAAGAATGAGATCACAGATACAAGCAGCTGAAATGAGTTTCCTCTGTGGGGTGGCTGGGCTCAGCCTTAGAGATAGGGTAAGGAGCTCAGATATGCCGAGGGAGCTCGAGTAGAGCCGCTGCTCCTTCGCATTGAAAGGGGTCAGTTGAGATGATAGCAGGCTCTGGGGCAGACCCAGAACATGCTGGAGGGATTACATAGCTCATCTGGCCTGGGAACGCCTTGGGGTCCCCCAAGAGGAGCTGGAAAGCATTGCTGGGGAGAGGGATGTGGGGCGCTTTGCTTGGCCTGCTGCCCCTGCGATTCGGCCCCGGATAAGCAGATGAAAATGGATGGATATTTAACAAATGGGAAAAAAAAAAAAAAAAAAAAGCTGCTAATAAATTATACCAAAAGGTATATAACACAGTAGTTTTATGGATTCATTTATTTACAAGTGCATTTTGTTGCCAATATTTCTGTACCCTACCTTTACTTTACTTGAATGCTGCAGTCAAAGTAGTAATCCAGTATCTTTGCTGCAGTTTACTTGTAATGGAGTATTTTTATAGTGTGTATTTAGTCCGTGTGCTGTACCTTTAAGAGAAGCTCTACCGGGAGGGGGAGCGGGATTCAAACGTGTAGCCCCGCCCCCACCTCCTGACATCGCGGAAACAGAAACCAAACATCGATCAGAACAAAATGGGAGCGTCGTTGGACACCCCGACGAGGTGTCCCCTGTGCGACGAACTGACCCGGGACCCCGTCACTTTGAAATGCAACCACCGGTTCTGCCAGCGGTGTATCGGAGACTTGTGGAGCGTCTCCCCGAACGGGCCGTACCACTGTCCGGAGTTCAGGTGTAAAACAGTGTACCAGAATCTGCCGTTTAATACTCAGCGGACGCCCAGGAGTCAGCCTCCCAGCACCGCAGGTACAGTTAAAACGGCGTTAACGTCTGTTTGTTATCCGGTGGTTTACAATATCGTTTTATGAAGCGGCCGAATACACAAATGAAGGTGTAAGTGTCAGTTAAGTTAATGCTAGCTACGTTAACTAAGCTAACGTCAGTTGTCTTCCTCCCATGTGTTATATTAACGTTAAGCACCACTTTTATAACGTTAATGGTAACAGCTCGGTTACCGTTAAAAGTAAAACTGGGGTGCACCCTTGGGCTAACAGCAGTACTTATATTTTATTTACTATTTAAGGTGGTTGCTAATGCTAGCTAAAGTTATTCCCAAGCTAACGTTACTTTGATAAGCTGTTATGCTTGCACCCTAATCAAGACATTAAGGCTATTACATCCACATTTTCAGCGTGTTACGCAGCATAGGTAACGTTAGTTAAAATCATGTCTTTAAAATGCATGACAGCATGTTTGACGTTATTTAACTGATAGTTAAGTTACGTGTTTGTTGACAGTGCAAGGGGTCAGAGGCTCGATCTAATCTGTCCAAACTTTGTGGTTTTCCTAAGCAAATAGTCAAAGGTCTGATTCATTTCTGTGTTCATTAGGGCTACAACCAAGGATTTTTTTTCATTTTTGATTGATCTGTTAGTTATTTTACTTATTGACTAGTTGTTTTGTTGATAAATGCCAAAAATGTTGGGGAAAAAATGTTTTTTAGTGTTTCCCAAAGTCCAAAATGATGTACTTAAATCCATCAATCAGCCAAAACATTGAAACCACTGGCAGGTGAAGTGAATAACATCGATCATCTTGTTACAGTGCAATGTTCTGCTGGGAAACCTTGGGTCCTGGCATTCATGTGGATGCTACTTGATGCGCTCCACCCACCTGAACACCACTGCAGACAAAATAAACCCTCCTCATGGCAATAGCACTTGTCAATGGCAGTGCCACAAAAGCTGCTCCGGAATGACCCGAGGAATGGGACAAAGAGCTCAAGGTGTTGTCTTTGCCTCCAAATACCCCAGATCCCAATGTGATTGGACATTTAAGGGACGTGCTGGTACACTAGTGGTAACTCCGTTCCACAGTGGGTCCTCCTTGGACTGGACTTGGCTCTGAACCTGTCAAGGCATGGACACAGGACCTCTGGGGGGTGTCAGTTGGTGTCTGGCACCAGGGCGTTAGTTTCGGATCTTTTGAGTCCTGTGGGATGTGAGGTGTGGTACCAGCACAGATGTTTGATCAGATTGGGATCTGGAGAATTTGGAGGCCAGGTCGACACCTTGAATGCTTTGTCATGTTCCTATGGCTATTCCTGAGAGGTTTTTCTGGTGTGGCATGGTGCACTATCCTGTTAGGGGGCCCCTGCTACTGGGGACTGCTGCTGCCATGAGGGGGGATATCTGGTTTGCACTGGTGTTTAGGTGGGTGGAGTGTGTCAAGTAGCATCCAAAGGTTTCCCAACAGAACATTGCATTGTGACAAGATGATCAATGTTGTTCACTTCACCTGTTAGTAGTTTTCATGTTTTGGCTGATAGGTGTGTGTTATGTTGTCAACAACAATCCAGAGATATTCAATTTACTGCCATACATAAGTAAAGAAACCAGGAAAAATTCAAATTTAAGACGCTTGAATGAGACAGTTTTGACATTTTTATTAAAAAAAATTACTCAAATCGATTAATCGATTATTAATTTAGTCTGCGATTAATCTAATAGATGACAGTGTAACGGAAAAATTGTCTCATCTCTAGTGTTCATGCAGTTTTCCTGTGTTTAGCACAAATCAGCATGATTATTTTTAGACTTTTGCCCTTTCTACATTATATAATTTGTGTTTCACTGCTTAACTTATGCCTGATGCAGCAGAGATTCAAGCAGCAACTTTGAATCACAGACAGTCATTTCAAGCTGAATACCGGCTGTAAGGATGCACCAATGTGATATTCAGGATCAGTATCTGTGCTGATACTATCTGTATTAAGTGGATCAGGTATTAGCCATGACATGATTGGTTAGTTTCTTATGCAAATATCACAAAAAAATTAAGTGTTTTTGCTAGTTACTACCAGTTGTATGTCAGTTAGTTTATGGCAGCCCACAGACTTTCCTAAGTCAGCTTGCAAAGCAGCATTATAACTCACAAAAGTGCAAACAAGCGAGATAGTCACTGCTTAAACTGCCTAAAATGGAACTGCTCAGTGGGCACTAAAAGTTGAGCACAGTTGTGCTGGGCATAAGGAAGCTTGCAGGTGTTTATGTGAAGTATTGCTGTAAAAGTGCTAAGTCAACCTTTCCTCTGACCAGTTTTGCTTTGCTTGTATTCTGTTTTTAAAGGCACATCCAGTAATGACAACCCAAATGCATTTGACTCCATATTGCGGAGGCCCTCACTCGGCAGCCGACTTCTGGGGAAGAGAAAAGCCAGCACACCTGTATCAGAGCAACCTGAAACAAAGCGATCAACTGTGGAATCTCCCCGTGAGCTTTCGAATGAAACCGAGACTGCCACCACTTCCTTCTCAGATAAACCCGGGCATTCGACCAGTGTGGAGACACCCAAGAAAGCAGTGCACCCAGAATCTACACAGCCTGAGCGCAGTGATGGCATATCCTCAGGTGACAACTCTGACAGCAAGGCAGTACCTGCAAGTGATGTGCCACAAGACATCTCAACCCAACAGAGCCAGCAACAATCAGAGGATGTCGTCTCATTGGATGACTCTGACACCTCCAATGAAGTAGATATATGTGATGCACCTACTGTTACAACCCCCAAAAAGGACACACAAGTGACAGGAATTCAAGCATCACCAAAGATACCTGCCTCATCTGCCAACTTTGTTCCCTTTCCTGGGGTCTCAACTCCAGGTAAAGGTAAATCTCCTGTACATCACGTCAGCAAGCCTCCCCTGATATCCACCAAACATCCTGCTGCTGCCTCAGGATCCCCAAGTCGTGTTGGCATCTTCCCAGGGTCAGCCAGCAAAAATGCCAGCCCTGTGCCCTGCCATTATTGCCCTAAAACCAGGTGTCAGTCTGCTGTGAAGACCTGTCTGGTGTGCGGAGCATCCATGTGTACAGAGCACCTGCGTCCCCACCTGGAGTCCCCTGTCTTCCAGAATCACACTCTGGTTCCTCCCATGGAGGATTTTTCTCCCTGGAGGTGCCAGGAGCACCAGGAGATAAATCGCATCTACTGTCGGCAGTGTGGAGTGTGTGTGTGCACGGTGTGTACAGTCATAGGCTCGCATCGTGACCACGTCTGCATCAGCATCAGGGAGGCAGAGAGTGAGCTCAGGGTAAGTGGTGACTTTACAGCACCACGTATACTATGCACAATAACTGTGGCTAAAGTTGAGATTGATGTAAACGTAGCCATAACAATAATTAAATGGATTTATTTCTTGTCTCACTATACTTTTTCCTCAGGGTAACCTAAAAGAAGAAATCAATCAGCTACAGGTGACTGAACAGGAAGTAAAGAACAGATTGACTGAACTCACGCAGAAGAAAGAAACCTTCAGAGTAAGAGAATTAGTTTCATAGTCTCACTAAGTCATGCATGTATTTATGTTGCTTGAAACTGGAAGAAAATGTTTTCTTTCTCTGACTTAAAGTGACAAATGGAACTAATTTGTACAGTCATGTACCATGCAGATGGTTTCTTATCAGACTTGGAAGACGGGTCCTCCTCATACGATTTATCCTTGAATTAGAGAAGCTTTAGGGCTCATTTATAATGTATTTAATGGCCAATCAGATCACTACTGTCTACAATGCTGCCTCAATTAAAAAGGCACATTATTACCACCTCCTCTATTTTACTTCATTGGTTGTTGTCAGAGACTTTTGACTCTGCCCTCTAGTGCCATCAGGTGGATGTATCTATGCCGACATAAAGGACACATGAGAGTATGTAGATAGTGATGTTAACAACATTTGAAATGAATGGATTTATTTTTGCACATAAAAGTATAAATGAGCCTTTACAGCCAAAGAGTAGTTCATTTATTAGCATTTATCATTATGTCTGTTGGTTGCATCGTAGGCGAATATTTAAACATCAGAGGCCTCTAACTGCAGCGAGTAGATCCTTTAGAAATCAAGAGTATTGCATTAGATGTTGTTTTACGTTGTGTCTTTCCAGGTGGTTTTAAGTGAGGCTCGAGCCGGGGTGCAGCAGCAGTACGGAACCATCAGAGAGGCCCTGGAGCAGGAGGAGCAAACAGCTCTCGAGTGTGTGACGAAGGAGGAGAGCAGGGTTCTGGGGGGACTAGAGGAGAAACTCGGCTACCTCCAGAGCTCCCTGCAATCCATCCAGCAAGGCCTCCACACCCTGGAGGGGCTGGCTGATGCAAAGGGGGACAAACGTATTCAGGACCAGCTCTTCATTATGGTGTGTTGGATTTCAGGAGAAACACCTGTTTGTTTGTTTGTTTGTTTGTTTGTTTGTTTGTTGGTAAAATATAAGATTTACTGTTGGCTTATGAACACTAACACAAGGAAATGTGTTTTTCTTTTTTCTCACGTAACAGGAATACAGCAAGGTCGCCCAACTGTAAGTCATTTCTTCTAAGCTTCTCTCTAGATGCATGTAAAGAGGTGATTTACTGAACATGTCAAAGGCTAAATGTGCTACCAACAAAAAATAGCTCTAATAGATAAAGACTACAAAAACAACCTATAAAAGTCTCAAAGACTCCACATGCCTCCTGGAGTGGTCATAAGGTAATAAAGAAGTGTAATAGTCTTAAATCTTTATGTTCTCCACTCATTCTGCTCTTCTTCACTAGGTCTAGTGAAATGGGGAACTGTGTGGACCAGTTCGAGGCTCCAGAGGAAGTGGATCGTGGCCGGCTGAACTGTCTGCAGAAGTGGACTGAAAAACGTCTCGACACAGTCGTTATCACCGTGCCAGGCAAACACAGAGACCTCTACAGACTGCTCTGTGAGATGTGTTTTTTTTTTTTTTTTTTTATACAGGCACCTGTTTACTTTCCACTCATGGATGAATCAGAGCTAATTAAACCAAAGGACTGAATGCATCCTGTAGGCCTAAAGGTGACATGTTCAATTAGTCTTAATTTCTCATCTGAAGTCTTCTTTAATTTCCCTCCCTGTGTACAGATGGCACCGTCCCCTTGTTGGATGCAGATACTGCCCATCCCAAGCTGCAGCTGTCTGATAACAACAAGAGAGTGGCCTACAGCGAAACCCAGCAGGTCTACACAGAGCACGAGGCTCGCTTCAGCTCCTTTCCACAGGTCCTGGCCTCCTGTCTCCTGGGGGAGGGGCGCTGGTACTGGGAGGTGAATGTGCCTGTGGATGAAGGCCGCTGGAAGGTTGGGCTCTGTGAGGGTCAGATAGAGAGGAAAGGCCAAAAGGACAACTCTCGTCTGGGCTTCAACTCGTACTCCTGGTGCCTGGCCTGTGACAGAAGGAAGGTGGAAGCTCTGCATAACAAGGTGGCGGTTCCTGTGGATGCAGACAGGCTGCAGAGGGTAGGAGTGTTCCTCGACTTTGAGGAGGGCGTTTTATCATTCTTTAATGTGACACCAGGGGGCAGTCTAGCGTTGATGCATTCCTTCAAGCACAGGTTTACTGACCCTCTGTTTCCAGCCTTGTCTGTGTCAAAAACACACCTGGCCATCTGTGATCTGTTTGAGTCATAAACCATACAATACTGGTATGTCAGTTGTGCTGGAAATTTACAGAATACGTAAAAGCGCTGTGCCTTTTTAAATCTTATAACCACTTCATCATTTAAAATGTGCAAACCTGTTAAATTCTCATGGATGGTCATTCAGTCATGCACTGGATAAAATACTGCACTTCAGCAAAAATCCCCAAATGTGATTTTATAGACATTTATATCATAACTTACAGAACTGGAATTTTATCATATCAGAAAAGCTATTCATTATTCATGCAACATTCCAAAGTGTCAGCATACTCTTTTGTATCATGTTTCAGTTTTCAGGTATTTAATGTTAGATTGTGGAAGAACAAGTGGGCAAGTTTTTACATAGGAGGCAAGTTGTGCAAATCAATAAAAAAAAGATGATTCAGATAATGTTTCTATTTCAAATGTGTTTTTAAAATGTTTTTCATGTCTTGTCTTTTTACAGTAATAAAATGTCAAAGTTTCAAAAGCAAAGTAAAACCCGCATTACGTCTTGCCTTTATACCTCCTATTTGCGTTTGAATAGAAACACAGGTGTGTGAGTGGGTGGTGTGTTTGGCCCCCAACAGGTGACAGTTGGTGTGTTAACTTTGAACTCTCACTGCCCCCGCAGCATGTGAGCTTTACCGACAACAAACACCGCCTTTGGCACAAACTCCTTACAGCCCCATAGATTGCTACTTTTATTAAACTGCTCTCCTCCTCGCAAACTCTCAGGCTTATTTATTCAGACTGGGGGTTCGTGTGGTTGACGTCACTGAGATCAAAGTGGTGTTTACATGAACTCCTTCTGGATGATTGGTAAAGTACCAGCATGCCAGTGGTTCAGGGGCAGCTGGCCGTGGATCAAGGTTGATCCAAATTGAGCATTTTGAAAATCCTCAGGATTGACAGTAGTACTTAAACTAAAAAGGACTGGATGAAAGAGAGCTCAGGGGGACAGAGCTTTGCAAAGAACAAGGTGTAATCAACACCTGCAATTATGTCGTCATAGTTTAATAACTCGTTTCACCAAAATGTCTGCTTCCTCTCCTGACGGACTTTTATTTGGCGCAGTTTCCGACACTTGAGAGTTGAATCCACCGTGGCACCAATTTCACACTTGCAGCCACATGATCCAAAGGTAGTCAGAAATCCTCTGTGGGTTTTGCTTTCTTTCCCTCCTCCCCAGCTGGCATATGAAGGCAGAATGCAGGACACGTCTCCGAGAGAGGTAGCGAGGAGGGGGCTTTAACAGTCACAATAATTAAATTCTCCTCTTCCTGTCCATCCAACGGTCTCTTAAACTCAGCCAGGCTCTTACAAGCTCTCCTAGACCACCATTAAATTAAATGAGCTGAGGGCTTATAGTACGTTAGCAGGGAACAACATGTCAGATAGTTATTAAAAAATCAAATGTATGTGAAGTATTGAGAGCTCTAGACCGCTGCATTGTCTACTAATGGGGCATTACTAAATCAAAGCACAGGGTCTTCATTAGAGATCCCAGGAGTCTCCTATATCCTAAAGATAACAGCCCGAGTGTCTACTTGTCGAAACATCCTCGCATAATAGGGAAGCCCTACCTGCTTCCGGATGCTGTGGTGAAATGCACTTAGGTATTTGTGTCTCAGAGGGATGTGCAAAGAATCAAATCCTAAATTACCTTGTCATTGGCATAGCGGTGTACAGTGATAAATTACTCAGAGGATGTGGCCTTGCCTTGAAGCTGCAAAGCCTTTGAATTACAGTGACGGTAAGCTTTTGGGAAATTAATCCGTTGATTTACGGTAATACAGTGTTCTTTTCCACTTGGGCTCTCAAAGGCAAATGCAGACAATACAGAGCCAGGTAATACAGGGTGGTGTTTGCTTTTTAAAATCAATATTCAGTCAAAAGTAATCCAACCTCATCTAACTATTGAGACTAGTTGTACTTTAATCACATTTTGTTCTTGCCTTTCTTCTCCAGTTACACTGAACGGTGCAGGAAATGGGTCAAAGTGGCTGTTATTTATAGCACTCCTACAGATTTCATGCTTTTACCTCTCATTGTTGTCAGGATGGGAAGTGAAATGGCATGAAATTACCCAGGTCAGAGATTTTCAAACAGCAAGCCTTCCTCTGAAACTGCCTTTTTAATGCCACAAAATGTCAGTCTTCTTGTGTTCTGGCTTTTTGATTGGCCGTCGACCTCATGTAAAGATTGCTCCTAGGTTAAGCAATTCCAAGTTTACAGTCAAACTTTGATATATGCCACCGTTAGACCATTAAAGCCTCTGTTTTTCCGTCTCTTGTGGAAGTAATAGTTGCTGTGCAGCACAGATTGCTGTTGCTCCTGGGCTGGGAACGGTAGCCAATTCAATTTGCATTGTTCCATGGGAAAAATCTGCCCTCAGTCAACCATTACCTCCTGGGTCATAGTCAGTCAAAGCTGCTGATGTGAGTCACTTAGCATGTAAAATGTTACATTACAGTCAACCAGCTGATTTGTGCTTCCCGTGTATTTTTGCTTTTACATTTGAGTCACAGAGGGTCTGCTATTTTCAGAGTCCTAAAAACACTCCTCATCAGGAAGAAAACATGTTCTCTCTTTTGCATGAAAACAATTTTTAACACGTTTCCCAAATTGCAACTGTATTTCCCAATTCAGGTAGCAGAAATTGAAACGTGCATGCTCTTTTTTTGTAAAATACAAGCAAAATATGAAACTACATGCATGAAAATGTTAAGTTTTGCAAAGAAACATCAATATAAACTGATGATTTAAAAAAAGAAAAAGGTTCACATGTCATTTCTGGCTACCATCTTTGTTTGGTCTAGGAAAAAGAAGTCTACTTTTTTATTTAAGTGTTGTTATATGACATTCTGTAAAATCTTTTTGTGAATATCTGATGCTTAGCTCTTTGACTGGAATGTAATGACAAATGCACTTGCACCATTCTAGTCTTCCAACCACAAACCCACGTACACACAGGTGGCCGAGGCGACCATATATGGTGCCACCTGCTCACCTAAACATTCTCACGCGCTCCTTCAGTATCTTGCCCAAGGCTACTTCGACATGCTGACTGAAGGAGCCGGGGCTGATCGTGCGATTAGTACATGACCCACTCTACCTCCTGAGCCACAGCCAGGAGGAAGACACTGCTCCCACAACATACTAGTTGTTGATAAGAGCCTGGAACCTGAGCTATGGAGTAATTGGATATATGTTAATTAGGGTTTGTACTCATTAGAAGGCATATACTCATTAGCAGTATGACAGGACAACATCTTCCTCCAGAGAGGGTAGCAAACAGCCTGCAGTCCACTTTAGCAGCAATTTTACTGCTCATGCATAACCTGCTAGGTTAACTACCACTATTTTCTGTGAGTTGTTTTTAAGCCTTTTTTTTAAACAGTCTTTTGATATTTGAGTCCTTAAGTTTACACAGGATTAATCAACAAGCCCCTGTAAAATGAGAATTGGATCTCTATTAGTATCCTAGCAGCAGAACACATGGGGTTCTCTGCCATTAACATCTTTATCGTATCCATCTAAGAGTAATACTCTTAAGAAAATAAAGCTGATGCTATGTGTGCTTTTGTATTTTCAACAAATACTAGTGATGATTTTATCCCACTAACAAGTTTACCGTCTGTGCATTCAAAGCTTGATGTACTATAGCTGGTCACGCAGAGCTTTGCTGTTGTCCAAAAATGATTAAAAATCTGGTCATATCACTTAAATAAAAACAAAACAAACAAAAGATGGCTAGAAGAAGCTCAAATTAATTGTTTTCAATAAGGATGTGGGGCAGGCACACTCAAACGCCAGAGTGGTGTGCTGAGATGAACCAAGTTCAACTTTTGGAAAGCAGCAGCACACACCGCACGTCATGTGACGAGGAACAACCAATCGCAGCTGACCGATACCTTTTTTCCGTAATATCAGTTTGTGGTAGATATGGAAATGTTAGTCATTGTGATGCAGGGCAACCAAGAGCTTTTCATCTGTTCCATGGACGATATGCCAAAACACAATAGGCCTACACACAAACAGAACCTGGAAGAAGATCAGCTCTGATCTCGGGATTTCAGGTAAATAGGCTACGATACAGACCTTGTTGTGGTTGCTTAGCAACCTCAGATGCAACCTGTCACTGCGCTCTTTAAAACTGGTTTAAAAAAGGCACAAAAGTAGCACGCAGCTTTCAACCTCGCGTTTTCCAGGCGGTTAAAAACTCCACATGTGTAAGGCCCCTAAAGCAGTGGTTCCCAACTGGTCTGGAGTCCAGATTTATCCTTAATCATTAGTTAGAGCCCCACACAGTTTAACATATACATTATCATACTTGCATTTGGCCATGTTGTTGAGCTAGATTGAGCTAGGTCTCTGTCAAGTATCTGTCTGTTGATCACTCACTCTACAGCAGGAAACAGCACTTCAGAATAAAAGCCTTGCACTCAACTACAAACTATAAACTTGACACGCTTGTGAGTCACTCATGGTCCATTCAGAATGGATCTGCGACTCACTTCTGGACCGCAACCCACCTATTAGGAACCACTGCGTTAAAGGTCCAGTGTGAAGGAATTAGGGGGATATAATAGCAGAAACAGACTATAATATCCTGAGTATGTTTTCACTTGTGTATAACCCCTGGAAATAACAATCATTTTGTTTTCTTTACCTTAGAATGAGCTGTTTATATCTACATAGGGAGTCAGCCATGTTGCACCACTATGTTTCTACAGTAGCCCAAAAAAGACAAACCAAACACTCGCTCTTTAAAGGGCCATTCACATCGTCCACCTGAGGTAGCAGCCCCTTCGCAACAAGAGCGTTGGAAGAACTCCAGTTTTTTTTTAACGTGAAACTCTTAGTCAGTGTTTTTACTGGTTTAAATCCCTGGGTCTGTTTGTTTTGGAGAGGAAGAGACCTCTGCGGACAATTCAGCTGCCTTTAAAACCTCATCAGTGTCTGGATCTTAAGTTATCAAAGAAAAGTCGAGTACACATTAGCAGGTGCTGGGCTCACAATCTGTCTCTGACGAGCCTAACTGCATCTTAGAAACACTGATTTGTATCATCAAACTCTTTACTGGTTTTAATCGCCTGGTCCATTTGTTTTGGAGAGGAAGGGGCCTCTGTGGATAATTCAGCTCCTGTGAGAACACCCTGAATAATGAACGCTGAAGGAATTCTAACCAGGAGGGGTTTCATTTGGTTGCAATCTGCTGTCCTCACTGAAAGATGCCATTAAATCCCCCTAAATCTTACACACTTCAGTAATCACCAAAGATAGAGCCAAAGCCAAAACAAATGAGTAAATGACCTTCCAGACAATTTGCACAGGAGATTTTACTCAGTTTAGCCTCTAAATAACTTAAAATGCATACATTTGTATCTACAGGTGCAATGTATATTGTTAGTGATGCAGCACAGTATGCTCTGTGAAACACTATAAGTGCACGGCCTATTCACAGGTATTACCAGGAGGTTGACACAAATCTATACACACGCTCGGCATGCCTCGTGGCCATATCTTCTGTTGGCATGGCAACAGTTGGGGAGCTCAGGTGAGTGGGGAGTCTCACATGTCTCACCCGGTCACCTGCCAGGCTTGGCAAGGTCTGCGGAAATCTGAGACAGAAGAAGTGATGGGCCTATTGTTGAGTGACATGCCTATTCTTTTCCTTCACCTTTCCCCAGGCAAATCAATTTACCCTCGACTGTTCCGCAGGAAAAAAGAAAAAGCCTCATGACTTTCATGAGCGACTCTATCTGTGTTTCTGTCTGTCAGCCAGCACTGAATTGATAAAATCCTGTTTGATGAAAACTCGCATTTCACATCCATCATTTTGTTGTTCAATCTCGTGATTAAAAGGAGTATTGTGGAAAACTTAAAGCACCCTGATCACATCATGCACAGTGTAATTTAAACACTTCAACGGTAAACAATTAAAACTTACATCTATTTGTCTCTAATTGTATGTTATTTAGTGGTGTTGCCATTCAACTGTTAACTTGTCAGCAGCATCATCATCAGCAGGAAATAGCAGCACCATCTATTTCAAACATACCACTGTCAGCTGTACGGTGCCTGTCTGTCTCCTCCTCCATCCTACATACTGTACCCCACCGTACTCTGTTCAGTTTCTTGTTTACAGAGCACACACAGTGAGGTGCAAAGCAGTGTAAATGCAATGCAAAAATAAAACACATTGCACAACTCTTCTCCACAACTATAAATACAAAAAAACCTCAATATTTAATCCAACTTTTCAGAATATGCTTTAGCAAAGATAATTTTTCATTTAAACCCATGAAATCTGTGCACAGTCTGACCATCTCGAGCTTTTATTTTGGTACTTCCAGTGACCGGCAGTGTGAATTTGCATATTAGCTAAATATTTAGTTTCACCCAGAACATTTAGATTTAACATTTAAATTTAACATTTAGATTTAGATTTAGCATTTAGATTTAGATTTAATATTTAGATTTAATATTTAGATTTAACATTTAACATTTAGGTGCCACATTTAATATTTAGATTTAACTATTTAATATATTTCTAAGTTAACAAATATTGCTGTAAATGTGGTAAAAGTGGCGTTAAAAAATTCACAACACTTTTTTAAACATTGTTTGAAGCTAAATGTGGCAAAATGTTGATGTTATTTTCAGCGTGAGCCACTTTACAAACAGCACCCCATATAGGAGTTGTCTGGACACAGTTCTCAAAATGGAGGTGGTTGAGCCAGCAGCTTGCAGTGAACAGTGTTAACTACATAAACAGTGTTGAACAACAGCAACAGTGCTGGTAGCCATCGTAGGAGTGTAGTGCAAAGCAGTGGCCATGAGCGGCCGTGAGCGGCAATTTGGGGGTGGCAGTAGCTTAGTCCATTGGGACTTGGGTTGGGAACTAGAGAATTGCTGGCATAAGTCCCTGTCCAGACCAAATATGGAGTGTGGACTGGGTTGGGGGTTCGCTCTGATATCCCTCCATGTAATGCATGCTTATTTCAAGGTCTAGTGTGTAGGATTTAGTGATATCTAGTGGTGAAGTTGCAGATTGCAACCAACAGAAACTTCTCCCATGTGCCAGGTAGGAGAAATGCAGTGGCCGATGTTAAAATGTAAAAACACAAATGGCCCTATTTAGAGCCTGTGTTTGATTTGTCCACTCTGGGTTACTGTATAAACAATATGGCAGACTGTGTGGAAGAGGACCTGCTCCATATATAAATGGCTCATTTTAAGGTAACGAAAACACAACGAGTCTTATTTTCAGGTGATTATAAACTAAAAAATATTTATTAATATTACATACCATTTCTGTCAATATATCCCTCTAAAGCATGATTTATAGTTCTGTCTCTGCATCGACATAGAGCCTATGCCGAGGCTGACGTGCACCTCCCCAGAAATGTAACTGCACGTCGCAGCCAGGCAGACCTCCTGTCTATTTAGTTGAAATGAAGCTTTTATTTGTTTCAATTTCACAGATTAGAAACAATAAATTGTGAAGACAACAAGGCCTCCACAAAATAGCATTTTTAAGTCTTGTGTGTGATTTATCCTGGCTTATTACAAGTAGAGGAAATCTCGGCTAGTTGCTAGGCTAATTTATACAATGTAAAATGCCATAGGCGTGTGCTAATAACATTAGCATGGTGTATTTGTGGGGAAAATGTGTCCACCAAAAGACAAATGCTTGATTTGTGTACTTGTGTTTGAAATTCTTGCTATTAAGTCATGTTAAAAATATGCATATGCATAGAGCTGATGCACAAGTATAAATCCCGCTTAAATCCCACACAGTGGACCTTTAGGGAAGAGACTGATCAATGATCTGTATCTAAGTGAACCAGAAACAATCTCAGACACCTCCCTAATGAGGGAAGGCAACATAGCTGAAAAAGTTTGGCGAGTGTCGCCTCTGACAGAGAGCAGTGGGGGAAATTAAATGCCAGCTTCCAATTGAACACTTCTGTTTTGAAATTGGGAAAAACTATCAAACACAGCAGAAGTGATAAGCCTCTGCACTACATGGGAGATTGGTTTCAAGCTTACAGTACAAAGTGGCCTCTCCACTGCTGGAGTCAGAGATCTGTGTAGTGATGCACCAACACAATCTATTTGTTTAAAATCACTCCCTGTGATTCCATCTGTTGTCTCTGTGGCTTCATTTTTAAAAACATAATCCCTATATTATGCTAAGAAGATCTACACTGACTGTTATTTGAAAAAGATTATTGTCTTTGTTTGGAGTGCCAAACATGTTGGATTCGGTCCATGAGGGTAATTCAGATACACTTAGTGTAATTGAATTGTCAGTCAGTAAAGAGACTACCACCTGCACTTATTTCTAAACTAGTGGCTCCTTTCACTTGTCTTTTGGGACTCCTCTTGACCTCAGTAGGAGTAGATGTACTGAATGGTTTCTTGGCTCTGATCATCCTGCAGCTCTACTTTCCAGACAGACACAGTTGGGACTCTTGATCTCACGGCTCTTACCTCTGACGTTGTGTCTCGTTCTGGTGGCACAGGTTGCTTATTGCACACAATTACCACAGACACAGAGCTTTCTTGTGTTTTTCATCGTTTAATTTCACTGCATTGCGACCGTGGTCGATTGTTTTGTCTCTTTTCATTATGTTCACATGCAGAGCACGGTTTCACAGACACTAGATGGCCAAACAAACATGTCTCAGCCCGGGAACTATTGATAAGCCATTAACGTAACAGCCAAGAGCCTGGTGTTGAGGCGTGTGCATATATTGTCTGAGCTTGATTATGTTTGTGAGGGTAAGATGTGTCTCGTTCTAGTCTGGCTGAAAATAAGAACAGTTGAGTTCATTATTTCTGTCAAAGCCATGACTCCTGTGACCCTCATCATATTGCTTCTCCCACACAATCAAGGTTAAATTGTGGACGGCTAGTTATGGGAAAAACAGGCACATTAGCAGACAGTCTACCTGGAATGCACTCCTATTTTGTTGCACTCGGTTGTTTACACAAAAAGTGCTGCAAATAATTGCACAACAGAGGGAAAAGAAGAGTTCTGAAGAGTTCAACCTGCTTATTTTGGCCCCTTTTTACACAGAGATTGTGCTATAGGGCCACTATGAAGTCACACAAAACTAAATAATAGCGGCATCATTCTACTCCCGTGTTTGATTTTAGACAGCGTGCTGGCATCGTAGACTTACATGAGGCATGACAGGCACGACATGTAACAACGTCAACCTCTAGTGCACATAGAACATACCCATCAGCAGCGCTTTGTAAACAATAAAAATGGCATTAACATGGCAATAACAATAATTTACTGTCCTTGTACTATTTACTGTCAATGTTTTCCCAGTTTGCAGACATTATTAGCAGCTGTTATCTTCATTGAGTTAGCTGCTAACTGCTATCAGACACTTTTTAAAATCTTCCGCAAGAGGGTCTTGTGCATAACACATTGTCAAAATGTCACAGACCACATTTTGTGCTGTTACTACATTTGTTCCAAGCTCAGAGGCAAGACGTCTCTGTACCACCCCATTTTGTGATCTTACCTTTTACACAGAACGGCAAGGCGTCATAATAGGGGCGATATTCCCACCTTGACCAGGCAGTATAAGAGGGGCTTTTCTTTCTTATGCTCAGCTAGCTACTCGCTGTGTAAGGAGATTCTGCAAGATTATACGTGCACCTTTAAACTTACTAATTAAGAAGCTCTTTCTTGCTTTTATAATCAGTATGTGCAGGACAGTCTTTAAAATATTTATTTAAAATTACAAATTGTTATTGTTACATTTCTATTGTTGTATGGATTCAACAAACAAGATATAAGATGTCCATCAGTGAACGCAGATAAGCTTGCTGTTTTCCCTTGTTTCCAGTTTTTATGCTAAGCTAAGCAAACTGTGCGGCTGTAACTTCATGTTTAGCAGACATTTAGATTGGTTCCCTGTAAGCCTCACTTTTAGTGCAATTCTGCCTGCCACTGGGTATGATATCCCAGTAAAAAGAAGGTTCAATTTACAGCACAAAGGAAGTGTGTCAACCACTGCACAACCAAAACAGGCAGAGAATAGCGCTATTGTTTCCCGGTAGCTATTCCCAGATACCAAAAAGAATCAACGTAAGATCTTTGCAGTCACTTTCCTCAGTAGCGGAAATGGCAGACAGTGGAACAACTGAAGTATCTGTTGAAACTGAAATGCCATGTGTCCTGTGTTGCTGGTAATTGCTAAGCTCTGAAGAAAACACAAAGCAATCCGGTTCTCCTTGCGACAGTGGCTCCAACACATTCTCACTCCCAACTAGTCAAACATAGATCTCTGCCTTCTGATAGTCTGGGGACACTCCTTTCTAAAGTGTGTTTAACACACCGGCGAAAACGGCCGGCAACAAAGCAAGGCCTCTTGCATTTTTGAAAAGGACACGCCTTCTCGGAAATGTGCGCTCCTCCTTTTCTCGTCCACAAGGAAACAAACACACAGAGAGCCTGAAAATGGATGCCGAGAGATTTAACTCCGTTTTATCAAACGTGTGCTCATCCATGAAGAAAATATTTTTTTCCAGCGGATGTCTTAGTTATAACATTATTGAGCTAACTGGAGTAGTGTCATGTCATATCCGACAACGGGAGACTTTTAACAGATGACGTCCTGATGTTAGCTTTGCTGCTAGTGTTAGCTGTCCCTGTCAGCTGCAGCCACTGATGCTTTCTAGACATCGTGATTTTTCCCAAAACTGAATAAATACCACACATAGCAACACAAAACTGCTTTGCTAGCTCAATCATGTTGTAACTAAGATATCTGCTGGAAATTTTTGTTTTTTTCCATGGGCCGTTTAATGAGTTATTACCTATTACAGACACTGCTAACGGCTAACAGGGCTAACAGCTAACGGTTGGCCCAGCTAAACGTGCACACAGAAATAGTAATGTTTGTTCAATCATTGTGTTTATAGACTTTACAAACATCGGATTAGTCCAAACGGTGATACAGTAATGTGAAAAATGTGATATATATATATATATATATATATATATATATATATATATATATACATATATATATATATATATATATATATATATATATATATATATACATATATATATATATATATATATATATATATATATATATATATATATATATATATATATGTATAGAGCTAAAAGCTCTGCTGGTGTTCTACCTGGAAGTATTTGTAAACAACAAGGCAATTCCCTCTATAGTCCGGCTGGACGGATGAGTCATGGCCTTGTAAAAGATAATGTTTGTTTCTTTTAGTTGGCAAGAATGTGTTGCTGCAAACGCGACAAACATCCACTAACTTTGACGGCGTTTTCTGCGAGTGCGGCTGAGCCATTTTGTACCGCTACATGTGTTTCTAGTCGGACTATGTTTACAAGCACAAGAGTTCAGCGAGCCACCGAAGGACCGCCCTGCAGATTTACTATTGGTTCTGCAACGTAGGGAGTTTTTTTAAACTCTGAAATTGTATCCGCCCATCTAAACACAAAATCAGGGAGAAAGTTATCAGTCTTTAGTTAAGCAAAGCGTCTAAAGACTGACTTGTGAGTCTAAGTCAAACATGGCTGCTTGGTCAATGGCTTGCATCACTTTATGACGTGCCATTTACTGTTTCAATTTCCACTCATTACATGTTATAGTGTCTTTCAAAATAAACTATGTTTGTTCTCAGGAAACGTAGGTTTCAACACCAACAATTCAGGTTTAGGCAACAAAACAATTGCGCCACAAAAGGTACTTTCGGTTTTGGCAACAAAAGCACTTGGTTAGAAGTTAGATATCATGGTTTGGGTTAAAAAAAAACTACATCTGTTACAAGAACTTAACGTGTATGTCATGTGAAAAGTTGTCTGTTTCCACTTTAAGAAATAGGTTAATTAAATCTATGCAGGTGTTGCAGGATAACAGGACAAGAGTTTGTAATTTAAGTTTTATTTAAATGCATTCTTCAAAATACAAAAATTATAAATGATAAATGGGGTGGCTGTCTGCATGTCGAAGTATCCTTGGGAAAGATGCTGAACTCCAAATTGCTCCCAGCGGCTGTTCCATCAGTGTGTGAGTGCATGTGAGTGGTTTCTGAGAAACAGGTGGCCCCAGGTATGGTAGCCTCGGCCATTAGTGTGTGAATGGGTGAATGTGACATGTAGTGTAAAAGCGCTTTGAGTGGTCGGAAGACTAGAAAGGCCCTATACAAGTGCAGTGCATTTTACCATGTGGTGAAAATGAAACAACTGGCTGAGGTGAGTGCAGCTCCAGTGAGAATCAATGAGCCACCATTCCTGACAAGACAACTGACTGGAAGTCAAACAGCAGACACTGCAAGCACTGATTTTCACAGTCTGGCATGTGTAGTCAGTCACATTCGGTTTGAAACAATGCTTCAGAGTGCTGCAAGGAAAAGCAACAACAACCTGCCTCACTGTGTAGATGTCTTTATTGCTGGTGACAAATGAAACCCTGTAAATGAGACAATAAAGACCATTAACGTCCATTTATTTTATGAAAACATAAATGTTAATGGTGAATCCGGGAGATGTGTCATGAAATTTACCTTTCATCCACACCATCAAAATGTCAGCCGGGAGAGCTCTTAACCCCGAGCGGAAGCAAAGGTGCTGAACTATTGTGAACGCGGAGACGTTTGGCATTTTCACTCAGCAATTTTGCGACCAGGAGATGAAGGCCTTAGACCATCAACTCTGCCCAGTGCAATCAGGCCTTTTTGGGAGTATATTGTATTGCATCCTCTGTGTAATCATCCAACATTTTCATTTCCCCCTACCTTCCTCCTGGGCCTACTTTCAGCTGTCTGGAATGTTTTTCTAGCACTGATGGAGACGGGGGCTTTACGGTTTTCAAGGTAATTGGTATGTGGCTGTTTGAGCCCGTGGTTGGAAGTATTCGGTATGAATCATGACGTTATTGCTGTTTTTATGAACACTAATAATATCGATGCACATATTGCAGTTGGGGCATCTTCAGCCCATGTGTCTCAAAAGCTACAAATCATCATTGTACTGGGTGTTTTCATTGTCTTTGTAATGAGCAGGTTGATATTTGTGGCAGATTGTATTTCTATGTGACAAAAACCTTGAAATATGATCTGTGCTACTTTCGGATGAGTCCCCAAATCCCACAAATGAAGTGCGCTCATTACAATGAAATCTTCACCGCTCTCACTATTTCTCTCCTTTTTTGCGTGAACTTCCTTTTGGCCCATTATGAATTCCCACAGTTCGCTCTCTCCATCTTCCTCTCACACTGTCATTTCTCCCCTCCGAGCTTTTGCTGACTTGAATGATTTATTCACAGCTCAGATTCAGTCTCATGGTGCAATGTGAATAACGTCTGTGTCCCTGGGGCAGCAGGCTGGTCACACCTGAATACACCTCCCTCTATCTCTGCCTTTCATTTCCATCCTTATGCTACATGAGCATGACTAAAAATTACCTCACCAGATGCTCGGAGAAGAATAAGTAGGTCCTGATTAATGTGACATCAAACTTCATACCTATGATGTTTCTGGATTTCAGTTTCAGTTTTGCAGACATTTTAAAAAGTTTTTCCTTCATCCTGCTTTGTTACGAGATAAGTGTGTAGGTGGTGTTTGCCATAATGGTCCATTGAAGTAACATAAGTGCCCTAACAATGCATTAGGCAGGGTATTTTCAGTAAAAAAAAAAAAACTTCACAAAGCTCTTTTAAAACAAAACACTTATCTTAACAACCTAAATCACCAAATGGGGCTGTAATAGAGAGGACTTGTTCGTTCCGTCTCCCAGTGTAGGCACTATAAATGTGCTGCTTACTGTGTGCCCAAATTAAATTCTGATGTCAGATATAGATTCTGCCCCAGTAATAAAATAAAAGCTCTGTGTTAAACAGCAGCAAGCAGCTATTTCATCAAAGAAAAACTCTGACTCACTACATTGTAATTTGGTTCGTTTCAGACTGCAGCCAAAGCAGCAACCCTCTGGGCTTAAAAGTTGAGCCGACGCAGAAGTGCTAAAAACCACAGTTCCTCTAATGGCCACTTGAGGCTGGCTCAGAGCGTCAATCCCCATAAATCCCCATGTTTAAATACCCAACATTACAGTAGAAATAAACATGTTTACAGCCTGGTACAAAAAACAGTTTTGCTCTCTATAGCTAAGTTCTCTGTTTATGACATCTGTACAGGAGTTATCTTTTCTACAACTCGCCCATTAAAATGTTATTAAGGTTGAAAGTTATGCATAATTAAGGGGGTGGACATTTTAAGTGACAGGTGGATATCTTCTGTTGAGAAGTCGCTACAATGGCAACAACGTTGATCAGGTAACATAACCCCAGAACGACAGGGGTACCCAATATGTGTGGACGTAGCTTTTGCTATGTCAGTGTTTTCAGCTCATTAAAGTTAACTGCAACATTGTGGTCACTTAAAGCCCAGTTAAGACCAAAGACTGGTGACAAGATGAGTTGAAACAGGCAACTTCTTGCAATGCGCCGATCTGCAAAGTTCTAATAACCTGCCGGTTCACACAAATGCAACTGGATGAGATGGTGTATCGTCTCTATGCAACAACTCTGTACTTCTGTTGTGATTTCCAGCTTTTCAGGCTTATTTTGTTGCTGAATATAGCAGCAGCGACCCACGGTCTGACAATGGCACATTGTGAGCATGGTTGCAAGGGGCCTGGCTGGGAGGGAGCTCCTGCCGCAGCAAGGAAACACGCGTCTGCAGTCATTTTAACTTGACCATTGGACTTCACTACAAGCCGATTGGCTGTAGAAACAGGTGACGTGCTTTACGTTCTAAAACCAGCTGCTGGCGATTTGACCAGCAGAGTTGCAGGTGACACTATCAGCCGGCTTGAGTCGAGCTCAGACCGGCCAGTTCACACTGCTGCAACTTTTCTCTGCAACATTCTGAAACAGTTTTGTCTTATTGCAAAACTTTGGTCTGAACTGGGACTAAAAAAGTGTTGGGTTGTACTAAAAGACCACCTAGGAAATCGCACATTTTGTTGTAACGGTTTTGCTAGCAACAATTATTGTTAACATTAGTGTTATCACAGTTAACCACAGCTTTAAATGTGCTAACCAAGCTAGCAGCTAGCGTTAGGGTTATCTCCACCCTTTCGTCCAAATATGCAAATGTGGTCACTTATAGAGCTCGTAAGTCACGTCCCTTCCGGTAGACCCCCATGGGACCTCTAAGCTCGGAAAATATGAATGGGAGTAATGGAGAGAAAATGATTATTTTCCGGTCCCAGTCATTAAATGCCTTGGATTACACAAATGTTTTGTGTGGGTCTAAATAATATTTTTTCATGTTAAGAGTTTGACAGTTTATTATATGATTCTTCAGTTAAAGGCTGTGGAAACGACGTAATGAGAAAGACTACATGTCGCCAATGTGATGTCACGTCATCACACTTTCCGTCCACTTCTCAACTCACAGTGCTGCTGCTGCGTCTTCTGCCACAATCTATGGAGCCATTAGATCAAGATGCCGGTGTGCTGAAACTTTCCACGTCCAGACTTGTAGTGGTTTTCACCACGCTTTTAGGCTTTTGTCCTTTCCTTGGAAGAAGGCGGTGAAGTGTACCAGAGACACAGCCATGTTCCAAATGCGAGTGGTGAGGTATATCATAGCCTATGTGTCGGGAGCAGCGAAGAGCTGTAGTCCATGAAGCGCTCTCACACAAAACCTGACAGTATCAGACTTCTTCCAGCTAAATTCTAACATTACATTAAAAATTTACAAACAACATATGTGAAATTTGTGGCACAATTCAAACGGGACCAGAAAATAATTTTCATCTAGCCATTGAAATACATGAAGAGGTCCCATGTACCGGAAATGGAAACACGCAACTTACAAGGTCTATGACTCCAAAAAAAGATGGCAATGGCAAACATGTGGGTGACATCATGGTGGCTACGTCTATTATTTATACAGTCTGTACTAAAGCCATGATTGGTTGAACTAAGCTAAATGCTAACATAAGCATGCTAACAGTCTCACAATGACATTACTAAGCTGCTGGTATCTTGCAGGTATGATGTTCCCCTTGTTCACAACTTAATTTTGTGTTAGCATGCTAACATTTGCTAGTTAGCACAAAACTTGAAGTACAGCTGAGGCTGATGGGAATGTCGTTACTGTTAATTTGGTGGACTTTGGTCATGCAGCAAAATATTGGCCAAATTAAAATTGTGACCTACTGCTGTGTGTGAGCTATTGAGGGATCACCAAGGTTATTACAGTTCCTTCTGAGGAGAATGTGATGTCTGTACCACATTTAATGGCAATCCACTGAATAGTTGCTGAGACATTTCATCTCATGCTGGTCTAGACAGTCAAAAGAAAAAGTATTTCCAAATTAATTTTGCATACTTTTACAGAGAAAGACTCAAATGTTTCACTCTGTCAAGATTTGTACAAACACAACATTGGCCTGAAATAACTGCAGTAACATTTTGAAGGGGCTGATCACACTGACTTTGCCTTCGGCTTTTCGTGTGCTCCAAAAGAAAACATATCCTGATCCTCAGATAAAGCACTAGAGGGAAGTGTAAGAGAAGTCGGCTGTCTCCCTTTATCCCCAGAGAGCAAGGGCAAAATGTTCTGTCAGACACCAGAATCAGCAGGTAGACGCGGCTCCTTATACAGACAGTCTGATGCAATCTTGAAGTAACCGGCCTAATTGTCTCACCAGTCAGTCTGGAACCTGTTTGCATCAAAATGGGCACACACCTGGAGCAAATCCATGCAAGAGTTTGGTTACAAACCCAGAGCAAAGCAGTGCAGCCTCCAGCCCGTTACACCAACAAACACCAGTCTAGATGTGTTCATTAGGACCAGTAGCAAATAGCTGTTTTTTAGTTTATGGAGGACCTGATGATGTGTATGGTCATTACAACTATTTGGGGGGTTATATTTCATGTATTGGAAGGGATATGTCTCCCTGTTGTAATTAAGCACTTGCTGGAGAGCTGTCATATTTTTCCCAGACGGACCGGAGACTTCAGAAGTGTCATCCAGGGTCTTATTTCACATCTTACTGGAAAGGAAAGAAAGATACAGCACTCTCAGTCCTCCCTCCTCTCATGAATGCAACGACCAGCCTGTCAGCAGGATACAGGACAAATCAATGTGTGCCTTTACATGAGAACGTCTCTGATGAGCTGAGGTTGTCTAAATCTCTCTCAGCTGGATATCAAAGCACGAGATTGGCCGGATGCAGACGTAAGGGTGACTTATGATTCACCTGCTCTTAAAATAGCCGGCTTTTGAATTTATTTACTATGAGCTGAAGCTGCCCAAACTTTTACTCAAGATATTTATTGAAGGAGCTCATTTTTCATGGTCTATGCATGCCATAATCATCATTGTGTCACATTTCAGGTGTTAAAATGTGCCCATATATTAGTGCTACAAAGAAAATTTATTTTTCCTTCCACCTGTTTTTCCTTTGCATGTGGGTGTTTGAAGAGGTGTGCAAAGACAACACTGCACCCACCCACAGCCTCAGATGTAATCTGTCAGCTTGCCAGAGATTCTCCCCAACAACCTTAAATCTCTCTCATTTATCATTGGTACTGAGCACGACTCCTTTGTAATCTGTTTTTCACATTCTGCTTCACACTTACATCTCGAGATGCTTCCCAATGGATGAATCATATACAATTTTACTCTGTCTCAAAGGTATTCTCTCAGAGTGGTACAAATAGTAATCATAATATATTGTTATATATTGGACTAAGCATGACAGCTTATATGGAGCAAAGCAACAGCAGCTGGCAGGAGGAAACTGGTTGTAGAGGTGATTCAGGGGCGACCTGGAGGGAAATGTGAGGCTTGCAAGCAGGAAGGGTTGGATTCATGTTAGGAGCAACTTGTGATGTGTTCCCAGCTTCCCAAAATCCCAGTAAATGGATGAGTGAGGAATCAGCATGTCCTTTGTATTCAGGTATAATGTCACTTCGGCACATTCTGTCAGGGTGTGAAATAAAGATGGGAATAGGGTAGCAAGCACACCGCTTGCTTTGCTTGCTTGCTTTCACAGGGAAACAGTTCCGCGGCCGAAGATCCAATTCCACAGAGAAAAGTCAATTCCAACACACACCTATTACCTCTGCATTGATTTCTAAAGACATATCAACAATCTTAAAGTGAGACAGTGCTTAAGTACAGCCGATAATTGCGTGATAGTCCACAGCTGTGTCCATGATCAAAAACAAAAACCCCACTTCTAGTCATCCGACCACTCAAAGCGCTTTTGCACTACGAGTCACATTCACCCATTCACACACACATTCATACACTGGTGGACTAGGCTGCTATACAAGGTGCCACCTACTACTTTTTTTAACATACTCACACACTGATGGAACAGCCATCGGGAACAATTTGGGGTTCAGTATCCTAGTATCGTATGTCGGCGGGGCAATGCCATGATGTGACTCATGAAACAACTTCAGTGCACCTCAACAAGCTAATGACCCAGAGGCAGAGTTGCCGGTTCACAATGGTTGGTTTAGCATGAGCTAACACAGCAGCAGCAACTAACATTCAATACTCAGCTGTTAAACAGTCCCAACAAACTCACATCAACACCAGAGGGGCCCAATTCTGTCATTAAACCTGTTAGGTAACATTAGCTGTGTGATGCTAACAGTTAGCCCAGTCACTGTGTGTATGCGGGGCTGGTGGACTCGCTACGTCCCTTGCACGAAGCTCACACTCCTGCAGCAGAAGTGTCATGATAAACAGAGAGAGTTCAGAGTCGTACACTGTCGCTGGGGCAATGCCATAATGTTGCTCTTGGGAGAAGACTTCAGCACCCCTAAACAAGCTAATGACCCAGAGGCAGAGGTGCCATTACACAGAATAGTTGGTTTAACTTCTGCCCGTTCAGCACGAGCGAACACAGCAGCGACTAACATTCAACACTGAGCCGTTAAACGGTCCCAACAAACTCACACCGACATCAAATGGGTTCGACTCGACATTAAACCTGTTTGGTAACATTAGCTGTGTGAGGCTAACTGTTAGCCCTGTCACTGTGTGTGTGCAGTGTGGGTGGACTCTCTAAAGCCCTTTTCACACAGAGCGTGCAAAGCGCAGACCTCCGCCGACGAACCCATTCATTGTGTATGTGCTACCGCAGCGCAAGAACACACCACTCTGCCACCGAGCTGAGCGGCGCACGAAAGGGTGCATACCGCGGCGTCTGTGCCCCACCAGCCTGCACTCGAATTGAACATTTTTTAAGTTCACCGCAACGCGCTGTGATGACACCTCAGCGCGTTCAGTAGCAGAGAAGAGTCTGAAGTAGAAGCGGAAGCGGTCACCATGGAGCTGTAGCTCCTGAACGAGCCTGTACTCCCCCAAATCCTGTCTTGCGTGCCTTGCTCTCCGCTTGCTCTGCGCCCTACCCCGCGGTGGGCGCCGCGAAAATCGCACTCTGTGTGAAAGAGGCTTAAATTCCCAGTGCAGAGCTCACACTCCTGCAGCAGTAGTGGCATGATACACAGAGAAAGAGACTGCTGAGCGAAGCAATACACTACATGCAAGTCTAAAATGAAATAAGATTTTACCCACTTTCAATACTAACCCCCAAAGTTGTCCCCCCAAAATTAATGATTGGTTCATGAGTGTCACCGATTGACTAAACTTTAAATTAGCATCCCGAATCTGTCCTATAACTTTAGAGTCATCCATGTGAATACACAAAAGGCATTTTTGAGATGACAGACACGACACATAAGAGGAGTAAACAAATAACATGTGCATGTTGTGTCTTGTGGTGGTGTGGAAAGTAGCAGGACAGGTGATAAGTGTATGCGGAAATTCCCTTTTTTCTTTGAAACAGGATGTAAAATAAAGCCAATCTCAAGGATGATGCACCTGGAGACATTAAGAACAAGTGCTTTGAAGTAAACTCACTGATTGCAAAAAGGAAACAAGAAAGGATTTTGTTTATTTGTGAGTGTGAATTTGTCAGGCGGCAAGCAATTTCAAACAGACATGACACAGGGCAGTTAAAGTCAGGAAGAGACTGGAAAAAATGGGAGTGGATTAAAAAAAACAGCTCATAGTCCCTCAGGAGATCATGTCCGTATAAAGAGGAGTGAAAACAGCGTTGGAGGCGGCACCCCGTTCATTCCTATGAAAGTTATTAAGTGGAGCATGAAATCAAACATGTGGAAACATGTGGGAATAAATTTACATGGATATTCAACAAACGTGATCCCATAAAGCAAATGCACCAGCGTTTCCTTTAACCCTGGCCCTAAAGCGCTCAGTATCTGGCTCGCTCACATGAACGACAGTAGGAAATAACTTTAGATTTTACAACTTTTAGGACATAATGATCGCCAGTCACCAGACCCCAATTTTACCAGGTCAGACTGGTAAAATTGGGGTACTTTAAAAAATTTTATCTGCTTATTTACAGACGTCTCTTTTGCAGTGCAACTCAAGGGGAAAAGGTCTTTCTGGGTCCCATGGCATCACGCGACAGACTAGAAGATGCGATTACACGGTTTTGCCACTATATCAAATTGGCTTCGAAGCCCCACTACATTCCAGCTGGCTTGCAGGAGATAGCTACCACTGATCTAAGACCAGATCTTGTGTTGTGGTCAGAAACACAGCATTTAGTGGAAATTGCTGAGCTAATATTACCACGGGACGATACAGTGGAAATTACCTACGGGCGGAACAAGATAGATATACAGAGTTAGTGGCAGAGACTGTCTTTCCAGTGGTGGCGTGCTAGTTAGCCTAATGTGATGTGGTAGATAGCTCTAAATTAAAGTTTTGTTGCTTGCTAAGATGAGGTATGTGATTATTTGCTTGGTGGATTAAACATCATGCTGCCAGTGATGCTGCCGGGCCGGCTAATTTGATATGGTTTTAATTGGCTGTAGTTGGTTCCCATGTTGTTGGAGCTGTGTGGGTGCTTGTAAAAATGTGGATGATTCTGGGAAGCGGAAACACACTATCGAGCCCTCTTCACATTGTGGCCGAATTCAGGAGGACGCCAACTTGATGACACTGTCGACTCATCTGCAATCTCACACTCACACAAATTCATTCTGATTCCATGTCCCTGTTCCAAGTTTCTGATACTAGAGGGGTTATTGGTATGACCCGTGGAAGCAGTTAAACAGTGATGTTGGTTGGACGTGAGCAGATCATGGCCCCAAGACAAACAAAGCTTCCTGTTGAACCAGTCGGGCCACTGCGGTTTAAACTGAGCAGACTCAGTGTAGCTATAATGCCAAGTTGTGCCACGAGTATCTGCTCTTTGCTTAGAGTATGGCAGCATAGCCTCATCCCCATTGCAGGGCCTAATGATAGGTAAAAATCTCATTTAACATGAACTTTCATAGGAACACTCACCCAATGTTTGGTACTGTGTATTTACAATTGAATCATATATTTTTGTGATACTATTGAAATAATTTCTGTTGGATTACTGAGGCAGAGGAACAGTACCTCCTCCCTTCTCCCTTCCAACAGATAGCAGCTGTTTGATATTGAAATTATGTTTTTATGTTGTGCCTGTGTGAGTGTCTTTTAACAAGACTTAACAGTCTGCAGATATACGGCTCTGTAAAGGCCGGGTCAAGCCGAGGAGTATCTACTCTTTGCTGAGTAAAGTAGGAGTAAAAGGCAGCTTAAAGCTCAGTGAGGTCAGGGCTAGAGAAAGGTGTAAAGCTGTATTTAGTTTAAAGTGGTGGTGCTTTAAACTAAATGCTAACATCACCTTGCTAACATGGTGACAACAAAGATTAACTGCATCTTGGTACACTATTTAGTTTCAGCTGTTTGTAAAACTGAACTTTTCATTGTTCAATCAATACATATGTTCATAATACACTCGCTAATGATTGTTAATGATATGTGCTCTGTGCTGCTTTCCCTTTTACTTCCGTTGTAGATCTGCCCAGCTGTGTTGCATTACCTAACGAGGTGCATCACACCTGGCATGGAGGAGGTGCTGAAGAGCTCCTGTGCCAGCGGCAGAGGAGAGAGGCCTCTGGTGTGGGGACTGCTGGCCCTGCTGCCTCTCAGCCTGGGATTTTTGTCTTGTTTCTTGTTTTATTTGTGAATAAATCCCATGTATTTGAGTGTTTTAAAGGTGTTTATGTGGTTACTTTCGGTCAGTGGTGGAGTGGGGCAAACAATGTTTTCACCGTTTAAATTTTGGCCTCTTTTCTTGCAGCATTGCATATTGTAAAGTTGCCTCTAGGGTTGCCACTACAGAGTAACAATTCACATTAAATTCATTGGTTCCAAATTTCGGTACCTGACAGTGCATTTGGGTTACAGCGCCGGGTTTAGACAAGAGGCAGACATGCAGCGAAGCACCAGCAACAAGGCTCCAAGGCCAGCAAGGAGGTGGAAGCGTACTGGGGCGAATCAAAACTTACGATGCAGTGTTGAGCCACCACGATAGTTTTGGCATCATGTCTATATTCTTTTATAATATTCTACCTTTTTTTTTTTTTTTTTAAATTTTTTTAGCTCGGCTTTTACTTAAGGTGCCTCGTCATTTGTTGCCTTTTTTCTGGTGTTTTCTACTATTTTTTTCATACCTTGTGTTTATCTTTTCTTTTGACTTTTATTTATAGTAAACATCTTATCATTTTTGTTGTAATTTTTATTTTCTAACTTGTTACTTTTTTCTGTGCGATTTTAATCCTGTTCTGTGAAGCACTTTGGGCGACGTGATTGTATGAAAAGTGCTATATAAATGAAGTTTGATGTGACTTGAGTGATTATTTTAGTAATTGCCTAGCATCGCTGAGATGAGTCGACACACGCACATACAAATGGACAGAGACAAAAGATCAGCTCTGCATGTGATTAGAAAAGAGCAGATGAGCAGAGTTGCTTCTCAGTCGACTACATCATGCCTGCAGTTTGTTCAAAATATTCCATTTTTGTTGTTGCAGAAAAGTAAAGAACCAAAAAAGGTACCATTGGATACCCACACCAAATTCCAAGTAACGGAACCAGTACAGGTATCGGTTCTAATGTGAACAGTACCAAACCCCAGTTACTGCTGCAGTGATCCTACTGTCAATTCAAACAACATACTGTGATTGTATCCTGATTTACCCTGTGATCCTCAGCCCTACAATGTAAAATTATTGGCTACCAGATGCAGATGAAATCACATTGTGAAAATGTGCCATTCTGTAAAAAGTCAGGGTATTTACATCAACATCACATTATAAATATCTCATTAAACACTCCAAGCCTGTGTTGTACCAGCAAAACAAAACTGTCCTTATAAAATATTTAAATAGTGCTCAGTTTCTGTGCATGCTGCAGTGTGTTAGATTGTCTATCTGCAGTGTTTATGGATGGAGGGGGATGGAGCTAACCCACATCAGCTAGGAAATTATTCATCTCTTACACCGAGCAATTTTATGCCTTAATGATGAAATATCATGAATATGTTACATGCAGCCATGTGCAGGAAGTCAAATATTCATCCTAAATGGTAAAGAGTGTGTGGATCTGGAGAGAAACACTTACTGTACAGCTCTTGATTTATACCATCTGTGGTATATAACATAGATGTGGCTGTTTTTGAGGTTCTGATCATTTACTCTTACAGTTTTTAGTAGGGCTCAAACCCTGGCGGTGTTTCTTAGTGTACAGTCCTGTTTGTGCACCCAGTCAGCAGAAACCACAGTCAACACCTCCTTTAATTTTAAACCCGAATTAATTTGAATTAATCTTTTTTTAATGAAGCTATTAGCATTTCGTCTAGCTGAGACCTGTTTGCACCTTATTTTAAAGCTTCGATTTTCCTATATGTTGCAAATTCTTCTGTAACACCTCTGGGACGTCGTTCAGCTTGTGAAACATCAATGTTTCATACATCGTATAAAATCTGATTTGGCTCCTTTGGACTTAGCCTCTGTTGTCAAAACTGAGAGGTAAAATGCCCTCAAATCTGAATTAAGCCTATGTTTGGGTTAATGATTTTCTCCAGCCTGGAACAAATAAGAGCCAGGTTCTCAAAATAGCTCTTGGCTGAGGCAAAGAGGAAATTTAATTATACTACAAAGAAGGAACACCATTGTTTCCATAAGAAGAACAGCTTAGGTGCTAAATATTTAGTTGGATCCCACGTAGAGGCACAAAGCCTCAGAAAGCTCCTTCATGTCAAACAACTATTTCCATTTGCTTAATCTTTTTTAATATGCCCATTCATGCAATCTGTATGCAGTGTTTAGGTGAATTCCAAAGTGCTTTTCTAGAAGACAACACCTGGACTGTGTACCACAGAGACATTGCCCTGCTCCTGTTTTCTTGTCTCTAATCATTTACTTTTTGTGGACGTTATTCAGTGGAAAGGTAATTCAGTTTGTATCCTGATTATTATTGGATTAGTGGGTTCTCTAATTCTCTCCAGGATCGGATAGAGAAAAATACAGATTAATCTCAAAGTAAAGGAAGAGCCAAGGAAATGATTAAATGGCTGTGCATTTGTCCAGTCTGGTGGAAGCCAGGTCAGTACGCCTGCCTGCAGACAGAGAGGTGGCGAGGGAGAGACTGCATTTAACAAGTACTTGACCTTTGCCTCTTTCCATTTTTGAGCAACTGTAGGGCTGTAGCTGAGCCTCATGGGAGAGATTCATGTAAATAAACAGCCAAACCACAGCTGACCACTGCTCATCATGCACCCTCCACCTCCGCTCCACCTCTCCAACCCCCATCTTTGTGTTTACACATGGCAGAGGGGGCGTCCACCAGAACAGCTGTTATCTTGATACAGTAAACTTTATAGATAACAGCCATGGTGGACAATGGGCCTCATTCACCAACTGCTCACCAATGTTTCCTTATTTTGGATTTGTTTCTAGGTAAGAACAGAATCGCTGCAATTGTATATTATAGTATAGAAATTACAATTATATTTTTAATGATTATTCTCATTATTTTACAATGCATTGTGGTCTTTCAAAGTAAATAAACCCTCCACTAACACTTCAGTTCACATCAGTTATGTAAATGGGAGCCATGCCATCCAATAATTAGCGACTGATCAATATTCATAAGCCCAAAGTAGGCCTATTTCTGTACCCGAGGTCTGCTCCCACAGTGGCATATTTACTGCTGCTGCAAGATATTGCAGACCATGCCCCGAGGAGGGAACGCATCTTCTGGGACCATGTCTATTTGTAGAGTGATGAGGGCCAGCCTGTCCCCTTCCAGTGGTCAGCATGTCTCTCTGTTTTATTTTTTGTTTGTTTTTGGCCTCAGATTTGAGGTTGAACCGTTTGTACACTGGATACAGTGTACACTGAAGTAGTAATAGTATCCCAGAGGTAACCCTAACCCGTACGGGCACACCAACATTTATATGACAGTTCTAGTGCCCTGCACTCTAATAAAATAGCAGTACTAGCCAGCTACAGCAGTACTAGCTAGCTGGAATGTACCGGTGACTCTGCTACCCCCTATTGCACGAGCTATGTATTGCATTTCAAGTGTCGCCAGCGTTGCTTGCGTTCAATGTGTTGACTATGAAAGGAAGTGCGTTGCTTGTGTCGCTTGCTCGCGTTGCGTGTATCGACTATGAAACAGCCCTAAGAATACAACTGCGAATGATTCTGAGGTTTAAGAACACGCCATGAATCTGACATACAACCTTCCGCAAAAACAAATCTAAGAAAAATGTTTTGTTTTAGTGAACTTTGGTAATTGAGGCCCACTGATTTCCATAGAGTATAGAAAGCTTTATTCCCTGGGGTAAAAAAAACAATCAACTCCCCCTTCATTTGCTCAAAATTTCACCCCTCTCCAGAGTCACCTCTTTCTTCCCGTTGTACAGTGTCTGCTTCAACACATCCTTTCACCTTACATTATTGGCTGTGGTCACTCTCGGATGATTCTTGCTCTTTTCCAGGAAGTCACTGTCCTCTTCGATTTCCTACAGCCTTCCTGTTGTGATGACTGGTTTCAGTTTTCTCAGCCCGCTGGCGCTAGTCTAAATGATCCATTCCTTCAAATGAAACAAATATCACAATCTTGATCCTAAACAGCATATCCGATGCATTTCTCTAGGCAAGTGAGGATTAAGAGGATATCATTTCTAAGGCCATATGATTACCACATATGCCAGAGATATCTCACACTCTGTAAGCACTCTGGAATCATAGGACGTGAAGTGAGACGAAGCACATCAGGAGAATATAAGACTAATGCCTAAAGGGCTGTCTAAAATTTTTAGCTGAAGAGGTGGCATGTCTGTGAGCAAGCTGATAACAAGACCTTGGTGTCCCCAAGGTCCACTGAGGTGTTTAGTATGTGGAGTTGATCTGCGGCTTCGCTTGAAAGCAGGACAATTTGTATTCGATTGGAAAAGGCAACAAGACAAAAATCATTTTGACTTTGTAGTCCGCCTGTCATTGGTGATGACACAGAGTGGCCTTGACCAAGAACCCAGATTTTTTTGCAGTACGGGAAATGATTTTGTTGTTGTTGTTTGTTTCGCTGAAGCAAAAGGATTTGTTGCACTTTCATTCTGCCTTGTTACTTGACATTTTACACAACAAACCTATGTGAGTACACAAAACAGGTTTTAATGGTTCCCTCTCTTCATCCACAATAATCAAACACCCGATTGGCTGCTTCAGGTTGGGGGTGGAAGAGGAATGTTGTCTGTTTGACAGGTTTGAGTGTGGGTGAAGACAAAGCACATATGCCTCCCACATACCAGCCCCTTTCTGAGAGCCCGCATTTTCTTGTTCATTACTCAAATCGCATGCAGCACATGTGCACGTTTCTGTGTGCGCAGGCTAAAAATGGTACGCATTGAAAAATATTATGATAAAAGTGAAAACATCACTGCCTCAACCCCTCATGTCTACCTACCTAAACCATAATTCAGTCTACAAGCTTGTCAGAGCTGGACATTGGTGATATGATTTACATGCGTGCTCCGCCATTTACGCTTCACTCTTTAGATGTTTTGCATCCCGGCACACTGAGATTCACATCAGCAGAAGAGCTCATCACTTGTGACTTGTACAGAAATGTAGGTTGGCCCCTCTCTGACAGATAGATGAGACCTGCACTCCTCAGTATACATTTAAAAAGCACTCCCAGGAAACAGGCTATTCATCTTGCCACTCTTCTACTATGCAGTGCGTCACATTCTGGAGGTTCACACATAGAGCAGCTATGCAAAAGAGAGTGAATACTCTCATTCGACCAACGTGTATAAATAAAGGTTGAATGTCTTCTTCCTCCCACATCTTTTCTCTTCTCACACCAGTCTCTACAACCTCCTACATTTCCTGTCTCTCACCTAATTGCCCCTGCCTGCCACTCACCTGTAACATCCTCCCACTGCGATCATGGCTCCCTCTCAAATGTCACTATTTCCCTTGAATATGCGACGTCCTGATAAACCACTGAAGGTTAGACGGCATAATCACGCAGGTGGGCTAAAATGCCACTGGAACATGACCACAGACCTGATTATAGAAGCTCTCCAATATCCTTTGATAGGTTATTCCAATAACCAAGATTATTAGCCTTATTAAGAACAAGACCCATCTGCTGTGTTAAAAAAAAAAAAAGGTTTAAACAGTCGCCCTTTTCACATAGAGATCCTGAGATATGGCCGCAACAAAGACCCTTCATTACACTGGCTTTGCTTTTTTATGTAGACCCAAACAATGCTAATATAACGCCAACCCCAGTGTGTGATTTTGGATAGCATGCTATTGTTACGTGAGCAAAAGAAGTGTGAAGGGCATGACGTTTAACACAACAGTGTGACATAACATAACACTGGACAGCGCTTTCTAAACAATAACAATGGCATAACATGCCAGAAACAAAAATGTATGGTCCTCGTTATAGCGACTGATCTCATTCTCTGCTCAGAGGGTAAGGAGATCCCAGATGCCATTGTCTCCCTAATTTGTGGACATCTTCAGTTGCGGTTACTCTTCTTTGAGTTAGCTGCTAACTGCTGCAAGCTGCTTTTTAAATTTGGTGTGTCGCACATATAACACATCATCAAAACATCACACCCGTCCAGGGTCCCGTTCTGCTGGCTGTCCCTTGAGCCTGGTCTCACTATGAAGTTGTCAAAATCCAGCGCTTGGGCAGTGACTTGCGGCGTCAGAAACCAACGAAAAAGGCGTCCTTTAACATCGATATGATAGTTTAACAGCACCCAGCAGCATCAGGGGGAAAAGCAGCAGGACAAGGACGAAAGTTAAGGCAGTGAAAGTCCAACTGTGGTAGGCCGGAGTGGCGGTGGATGTGTCCAAGAAACACCGACTTTCACCCGAGAGAGTGATGTTTGCGTCCCGTAAGATTATAAAGCCAAACCTTGTTCTTTTTGTTTTTGTTGTTGAAGGAAAAAAAAAATATTGAACAGAAGTGTATTTTGAAAGAAGACAATGCATGTAACAAGCAGAACTTGACACGGTGTCCCACAACGCCAACAACAAACGCGCCCAAGGTACCTTTCAAGTTGTATGTGGATGTGGAAAGTCCACGACCAAACGTTAATGTGTGACAAGGTCGGACTGAGAATGTGTTGGTCCCTTTTATACAGACGTCAGTTCTGTTACTACCTTCACTGCCAGCCTATAGGCGAGACAACGCTGCCCCCCCCACTCGGCAATTGTACCTTTTATACAGAATGGCAAGGCAGTATAACAGCGCGACACCCCTGCCTTGCACAGGCAGTGTGAAAGGGGCTTATATATGAATTACTAACTTAAGTTTGGCTGTTATCAATACTTGAGATATGACTGCAACATCACAACTATTCACTGATCATGCTGTCTGTTCTGTGAACCTGTTCTTTCAAAGCTCCTCGACTCCTCGATATTGACTCACACCAAAAAAGGGTACGTTCTCATTTACTGCTCAAATCCTTTTTTATTAGTTTTCACATTAGGATTTTCAGTGATTGATTTTCAACATCTGAATTACAGCCTCTGAACTCACTTTTTTTACTGACCTACATGTGCAGCCGAAGGAAGACATAAAGCCACTAATGCTCAGATGAAATGAAATGTTGAGCATGGAGTGTCATATCAACATGTAGCTCAGCAGGCTCATAGCTGGGTTTACTGTATAAAATACTGCCTAACTCAATACAAAATTCACATTTCATCTAACCACTTCCTTTATCAAAGTCTTTCAAGAGCTACTTTACTGTGCAGCCACAGTTTTGCAGGTTGCAAACATGCAGCGGCTAGTTTTGCCTGCACTGAAGCAGCATTCCTGATAATTATCTAACACGTCACTGTCCCTCCACTGAAAACCTTCATCATAGTTTTCACTCAAGACTGAGCAGAGTCACATCAAGAAAATCTGACATGCAAATTAGAAACGTGATACTGATGCTGACAGTCTCGATATATTATGTATGACTGTATGAAAGGAGGCTAAATCAAGATAGTTACATATTCAGGTGGTTTGCTTCTGGTCGTGGTGTCAAACCAGATCAGAGTCACAAGATAGAGGTAAAAATAAACTTGGTTCGAAGCTGCAGTTTGAATGTATGGTAGCCTGTGTGATGTTTTTCAGAGAACTGTGTGTACAGTAAGTTACCATAAAGCTGTTTTATTCAATGTGTGCTACTCCATCCTGCATGCTGCCAACCTCCGCGCACCTTTCTCCTCCCACACCTTTCATTCTGCTCCTGCCAGCAAATCCTCAGAGGTCCTTCCTCCAACACTAATTCAGCACCTCTGTTCAAAGCTGGGGAGCTTGTTTTATTAGCACCTACATGAGTATCCCTGATGCTGTTACAAAGGCAATTAAATACAAATAACCCTGCCATGTTCCCACATGGGCTCTGAAGACAGTGTAGAAATAGAAGGTTGTTAAACTGTAACTGTTCTGCAATATTAAGAAAGGCTTGGTGTCGAAATGCTGGGCAGATATTTAAGAAGCAGGAGACGCTTGTTCCACAAACTGGTCATTTGTTTCCTGAACAGATAGAAAGAAAGGCCCATGATACTGTACATGATGTAAAGGTGCATCATATGAATGACACAAATGAGGATAACTATGCACTGCATCTAAATATACAGATACACACAGGTATCTACACACTCTGGTACATTATGTGCAGAATGTTTTGCACCTCAGGGCTATTGTGTTTTTGAAAAACACATTCAAGCCATTATCTTTGTAGAAGCACATTTCTCAGTGATTGAATGAAAAAGTGCAGTTTTTCTCAGTTGCTTTGGCACAACTGTCAAATAAAGATTATGCATCTCAAACCACTGTGTTAAATTATAAAATCCACAGCTCATTTTCTCACAACAGTGCATACAGTCGTCATTGCTTTCATACTTCTTTCTTCATGTTCACAGTGTAAATCTCCACAAAAATACCCCAGTGTTTCATAGTTTTCAGCAATGTGGTGTTGCCATAAAAAAATACTGATTGTGGAACTTCAAGCTCAGTTGTTAACTTATGTAATGCTCAAATTTTACTACAACCTATCATGTTTACAATTTTAGTTTACAGGTGCAGTCCGTGAAACCTTAGTTCTGATACACAATCACACCACAGGGGATGATACTGAGTTTTACTGAGGAACCACAGTTCCTGAATTTCAAGCAGGTAGACATCAGAGAGGGACAAGGGGGACAACTATAGATACACAACAGTACGTCATGGTTTGGTCAGGGTAAGAGATGGACACATATAAACCTTCATTTAATCAGGTAAGTCCCATTAAGAGTGAGATCTCATTTTCAAGAGAGATGTAAGTACATAAAAAACGACATAAAACTACCAATTTAAAAAGTAACTTCCAAAACCAGACTGACAAACTGGTGATGGCTAACCAACCAAAAACCGTGTTGAAACACAACAGAAGAAGGCAGTGGTGATAGATGAAGCAATCCCGAGCGACAGCAAAATCAGGAGGAAGGAACCCGAGAAGCTTGAAAAATACCAAGGGCTGAAAGAAGAGCTAGAAAAGATGTGGGGAGAAAAGGCAACAGAGGTGCCAGGTAATTGGAGCACTCTTGGCTGTGACCTCCAAACTGGGAGGGTGGCTCCAGCAGATTTCAGGTACAACATCTGAGGTCTCTGTCCAGAAGAGTACAGTCCTAGGAACAGCTAAGATACTGTGCAGAACCCTCAAACTCGCAGGCCTCTGGTAGAGGACCCGAGCTTGAGGAAGACACCGCCACCCCCATGAGGGTTTTGAATAGATTTTTGAACTGACCCACTGGAACCAGAGTATCAGGCTTCAAAGTACACTGCAGTGTGTTCCAGGTGTGTGGCACAAAGAGTCTAAAATTTTTCCCAAATCAGTGTTTGTTCTAGGAACCTGCAGCACAAACCAGTCCTGCCAACGTGTGTTATGTGTTGCAGCTATCCAGCAAATAAGTGACATCAAATATGAGGGCAATGATTAAAGAAGTCCCTTGTAAATAATGAGGATACATGAGAGGATACAGAGGGAGCACAGAGACTACATGTAAAGACATGAAGAGAGAGACATTACTGCATCATGCCAAATACTTTGTGTAGAGTAAGACAGAATATCATAAGTGAGGTACAAGTATTATCAGCAACATTTACTACAAGTATAAAAAGTTCTGCAGAAATATGGATCCTTAGACTGATATATTAAAATATCAGTTTGTTAATGCATCAGTGAGTGAGCAGCGTTTGGCCTGAGGTTGTTGGCCCTTTTTTGCAGCCTTAATAGTTTGGTAATTCACTTCAGTAGTTCCCAACCTGGGGGACTGGTGAAATGAATAATGGGATATGAAAATAAGGAAATGTTTCCCCTCTGTGGACCTCCAACAATTATTTAAAAATGGGACTACCTGAAAAGTTCAGAGGGGAAATCACTCACCGAACTGCTCATCTGAAACATGACAAAGGGGCCTATAATAGATGCTGCTTTTTAAAAAAATCTGGTTTGAACTGGTTTGATCTTTTCTGCATATTATTTTATAAGCTCATTGTGTCAGATACATGTCAGTAAAAACCACAGAGAGCAAGAATGGAAAGAAAGAATGTTATATCAAAGAACACATTTGGGGCTACAAAATAAAATGCATGAACATGTCAGTGTATGGGCAACACAATTAGAACAACATCACGCCATTACTGAGTGTGAAGCCACCACCAAGCCATTATGTCCAAACAATAACAACCAACAATACATTCCTTTTCTGTGGAAGGACATGTGCAGCCTGTGCATACAGCTGATTATCAATTATAAACAAACAACTTCCTCACTGCAGCCGGACAACAATTAACCAGAAGGACAACTCAGACAATTAGCCTACACAAAAAATAAACTGAAACAGCTCTGGACACCTCGGCGGGTGCAACAATAAATAAATAACCAGTGTATTTAACAGCTGAACAAAGCATGATCATTGAAGCCAGCACAAAGATGCAGCAGCTACAGCCCACAAACATTAGAGCGAAAAGACAGCCTGCAGGGGTTTGCATGTTTCCAGCGAAGTTCATTGTTGTACTCACCTGTCTGTCTGTCTGTCTTTCTGTCATGTCCACTGTGAAGTCCTCCACAATCTGCTTAAACCAGTCCTCTCAGCCTCTCTGTCCCATTGTGCTACTCAAAGTCAAAAAGTTCGAGCTGAATTAGGCTCAACAGTCACAAACAGCACAAAGGCTGAGCACAGTAGAATTTATTGAAGGCAGAATGTGGAAGTCACAGCTGAAGCATTTTAGCATTTAGTGTTTTAGCTTGACCCAGCATGCACCTGTTCACCTGTGGATCTTGGGTGCGTTTGATTGGGTCACCCAGCATGCTCACCGGGTGGTGCTTTCAATTAGTCAACTGTGAATGTCACTGGTGGAATGGAGCCTACATTTACTGAACCATTGTACTTAAGTACAATTTTTAGGTAATTGTATTTGATTATTTCCATTTCCTTCTCCTTCATTCTTCTACTGCACTACACTTCAGAGGCAAGTTGGCCAAACTACTTTTACTTAGGCTACTAGTTACTTTGCAGGTTCATATTATTAAAACAAAATATAAATTAACTAATTAAATAGGATGTTTTGTTATTTTTTATCATGGAAAGCTACCCTGCTGAAAATGAAGTAGCTGAGATCAGCCCAATAGCACAAGGAAGTTACACTATTATGACAAGCCTCAGTGCACACTATCATGCATGCACTGTCATGCATGACACAAATAGAGACTTGACACTGGACAACATCAACATACCACCCAGCATTCATCATTGCATATATAACAAAAATATCAAAGAAAGTAAGAAAGTAATCATTTAATTGAATTGTTTTTATTATATATTTATAGATTTTATATCTTATATAGAAAAAGCATATCATTTTGTTTATGATAGCTGCTGACTATTTTAAAAAAGCAAAAAGAAAATTACGTAAATAGGGTTCCCTTTTTGAGGACATATATAGCAAATGGCATCATCTTTAAAATAATAACATTCTTTTTTTAATCATTTATTTTATATTTCCAAGGTGGCAATCTGAATCACTTGCAAGAGCCAACTCTCTCTATGGGCCCCTCCACCCCAGGGGCACTGCTTGCACTGTCTATATTTACACCCCTGGATTATCCCTGCCTTTACCATGCCAAAGTGATACACACCTGAATGTATCAACGATTATGATGCAGTGATATTAAATACATTATTCTGAAATGGGCCATTGTGCATAATGCGTGTGTTTACTTCTGCCACTTTAAGTGTATTTTGATGAAAATACTTGCGTACTTTACTACTTGTCACGGGATATTTCTACACTGTTAAAATATTTTACTTATTTTACCATCACTACTTTTGAGTCTTTTTTGAAGTTTTGAAACGAGCATTTTCACTGCAAACATTAACGGTCTACTGCTACCTCATGTATTACGGTATAGAGAATTTAACGTGCGCCTCGGTGTGAGCTCAGGTCATTACGGTACAGTCCTGCTCCCTTGGATTGTTTGCTGCTCCGACTGAAAGCACGGAGCGCTGCGATGAGCCTCAGCACTATCTGTCCTGCTCAATCACTGTTAGAACGGCTGAAACAAACTCCGGAGACCTCTCCGCTTCCTGCTGTAAGTTTTCTGCTTTTAAATACCTTTAATACTGTCTGTCTCGCGAAGTACAATTTTACTTTAAGGCGCTCCAAGGCGTGTTTTTGTGTCTGTTAACGTCTTCAGAGAGTTAACGTGAACGTTAGGTTAACTGCTAGCTTGAATATAAGTCATTTCGGGCTACAGTACGTGAGTGGAAGAGGTTATCGACTGTTGCTGTGAGAGGTGTTTTATTAAAGTTGTTTTGTTGTAGTTAATGTGAATTTTCTTAAAAGAGTTTTAACATATAAAAAAGCCGGGGAAGCGAAGTTGAGCGTGGCGGTGAGCTCTGTCAAATAAAACAAATTATTTCCCTTCGTGTCAATGGCATGTAAAGTCAACGTCAAGTGAAACCCTTATCTTCAATAGAGGATTAACCCCTTGATATATATATTTATTTATCTTTCAGTTAGCTCCATAACCGCATTAACGGTTGAGCTGCTACACCCCACCCAATAACTGTGAAGTTATTTAGCAGCCAGGGGTTAACATTAGCGAGTAACTAGTTAAAGCCTGATTCATTAATCAAAGTGACAGAGCTGAGCTTTTCCAGCTTTTTATTCCTATAACACATTTTACTTTTCATGTTTTGACATACAGTTTAACTCTTGAATAAATTAACTTTTCAAAAGGGGGTGGCAGAGTTAACTGCTTTACAGGTGAAAGTGGATTAACCGGTGTGGTAGGGCAGTGGGAGCCAAAATGTGTGTTTATTTTGGTGATAGAAATTGCACAATTAGGGCAGCACTAAGTATTGTGTCATGAAAAAGCCAGTGAACTGGCTGTGTTTATCACAGGGAAGATGGGAGCACAGCTGAAATTCATTCTTTCATCCTGATATTGTAATTGAGATTAAGTGCATTGATCAAATGTGGCTGACTGCAGAAGGAATAAAGTGTGTTGGAATAAGCTTCGGAGGGATAAATCATTCTGTGAGAGAGTTTGCTGAACACTTAACAGTTCACATCAGTGTTTGGTGTGTCAGGACTTGTCCCAAGTGCAGTGAAGCAATGTTGCAGCACTGTCATGTTGTCTGTGTTTTGAACTGAGCTGTAGTTCACTGTTTAGCAGTCTGCAGGGGAAAGTCTCAACTGCATTTCCCCTTAACATTCCTCATTAGATGACTTAAATATAAGTAAGCCTTATTCCCCACCTTCAACAGCTAATCTGAGTGATTTAAAAAGGAAGACAGACACTGAACAGACACAGCTGCACGGTGCATGTGTGTGCATTCACATGCCCACTTTTGTATTGCTTCAGACATTTCAACACACAACAAAAGCTCACCCAAGATGCTGGCTTGAGTCAAATGGAAGCCCACAACATGAGGGAAGTGACATGGTGGCTATTGCATTCCTTAACCTACATCTCAAAATGGGGAAAAAAAAGTGACGTCAAATAAGGAGACAGATGAGTGATATTAAAGTGCTTACTTGGTTTGTCTTTTTGATGAATCAAGATTTTATTCCCATGGCAGCGGTCGCACAGTTTTTCTCTAATCGCCTTGTGATTAAGAATCAACATGTCATCCAGCCTCCGTGGGCGGGCGGGGGATTCTAATTGGCCGAGGAAATAGGAAAGATGAAACAGGGCTTCCTTCTCTGTTCTTTGTGCCCATGGTGACAAAGTTTTCAGCTTTGTGGAAAATGAATCAAATTAATGTGAAGTAGGCAGCAGCAGTGGATGTCTGTTTAAGATTACTGTGGCCGTGCTGCTGTAGCCATCAGCATTTTCCCTGCCTGTTCAACAGCATCTCTGTTCTTTTTAACCAAAGCAATCAGACCATTAGATGGTCTCACTGTTGACACAGTAGCACCCTACTCTCTGAATTCAGAAGTGGCTCTGGTAAATGGGTCAGATCTGGCCCCATGATGACCTTTAGGATTGTTTTCTTTCTCCATGAACGCTTGTGACTGTAGGATATTGTCACCTCAGCCAACCCTCAAAGACTCTTCCATTTTTTTGCCACAATTTTTCCTCACTAATGGCTCTAATGTAGAACAATGGCACAGCTCTCTGTGTCATAGGGGTGGCACACGTCATCTTACAACTGTACTTAATACCTGTCTGACCAATGGAAATATTACATTACATCATGACCATCCTATTCAGGGGCACAGATTCACAGTGGGGTTACTGTTGGTGGAAACAGTTCTATATTTGCCACAAAAACAAGTGGAAAAATAATCATTTCTCGCTGCAAGATTTGCATGGGTCCCTGTGCACCCCATCGGACATGGACATAGACAGAGTTAACCTGGTCTCAGTGGATTCGGGCTGTGAGGCTGCCTGAAAAATACGCATAGAAGGTTTAGCAGTATGTAGATGGATGTGGGTTTCTGAGTAGGTTTTGTGAAGAGGCACTGGGGCAGGCAGCACCACCGAGCACATCCCTGGGCAGTCCCACAGGTCTTCACACACTCCTGGCATGCTGCATGCTGGGTAGCCAAAGCAGATGGTGACCCCTTTTTTGTTTTAACCCCTCAGTGATTAATTAGCATGTATGTTCACAATACAGTCCTCCAATTACACAACAAACTGTAATTATTATAATTTTAATGGTTATTTTTAGTGTACACGTGCAAATGTGCAGGCCATTGAAAGTGTTAGGGTAGTATTTATGCCGCCTGAGGCACTTGTCCCTGACGGATCAGATACAGCAGCACAAAGTGATCTCTCTTTAAACAGTGGCTGTAAAAGAACCTTTGCCTGAAGACTTTGTTTTTTATTACTACATTTTTGATCCAGAGAATGTAGAAAAAGCTCAGCCTTATCAGTCACAGCTCTTAACTTGGAACGCTGCTGCTCACATTGTTTTGGTAATTGTGGCCTTAGATGCATTCTTAAAATAGCAACAAATATAATTTACCTGAGTAAAATGGTGGTAAGCTATATTTAGTTTCATCTCGCTGACTTCTGGTCTGTCTCTAGGGACGACTGTGTGCAATATATTTCTGCCAATGAGGATGGCTTTCTTCTTGGCATCTTTGCTTTTTAATTTCCTACTGCCTGGTGTGACAGTGGGTTTGCCATAGACTTTAATAATGAGACTACAGCAGCTGTGCCTCTGTTTATTTCCAGTGGACAAGATTAGAGAAGCTAAGACCATATGTTGCTTTTCAGACTTTGCTGTTTTATGGCAGCGTTAGGCTGCTCAACTCATTGATTACATCTGGGGAAGACAGAAAAGCAATTCCTTTGTTGAGTGGTGTCAAAACACTGTGGACAATCTCTGTGTAGATTTCTTGGCAAGTCATTTCCCTTAGGCGTTTTCCAGCTGTCTGCATAAACTGAGGAAAATCACATTTTGGATTCATTATCTTTGATAATCCCATTACTTCATATTCCAGTGTTGTACAACATGTGATGCCATCCTTTGTTTGACTTTCTTGCTCCGACTACTCTAGTCTTTGTAATTTGCTGAAGACATATTGAAGAAAAGACTTAATTTTTAAAACATGTGCTGTAATTTTCATTCACAGGTAAACTTTAGGGGACCCTGCAGGATATTAGGAAGAGCGGAGTAGTGGAGCAGCAGCATCATCTTCTTCAACTGGGGTTAGGAGTAAGGTGCAAACTCCACGTCTAACAGTATCTGTATTCGGTAAGTAAAAGTTTGGTATCTCTTCTCTGATTTAAAATAGTTTATAATAGTGATTGATTCCGTGGTTAAAGATCTGCAGTCACCCGAAATGAGGACTATACCAGGCTGTGCTGGTCAGCTGTTCAGAGAGCTGCGCTGTGCAGAGTGGTTGTTCGGAGTTTGTATATATGTATTCATGCTCACAGTGGAGCATTGTGATTGTTTTGGCTGCCTGTGTGCGTGCGTGCTTTGAGTTTGTTTTTTGTCTTTTTTTTAACATGGTTTCACATTTCCCCCTTGCCATTTGGACAAAGTCACCTTTCAGTTCTCCTCAGCAGCACTCATACATCTCGTCTAACATTTTCAACACTTGGCATAGTACGTCTGGTTAGCTGACCTCCTCGTTACCTTTCACTGGAAGGACTCAGCTCCTATAGTGTGATGAAAGAAATGGTAATATTTCAGCTGCTAAATGTTAAGAGCTGAGGCAGCAGTTTAATCTCTCCATAGGTTTAATTTATCACCTCGGAGTCATACCTATGTGAGTTGCTTCCTATAATCCCTATCCTACAGGCGCTCTGTCTTTAACGCTCACCCACTGATTGTGTTTAACAGCAGCCGTTCATCACTGAACATGTGGTTTCCACTTAACTGACAACTGTTGCTAGTGTGCTGCATTATTGATCACTTAACAAGCTGGGTTCATTGAGAGGCTGCTTCATTTAAAGTTACAATGTGTAATTTACGTGGTTGTTTATTAGCAAATATCAACTATTGCTTTCATAAATATATATTTACTAAAGTGTAATGCAATTCACATACAAATGGAAGCTTTATCATAGGCTTAGAATGATTTCTCTATATATACACAGGCAGGGCGCGGTCTGCTGGAGGCTGCCCTCTTGCGTCGCCATATTTGAATACAGTGGCCGAAAGGGATATACGTGTTTCGCCTTTCGCGTTTACCTAGAACTTGCCGTCACTAGAGACAGAGAAGGCGAAGCTCAATCCGGGGAGCTTCTGCGTGAACCTGCTTTGTACTTTTATGATTCTGTCGCACTTTAAATGGAGGACCACACATATGTTTTGCCCCGTAAGAGGGAAACCACGCCACCAAATAAAAGAAAAAGATCAGATAAGTGAGGACGGGACAAAATGCGAGTGAATATCAGCGTTGCTTATTCCAGGTGGAAAGAACTCCTGTGGAAGAACAGGTACCAACCTATATTTGCCGCACTGTGCCGTGACTATCACATAAAACGTGTTATTTTAGCATTACTGTGCTAACTTGAAAAACTCGTGGATGATGCCATCTCTGTCTGCGCAAGGCTTTTTGTCCTACGAGGCCACCGTCACTTACCCGACAGGAGGGGTGAGTGAGTGAGAGCGAGTGAGCCCTACAATCTAGAATTTGATCACTGATGTCACTGTTATTCACCATTTTTACACACTGAGGCTTTAAGTATTTTCTCTGTGGTTGTAATCGAAAACTACTTATTTGGATAATGTCTTCATTTTGAAAAATGTGATTCTAGTAAGGAATGCAGAGCTGCAGTTGATGATTGTTTTAATTTTGATTAATAGGTTGATTATTTTATTTGGTTTTAGAAAATGTCATTTTCCCAGAGCCAAAGTTTAGATATTCACATCGCATCTTTTAGCCATCCAACATTCCAAAACCCAAATATGGTCAATTAATATCATACATCATAAATTCAGTGACAGCTGTTTTTGTCACCAGAATAGATGTCCTTGGTCCAACTCGGCTGACCTTTGTTCAACAATGTCTTTTAAGTGACTTTTCCTGTTGTGATGGTGCAGATATGGATGGGAATCTAATTCTTATGACGCAGCGGCCACATAGTTTTCGTCTGGATTTTTGCCAATGTGGTACAATCATGCTCTCAGACCCTTCCAGGCCAAAATGGCATAGTACAAACATAAGTGGTCAGACTGATTGCCAGTGCTCTCTCAGCCAGTGGTGCTCAGAATATGCAGGTTTCCCTCCAAGAAACAGTATCAGCTGACTTTGCTAATAATTGATTGTTCTTCCTCTCCCATTTGGACTGTGACAACCAGCCAGCAAACAATTTCATGCTGAAATTAGACCTTATCCAAACTCTTTAAGAATGAGTTGTTCTAACTATACTGCAGTTAAAAAGCTAAAGAAAACACAAGCAAACTGGAACGACTAATAGTGTTAGTGCTGTGTAAACTGTTCTGTATGCAATTAATAGAATTCAGACACAGCAACACAATAACAGGTGCTCCTGTTTTATACCCTTTCACACCTGAAGTGCTTTGAAGCGTGACATATGCTGGTGGTTTAATACATCCATACCTCCAACACATACAGTCCGTACAAACACTACCACTTGCTGGCATTGGACTCTCCCATATTTGCATTATGTATCTGTTGATAAAAGCATGCAAGATTGGCTTGATTTTAAATCACTGTAAAAGTTTTTACTCCAAACATGCTCTATTATTGCATAAATGAAGTAGTAATAAATCACACTTACTGAAGGATGAATGAATGCAAATGTAGGCAAATGCATACTAACAACTGAGCGCCCTTGTGCAAAAATTATTGAAACCCAAGGTAAAATATAATTTAGCCGTGAGGCCAACATTCGCCTGCACACAACACTCACACTCAGCCACATGTATTCACACACACACACACACACACACACACACACATGGGTGTGTTGATTTGATAGAGCCACAATTACTTTTACTTGACATTGCTAGAAAAAAAATCCTCTTCCTGCCCTAATGTGGCACCTTTGACGCCCAACTTCCTTTGCTCAGTGCTTGAGCACAAACAGACACTGTAACACTGAAACTCCACTGTCTTTGTTAAGGCCGAGTGTAATCATCAAAACATCATGCAGTGGTTATGACTCGCATGCAGTACCCGATGTAACATTTTCCCCCCACTGGCCCCCCCAGGGCCAGCAGATCAGAGTTTTACTGGCGCCTTCTGTATTTTCACTGGTCTGACAGCCAAAAAATGAAAATATTTTTTTCTGTAGTTTTGGTGATTTATTATAAATGACATACAACAGCGAAGTTCCCTGCAACTTTGGGTGTGTACCTTTAGTTGTTGATTTGTAATGTCGAGCTAATACCACAGTCGCTGTATCCCATGTTTTCATGTCATTACAGATGACGTTTAAATGGTTTAAAACGGTGTGTGCTCAATTGTAAATAAATATTACAAAAGCCTTGTGTTAACAAATGAAGGGATTCTATCCACAAAAACACTAGAAGGCTTTCTTTTTGTTTGTTTTTTTAAGATTATTTTTAAGGCTTTTGCCTTTGTTATAGCAAAGATGAAGAGTGACAGGAAAGGAGGGAGAAGGGGGGATAACACACAGCAAAGGGCCACAGGTTGGAATCAAACTGCAAAGGACTTAGTCTACATGGTGGACACGCTCTACCAGGTGAGCTAGAGGTTGTCCCACGCTCGAGGTGTGGAGATAGAAATAAATATTTACATACTTTTTCATGATTGTGACATATTCTACAAAAACAGAAATTGTAACTGTCATTGAAGGTGTTACGTTGCTGTCATCATTTGAGTAGAGGTGCTGCTGGGTCTTTGTTGTCATCACTTACAGGTGCGTTTTGGATATTTCTGGTGTACTGTGCTGGTGTAATGTTTCTGGTATGATGACAATATGGCCATCAACAGATCATTTTCACTGTCTATTTTTGCTGAGAACGAAGTGCGTCATGATAAAAAAATAGGCGACGAGCTGAACCCAAAATGAGGCACAGCCAAGCTGCGCAGCTCAGTGCGGGCTGTGTTGAAATGAAAAATGAGGTTCCGGGACGTGCACATGCCGCTCAGGTAGGCGATAGGCAGAATGCTTGCAACAATGGAGCAAAGATGCTCCATCTCTGTCACAGGCCAGTGGGTGAAGAGTGTATCCAATAATGCATTCCGCCATTCGCCCATGTGCATTTCATTGATCATGTGTTTTGAAAATAACGACATCACACACATTGCAGACTCCATTGCGTAGGGCCAGTGGGTGGCCAATCAACTTGTTTGGCATAAGTGTTTACTGGCCCCGGGCCATTGGTTATGTCAAACCCTGCTCACATGTCCCGCAGAGTGAAAGTACTTTTGACTAACATTCTATCTAATGATGCTCCTAATATGTACTCACTTCCTTCAGTCTAACACAGGAACTTTGATGTGTTGTGATGCCTATTTCTGAATCTTTAAAACTGCCCCATTGAAATTTTTAATGAGTCAAATACCACTGCCTCAAGGAAAAAGTCTTCAGTACTCAGTGTAGCAATACTTTACAGGGTTTTCCTAAGTGTTTTATTGTGAAGAAGCCACAAAAGCCACATATCTAATGAATCTGAACCCCAATTAGTAACAGCATTTATAATAAGATGAGATAAGTATATGATTCACAGTAATTAATTGGAACAGCATGTCATAATGTTGGGGATAAAAGTAAACCTTTTCGGCTTTTACAAATTTGGAAAAGTAGAGACAGACAGCCCGGTTGGTCACAACCAGTTGCTGATGTTTAAGAAAAAAAACGAAGAAATTTTGGGGACTGGATGGTCCATCACATATCATTTATGTGTTTGAACAAAAATGGCAATGTTATTTGTACCTGTAGAGTGTGCATGTTGCTCTGAATGTATGTTGATGATGGTATTCTGTATGCTTACTAGCCATTATTATGGCATGTCAAAGCAGACAGACTGTAAATATATTATGTCTTCAGGACTGGACAATAAGTCAGTCTTATAGTTTATTGACTCTCAGTGGAATCATATCTTGATGTTATCATATTGTGTTGTTGTTATACAAAATTCCAAATTGTCCAAATTAATGATTCTTAGCAAATTATTATTAAAGCTAATGAACTGATTTACTTAAAAGTTTCAAATTAAATTAACGCTATTTTTATTTGTTCAATGTTTTTCACAGCTATATTGCCCAGCCTTAATAGTGTTTTACATCTGTTGATGTTTTATTTGGATGACTGCTGGCTCTGACAGGATTTCCGACATTAATGAGGCAGAGAAAATGAACAACTTCTCTGCCGCTGAAAAGTTTAATTTTCTTCTAAATAGATTAAAATCATGCAGTCACAAACAGGCTCTTGCCGAGGGAATAAACTGAAGCTAATAGGGCCAGGAGACGAATGCAACCTTTTTCCCCGATTAGATATTTACCTCATCATGCTTGTTCATCAGCCACCCTGTGCAGGCATTGATTTGCCACTGGCTAAGGTTGATTCCCTCATTTGTTTCTGTGTAAACTCAGCTGAGCCCTCATGGCATTTGTGGTGCTCAGTGAAAACCTGATTAGCAAGCTGCGTGGGTGTATTCACATTTACCAAGAGGCAGCTTTGGCATATGGGAAGATGAGTTAACAATATAGACTGTGACAAAAATTGGCAGTAATGGCTCTGTGGTAGAAAACCTTTTTTAAGGATGAAATATGGACATTTTTAAGTTCTAGCCGTGGAAATACTCAGAGAAAACGTCAAATACATGAACACAAACACATTATTCAGCAACAGTTTTATTCACTGCCCATAGCCTTTCTTTTTATTCTGTTTTCCCCTCTGTGGAAGTGAAAAGTGATCCAATTAGCTTCAGGTCTTCACAGATTGCTGCGGCTGTTGAGCAAATTCTGCCCATGGTTTTAGTGACAAGCTGTCTGACCTTTTTCTGGTAGTTTAAATATGGCTTGAATGCGTTTGGGGTAAAAGGGTGATTTTCCCTACATCAAACGCCTTACACTCACACACGCAGACACACACCAGATGGAGTTTGGGAGTTGTTTTGAAGAGCAAAAAAAAATCTGCTGCAAGCTTTGGTCCAGACAAAACTAGTACCCACTGACCAACAAAGACATTACTAAGGCCTGTCTTCCTATTGGTAAAGTGGGCTCTGTCTAAAACTCCTGGTGTGCTGTGAGCCGTATCCCACCTCCTGAGCAAGTACATAACATTTCCAAGAAGTGATGTAATGACTTCTCAAACGAAATGACTGAAATTCTGTTGTGTGTCGACTGATTATTTTGCACAATTCATCACTGTCCTTCATTAACTAAGATTAAATTACTGCTGTGTTATCTGTGCTACCTGATGTTGAATCGCATGCCTTTTAACTGAACTTTATTATTGTTTGAGAATGCCTCATATTTTGTGCAGACAAGAGGAAGGTTGAATTCCTGGTGAGGCTGTAACATGCAATGTTCCAAGTATTGATTTTCTGTCACAGGGAGCCTTTATTATTTGCACTCTGTCTGCAGCTTGGGAGAATGATGGACAAACCAATCATGGAGTCTGAATAGTAACAAGAATGGTATGTGCTCGTGTTGATTTGGATGCTGCTGTGTGTGCTGCACAGTTTGTGGAAGGTGCTCTGCTTACTGATGGGTGGGGGTGGGGGTTCTTTGGGGGGTTCTTTGTTTTAGACAGAGGGATAGCAGGTTTGGAGACAAGGGTTGTCTCTGATAGAATGGGACTCATGAAAGAAGACAACCATGACCTGTGGCAACCAATTTACCTGAATGTATGTTTCTGCACAATGTATAAAATGATTTAGCTGTCTCTTGAGTCATACTTGTGGCTGGCAGGGTATCAAACTTAAATACTTGAGCACCAGCCAAATTGTGTCTGTAATGTTATGTCTCTCTGCCCGCACCCTGTCTGTCTTGACGTGGTCAGAGACTTGTTTACTTTTCAAATATTTCCTAATTGACATGTTGTAAATAAAGACTATATTTTGTTTAGGCGGAGTTTTACATTTAACAATGGTACACTGGTCAGTTTGGTGTATTTTAAAGTTCTTATTTTGATTTTTTATATTTATTCAAAACATGTTTATATTCCCCAAACAAAGGCTATGAAAAATGTAGGGCTGCCCCTGGCTAAGAATTTTCCTAGTCGACCAATAGTCGTCATTTAGGGCCATTAGTTGACTAGTCGGCTCCATGTTAACGATATTAATTTAATTATTAAGTAATATTTTGGGCAGGGCAACACAATGGTTTGAGTTGAGGTGTGAGAAGGAATAGTATCAGTAACATTGTTAACACTGTGCTACATTACAGAGAAATACAAAACCGTACTAATGAACCTTCATTAATATAGGCCTATATTTTATCTACAAGTGCACGTCACACACTGAGCGAGCCGCCTGTTAATGACGCTGTCGGCAAAGCAGTAATGATTGTGCTAAGTGGCTAATGGGCATGTAGCTACTGACATGTTTCAGATGATATGCCATGTTTATAGTCGACCAATGAAGGTGAGTTTACATATCAACTTGGGTTCATCCTTCACCTTCTCAAAATGATCCCACACTTTGGATTTCCTGCCCGACATGTTATTAACTAGCCTGTGTGATAACCGCAGGTACCAGCCCTGGAAATCAGGGGCTGTACACATGCTGAATCTTTAATCGCCTGGAGAACACGAGGTCGGGAAGTGGCCGCTACTGTTGTGCCTTTTCTGTGCCAGCTTTCAAGAGCGTGGTGGCAGATTGCGTCCGAAGTTGCTGGGAAACCTTAACAGGCACCATATAGCCTATTTACCTGAAATCCTGAGTGCAGAGCTGATCTTCTTCCAGGTGCTGTTTATAAGTGTGTACACCTATTATCCGTGGGACAGATATAAAGCTCTGAGTAGCCCTGCACTAACATGATCAATCTTTCCGTGTTTATCACAGACTGAATATTTACGAGAGAAGGGAATGATATCTGTCGGCTGTGATTGGTTTGTAACTGACTCTGTCTGACTGCTGAGTGTGGCCACTTCCTGTGTCTGTCATTTCAAATTAAATTCCCACATGGTTCAGTCATGTAGGTTTTGATTTATTTTGACAAGGAGCAGCTCCTAATGGAGTTCATATTTGTGTTTTTTGTGTGTGTGTGTGTGTGTGTGTGTGTGTGTGTGTGTGTGTGTTTTTTTCCTGCAGCTAAGCAACCAATGATATCTTGCCGACTAATGACCTTTTTGGTCGACCATTAGTGGGCAGCCCCGTTGGCATTGATACTAACACTTATCACCTGGTACCTAGCTACAGGTATGACCATGGTTAGGCAAGGTGGCTTAGCATGTAGTTAGTAGAGAAAAAAAGACAGCAATGTCTCATCAGTGCCGTAGAAGTGCTTCAGTTTAGCAGATTTCAGACACTGAGCAAACTGCTGTGGTGTGCAAAGTAGACAATGGCAAGAAATTAGCAGCATAACACACCTGCTGCAGCAGCTGAGACACAAACATGCAGTAGAAGCAGTGTGTGGCATTGTTACACTACTTGGTATTGGTGACAAAATGATGGCCTTTTCCACCCTTCTGTCTTGGATTATTTAGATGACCTGTCCAAAGTCGATACTAGTCTTCTGTCTGCTAAAGTCTGAGGGAGGTAGCACATCCAGGATAACTGCTGTCCCATATGTTTTCGATCTTTTCTTCATTGCTCTTGTAGTATGAGCTGCAGAACAAGGTGATTTGTCACACTGGCCAACCGGCAAATTAAATGTCAACATCATCAATCCTTGTTGTTCTTGGAACTAGTGTTGTCAAAAATATTGGTTTATTGATACACTGTCACATATACTGTCACAATGTTATCCACTTAATGAACAATATATATAGATATGACCTCAATCATTTTCCTGACCTCGATCTTGCCTGTTGTGTTTAGATGTGTGTTTCATGCCAGAATAAAAAGTATATGAATAGCATGGTTTTCCTGACCATTATAGGAATTACAAGACCATTATAAGTCCCAGGAAAAATGAAACAACACTTTAAGATGACACAGCAGAGCTTACCAGTAGTCTGTAGCTACACTTATGGAGTGGAAGAAGCACATGCCAGATAGTTGTTAGGTTACCAACAGACACAAAAAGTCTATAGTTTGTGGTTTTACAACTTCATACTCAACTCCATAAATCATCAGCAAACTGACTGGCTCACAGGCCCGTCTGTTCCCAGGGGCCAACTGAAGCATACTAGCCAATTATGAGGTAACTACAGTGTTATCACACATTTCCTGCTTGTCTATTAGTCACAAGAGGCAGCACCTGATTTTGTTTTTGTTGGACAAATTTTGTATGAAGTCTCAAACTAAGTCACTCTGGGCGGGGAGTAAAGAAATACTTTTGGAGAAAGACAATGGGAAAGATTAAATTTTAAATGAAGGTACTGAGAAACCTTTTACTGCCAAAGACTTTTCTGAGAGGTTCATTTTTTTTTATCATTTTATTTAAATGAGTTTAGGATGTCTTTTACCATTTAGCACAAACACTATTTCGTAACTTTATTGTTAGGGTTTACTACAGTCATCCTGCCGTCCTGCTACTAACCAAGAAAAGAGAAGTCATTGTTTTCTTATTATAGCATTGTTGTATTTATCTTTTTATTAAAAATTCACTTTGGATGTCCTCAATGTCAGATTTTCCCTGTGGTATTGAAAATAGCACAGATTATCGATATTTTCAAGGTGTTGTATCCAAGTTAGAAATTCCTGTATCGTGGCAACACTACTTGGAACACACAGCTTTAAAATTCTGTTAAAAAGAGTGAAAAAAGAGTTAAAAATCAGAGTTTGACATTGCTGTTATCGACCAGGTGAACAGATTGTCAGTGTTTGGTGGATCATTAACACAAGTTTAACTTGTGAAAACACCTCCCTTTCTTTCTGTGTTTGTATATGTGTCATCGCAGGAATGTTAAAATGTAAACTACAGTTTTTTTTCTGAATGCAGATACCTTGTTATGTATACACAGTCACTTATCATGTAGAGACTGAGCCCACGTTGTTGCCCAATCTTCAAGTGTGTGACAACAAGACGGACGGTGTTGTTCTTGGCCTGGTGTGCTTCTGGCCTAATACGGGAAAAGCCTGCCAGCACTGACATATACTAATGTTGATGCTGTAACTATGGGACCTTATTGTTGGCTCATTTGAAACTTTGTAGGCAATGGAAGTGTGCTTATTGCTGTGCACACCCCTGTATATATGTGTGTGTATGTGTGTGTTAGGGGTGTAACGGTACACAAAAATCATGGTTTGGTACGTACCTCGGTACACAAGTCACGGTTTGGTTTTTTTCAGTTCAGTAATGAAAAAAATAGACAACTATTAAATATCTTTTACTTATTGGTAACCTTATTAAAACATACCACCACAGCAGTTAACTCTTTTTACACAATTTTTGAATGAAACAAATATATATAAAATCCTGCTTTTTCACATTGTTTGAATCAAAAATATAAATTTCTGCTTAAACAGTTTTACTCAATTAAAATAAAAAGTATAGTGCAGCTGGTCAGCTTTAAAACCTGCTCAGATTCAGTTTTACTCGGAACTTACTTAGCTTTCCCACTTTGTTAAAGTGCAGTAAACAAAATATATCTTTAGATGTATTATATATAAAGTACAGCTTAAACAATTTTACTCAACTCCAATGGCGTTGGTTATTTCTTTAGCGCGATGGTCAGGGAAACGCTCTTTCTTTTTAAATGACGACGATATCGTAGTTTGCACCAGATTGCTTTTTCTAGTCGTGCCGGTTAACGTTCAAACTCGCGGAGATTTACGGTCAGACTCGGTCCATCACTCAATTATGTCTGTCGGGGAACTAGATATTTTAAATGGTTCGGCTCGCAAAAACGGAATTAAAATAAAATAAAATAATATCCTGCGCCCAATAATTCGGTACAGGGTAGTGTCGAACAGAAAGTCACGTACCGAACAGTTCGACACAAATACATGTACCGTTACGGCCCTAGTGTGTGTGTGTGTGTGTGTGTGTGTGTGTGTGTGTGTGTGCGTGTGTGCATCCATTACCGCTCTTGTGCCTGGAATTATGAGCAAGTGATTACCGGTATATGACAAACTCTCTCACACACCTTCAGGCAAGAAAGTCAGATGGCAGATGATAAAACTGCAAATATTTATTCACATGAACCACATGTTACTGGGTGGCAATATAAATAACAATATGTTGGACATTTTAAGGATCTGGTTTTGACCTTTACTTAGCAATTACTTCCCAGTGAAGAGATCCTTTAGTGACGCAGGTTGAGCCCTCAAATGAGTACTTGTCGTCATCCAGCAGGGCTGCCTAGCAACCAGGTAGCGCTTCAATAAGCAAGACAAGCTGTGCAAGGAGGGAAAGAGTGGAGGGCTTGAAATAGTCATATTGTCACACTTAGGAATCAATCAGCTGTGCAATTAACTTTGCTTTGTGTATTGTTAAAGGGACATCTATTGATATGGGTTAACAAAAAAGCAATTGTCCTCGGTGGCAAATATTCAAGTATTTTGCATTTGAAATACTGCGTTACTTCAAAATTCATTAACAGAGGGTATTTCCATTCTATTGCTGTTCACAGTCGGGGGGATCCAAGGGGGTGAGCAGCCAGAAAGCTGTTTAATTTGCTTTAACATTCACTTATTGACAGGGAGAGAAAGTAATTGTTCCCAGCCCTGTGGGTTTCCCCAGGAACAACAGAAACATGTCTGCCCCACTTTCACAAATTACAAATTATCACACTGCTTTTTTAGCTCTTTGGCACAATGGTCAACGAGATCAGAAAAGCAGAAGAATATAAACAGTAAAGATATGAAAATGGCATATAGTTAAAAAAGAGAGTGAGCTTGATAGATAACCAACAATGTTTTGCTTACATTGCTGCTCTAAATAATATGTGTAGTTCTTTGAGTCATAGTAGTGGAGTATCAGTATCACCCTGGAGGCCCAAATGCACTGAAAGCGTCTGACACTTGCATTTTGTAGTACAGCTATTGTTTTAAATGGCAGAATACGCACAGAAAACATATTGAGGTGTATTAAACTGCTTTGATGACCCTAATCTGACCTGGTTTAATTCTGGAGCATCAAATGAGGATCCAAAGTCAGTGAGGCAGAGTGGAGACAGAGAGACAGAGAGGTGGTCATGCAGCGAGAGTGCACAACAGTTTCAGATAGCTGACGTTAGCGTTGTTAGCTTAGCTTTAAACTTAATGAACAAGTACATTAAACAAAAACAACTACCACTGCCAACAGCTATAGCCTACTACTAAAGCCCTAAACCGTTGTGTTGTCACATACTGAGAATAAGATCAATAAATCCTTGGTAGTTGTGTTAGCACAACGCACCCACCCTGTGTCATCTATTCACATCACATTTACTGACATCTACTGCTCATAAATCTGAACTTGCTAAATAAACCTAACAACAGTATTTGATCAACATACTATAGAGGTATGATTGGCTGTGCTTTAAGTGACTTTCACCCAGTAAAATGTAAAGATGAAATGAGGTGGCTGGTCCCCAGTGGCTTTACTGGTGTTCTCCTTACAACCAAAGCAGCAGTACGCACCCAACAGCTGCGTTCATGCTTTATTATAGGCTACTCAAAGATAGAAATATGTATAGAAAATTAATAAGGGTATCTACAGCATAGAACTTGTCCCTTGAAATTTAAAATCTGATGCCTGCAGTGCACCATAAGAGCATCAACTGATGTGCGTCCAATGAGGCGTGTTGGTTATCGCTTTCAGTGGGTTTGGACCTTTAGGCCCAGATTTTAGCGTCAGAAACCCAGAGTGTGCAGTTAATCTCAATCTCTAAAAACTAATCCTACTATACACCTCTGCAGCAGATTCATGTGCAGTGCTTTATTCCTCTTAATCATTCCTGAAAAACTGAGAATATATCCACACAGTGGGTTGTAATTTCAAAAATACGCCTGACAAACTAATTGATACAATCTTCAAATGATTTTTAGTTTTGAAGCCAACATTCGAATCCTTTCTGTACTAGCCCCTGGGATTTACAAAACAATGCATTATTTTGTTGATTATGAAACTGCATAGTGCCTATTTTTGACTTTTTTCTCCTCACTGCAGGAGAAACAATCATTACCCATTGAAATCCATTTATTAAATAGCTCCTCAGATTTCACACAGCTCTCACCAAAATGTAGAACGGCCCCATAATCATAGTAATAATGTTGTTATTCTCCCAAGCAAAATGTATTTCTCTGGACTCTAAAAGGCTCCACCATGTGTCTCACTGTGTTCATTTAAGCAAGTGATAATTCTTATTGTTACCCACAAGCAAAACAGTGCAGCGTTCTCTCTGTTTACCATGATCTTGTAGTGAAACGTAGTTCACTGTAATCTACCAAGTGCAGAAACATGACCCTCTTTTACTGTGATGGCGTTTTGTGTGATGGAGGGTCTGTGGTTACCCTTGAGATGCTTAAAAGTCTCCTGTAATATGCCAGGAGTCTTGGGGGGAAAATAATTGGGCGCACATAGTTTTATCCACTAATAACCATTTATTGTGTGTCATTAAAGCCTGCCTCATTAGATCATTTAATTAGTCTTGGATAACAGTTTCCCTGGACAACAAGTGTGTGACATCTGGTATTTCCAGCTACCTGTGACTCCACTCCACTTTATTTCTGCCAAGTTAACTCTGCAGTGGCATGCACATTTTGCACACTCAGTTATCAGCTCATTAGGTACAAGTAGTCAAAACATATGCAGTCTAACGCAAAAGTCCTGCAATAAATCCTACATTCATGAATGTTACAATGTTCTGTTTTTGGTGAAACTTTAGAGCGTTGTTGATTCATTTGTGTAATCATTTTGACGGTTGCATTTAGTGATGCTGCTGAATTGTGGTGAATTTAACACCACCACAAGCTATAGCCTCTAAAATGATAATACAATATGAATGAATTGTTATGATCATGAAATTTCATAGCTCTCTTCAGGTTTGGCACAATTTTAAATCCTCTTTGAAAGTTTTGTTTCATTACACAATGAAAAGGAAATCCGTCTTTGCTTTCTAACCGGTGCAGTTGTAATTACTGCATATCTTGCAGGTGCTTTATGTAACTCTGGAGAAAAATAGTTAATTGTTGAGTCTCATTGCCAGGTCGTCAAATACCGATGCTTTGGGTTGTTAGTCAGACCGAACCACACACTCAAAGCATCTTCGTCATGTAAATGACTCTTCTTTTTCACCCTTAGACATTTGTTGTCTTCCGGTTCCACGTGAGTTTCATGACAGAAACGTCATCAACACACCCACTCATTCGCAGTTATTCTCCGGACAATTACCTGGTCTATCACACATGGGCCCAGTCGGGTATAACATGGATTTGTGTTAGGGAGCTGGCAGGACAAACGCTGGTTAATGTCTGACTCAACTGACTCGGACATTTGTGTTCTCGTATACAGCTTATCGTAATGCCTAGATGATTTCAGGTTTGGAGTGCATGTGTGAAAGGGGCTTTAGATACACCATGTTTTAAATTATAGCGAGATGAGCAGAGGTGAGGAGAGCAGCAACAACCATAACTATTACACACTGCATAACAGTAATAATGATAATTATATATTAGTTGTAATAATTACTGGTTGGGTGTTTCTCAGTGTGTCACAGCACAGAAGCAACAGTGTATTGTGTCAGCTCTGTTGGTGTATACGTTTAGAGGCCAGGCCTAATTTGCGTCCTCTTTTCTCCACGTGTGATGGATCCCTGCTGAGCTCTGATGGTTTTTCTCTGTGGAGGAGCTCATTCACCTTCCAGCTGCCTGTGTGCACTAACTGTCAGCTCTGCTTTACCTCACCACGTCTTTACTGCTTCTCCGTTGGCTTCACAGCGAGCCTGCCGTGTCAAGATGGCTCCATAGATAGAAACACCAAACAATCACTGGCACCCCCCTGCCCCTCCTCAGCCCACCATACCATGCCCCACATGGGCCCTATGTAACAGATGGTAAAAATAACCACCTCTCTCTTTTACACACCATTAAATTATGCATTGTGTTTGTGTGTTTGAGTATGAATCGGTGTCAAGTCAAGCTACAGTCCCTCGCTGTGATTTGTTTTTGTGCCGCAAATATAAGACAATGTTTGTTTCCCTGAAAATTAAGTTTGAATAAATGGGGGTATTATATTTGAGGGCTAGACATTGACATATTCACAACACATCACTTTTAATGGAACAAGTGGCAACTACTGCTTCTACAGAGCGAGCCTGTTACTGGAGAGTGTCACATTATGGGTTGTTGGTTGGTTGCCTTATTGTTATTATGCTGGTGAGTTTCTTTAATTCCATGTACAGTGTTTAGGTTAGGGTTAACACAACAGTGCTCAAACCAGCATTGAAAAAGTATTACAGTTCTTTTATTTTTTCTTCTTCTTGTATTTGAATCATGAAGGAGTAGCTGTAGTACAAAGAGGAGGAGGGATGGAGGGCGGCCTCCACTGAGACACAGCTGGACCACTGTTATGTGAACTCAGTCATTATCCACAATCCCTACAGCTGAATTCAAAGGACAGTGCTTAAAATTGTTACTCAGAAATGCACATTCTTGAGCAATACCTCACTTTATAAGGAGTAGCATTCAAATCTTACAATCTTGAAACTTTTCAACAGATTTGCATGGTTAAAAACCTTACCCGAACAGATGTAGTTGTTCCATCTCATTACAGTAACAATGACCACTGGGATACTCGGCTTTGTATGTAGTTGTGACTCTAAAAGATCCCCAGTAAACACTCGAGGAACACTTCTTACATAATCACGTTAGAATAAGTCAGCCAACAGGAGGGTGATTTCCCTTGCTGCAATGTGATGTAATAACTGGATATTAGGCAGGGAAACTCCAAATCCCAGGAATCATTACGACTGTTTAATTCCGTGGTAACTGTCCCCAGATGATTCAACAGTATTAATCTGTTGGACTCGGCACAATAATCCATTGATAGTAACTGAGGAGTAGTTCTCTCCGCAGACTGACTGTGTGCACAGATCTTCACTGTTGTATAGAGTACAGTTTCCAGGGTATGCATTGGTGGTCTGTTCTAACTCAAGATAGGAATTCACTGCCTTCGCTATTGTCCTTTGTTTATCACCAGCTGTCATAGGCACTGCTTTCTGTCCTCATCTGTTTTCTCTGCCCTTTTGCCACAACTGAACCTCATTTGTAATTTCCCCCACGTCAGAGCCAGCATCTGTTAGGCAGTGAGACCATTACTTAAGGTGATTTGAAGAAATCTGGAATTTGACACCCGTGGATGGCTCGATACATCTTCACACCCGTCTCTCCACCAACACAATATAATGTGCAGATTGCTGTTGCCTGTGCCTACCTTCAACTGAGCTGTACTGATGTCACGGTCAACTGGATGTGTCAAATGTGTGATTACTCAGGCCACGCGAAGAGAGGAGGCACAATTTAAGACTTGTCATGTGTCAGTAGAATTCTTACCTCTAAACAACATGGTGTGAGGGGTTTTGTCTCCTGTGTTTTTGCTCCTGATGCTACAAGTAATCTAGCACACAGGAGGTTACCACAATATTTTGAACACCTGCACTGTTTACTGTTTATTACAGTATAATTGCAACTAATCCTAGCAGTGTTCAGTTTTTATTCTGAATGACTACATTTACATGCACACAAATATTCCACTTGTATTCCGACTATGACATCATTCTGAATTTGATGTGGGTCATGTAAGCAGCGTATTCTGTTGGGATGTTATGAATAAGGTCTTTTTCCAAATCTAGCATTTTCTGATTATGACTTGTAGGATATGCCGATACTATTCAGGCTTTAGGAGCATTCTTTGAACAGCACATTCAGAATATGTGTCTCAGTTGGGGATTTTACTGCAGTTTGCCATGCATCTGTCGTACACAAACCAACTTGCCAACAGTTTACTAGGCTGGGGTACAGATGCCCACATCTCCTGTCAGAAGAAGAGACACACCTACTTTTAAAAATTGTGAAAGATTCGGATGTCAGCAGGTTTTTGGATATGCACGAATATCTTAATGCTCAACTCAACTCAACTCAAACTTTATTTATAGAGCACATTTAAAACAACCGGGGTTGACCAAAGTGCTGTACAGATTAAAAGCAGCATGGATGCTAAACGTAACCCATACTATGCTGCAACTAAAAAAAATACTAAAATACATAAACAGAGTGCAATAAAATAGAATAAAATAAAATAAAACAAATTAAATTTTAATTAAGATTTTGCCAGATGTCCACTCAAGCTCAATTAAAAGCCAGGGAGAAGAGGTGAGCCTTTAAGGAGGATTTAAAAACCTCAATCGATCCTGCAGAGCGGATGTGCCAAGGCAGGTTGTTCCAGAGCCTAGGGGCTGCCGCCACAAAGGCTCGGTCACCTTTGGTTTTTAGCCTCGTTTTGGGGTGACCAGTAGCAGCTGATTTGAGGATCTCAGTGTTCTGGCAGGGGCATGAATACGAACGAGCTCAGTTAAGTACTGGGGGGCTAGGCCATTAAGAGCTTTAAAAACAAACAATAAAATTTTAAAATCTATTCTAAAAGCAACCAGGAGCCAGTGCAGCGAAGCTAGGACAGGGGATATGTGGTCACGTTTGCGTTTGCCAGTAAGGAGACGGGCAGCTGCATTTTGTACCAGCTGCAGGCGGTGCAAGAGTGAGTGGTCCAGGCCAAAATACAGTGAGTTACAGTAATCCAGTCGTATGTTAATAAAAGCATGGACTGACTTTTTCCAGAAGGAGGTTGACGGATAAAAGAGGGAGGCTGTGTCTGCATGGTTGAACAAGTGACAAATCTTGAATGCCGAACACATCGTCTAGGTGAACAATGCTTTTTCCTCATGCTGTTCCCGTTCCATCTAAGCACTTTTGACACCTTCTGTTCTGATCACAATTGCTCGTGGTGCTGTACGCTGCAAATATCTATCCAGAAAGGATGTTGTAAACATTTCTTGGAGGTAGTGGGAATGAATCAGTTTGTCACTGTTCAGTAGATATCTGAGGTTGTTGTGGAAATGCGAAGCACTCACAGACTTCAAAGTGGAGTCCCACAGTTAGCAAGCTTCTCTCGCCTTAGGGCACCAGACAGTCATGTTGGCGTGCGTCAGGGAAGACTTGTGCCTCAATTTCTCTCAGTTATTGGATGTTGTCACACATAATCAGAGATATAATGATTAGATAACATGACTACAAATAGTCATCAGAAGAATTTCCCATTACTTTTGCTATCAACAACCCAACACAGGTCAAATGCTGATGCATTTTAGTCATCACATAGTACTGATGCAGGGATAATGCTGAGAATGAATGCAGCATTGTACGCACGAGAGCGTGATCACATCAGTGGCAGCTATCAACAAAGCAGCATGGCTGAGAGAAAGAGGTCGAAGGTGTGGCTCCATATCTCAAAGTTTGATGCAGACTACGCTCGCTGCAATATTTGCGATGCAAGGCCAGCTACGGAAATATCTCAAACCTGAGGAAGCACCTGGTCAAGCGCAAGGTGTTTTTAAAGGCTGACGACTGCACAGTATTTGATAGCCTGAAAGTTAAGGCTACTTCTCCCGGCGTTAGCACACCTGCAGCCAGCAGCTTGTTGTCATCTGCAGCCAGCATTGGGGCAGAAGAAGTGGGATTAACGTTCGATGATGACGACGGTGATTAAGCGGGGCATCAGCTACATCGGTTCCAGGTAATTAATAAGCTTAGTGTTTAAGATGATTGGGCTTTGTTCTGGTCATTCTGACATTAGCTTCGCATTTTAACTTGCCTTAGTTATCATTATCAGCTCGGTTCCTCGTATTCTCTAACTTTAACGTTACATTCCCCCACACACACATTTTTCCCAGAGGGGAAAGAGGAGGAATAGGAGGTAGTAGGAGTGGGTTTATTTTGTGCAATAAAAAGAACTGCTTCATAGTCAATTACATAGGTTACCTTTTGATATTATGTTACAAACAGTGTTAGATGTTGTTTTATTCTGTTTGATATTGAGAAATAAATGTTAGTTTTGACAAAAAAAACAATCTAAATGAAATATCCTTTATTACCACACATACATGCAAAAAAAAGTACTGAAAACAGGTACCGTTGCGTACCAGTACCGATTCCCAGGTACCGGGTGTCGGTACCGTATCGGTTCAAATGTGAAAGGTACCCATCCCTAAAAGTCACACAAGCTCCTGTTCAGCAAGGTAAAATTATAGTTCAGTCAGGAACACTTAAGTCAAAGAAAACTGTATTTCCATTTGCAGTATTATATCTGGTGGTATGGCTCTGTTCTGGGGCCTCTCTGCCTTTTCTCAGACCTACACAAAAAGCCTCTTCCACACGCCTATGAGGAAAACCTAAGACAGAGAGAGCACACCTCTCCACCTTTCATGCGCCTACATGGAAAGCTTAAGGCAGGGAGAGCAGCAGCAAAGACCCCCGTGAACAGAACAGAGCAGCATTAGTGACGAACAGAAATGACACTGATAAGTCAAACACAACATGAAATGGAGGAGCTGGGGTGGAGGAAGTGGCTTGTAGAGGAAGCAGCAACAGTAGGCAGACCAGAGCAGTTTAAACAGGGCGCCCTGAATGCTATTTCCTCCATTTCTGGATTTTTCATTCACCGGATCATTGCAAGAAAAACAAAGTTTTCATCAACCTCATGGCAGCACTAAATGAAAAGTCAGAGTATCATCAGAGTCAGTATGATGCAGTGACTAGGAGCTATGAATGTCTGTGCCAATTCATCTTGCACATGTTGAGATAATTCACTGGATATGGGAAAATCTTGACCAAACTCTTTGACTCTTGTCAAAAGGATTCATCAGAGATATATGTACCAAATTTAATGGCAATATTCGGCTCAGTAGGAGTTCTCCATAACTCCAGATTCCTCTTCTTGGTTTACAGCTCCAACCTCAGCGGCACTGGGGGCAGCTAGGCTGTTGCATCAGTGAGACAACACAGAGAAGCACATCAACACCATTAGGACATCTGGAATCCAATAATAGTCAACGTTGCTTGTGTTTCTTTCCCATCAGATCACAGGAGACTGGATCTTCCTGTTGTCAGCTTAAAGTTTTACTGTGCTGAAGCTCCAGTATTCCTCAGGGCAATGATAAATCCATACCACCGACACTAAGTAACCATGAAAGGTAATAAATTTACTGAGGTCAGTAAATTATTCCGAGGACTCGAGAGACAGACATTTCATTGAGGATGAACTGCTCAGACTTGTTGCTTGAGTCTGTTGGGTAGAGGTGTTGTTTTGTGCGTTATCTTCTCCTGGCACCATATGATGCTGCAAGATATCCCAAACATGGTGGTGAGGGGATTTGGAGGCTACTGGGCAACTGTGTCTTATGTTATTTATGGAAAAGAGGAGGAGATGAGCAGGCTGTGGAGTCTGCTTTCTTATTTTGAGTAACACATTTGTTCACAGTTGCTCCTCTACACCCACACACTGCTTTGTTCATATGATACAATTATTTTTTACAGAACGTCTTTCTTGTCACTTACCAGAGATCTCTCAGGGAGTTCGCACATTTCCCACAATATCTTCTTTACGCCGAGCAGCTTTTCATTTCCACAGCACATGTTCTGTCACAAAACCCTGAAGACGGTACAAAGAGATTTTGTTGGTTACTCCTCCTATTGCTGATATTCCTCTGCACTTCAGGTGGACCAACCCGGCCTCTTCCCCACACACAGTGATTAATTGATATGGTCGTCTGTGATAAGACTCTGTCTCCTCTCTTTGTTTGTCCCACTGGGAGGTAAATGCATTGATATTCTGCAAAGACATGCACGATCACAGAAAGTGAAAGAAGCCTTATCTCTTTAGACTGTGTCAATAGCAGGGTTTGCAGCATACATTACTGATTCACCTTCCTCTTAGGCTGCCTTGAGGGTATTATATGTATTTCATCATAACACATGCAATGTTTTTACAAATCTGTGGGTGTACTTGTTTTATTTTGTTGATTGGCTCCCTAACCACTCTCCTATTGCTGAAATTTGTCGAGTGGGTGTTTGCCTTTTTAATTTACCAGGTCTTTAAATTGTTTCAACTAATGTATGCCTAAAATGGGATGAAGGATTTCCTGAATAGAAATAGCATTTCTTCATTAAACAGTTATTTCCGGGTTTATCTGAGTCTTCTCGAAAATGATCTCTTTTATTACACAGCAGTGGTTATTGAATGTTTGAGTTCCTTTATTGCAGAGATGTGAAGCGTTCTGGAGGGGTTTTTTGGATGTTGGCAAAGTTTTAAACGCTAGGTACTTTTTATATTACCGCATCTTAAGTTATGATTTCACCTGCTTTTCTTATGGTCTCATCAGTAATTTTGTTTTAAGTGAATGCGTCTTCGTTGAATTGTTCCACAGAGGCAGAAACTGTAAAACTAGCAGGATTGAACATGGCTGTTTTCCCTTTCCTGGCACTTGAACACTGATTTTTATTTGAAATGAATCTAGATTTTGTAAAAGTAAAAAAAAAAGGCCACACATCCACGTCAAACATAATTTATCTTCAAAGGTAAACCTATTTAATCATAGGTGCAGTTTGAGCTTTAAGCTTTGGGGTTCACAAAAACAAAAATCCAGTGGAAATGGAAAGTGTTTCAAAGAGGCTTTGTTTACACAAAAAGTAATAAGCAGGATACCAGCAGGTACATGTTCATATCTTGCCAAATATGCCCAATGAGTGATGGAATATTGCCAGAATTAGCATTGAAACTGCATTTACACAAAATCAAAAACCCAACAGTAAACCACATACAGAGCCCAGCTATTAGCGTCAGAGCTCAACATTAATGCTTGCACGGGGCAAATAAACTATGTAATCAGGCAAATGGAAGCCTCATGCAGTTGTTGGGTTCGTGAAAAATAAATTTGATGTCTGACTTTAATGTAATGTTATCTGAAAATAAACTGTGTACTGTATCGTTGAAGCGGAGCTTTTCCAGCTGAGCTGCATGCATCTGTCTCCCCAGAAAGCACTGAACAGGACTGATGAGAATAATCAGCCATACACTGTTGAAGTTAACTCTCAGGATGACAGTGCTATACAAGACATACATAATGTTACTAACGTGAAATATCTCAGGAATGCTACATGTGAGACTTGCTAATTTTTGCCCAGAAACTAACGTTAGCTGTCGTGCTGTTCCAGCGAGGTTTCTGGCGTGCTCATATTCCTTCTAGAAACTTTGTGATCAGCCTTGAACTGTGGTGTCATTTTGGAGACTTTAATGATAAATCCAACACTGAACGTCTACTGTGATAAATGATCCATTTACTATGTGTGAAACAGTTATTGTTGTTATTAGCCATCCACTAGCCGTCTATGATACCATGGGTTGAGTCTGTTGACCAATCAGAGGCTGTGTTTCTGACTGTGTGGGCTAAGTTTAAGTTAAAATCAACCCAACAATGTAATTGTTACCTGTATGGTTGTTTTGTATGTTAAGAAATTATAATAATTGTTCACATTCCTTTTATCTTTTTAAGACATTACACTAAATGATTAGTTCTCTGTTATAAATAATATAGATACTATTAAATCCCTACATGCAGTTTTGGCTACGGCCACAAGGAGTTTTGGTGAGCCCCCTGAACACTGCACCTGTGTATTAAATGCATCAAAGGCTAATTAGAAACAAAACTTTAGGGTAACATAGTGAGACCACCCTTCACCTGGATGAGCAGCATCAGCGCTCTGTAATGCATAGCAACCTCCTCACTGAAGTGTTGTAGAGCACCTAATTGCTTGAACACTGCAGGGACACTTGTAATCTCACTGGGGAAAAACATATCTTCAGGTATGTGTGTAGAGATGTCAAGATTTTGTCAGTGGAGCTCTAAGCCATTTAAAACTGTACTATGATAAACAAAACCACCCTTGAAGACAGCTCCTTGTCTTTTGCACAGCTTTGTTTTCAATCTTTACAGCATCTCAATACACACTTTGTGCATGTTGAAATTTTACCCTGGGTGCCTAAAAAAGGACTCAGTAGATCTGCTCTTAAATTCAGCTTTTCTTTCTTTTTACTTAATTATGTATGGCTGCTTATAACATCCAGATGAGATGTGGTTTGATTCACAGCTTAATTAAATATGTAACTATAATTTTGAAGGAGTGAGGTGCGGCAAAAGTTAGTCCCTCTTCAAGTCTTTCATGCTGACAAGAAGCCACTCATTAGGAGAGTGTGTCTTTCCTCCTGTTGACTGAGCAGAGATCAAAGTCTCTCACTTAATCCTAAAATATCACCTTCAATAGCAAAGAGAGTGACGGCGTGGTCAATGGCGGTTCTCAGCAGAGACCTCATCATCAAAGGCGGTTTCAATCACGGAAGGTGCTCACAATAATTAAGAAGCTATTTGTCCATCGGCAGTTGCTAGGCAACTGCATCAGCATTACTCTAGCAAGTCAAGGAGCACTGGTAGGGAGATTCAAATGGGGGAGACATGAAATGGTATTTTAGCATGTGTGGAGAGATGTGTGATTTATCAATGCAGGCGGTGAAGTGTGTCGTATTTAGGGCTTTGTCGCAAATTTTGATGGTGGTGGAGAAGATCAACATTCAAGGGGCCACAATGCCATTGATCTAGTTTTGCATCATTTGCAGCATGCATGCATAGTTTCTCTTTGCGCCTCAGACAAGCACCATTATGTAGCGATGGCAGCAGGGTGGGTGTTTGCTTGTTTACTTCTCTGTGAATGGGAAGGTTGTAGAATACAATTGGTCTCTTTTATGCATGAAATGTGAAAGGAATTTAAAGAAGCTAAAGAATATATTGTCTCAGTCTTATTATACAGTAGCAATATATGCAATGCCTATTCTCTTGTCACACTGAAAAGATGCAGAGTACGAAGGCAAATTGGGTAAAATTCGTTTTTTTTAATTACTCATCTAAAAGACAGTCGATTTCATCTGTTAATTAACATAATTTAGCCTGAAGCAAATGTCTCCTCACAATAATTCTGAGCGCACAATGACTCATTGAGCATAGAAAAACAAGCTTACATGAGTCTTGTGTATTTTCATTTCAAACTTTACATTTAGCAAAGAAGGGGAAAGATGTCTTTTGTAATTGGAGCGACCAGATTTTAAAACTGCATACTATATATCTGGTCACATTAGGCAACTTCTTATTTTTTCTTATCTTACTTTTTTCTACCGAGTGTCAGCCCTTGCACATCCTGTCATCAGATTCCCTGTCCCAGTTATGACAAATAGGTTTGCCCATTAGTTCCAAATTTTTGCTTCTCCTGTCTTATTTCCCTTCAGTGGTGCCTCTTCTTGCTGATAGTTGCAAAAACAGAAAGTGTAGTGCCTCATGCTCTGTGTGGGAGTCCAAGTGGAATGTTTGACAACAGAAGCCTGAACACATGCTGTGTAACCTTCACTGACCATTGCAAGCCTATGTATGCATGCCAATACAAGACAGTGCTATTAAGCCTTGCCATATGCATCACAGACAGAAATGCACTCTGATTAACCCACTTTCAAGTTCTGGCCAAACATCATAAGGAGGAAATGAGGGGCGAGGAGAACAAAGTTTTAGAAAGACCGTAGTCCAATGGTGTCAAAGTACAGTATGGCTGCAGCATGTGTTTATGTACATCATCAGTAAAGCTAGTTTATATTTAACTTTATCAAAACAAGATGTGGAACTGAATGAGAAGCAGCAAATCATCACATTTGAGATACTTGAACCAGCCACTGCTTTGTATTTTCTATTCGATAATTGACAAGATTGTTTAATCAACTGGAACAATTAAGAATAATTAAACTGGCAGTTAATTAAGCTACCAATTCTTTCAGCCCAAATTCCATTACAACATCCAATAAAACTGCACAGCCATTTAATGAAAATGTTGTGAATCAACACCTCTGTGACTGGGCTATTACTGAAATGGAATATATTCCACAGAAACAGCCCCTGGGTTAATGCATCGGAGTGCTGCAGCGTGTTTGGTGTTCATGATATTGTGTCCACTTGCAATCTGTTCTCCAACACAGCCTCGCTGCGCCATTTGGCCTCAGTAAGACTGTATTTGTTTATATTTACTTGATACCCATTATATGCCTCTGACTCTGATGACACACTTCCTAATTGGTGGAATACTGAGCACTTTGTGTTGTTTCCTCGTAGCACTGTTTGTTTATTGTTTTCCTTTCCTGGGAACAAACCTCTCTGTTCACAGCGGTGTCTTCATCCTTGAGAGTAGTTCAATAATTCCTCTTGTTTTACTCCTCTAGAGAATCGCCCCATGAAGCAGCCATCAATTTTTAGGCAGTCTGTTTCTTGTGTGCGTGTGCACACATTTGTTATTGTCTTTTTGCCTCCAGTTGGACTGGTGGAGGTTACACTACTGAGTCGATGATGATCTCGCTTGATTTGACTATTGCTTGTCCCCATTAAATCCACAGGCACTATTCATTAAAACTGATCAATAGAACCACTGCAGTGCATCCTGCTATCACAGTCAGCTGCCAACATATGCAGAAAATTACAAATAAATGACTCATGAAAGAAATGATTGAATGTGCAGATCAGAAATTTTATTTGTTAATAACAAATAAATATTAAATATTAAAAGTCCAAGTTATTGACACTGGAAGACCATTTTGACTCAAACATATGCAGGAGAATGCATGAATCACTGTTGTATTCTTAATGTGACAAACTTTCAGACTTCTAAAGGGTATGCAGAGTTCATTTATCACAAGTTTCTTATTTGTGAAATACATTTTTTATTACTTGGAAAAACTAACAAAGCTGTCTGGCTGTGCAGCAGTGTAGCTTTAGTCTGTTTAAATCACAGCAGCATTTGGGGATAAAAATGAGTCATGCTGAGAGCTTTAAACAAAAACAAATGTGCCAAACTTTAAAAAAAAAACAGAAGGAAGAAAGTAGACTGTTGGAATAGAGGTCACTGACTATTCATTAGGGCTGTACGTCAATATGAGGTAAATATGCATTAACGTTGAATATCGCAATTACTTGAAACAAATAAAAAGTGTTGAAGTTTACTCAGTTCTGCCTTTCTTTTAATATGCTGCTAAAATACAACAAATTGCTTGTTAAATTAGAAAAATCAAAGGGAATTATGCTCAGAATTATTTTATTGAATTCATTTAACTGAGCCCAAAAGGCACCAATAATACAAATAATTAAAATTGCAGTTTTCTATTGAAATGCTCTCCCATCTGCGGCGTCGGTGGCTTAGTTGTAGAGCAGGTGCCCCATGTACAAGGCTGTTGCCACAGTGGCCTGGGTTCGACTCCAGCCTGTGGCCCTTTGCTGCATGTCACTCCCTCTCTCTCTCCCCCTTCACACTTGTCTGTCCTGTCAAATAAAGGCTAAAAATGCCCAAGAAATATCTTTAAAAAAAGAAATGCTCTCCCATCTAACTCAAAACAATCCCAGAGTGCAATGTCACGGTCTTTCACACAGTGTTTATCACACAAGTTGATTAAAAACATTATATTGTACAGCCCTATAATTCATTTTATGTGACATATAAATGTATCTGTAGCGGAAATTAGGGTATATTTCTGTATAGACGATACAAGCCACCACCTTTCACCATCAGAGGACCTTTATTGATGTGGACAGCGAGACCCTCAATCTTCAGAAAGCCCAGACTCCATTTACACCTGTGTGTGTGTGTGTGTGCCTGTGTACCCTGTGTCAATATTAAATCCATTGGCTCTTTGAACAGGCACCTGCATCTGTTGGCCTTCTGGCAGACCTAGAGGACATCTGGCTTTGTCTATAGTCTGACTTAAGAGGAAGGTTTTATGGGTTACCTGTATTTGCGAGACCCGTGTTATGTAATTGTGTTGCATAAAGTCCTCGAGGGGATTACTGGTAGATTGGTAGATACCTCTTCCTGCCCGTGCTGCAGAGTGGTGTCCTCTTCGGAGTGAGGGTCACTAACAGAGGAAAAGCTTTTCTTCTCTCTCTCCTGGTCTTCCTCTATTTCATGTATTGCCTCTAACAATACTGCCACACACACACTGCTTGCTGTCTTACTTCTCTAACTGTGAATCTCTCTTTTCACTTCTTTGTCAGGTGTGTGCACCATGGCGTCTAAACCTCACCCTCCTCTGATGAAGAAGCACAGTCAGACAGATCTGATAAGCCGCCTGAAGAGCCGGAAGATCCTTGGAGTCGGCGGGGAGGATGATGATGGCGAAGTGCACCGCTCAAAGGTCAGATTAAGTCACATGATTTGTCTTTTTGTTATTCAATATGGGCAGTGATGCAGGCACTTAGCCCGCACTTAGTTATAAATGTAAGCGCATGTAAAGCCATCATCGGTCAAATGCATAATATTGCAGTTATGCACAAGTAAAAATGGCACTCAACCACAGATGCATTCATTAACACCAAGAGAAGCTATGGATTCCTTTTAAAAGCCACAATGGACTGCTAATTGGTTCATCACTCTCATTGTTTCCCGTTGTGTGCATTTGCTCCTCATGCTTCAATGAATCTGGATCACGTAATCCCATGAGCTCCCGCAACTCCACTGAGATGTGACCGGCTCCCCTGAGAGACTCCCTGCCTCTTGCATCGTGTGTATTATATCCCTGCCTCGTGTATGTGCACACGCATATAGACAGTTTACAGTGATGTGTATACCAAAACACAACAGCACACACGGTTCATGCCAGGAGATGCGAAACACTTGTTTATTCATGCGTGCAGAGCACAGTTGCAGATTGACAATAAAGTCTTGTTCCGTTTCAGGGGGCTCAGATATCAAGATCATAATGATTATTTTTTATCAGATTGCATTGAAATGAGCAGAGGCAGAGCTGACTGTTCCCCACTGAAATATTAATCAGGCAAGTGGGAGAAGGGAACAGAACAGAAGGGAGCAGGCATACGGTGGTGGCTGATAGCTCGTGATGAGATGTCGCCCCCCTTTTCTCAGCCCTTCTGAGTGTTTGTTTTCTCTCTCAATGTTTTAGCGAGGAGCCTAACCCAGACATCTGCCACTCAGATCCCTTTCACAAAGCCCACTGATAGAGAAAGAGAAACATTTAATGCCTCCACACCCATGTCAATAAAGCTTATTTGATCTGAGCAAGATTATTTAGGTTAGATACGGGCTGTAATGATTGAATGGTGATCCAGCAACAGTCAAGGTAAAGTACAGTAATACAATACTCTGGCTGATGTGGTCTCTTGTACGTGCTGTTTTGAAGAGCAGGTTTCCCTATTTAGCTGTGGCATTGACCCTAATTTAGAAATTAAACTGTTGCTCGTACAATGAACTGCATTGTGCTGTTACTCTTGAGTTGTTCAATTTATCCTTGCTGCAAGTGTTTGTGGTAAAGAGACCCATGGGACCTCATGGTTAGCTGAATAATAAGAGTTGGTTTGGCGGTCCCTGTAAACAAAGGAGGGAAGTGCTCTTGTAGTCCGCAGACTGTCTCTTCCTGCCTCTTTCATTGCTGAGAGATAAAAATACTGTTCCTATTACGTATACATCAGTAAGAGATAGGCTTTGGATTTGTGCTGCCACATGCAGTGATGTTGCTGGGTATACATCCTACATCTCTGATGCAATCAATGTGTCCAGGGGATGCATCCTATTTTTTTTCTTATAGCCCTACATTCTGAACAACAAATCCGTGACTGAAGAAATGGTGCTGTCAGAAAAACAAAACAAACAATGATTCACCAGTCACCGTTTTCTCACTGTTTGTCATCATGCACAAACGAGATCCTGTGTTCATGGTCTCAGTCATCATGGGTGAGACTAAATCGCTACCTCGCTGCAACAAGACTAATCCTTGGCGCACAGAATTCAACAATTAAGGCCACAAACTTGGTGCTGGTAAATAAACTCACATAGCCACTGATTAATGTTGTACTCACTCATGTAGATGATGACCCAGTGATGCTCTACAGTCCAAGAGACGCGTTGTGTTGGAAAATATTTTCTCTGGCAGTCGCAGTATTCTTACCATCTGAGCATGCATCTTGTGCAAGACGAGATCCTGTTTCGTTCATAGTCTCAATGAGTGAAAGGAAAACGTAAAAACTTATCAGAACAAAAATTAATGTTTCTCAAAATGTTAAACTATTAATTTATACAGTAGTTTATTTAGATTTTCATGGATTCAGTCACGATTTCAAATGTTAGCAATATCAGACAAGAGGGAGTGGTGATGTATTAAATATCACCCTACGGTCTTGTGCCTATGACCGAATCACAGCTGTGCCGATATGCGATATTACTAACACTTAGAAGTATGATTCAGTCCATGAGTGTGATATTGCTTTTATCAGTCCCTCCAGGATCTCACGGCAAAAAACTCTTGAATTTGCGGCCAATTTTGTCAAAAATTTCAATAAAAATTGCAGCATTTTTATGTGATTTTTTTGTGGGGAAGTTATGGCAAATGACAAATATTGCAGCTGATGACAAAAGGAGAAAAAAAAAGATTTGCTTGCTATATAATCTCTCAAGACAGATTCTGCAATTTACATTGTAGAATCTGTCGGCAGCCCTGTGTGAAAGACAACTACGGGAGGAGGCGGGGGGGTGTCCCCAGGAAATGTGTACCTACAGAAACAGCAAGCTCTGCGTCCATGGCAACCGCTCCACCCAAAATGCCGTCTCATCAACGTGAAAAACATGGACAACAGCACAACTTACAAGGGTTGTGCATCCACCAGTACACCTTCCACATTAGCGGCAACGTTTTTACCGCCGTTTGGAGGTAGTTGCAGGTAGGAGTGTAACACTGGGGGTGAGCGATCCCTGAGGCCCCTGTACTTCCATTAGTCTAAAAACTATGGGCAGTAAAGGTAGAGGTAAAGGAAGAAATTTTTTTTTTTTTTGTTACCAATGGATTTCCAGATTGCTTGTTATAATAATCAGTAGGTCTCGGGGACTCACTATTGAAAAGCCTTTCAACATCACTGCATATATGAGTGTATGTGTGCCAAGAAATATGGCCCCACTTGCCACTTACGTCACTGTCAGCATCTTCAACCCACTGTTACACTACTTCAGCTCAGGTCATGAAGCAGCAACCAAGCCAAACCCAAGACAAGACAAACCCTAATGGTTTGTATCCCAGAGGATTCCCACTGAGACTCATGAAAGGGTGATCATTATCTTCTTAATGTGACTGCACAAACTGACAACATCCATCAAATAAGAAGCCAAGTTTTAGTTTGGTGGAAGAGATTGCACTTCTGCTGCTCCCGAATATTTTTCATGCTCTCTTGCTGACAAGTTGCCCTTTGTTTACTGAGTGTAGCTGACTGAGTGACTGATGACAAGGCCA